>NC_136057.1:1223774799-1224405850 GCF_964261635.1 Lissotriton helveticus
AGAGAGAGCCAGTGTTTGCTGCAGACAGCAGTTGGTGGAGAAGATTTTTAAAAGCCCTCTGTCCCCTGCATATGCAATGATTGGTCATCATTAGAAGTGCTTGGCTTGCTGTGGTATGCTTCTGGGTGCAAACATTGGCCCTGAGTCTCAAGAAGGCTCCTGCTTGAATGAAGCAGAGTGTCAGGAATACCAACACAGTTTCACACTACTTGTTGTGAGAGAAATAAAGGTTTCATCGCTGGAGCCAATCAAGGTAGATAGATATAGGCATGACATTCAATTATGGATCCTTATATTGAGTCATTCAGAACATTTATATCACGAATTTAATAGCTAAAGCAGTTTTAAGTATGTTCCATACTTTCAAAATTGAAGCTGAAATTGTGAGTTTTTAGTGTATCTTGCTCAAACCTAGATGGCATCCCATAGTGAAAGTCACATTCCATATGAGAAGGAACGTGAACTAGAATGTGATGGCCATCTTTGACATCTAGTGTATTAAATGTCTTACTGTGGAGAAACGTGCTTTCCAATGGCCCTTTTCTGTGTGCTTGCCTCGCTCAGTTTGAATATTGAATTTTGCTAGGATCACCTCTGGAAAATCCTTTTTGTAGTATCAACTCAACTTCTTCAGTGGGACTGATTGGTGTTGGAGTGCCACCATCTGCGTTCGTATAGATTGGACATTTTTAAAAGGTTCTATGGTTTCATGACTGATTATATTGAAATTAAAGTTAAATTTCATCTGCGGAGTGACAATTTCCATTTTTGTCTAAAGACTGAAATTTCTATGTGATTTGTATTTTGTGAACGTATTATAAACTGCATTCAGTTCTGCATGCAATGACCATCACACAGCACAAGAGTTAGACTTTAAGCTAATATGTCATATTGTATGTTGTAGGTGAACCATTTATCAAAAGCACACATAGCTTGATGTTACCAACTCTAAAAGCCATAGCTTACACAGTATTATCAATAGCAGAAGGCAGTTCAGTTGAAAAGGCTGTAAAGTAAATGTTGTTTGCTTTTTGTCTGCAGGACATGAGTACATGAGACAGTTCCATACCAGGTAACAGTGAGTGCTGTGCAGTGATGTGTGTTTTTCTCAATGCCTATTTCTCCCTGTGTTCTAGAGAGTGGCTTCATAGCCTTCTCCGAGTACAAGGTGAATGAGACGGAGCAGCATCAAAGTCCAGACATCAACTCAATGGAACTGGGAGTTTGATACAGACAAGGGACTGGCACAGATTTGATAAAAGGGCTATTGAATATCGATGACTCTATATATTGTGAATCACATCTCTTTGTTCACCCAGAGTGTGCTGTGCAATGCCTCTGAGGCTTCTCTGATGGACACAGCATGCTCTCCTCCCTCAAGTTTGTATCCATGATTCACTGCACTAGTAATGCCCCATTACTTTCACATCTGATGAATCAGGGTTGGACTGGAATGGAAAACAAGCCTGGGCACCAAAACAAAAGTGGCCTCCATTAGCGAAAGTGGCCCACATTTGCAAATCGTGCTGTTTTCATCTTGTAAAGACACACTCTATAGATTTTTTGGGGGTATCTGAGAATGCATGCATTTGTGCTTGCTGCAGACAATGTTTTGTGAGAAATTATAAATAAAAACTGTCACACCAGACCATAAAACAGGCACACAAACAGAAAAATATCACACAAGCTGAGCTGTCACACCAGCCCTTCTGGTACTGCCAGATTGCCCTTCAAGACCTGTCTGACCCTGGATGCATTTTTCCAATAGTATTGTATGAAAACACATAACTCTCAAACCAACAACTTCACTAAATTAAGCTATATCACACAAACAGAGCATTGTGTGAAGGATTAACACCACAAGCAATCCCCCAATCAGAACTCTTTTGACAACATAGAGTTTACTAGATTTTCTTATTTGGTTTCTATGTGAGTTGCATAGCCAAATACATTGATAGGAAGGAGCTTCTAGATATTTTTATTTTATTCTTACAGAATATACTCATTAGTCTTTTGAAAGCTTGAGAGCTGTGCAGTTGAACGCTCTCTTACACAAGCATTTTCAAGGCACAGCAAGTGGCTTAATAAAGGGAAAATAATATGGTGGGGAAGCACAAATGGAAAGTAGCACTTTAAATGCATTGCAACTCAATGTCTGATATCCGCAATGAAGGATACATCACCCAGTTAGAAAACGGCACAACCAGATTGTTTCTGGGCAGAACAAACACACGAACAGGGAGGCAAAGAATGGAATCTGGAGCAGAGAAGTGAAAAGACAACAAAGTCGTCACATCATGAGCAATGGGCTGACCCAAAGCCATCTCTAAGTTTATGTAATGTGTTGGAAACAATATGTCTTCAACAGAAAGCAAAACCCATCTGTAGCCAAGACCTAAAAGGACTCTCTTCAGTCACCTCTCCAATCTGACCTGTGCCTTTTTCACCTGTTTAGGTCATTTCATTTTTTTTAATCTGTTTCTCATTTTCTCAAGTGAATTCCTCATCTTGTCAACCATTACTCTCTTCTACTCACCCTTGGATCATCCAACGTCATTGTTTTATCGGGCACTAGAGAACATGATTTATTGATTTAATCTCCGGCCAGGAAAGGGCAAGGTCTGATACCATAACTAAAAATTGAAACTGAAACTCCTAGATTATAGGAGTCCCAGGCACAGTAGTTTCTTACAGGAGTATAAAAGCAGAATGTTTGCACAGATATAATGACGGTGCAATAGACTGTCAGTTTCAAACAAACAATACGTATACAGACATACTGTAGATTTCAGCTCTATATTAGTACCAACGGACACCCCAAGATATGTAGGGGCATATTAGCAAGTAGTTGTGATATTTATCACAAAACGCGCTTAGCGCATTAATTTTTATCGCTGCCTATCACTGGATATTTTAGCAGAGAAAACATGCTATTAGCAACATTTATCTCCACTGTGATAAAACATCCAGCGATAGCAGCGAAATGCCTGAATATCGCTGGAAATCCAGCGATATTCTCGCATTAACGCCATGGTGGACTTAGCCTGAGAATCCACCTCCCATTGAGGATACAGGTAAGTCAGGTTTTAGCAGGTGTTAAATACTAGCGATAATCGCGCTTAGTGCGACTTTTTTATCACTTCGCCTGCGTTGGTAATAGGTGGAAGTAATGTTAGTGACTGTTTTCCGTCGCTTCTAGTTGGGAACGCCTACCTTACATGTCATTAGCGATAATCATCGCTGGCATGCACGGCGATAGGAAAACCGGCCGCTATCGCCAGAAAGCTGTCGCTAACGCCTGTTAGAGACAGCCTGCTGATAGAGCGATAAAAAAAACGCTGCTTTAGCGGCAAAATGTGCCGCTAAAGTGGCGATAAAGCCCTTGCTAATATGCCCTGTATTTCTTTGTTGGTATTGTTTTACAGCTACAGCGAATAGATTAAAAAAACAAAAAACTAAAACTACTGTTGGGATTACCCCAAAAAGCATACATTTGATACTAAACTGTCACAGTTAGATCTGTGGTTTGGCTGATTTTCTTTCTGTCTAATCTCTTAAATATTCTATGATCAAAATAACAGGTAATTCTGCTTAATTTTCACAAATGCCATTAGGAAGGTACGCAGCTTATTCACCCAGAGAAAACAAGATTTTAATATGCCATTCTAAAAAATAAAAATAAAAATAAAAATATATATATATGCAATTAAATATTTGATGAGAAAACCCCCTTTTGGCACGGCAAAATATGTAGAGGAGGTAGAGCTGCTTAATGTGATGAAAAAATGTTGCAAAATTATTTACAAAAGTATTTATAGATATGAATATTGGATTGCATTGGGTCCTAAGGCTCTTTTATGACCCTTAATAGAAATGTTGTGTTTATTAAAATGATATGAAATACAATTAGGTTTCTTACTAAGGAATGATGCAATGCTTTTATTACTACATTCCAAATGCTGAGTCTTCCAGTCAGGTTGGTGTCTTTGAAAAATCATTAAACAGAACTTCACAAGTACTTATATACAACCGAAAATGAAGACCTGTACTGGATGCAAAATGTAATCTTTGTGGGTGCCCAGAATGTATGGTGTAACGTGTAGAAAGGAACTAAGATGAACATTAGCTGAAACATTGATATCAAGGTAAATAGGGTGAAAAGTAAATGGCATTTGAAATCTGTGTGACACTGAAGATTATTAATTGTGAACTCTCTTAATGGAAATTATGTTGGTGGAATTGGTCATTTTGCCTCTAGAATACAACACTCAGTACAAAGCTAGAAGATGAATGTTGGGAATGCCTTGATATAATATGCTAGACAGTTTTAGATTAGGAAACATAAAATGTTGTTTACAATAGTTTCATATAACTGTTTGGTACAAACTAGGGGTAGAAATCCTATTATTTATGAGAATTACAGGAAAATTGTGCAAGAAAAATGCCCAACTTTGTACTTTGTACTTCCCCTGAACAACTCTGATATTAGGGAGCTGGAAGACCTTCTTGCTAGGCATGGTAAAATGTCAAATATGCCAGTGTAATTCTTGCAATTTTCGAAATGTCAAATTATACATTTTGTGTGAAATTTCCGAAATTACACCAATTATGCCACTTTGCATGATTATGCACCATTTGTGGAAAAGATTTAGCGCAACTGTACGGGACAGGTAACGCAAGCAACTTTTGTTCATAAGGCTTTGTATTGTGTAACATTTTTTAGAGCAAAATGTGTCATCAGATAAAAATTTGACCCGAGGATGCATTTTGACCTGAAATATTGTGCAAAATTACGGATTTACATTTCACGCCAATATTAACCTAAAGCAAATTATGTGAATTTCACACACCTCTACTCACAACAAAAAACAGTAAAGATAACTATCAGCCTCCAATGAAGAGGCCAGTGGTAAGGAAAACTACCTGTACTTTTGCCACTGTAATTACTGCAACACGCCTTTGTGCAAACTTTGTGTTTATTAAATAATGTTTATTGCATATCCATATAGGCAAGGACAAAGGGTAATCACAATGTATGTGAGAAATGGTTCATTGTAGCTAACAGGCATTTAATAGTCCAGAAAAGAATCATTCCTCCAGAATGGTGCATCCATAGATTGATGGCCACTGAACCAAGTGCGGCTGTGACTCCAGTACGGTTCCTGCTATTGTGATAAAGAAGAGAATGAATACCATTGTCTAAGCAAATAAAGTGCAATCATGATTTTATTAGTAATATCAGTAAAAATACCATTAAAAAATAATCATTATGATGATAATCGTGTTAGTGAGAATGGAATACAAATATGCGCCTTATATATCACTTCATTTTATGGTATTTCTGAGCAAAGTAAATAGAAGCTCTTAACGATAACTAATTTGATGTAATTCAATTTAACAACCTCAGAAGGATGGAAGACTGAATTGGTCTTGCTGAGAATAGAAGCATACAATTTACAGCAGGTTGGAGCTTTACTCACTGATCCCTATGCATCATAGGATGAGGCATGGTCTGTGCTGCTTTAAAAGATGATGATTAAATAGTGTCCCATAAAGGAAAATGTGAATATCTATTGCACCCTTGACCCAAAACCCTTTTTAAAATATAGTGATAATGCTCTAGTACTTAGCGGGAATCTTAATTACTCCGGGTCCCGTTGTCCTCGTCCCATTCATAACAAAGTGGAAATAAACATCTCCCGACAGATAAAAAGAGCAGAGGAATGCTGGGGACCCTAACCCTGCCCCTTCCACTGGGAGTACATAAGCAGTACTTACCCAGCATTTCGCTTGAACTACCAAGCCCCGAATAGGAAGGCCAGCCGTCTGGGAGGGAGGGTGGGGCATATGAATGGGAGGAGGACAACGGGACCCAGAGTAATGAAGATTACTGGTAAGTAATAGAGCATTACCCCCAGGTCCCTCCTTTCCTCATCCCATTCATAACAAGTGGAGAATACCAAAGCAGAAACCTGGCCTTCCACAACCCACAAGAACTTCCCCGAAACCACACCAAAGGCAGCAACCCAAGGGAAGCAGAAGGGAGGGCCACAAGACACAACAGACAGGAAAGCACACCACCAAGGCAGGGACGCACCCATCAACACAAACGGGAGACGATCAAGCAGAAGAAGAAGACAACCCACAGAGGGGAACCAGCACTCACCAGGAGCCCAACTCCATGAGCGAGGAAGGGGGAGAACACGCCAAACTAAAAAAACAAGTGAGGCTGCCCACAACTAAAGGACAGCGAGGAGGCCATACCAAGAAAAAGTCCCCCAGAGGCCCAACCAGTCAGCAAGCCAAAACAGGCCAGCAGGGGCATAACCCAGGAGCGGAAACCGGGACCAAGGAAAACAGAAGGCAACAACAACAAGGAGGCAGGCCAGCAGAGAAACTGGAAACGGAGCATCCAGGCCAATCAAGGGGAAACCCTAACCCACCAGGCAGAGGAGAGCACACCAAAAGGCAGCCAGGCCAAAAGGAAGCCGAAAAAGAGGCACCCCAAAAGAGACCCCAAAGGCACAGCCCCAGAAGGAAAACAGACGCCAAAGCAAACAACTCCCCAGATCGCAGCGGGCCAGAGAAGATGAAGCCCCAACAGGACACGGCAAAGGGAGCCTACCGGACAAAAAGTCTGACAAGCCCAGCACCACCAGGAAGGCACACAAGACCCAGGTAGCAGCATACAAGCAGCCTCAAAAAGACAATGGGAAGAAAGGAAGGCCCCACAGTCCCCAACACAACCAGGCACGAAGGGCAAAAAGAGCCAACCAGAGGACAAACACCAACACCCCTAGAGTGCCACACCGGAGAATGCGATAAGGAAAAATGTCAGGGCCAGCCAACAGAGCACAGGCACAATCCCAAAGGACCACCCAAGGGCAGGACCACCCAGACCAAACCAGGAAGGAGGGAAGCACAGGCCAGGCACCAGCCCCCCCAACCAGAACGACCCAGACACCAGAGAGTCCAGAGGGCAAAGCCCCTGAAACCCGACAGAGGAGGACCATGCCTCCGGAAAGAACGGTCTGCACCAACCACTAGAGCTGCCACACAACAACCACCAAGCACCCAGCCTGGGTGGAAATCTTTTATTTTTGTTGGATCTAGTGATGGCTTCGGAACCATTGCTGTGGAGAAAGAGGTATTAATCGACTGGCACAGAAGTGCCAAGACCACAGACAGAGATTTTTCAAACTAGTCTTGCTTGAGAGAGTCTACAGGAGAGCCAGATTTAATTTGGCTGTAGAGCAGACAGCGCTCTGCCTGATCAACATGAGGCAAAGCTGTAAGAGTATGAATGGTAGGGGGCCTCGATACAGGGCTGAGACAGACAGGGGCCAGAGGAAAGGACTTAAATATAGTCTCCACTTTGTTTACAATAAAGGTGGCAAGGTCCTCACAGTGCTGCGTAGACATAATCACAGAGGTCGTAGGGGTTTTCCTGAGGGGATATTTACCTGTCTGGGTGATTGGCCTGCAGTGGTTGCCTGACTGCCAAAGAAAGGAGAAAGGACCTTGTGCTACTTTCATTCAACTTGTGAAGGATCTCCAAGGGCTTGAGATAGAGCTTGCCTCCTGCTGAAGTCTCAGGGACAAATGATAGTGGCCTAGCCCCGTTTGGCAACAAGGACTCTAACACGCACAAACGTTGAAACAATTTACACATTTAGCAAGAATTTAATTAAGAATTTTCACGAAAAATGATAAATCTCGTATTTATGAGGATTCGCTAATCATAACATCTGATTAGTTACATTTATACAAACAAAATGAATCAATTTCAATTGTACACAAATGTTTTCAAACAATGATTTTGCAACCCAATGCATTTCGGGACACTGTGTCCCTTCGTCAGGCGTTTTCTGTAGAAAAGAGAAATAGGAAACATGTTCAAGACATGCATAGGGAGGTCGGTAAAGTTTGTTAGTAAGAACACGAACTTTTGTGATACCTCCAAAAAATCGTGCTACCTTCACCAAGGTGTAGCAAGCGAGTGTGCGCACATCCAAACACACTTACTGAATTCCTGTAACCTGATACTGCCACAAGCTGCAAAAATTAGGATATCATAGGGGATACTTAGAACAACATGGTTTCAATAAATATTGTGAAATCAAGTGTAATTCCACCAATCTCACGTACCTGCTGAATAGAATGTCATTCAGCTGAGTGGTGTTCTGTATGTTTCAATGAAGCGCAAAAACACGAAGGATAGGAGGCTGTTGTGTCGATCTATAATCAGAGAAACTGGCGTCACTATATCTCTCTAAAGAGCTAACCTAATACTGCGTATGACGAAAAACAAATATGGTGCACTGACCTCTAGGGAGTAGAAAACAGTGTAAATATGTCTACAATGATTTGCATGAATGGAGCGACTAGAAATCTCTTGAGAGCCTGCAAGTCAATAAAGAGTATTCAGTTTCAGAACAATACGTAAACACAAGTATCTAAAGTTGTTCGCTGCAGTACGTGATTCTCACCTGCCCACAGGCTAACTATTAATACAAAACGAAATGCCAATACTGCCAAATGATTCAGCACACTTATTTCATTCCGTGCATCTGAGTTAAACTAAATGCAAGAGAGACTCTTCTCATTGGGTTAATCCACATGAATTTGCATTTTATTTGCAAGTATTCCTCTTTTCTGTATTTTTCTCAGAATATTTTTTGTTACAAAAATGATTTTTTGAAGCACATTACAAATAAACAATACATAAACAATAATCATGAAAACTTACTTTCATCCTTCATTCATACTGGGGGATATATTCAATCGTACTAAACAAACACTCAAACAATTATCGGTCTAAAAGATCATACACTTTTTTTGCAATTTATATACAATTCATAATGTGAAACCATAGATTCTTATTAGTGATATAACTCTCTGATTTCAAAAAGATGTATTCAAATATCTTATGGTTTCCACGTAAAAAACGTGATCTGGGAAGGTCTACGCGTTTCAAACTCCTTGGTTCTGGAGTTCTCGTCAGGACCATGGGCTGTGAATGACAAATAGGGGGAACCTATATTAGTGTGGGATGATGGGCTTACCCCCAGTTATGGGACACCATAAATGTGGAGGATGCAATTGCTGCGACTCCACAGAGGAAGGATCGATCTTCAAGCACAATGGAATAACATGGAAACAAGAATTATTTACAAATTGTAAAACGAAATGTGTTATCTATGGGATAAGGTGCCCATGCAACCTCCTGTACATTGGGAAAACAAACCAAGAGGTTCGCGCAAGAATCCAACAACATAAATCCAGGATAAAGCGGAAGGTACCCAATGCCCCTTTAGTCAATCATTGGCAATTGAATAACCATGAAGAAAAAGACCTGCGATGGACAATAATAACAAAAGTGGAACAAGATCTGAGAGGAGGTGACATAGATGCAAAACTGTCTAAAAAAGAGGCTTCAATGATCGTTAGATTAAACACAGCCATCGATGGATTAAACGAACCTTCTGAAATGTTTAAGCTATAAACACCATGGCTTCTGTATCAATAAAAGTCCCGTATCCAATATGACACCCCACCTGAAAAAATCAACGAAATCATGCCACCGTATGAAAAATGTACAACCAGCATCAAGACCACCGCTCATCCATACATGAAATACATACTTTAAGAATGGTGTGGAAATGTCACCCACAGTCAACTAGCTCCAAATGACTAGGCAAAGATGGCAACCGCAAAACACAGGAGAGTCATGTGACCTGAAAACCAGGAAGCAAATACACCTTCGAAGCCGGTTCTCAGATCGAGAGACGGGACCCACACGGAACACACTGTGAACCTAAGGTATGATCCAGCGGACACTCGAAAGAGCGTTTGACTGAGAACGAATCCGCTCTCCAACACTGAGACATTCTCTTCTTTTGATCCTCCCAGGCGCACTGTGAACCGCCCGCCGAAATTAAACGGAACCCAATTTCACTGCGTGCATAAACCACACAACCGGTAAGAATCTCCGTCCATCCTCACGGATAGCTAGTCCAACACCAATTTAGAGGAGATCGCTCATAATTTGTTCCTCATTTATTACAGAAACATTGGAGTAAGACACATCCCAACCAGTGAGTATGATTTCAAGCATGTTTTGACACTGTAAGTTGCCACTACAATCAGATTAAATAAAGAATGTACACTTGTGATATAGGTGGTCCCGCTCCGCGGAAAGTGATGAAGCGACGAGGCACATCTAGCTCACACTTGGAGAGGTAAGAGGCAGAGAAGTGGGTGTTGAACCAAAAGCAGTTTACATAGATCCCACACTAATATAGGTTCCCCCTATTTGTCATTCACAGCCCATGGTCCTGAAGAGAACTCCAGAAACAAGGAGTTTGAAACGCGTAGACCTTCCCAGATCACGTTTTTTACGTGGAAACCATAAGATATTTGAATACATCTTTTTGAAATCAGAGAGTTATATCACTAATAAGAATCTATGGTTTCACATTATGAATTGTATATAAATTGTAAAAAAAGTGTATGATCTTTTAGACCGATAATTGTTTGAGTGTTTGTTTAGTACGATTGAATATATCCCCCAGTATGAATGGAGGATGAAAGTAAGTTTTCATGATTATTGTTTATGTATTGTTTATTTGTAATGTGCTTCAAAAAATCATTTTTGTAACAAAAAATATTCTGAGAAAAATACAGAAAAGAGGAATACTTGCAAATAAAATGCAAATTCATGTGGATTAACCCAATGAGAAGAGTCTCTCTTGCATTTAGTTTAACTCAGATGCACGGAATGAAATAAGTGTGCTGAATCATTTGGCAGTATTGGCATTTCGTTTTTTATTACTAGTTAAGGCAGGGTTTGGCCTTACTGCGTGGGAACCCATACCCAGTGGTGATTATAGATTGTGATAGCAGGCAGTTGCCTGTGTGGTAGCCCCTTCGTGAGAAGTCAGGCGACTTGTTATCTAAGAATTGTTTATTCTCAGTGGAGAATCAGGGACTTGTTGTCCTGCGTCGGTTTATTTGTTTATTGTGGAAAGAGTGTTTGAGTGAGATTGAGTGAGTGAGCACACGAAGTCCAAAAAGTATGTCAGAGAATGAAACCTTTGCGTACAGCGAAGATCACATAAAAAAACTGCTAGCGGATCCACCCCTCTTTGCTTCAGCCTCTTTAAGTGTACCCGCACAAAATCAAAATGAAACAGACAAACTCCTAAGACTAAGGAAAAAACAGATTCGGACGGACCTACACGGTCACTTTTTACTCCAACATCTGAGAGCGGGCACTATCCCAGGAGGCCTACAGATAAAGAACATACCGGTCGTCTTCACGGAGGACCCCATCTATAAGAAGGGATATAGTTTCATTGAAACGAAATGTAGTCGGGACCTAATGGTCCTGACAATTGAAACGGCCCAAAGGCTATCTAAAGCACAATTGGAGGAAATTGAGAAACTACAATTAAGTATTACCACCAACGATCTCATATCAGACGCCAAAGGACTATTGGAAAAAGTGGATAGAGAAATCAGTGAATTTAAAGACTACACAGTCAACCAAAAAACAAATCAATTTGAAAAAGACCAAAAGAGTTTCAACATAGAGAAGGTGTATCCCTATCTCCAACAGGATTTTTACTCACGGCCAGACTCCCGAAGATACTTACAAGACAATCAGGGAAGATCGTCTCAAAAATACCTCACTTTTTCTGATACATCTTCATCAAGTAGTAATAGTGAAGGAGACAACACAGAGCCAAGAAGGACAACCAACAGAAGAGGCTCCTTCCAACAAAACCAACAGGGCCCTTCTTTTTTAGGGAGAGGCCAAACAAAACCAAGAGGCAAACCGAGATATACTCAACCCTGGGAGATGTCAACACGACGTCAGAACTACAAAAACTGACGCCTTCACTAATTTTCAACATTTCCGACAAAGTTTTGACGAAGGACGAAGAGAATATACTCCAAAAGGGACTCACGTTTGTCCCATCAAAATAGACAGATTTTGTCAAATTGAAAACGGAAACCATAGAATTTTTTCGGAAAATTAGATTAAAAACCTATTTCTCTGAGAATCCCACTAATAACAACATGGAAATCACTGGACTTCATAATAAATCCACATTTTGTCCGCCTAACTACAAAACACCCAAGGAAGTATTAACCTTTGAGAGAACCATACTCTCAGCAATTGGCGAAATGGAGAAAAAGACCAAGTGGGTGAAATACAACACCACAAAATCTGAATCTTTAGCATTAACAAACTTAGCAAAGGACACATCCGTAATAATCAAACAAGTGGACAAAGGGGGCTCAATTGTCATATGGGACCGCCAACTATACATCAACGAAGTCAAAAAACAACTAAATGACACCAATTGTTACCGCAAACTGAACAAAGACCCTACAATGGAACTAAAACAACAATTACATTCTATCATCGATGAAGCCTTTGAAAAAGGATTCCTTGGAAAAAAAGAATTTGAATATCTGAAAATAAAACATCCGAGAATTCCTCTCTTTTACGTACTACCAAAAGTACACAAAAATGCCAACTCTCCTCCCGGACGACCGATAGTGTCCGGCTGTGAGTCCTTGATGGAACCAATTTCTAAATTCGTGGACTTCTTCCTGAAGCCTTTCATCCCTGATGTAAAATCTTACATTAGAGACACAACGGATTTCATTAACAAACTGCAGGATGTGAAATTCGACAGCAGAAGTAATTGGCTGGTTACAATGGATATAACATCCTTGTACACCCAAATACCACAAGACGAAGGATTACAGGTTCTAAAACACTACCTGGAAACACGAGATCAACCAGAACAAGTACCAACAGACTTCATCTTACAACTGGCAAAATTTGCATTAAAAAACAACTATTTTCTCTTTGATGGTGATTTTTACCTACAAACAGGTGGAGTGGCGATGGCCTGTCCATTCGCCCCGGAGCTACCCGTGCTCTTTATGTCCATCTATGAAGACAAATTCATTTACCAAGACAACCCTTTCAAACATGCAATAAATCATTGGAGTCGTTTCATTGACGATGTGTTTTTTGTGTGGTCTGGCTCCGAAGAAGAACTAAAAACGTTTAACCAGTGGCTCAACAATAGAACACAAGAAATCAAGTTCAGCCTCGTATACTCAAAAAATAAAATTCCATTTTTGGATGTGGAGGTATACCCTTCAGATGAAGGAGAATTAAAAACTACCCTACACAAAAAAGAAACTGATCGGAATAGACTACTGCATTTCAAAAGCAACCACCCCCGTAGTCTCAAAGAAAATTTGCCATATTGGCAATACCTTAGGATCAGGAGAAATTGTCAAGATAGACAAGAATATGAGAAACATGCTGATAAACTAACTAACAGCCTCATTGAACGTGGGTACCCCAAAAAATTGTTGCGCCGTTCCAAGAAACGAGCATGGTGGACTCCTCGTGAACATTTATTGACCAAAAAAGTAAAAAAGAAATTGGACCGAATAATCCTGGTATCAACTTTCTGTCCAAATTCAAATCTGCTAAAAAAAGCAGTAAATAACAATTGGCACTTAGTGAAAAATCTGTGCGAAGAATTGGAGAAGCCGCCATTATTCGCTTTAAAAAAAGAGTCAAATTTGGCTAACAAACTGGTGAGAGCCGCACTCCCGATGAAACCACCAACCAATCTGAGAAGCATGATGGGCTTACCCCCAGTTATGGGACACCATAAATGTGGAGGATGCAATTGCTGCGACTCCACAGAGGAAGGATCGATCTTCAAGCACAATGGAATAACATGGAAACACGAATTATTTACAAATTGTAAAACGAAATGTGTTATCTATGGGATAAGGTGCCCATGCAACCTCCTGTACATTGGGAAAACAAACCAAGAGGTCCGCGCAAGAATCCAACAACATAAATCCAGGATAAAGCGGAAGTTACCCAATGCCCCTTTAGTCAATCATTGGCAATTGAATAACCATGAAGAAAAAGACCTGCGATGGACAATAATAACAAAAGTGGAACAAGATCTGAGAGGAGGTGACATAGATGCAAAACTGTCTAAAAAAGAGGCTTCAATGATCGTTAGATTCAACACAGCCATCGATGGATTAAACAAACTTTCTGAAATGTTTAAGCTATAAACACCATGGCTTCTGTATCAATAAAAGTCCCGTATCCAATATGACACCCCACCTGAAAAAATCAACGAAATCATGCCACCATATGAAAAATGTACAACCAGCATCAAGACCACCGCTCATCCATACATGAAATACATACTTTAGGAATGGTGTGGAAATGTCACCCACAGTCAACTAGCTCCAAATGACTAGGCAAAGATGGCAACCGCAAAACACAGGAGAGTCATGTGACCTGAAAACCAGGAAGCAAATACACCTTCGAAGCCGGTTCTCAGATCGAGAGACGGGACCCACACGGAACACACTGTGAACCTAAGGTATGATCCAGCGGACACTCGAAAGAGCCTTTGACTGAGAACGAATCCGCTCTCCAACACTGAGACATTCTCTCCTTTTGATCCTCCCAGGCGCACTGTGAACCGCCCGCCGAAATTAAACGGAACCCAATTTCACGGCGTGCATAAACCACACAACCGGTAAGAATCTCCGTCCATCCTCACGGATAGCTAGTCCAACACCAATTTAGAGGAGATCGCTCATAATTTGTTCCTCATTTATTACAGAAACATTGGAGTAAGACACATCCCAACCAGTGAGTATGATTTCAAGCATGTTTTGACACTGTAAGTTGCCACTACAATCAGATTAAATAAAGAATGTACACTTGTGATATAGGTGGTCCCGCTCCGCGGAAAGTGATGAAAAGACGAGGCACATCTAGCTCACACTTGGAGAGGTAAGAGGCTGAGAAGTGGGTGTTGAACCAAAAGCAGTTTACATAGATCCCACACTAATATAGGTTCCCCCTATTTGTCATTCACAGCCCATGGTCCTGACGAGAACTCCAGAACCAAGGAGTTTGAAACGCGTAGACCTTCCCAGATCACGTTTTTTACGTGGAAACCATAAGATATTTGAATACATCTTTTTGAAATCAGAGAGTTATATCACTAATAGGAATCTATGGTTTCACATTATGAATTGTATATAAATTGTAAAAAAAGTGTATGATCTTTTAGACCGATAATTGTTTGAGTGTTTGTTTAGTACGATTGAATATATCCCCCAGTATGAATGAAGGATGAAAGTAAGTTTTCATGATTATTGTTTATGTATTGTTTATTTGTAATGTGCTTCAAAAAATCATTTTTGTAACAAAAAATATTCTGAGAAAAATACAGAAAAGAGGAATACTTGCAAATAAAATGCAAATTCATGTGGATTAACCCAATGAGAAGAGTCTCTCTTGCATTTAGTTTAACTCAGATGCACGGAATGAAATAAGTGTGCTGAATCATTTGGCAGTATTGGCATTTCGTTTTGTATTACTAGTTAAGGCAGGGTTTGGCCTTACTGCGTGGGAACCCATACCCAGTGGTGATTATAGACACAGGCTAACTATGGCCGTCAACACGCTCGTATAGAATCCTTCCCATACGTGCTCTGGTGTGTGATGCAAGCCTGCAAAAGTGAGGGGGATGTTGTGACGGCGTTTAAACCAGTGTGCCAAGTCCAACACTGGGGCAAACTGTAAACTATTGTGCTCACCTTTTCCCAACAATTCACCGGTCCTCTGACTTGCTCCGAAATCCGCCGTGTGGAACAATGTCTGAAAGACGCGCTACTATGTATAGCCGCTCTCACGCATTGACGTACTCGGTAGTCGATGAAAATAGACAACGGACACAATCCGACGCTGAAACTTTGTCAAAAACGAACAGAGCTACAACCAGTCGCTCCTTGTCGATTTACAAAAGGCGAGCCGGATCTTATTAGGAGTAAAGCCCGACCTAAAATGGAAGTGAAAAATGTGTCTGAAAGACCAGTAACCGATGTAGAGGGCGAATTAAAAAAAAAGTCATGCTGTATTAGGTGATAATGTGAGATTATCCTAGTATATACAGTATGGGAAAGATGGTTTGACAAACAGAATAATCACATGGTGAAAAATGCGAATCATAGTAAACTTTACAGGCAATAATCATGAACATAAAATATAATTCGAAGCATAATCTCCACAATGAATGAGTTCCCCATTTCTAGGTGTGTGTATCTGTGTGTGGAAAATGAGAAGTGAAGGTGATGTGGTGTTACCAAAACGCTGAAGTGGGTCCCGAGGTGGCTCAGGAATTTGCATGTTAGATTGTTAAAGGAAACATGACATTTCTAATTTGTCATTAAGTCCCAGTGGCATCATAGTCTGCAATTTTTTAATCCAAAAGACTTCTCTCTGGAGGAGAATTTTAGAATTGTCTGCGCCTGGAATTTTAGGAATTTGTTCAATGATGTGGTATTTTAGTTGTACGATTGTGTGACGTTTTTCGTCCCAATGAACTGCCAAACTAGTGGTTGAGTTTCTAGTGTGAATTCGGCTTTTATGTTCTGTTAGCCGAATTTTAATTGGTTTTACCGACGTAAGAAAGCCCACATGGGCGTTTAATAGTGTAAATGACATGCTCCGAATTGCAGTTGGTACTACTCCATAGTTTTATTTTTGCACGCGTTCGAGGATGTAGCAGGATGTCTCCTAAAATAGCATTATTGCAGTGCATACAATTGCAGCATTTATTAGTGCCATTTTTTGGGGATGTTGACTCTGGTTTGGTTGTTCGTTTTTTCTTGGAAAGTAGTTCTTTAATGTTCTGTGCTCTTGTGTAGGCAAACAGTGGTTTCTCACAGAATAACTTCTGAAAATCGGTCTCTGCCTCCAGTAGGTCCCAACATTTAGTCATGATCTTTTTGATTTCTCGTGATGCAGTGGAGTATTTTGATACAAAAACTACTCTGGTAGTGGATTTCTTAGGCATCTTCTCCAACAGTTGTTCTCTTGGTATTTGTTTGGCCTTTTCCAATTGCAGATCTAGCAGTGTTTCGGGGTATCCTCTGTCAATGTAATTCGATTTCAGTTGTTGTAATGTGTCCTCGCATGTCGAGTTCTCAAGAACTGAGAAACTGGTAAGTTGTTTATAAGCGATGGAGAGTGAAAGCTGCTGTACGGGAGAGCGTTATTCTCATCAATGGGTTTCTTTAAAACTTGTGTGTTGATTTTACCAGCCTCTAATTGTATCCAAACATCCAAAAAAGACAATGACTTTTTGAAATAGCTGTTCTGTAAACAGAACTCCAACAGCTGTATGATGAAAAATGTAGGTACATTGAGATTCTTGAGCAACACCAATTCTACGGCATCAAGTCCGCTAGCATGGGGAACAGAGGTATATAATGCGACCACCTCTATGGTGCAAAACATCCAATCTTCTGATACATCTTCCTGTATACGATTCAAACTTCGTAAAACATCTGTAGTGTCTTCAATATAAGTAGTCCATTGTTGGACAAATGGTTGTAGGTAGGCATATATGAATCGCCCAAGTGCTACTTTCATTCAACTTGTGAAGGATCTCCAAGGGCTTGGGGTAGAGCTTGCCTCCTGCTGAAGTCTCAGGGACAACAGACTTCACCCACCAGCTCCCCAAGAGTTCATAGGAGGTTGTGTTAGGCTTTCTGAGGGACTGCGTGTCGCAAGGAGCTGGAAGTTCGACTCACGAAGAAGAAGGCTGTCGCCTCTGCAGCCGCTGTCGTCCCATCACTGGAAAAGGGTGTCGCTGCTGCCATTGTCGCTTTGCAGAAGCGCCTCGACAAAGAAGAGTATTGCTGCCGCATCAGACGCTATCGCATCATCGGGAAGCCTGTCGCCGTCACAGCCGCTGTTGTTGCATCACGGAAGAAGGGTGTCGCCGCTGCAGCTGTCGCATCGCTGAAGTGTCTCGCATCACCGGAGAAGAGTGTTGCCGTCGCATCAGATGCTGTCGCATCCCGGAGTGGCGTGTCGCAGGGCCTGTCATGGCTCTGAAGAATTGTTAAGTCGCCGTACGGCCGTCGGGTGTGCACGCACCTCGTCGTATCAAGGAGAAGACAGCGTTTTTGTTTCATTGCACTGGCTCTTCATCGCATCACAGTGCTGCTGGTCGCATCCCCAGGGAAGCACAGTAAGAAACCGACGCATCACCTCCCCACGCCGGGAAGAACCAACACATCCCCTGCGCATCAGTAGGGACCTGACACATCACCGTCCTTTAATGTAAGGAACCAACGCATCACCTTAACTGCAACACTTTCGCTGTATAGCATTACGCATCGGAAGGTACATTGAACTTAACGTGTTGCATTTACCATCTAAAGAGTACTAAGCTATGTCTACCATTTTTAAAGTACAGTTTTGTGGATTTTTGTCGTTTGTGGTCTTGTGTTAAGTCTATATAAAAATACTTATTTTTATACTGCAACTTGTGTGGTGTCGTCTATCTGTAGTGTTGTCACTGGGTCACTGTATGTGTTCACAACTGCTTTACACACTGCCTCTGAGATAAGCCTGCCTGCTCGTGCCAAGCTACCAAGGGGGTGAGCAGGGGTTATTTTAGGAGTGTACCCCCTTACCCTCACTAGACGCAAGTGTCCCTATTTGGTCAAAGGTACCTACCTCTGCCAACTAGAGACGCCCAAATCTAACACAGAGTTTGACTCTGATCAATACAAAATAATATCTTAGTTTCATCTTTAACTCTGCACAGCTATATTCAAACTATTTTTTAAAATCAAATAATTAATTTACTACATAAAAAGCATTCTGTGAGCTAGATCGGTTCCATTTAAAATGAGAAAGCCTCTCGACAGATTTGGAAAACACAGTAAATTGGACCCAGTTAATATTTGTGGATCTTGGTGCATCCCCTATTTTAATGTCGCAGGAACATGTTATTTATTGTAAGAAAATGATAAGTAGTCCAGTTTTTACTATAAAATGTGCCTCATAAACAAGGGTAGTCGGTATAATACGAGAGGGCTGTATTTTCATGAAAGATATAAAAGATGAATTTACATGCAATAAAAATTAATGGAGATTAATTACACACAGTGATGGTTATGCTTTAACTATGCCATCTATCTGACCCTCCTACCTTTTGTTTTTCAGTCCTGTTCTATAAGGTAATATTGTCATTTTGACCAACAGATGAAAAAAAAATCCAGAAAGTGTATCTACTTAGAATATTGTGTTCAAAATAACCAGGACAATGTTTTCCTACATTTTGTTTTAAATGCTACAGCATGATATTATTTTATTATCCGTTCATCTTCGTGACTCTGCAGCAATGACAGTTTTTTCTGAGATTTCAGGGAAGTTTTGCTTAAAAAAGGAACGTTCCACACACTTTTCAGAAAGGCGTCATTTTAATGTTTACCTGTGTTTTTTGTGAAATATGCTGTTGGATAAACTAATGTGAAGTTAATGTGGCTCCACGGATACTTCAACCCGAGACACACAGAGGCTGAGTAAAACCTGCATTAGATCTGAATGGGCATTATGCGCATTCAACCAAGAATAAAACCATGACAGACAACTAGGGTGATCTACAAGCCGTCTGAGGTGGTGAACTCTACCCGACATAGACACTACTTAGAGACTTTACCTCCCATCACATAATTGCTTGCATTCTTCTTTGTCCTCTTCTTCTTTAATTATATATTATGTGATTTGGTAGTATTTACTTGTTTTCTTACACATATTGGAGTTGTCTCTGTAATGAATGGTTATTTATTTTCACGTCCTGCTTGTTTTGAGTTATGATTTTACACTTTGCCGTGTGAAGTATTCTGATGCTCCTGGACCTTGTTCGGGCTCTACTAAAGTGTTAACCAAATAAATAAACAAGCCTTAATGATCTCTGATAACTGCAATTGTATAGATGGGCCATGCGTGTGGTCAGTCTTTTTAAACATCCAGGGGCAGATTTACAAGCCCCTTGCGACACATTTACGCCGCTGTTCGGCCACTCTGTGACGCAGCGGCAGTGTAAACCATGAGGCACATTCCGCCTTATTTACAACGTGAAGCATCTAGGGAGATGTGTCACGTTGTAAAGCCCTGCGCCACATGAAATCCGCGCCAGGTTTCATGTGGGCGTTTGGGCGCAGGGTGGGTCTTCCGTTACAGGAACGCCTTGTAAAAGTGATGAAGTGGAATCTTCAAGATTTCACTGAGTCACTTTTATGGCCATGCTGCGTCAAAACCCTGCGCCTGCTTGAAGCAGGCTTAAGGAGTGACGCAGCATGTTAGGCATAGGGCACCCCTGAACCTTGCTAGAGCCGCATCGCGCTTGCGACGCGACTCCAGCAATGTGCCCCTTTAAGCCGGGGGATTCCACACTCATCTGCCTATCCGTGTGCTACGGCGTGCCGCATTGTAAATGAGGCGCATCGGTGGTGGTGCATGGGTGGTTTCGCGTGTCGCAAGTGTTCTGGCACATCCCTGCTGATTTGCAGAGATGCACCAGACCTTGTAAATCTGCCCCTCATACGTTATTTAGTTTGCTTAATGAGGAGCAGACAGATGTACAGAATGTAGACATGCCTTCCTCTGTGGAGAGGCTTCAGCATAGACGGAGATCCTAAAGACACTGAATTACTAAATCATAGAAGTAGCAATGGTATGATCATGGATCTACATGGATTTCAGTAGCAAATGTTTTTAGAATAGCTTAACAAGTAACCCCTGCTTTTGTCTGAGGAAGTGAAAAGTACTCTGGGTGACAAAATACGTTTGGGGATTTGTGGCAATTTTCTACTTCATGAACCAATTACTAGAATGAGGAACTTTAGCATCATAGAATGATTAAGATAGAACGTTGGCATATCCGGACTTTAAGAAAACATTAATAGTGTGAACCTTTTGAATTTCCAAATAAACGATGGAATGATTGCAGAACTAAAATTTGGAGTGCATTCCATGTCTGCCAGAGAGTCCATGTCCCTTCCTCTATGTCTAATTTGACATATGGCATTGCTGGCTTAGGGTAGGAAACAGGGCTAGCAAGTTGAGCTTTTGAACCCTGCCTGTCTTGCAGGGTACCATAAACTCCATAACTATTTGCAAACTATTTATAAATCTCAACTCTTTTATCCTTGGTAGATAGGAAAGAGATGATTTTCACTGAATGGGTGCTCTAAGACTATCCTCTAAGAAGCCCTCCCACTAACTAATCTGGTAAGGTCCCAAGCATGATGATGTGAGCAGGAAGCAGCCTCCCACCGACATAGTTGCAGCGATCAATGTATTATCAGGATAATACCTGACACCATTGCTTAATTTGTAAAAGAATAAGTGCCAGGGCTTTCATCAGGAGACCACTGAAGCTTGCACCCCACATTGCCCCTGCTAGAGCTGCTAATGATAGTAACAGCACAACTACTAACCATCACAATCCTACAAGTGTGACAATTTTAACTATTCCTGACCCCAATAGCTATAAGAATGGCTTGGGCGGCAGGTAATAGTCATTTTTAATGCATATTGGATTATTAATTAACTGTTGTTGTGGTCATCACTAAATTAGCCAGACAGCTTCACCCTGTGGCAGACTGTCACAAGCTCCAGTGTTGACAATTAAGTAACGGCGCAGAGCACATGAAACCACCAGCTCAAATTAAGTACTGCCTGCCACATGCTGTTACCAAAATGGCCTGCTGTTAATCACTAGTTCTCAGTTTCCAGAACTCCTACCAAACATACGTTCTCTTTGGGAATAAGGGACAGGTTTAAGTTATTGTACAGCATGCATGTCACAGCTTTGCAAGAAGGGGATATGGATTAGAGTAAGTGCTTATCAGTAAACACAAGAGGGTGTCTTCTGTCTCCATAGTACAGCCTTTCCCTGGTTGCTTGGGAAGCAGGTTTACTAAGCTGCAGCAAACAGTGGGGGAGTAGACCACGCCACAGCAGGACAACCTGCACTAAGTGCACACATTCCGACTCTAATGGGTTAGCAGTATTCTGAATTGATCAATATTTGTTGCACTTACTTCACCCTGATACACAGAATTATCACCCCCTCCACTATAGCGTCTCATCTAGTTTGAAATGCGAATGATATCCTTGAAATTTCCATTAATTCAAAGAAATGTGGTCATTTATTTGAGATGAGTTAACAGAGGCCAAACTTATGTCTGATGAGTAGACCTACAAAGGAAGAACACAATGGAAAACCAGCCTATTAAATTAAAATAAATCAATACAAAAGGTTTGCTTCATTTTTCCTCCACAGTCTTCACATCATGTTCAAAATAGTTTAGTTAATGTGACTAAGACACATAGAAATTAGCTGCTCTTCACAAAGAAGGGAAGTGTTATCTTTCACTTGCTATCTGAAACAACCTACTTTGCAGTTCAATAATTTATGAAAAACACAACGATAATTTCCATGGAAACAAACTCAATTTTCTCAGCCAACTAATAAGTACGGATCTTTTAAAGTGTGAAAAACAGAGGGGTGATTTGCTTAAGTCTTTTCTTCAACTATTCAGGCGATAAGTAATACTTGTGCAGGGGTACACAATTGATAATATGCTCCAGTAAATTAAATGTGTATATTGACACAATTGAAATGCATTGAATGTATTTTATTTCTAAACCTATGCGATAACTAGCACATGAAGTAAATAGTAAATAGTTTCCCCAGCTTGTGTCCTATGTCTCCTTTTGTATTGTTCAGTGAGTCCACAATCTATTCAACAATCGATGGACAGCACCCAGCTTGCATCGCCATTGCTAGAGTAAACACATCCTGCAAGAAATTCAATTATATTTTCTAGCTTCCCTTCCTGTCAGTCGGGTTGCAACTATCAGATGTTTAGTACTGTCAGTTCTATTTTTTAAGAGAGCGTGAAATATCTTTCTCACAAGATATCGGGGACTTGTAGAGACAGGGATTTTTTTCACTGTTTATTTTCTGTACATTTTCTTTCTGTGCGCAAAATCGTCTTAATAGTTTGAGCAAAAGCATCCTCGCACTATGTAGTTGATGCTGACAGCCCAGTTCATAGTCACAGAGTGCCCTCCTTAATCAGTGTACCAGTTAGAATCCTTGGAGAGGCGTTTGGAATCATAACACAAGTTCACCATTGATGAATAATGTCATAACAGGGTTTAAAGAAGGGGTTCGGGACCAACCAACAGCGTTTGGTTTAATATTTGTTACTAATCTAAAATGTCATGGCCGATATGGCTTATTGAATGGCCAGTTCTTAATAGAATTTGTGGTTGTCAAAACAGTGGCATAACGAAACCTGAGTCGCACTCCGCAAAGTGCATGGAGTGGGTCACCTAAGCTCCACACCCAGTGAGGATCTCACAGGCCCGACAGTGTATAGTGCCTGAAGAGCCCCGTGGATCTTGCCCCCCCCCGGACTGCGGAGGTTGTGGGGGCTATTGCAGTAGTTGCTCCTGGAGGGAGTGCTGTCGGGTGGTGATGCAGGGCGGGTAAGGGGTAGGGTGGGGGTAGTAAACTCCAGATTATGTCCTAACTGAGGTAAGTATACAAATAAATAAATACAATTAATGCCATAGCCCGCTGCATCGCATTTGCCGATGCAGCGAATGCAACAAAATCCATTTTATTTATTTTTTTGTATACTTACCTCAGTTAGGCCTTAATCCAGGGTTTACTACCCCCCACCCTGCCCCTCCCTCACCCTTCATCATCGCCTGCCACCACTCCTTCCAGAAGCCGCTTCTGGGCTATTGTTATGCCACTGTGTAAAAATGGCTTTTCATTTGGTGAAAAAAAACACCAATAGGGAGTATTTCCTAAAGCGGTTACAATCCTCCATGAGTAACCACTTATCTGTCTTTCAAGTAGCTCTCATTGCCAATCCTAGATTTGGCTGCAGCTGGAAATAAGCCACTCATCCACCATTGAAGATGATTTCTGTCAGGGATACACTTTCATAACAACTCTCTTTAATTAGTTTCTCAGTGATCTCTCTGAAGTCACAATACTCATCAGGATAGATGCCTAGAGTTGATTTATGTAAGAAACTGGATAATTAGTTACGAAGGATGCGATCCTTTACAACTAATCATTCCATAATTGTTATTTTACTGAGGATCAAATATCCCATGGTTGTACTTGACTCTCCCAGGGTAGCAAAGCACTGCAGTCCAAGGTCTACTCGGGGAAGTGATGTGGGCTAGTAACCACAGCCCGCTGATATTCAATGAATGAATGATTAAATGAGTGAATGAGCAAGTATTTATAGAGCACACTGCCACCTCACAGGCATCTTTTCAATGGCCTTATGAATGAATGAATGAATGAATGGAATCTTTTAACGCGCAACTTAGCCCAAGGGCATCAAGGCGCCTAAGCAGGTCATGTAATGTATAGTCACCGGTGCAGTCCTTACAGATACACTTCAGAGAAAAGCCATGTTTTCAGTGCTTTGCAGAACAGAGCAAACAAGGGTTTCCCTAGGAGTTCGGGGGGGAGAGAGTTCCATAACATGGGAACAACCGTGGAGAATGCTCTGCCTCCCCATTTGGCTTTTACAAACCTAGGAGCCTCCAGAAGATTTTTATTAGAGGGGCGAAGGGATCGACTAGGAGAGTAGAGGTGAATAAGTGACCTGAGACCCTCAGCACCTGTACCTCAGAGGGCCCCATGGGCAAGACAAAGAATCTTAAAAGAAATCCTGGACTGAATAGGCCGAGGCAAGTCTGGGGAGGTTAAGAATCATCTTTGCCGCCGTGTTCTGGACCATCTGAAGATGATGGATAAGACTCTTATTTATGCCCACATAGAGGGCATTACAGTAGTCCAGTCTTGAGGAAACTAATATCACAGTGGCCTGTTTCCGGGCCTCATGAGAGAGATAGTGGGCAATCTTTCTAAGAACCCTGATAATGCCACAGCAGGTGGAGACAGTCCTTCTGACCTGACGGTCAAACGAGAGTGCGGTGTCCATCAGCACCCCTAAGTTCTTAGCAAACTGGCGAGGGGGAGGGCAGTCCCCGAGAGAGGCCGGCCACCAGTCATTTGACCAAATATCCTGACTGCCCCCAAAGATCAACACCTCAGTTTTCTCCCCGTTCAGTTTCAAGAAGTTCTGTATTAGCCACTGAGACACAGCCTCCATGCAGTTCCTGAAATTCAGGGCAGAGTCCTTCACAGGCTGCAAAAGGGAGACCATTATTTGAGTATCATCAGCTTACGACAGTACTTCCAGCCCAAAAGATCTAACTACCCTGGCAAGTGGGGCCACATAGATGTTAAATAATGTAGGGCTCAATGAAGAGCCCTGGGGGACCCCACAATGCACAGGCTTAGGGGCAGAAAGAAACTGTCCCAGCGTCACTCTCTGTTCCCTTTCATTCAGAAAGGAAGCCAGGAGGCTCAGGGAAGTACCACCGACCCCTATATCCCTGAGGCGGGTGACCAGAATAGATGGGGACAGGGTGTCAAAAGCCGCTGTCAGGTCTAACAGGACCAGAAGAGTGGTATGGACCTTATCGACCTGGGAGCAGATGTTGATAACAACAACTGCTCCTTATAGAGGGAGAGAAACTGAAAGATATTCTGAACATTTATGCTGGATGCTGGTAAGGGGGCAGGTTTTTTATGCTTTCATAAACTGAAGTAGATCTTGAGAAGCTCTTAGAGAGGATGGAAGACAGTTCCAGAGTTGGGCAGCCCTGCCTGAAAATGCATGACTGCCAGTCTGATCTTCTGGAATTTGGGAATGCAGAGAAGGGTTGAATTCAAAGAAAAAAGATCTCTCAGAGGCGCATAGCGTTTATATTTCCTTTGCAGAAAAATAGGTCTTTGTTATGTAATGCTCTCAAAACAATAAACAATGATTCAAATGTGATCCATTCCTTCATGGCAGCCAAGGAGCTCTCTTAGAGCTTGAGAAGATGAAGAATGTCAGGGTAATCTTAGCTGCTGCTTGTAGTCGGTACAGTCTTTAGTGTAAGAACTCTGGGATGTCTAAGAGAAGAGCATTACAGTACAACAACAACATTAAATAAATCTAGCCTCGTCATTTTTCTTTTGAAAGTCCAGTCAGGAAAAATAATGTTTTACATACATCCTACTAAATACTACACATTAGATTACAAATATGTACAATTTCGTGAATTGAAATACCTTTACTAACACCACCGTATCATTTTATGCCCACAGTGGGTTCTGAATACTATAATAACAATACCCCTCACCGGTACTAGATGCAAACTTCTATGAGAAGAGCGAATCATTATCAATAAGGCAAGTCTCATGACTATGCCTGGGTGTCACAACATCGGAAAAAGAAGAAAACATGGTATATTTTTGCATTGCAACATCATTGACCTCAATGGGGACAGAACCAATATGCAGTACATGTTATAACCTGTAATTAAAGTCAATGGGGGGTAGTATAGTCATTTAAAATGATTTATTATACTTTAAAACCCAGCACTTTCAACATCATCAGTGTAAAGAAAGCAAGGCATTCAATACTTATGTCTCAGAGTCTTTGTTTTACTTTTATTAGACACTGCCTTAGCACCAGCCACTAGAGGTTCCTGCACTTCCAAGTTCATGTGCGATATTATAGGCTTAGGGAGAGCTTGAAAATAGCTAAACAGTCTCCAAAGTGCATGCCCCCTTTGACCTGGGGGATCATAGGGTGACTTATTTTTTAAAATATTTCTGGGGGACTACGGTGAGTATGCAGTTCCAGAACATGTTTCAAAATCAATGGTGGTGCCCCAGGCCTTCTTTTGTCCACCACAATGTAGATTTGCAAGGGATTATGGTGCTTAAATAGCTAAGCAGAAGCTTCGCTGCTTGAGGAAGAATGGCTTTTCTTTGTGGCCTTACACTCCATCCGTTCACTTATTTTCAGTACCTGCAACTTAAATGGGGCATCAGGGGTGCTCCAGTGCCATGGGCAGCATGTGTAGTCAACTCCCATGCTGTCCAAACAATTTCCCTCCTGGCCGTCCCCTCTGCTGGCGCAGGATGGAAACAGCAGCTGATCACCCCCACCCACATTCTTGTGGGTACGAATCAAGTAGGGAGGCATTTCCCTCCTCCCACCAGTCATGGGCACGAGAAGAGGGTGTAACACACAACTTTGTGGTGGCTGCTGTTGCACCCTTCCGCCATGGGGCTTTTGCAATCTTCTGTCCTGTGGGGAAGTCCTCCAGGATATCCTTTTGTGTGGTCCCAGGGGATGGGTACCCAGAATCAAATTTGGTTCAGGGAGGGGGCGCCAGGTTTGGCCCCTTCACAAGTAAAAATATTAATTATGATTACTTTGACTGCTGGACCATGGCGTGCCCCATTGGTTTATTTGGGAACATGCTGCTTTCTGTTCGGTTTCATTGTAGATTTCTCCTATCCCCGTAGGACACATCAGGATGATTTTGGACTCATTCAGCTCCTGAAGGCCATTCCTAGCCACCAGTCATATTTTCTTTGTGTCTCATGGCCTTAAAATGGTGCTTTTTAGAGGGGAGCTATTTTTCTGATGCCCTCTACCAGATCTGACCTCAGCCTGCGCTTCTACCTGGGGGTGTGGGAGTGTATTCTACAGCCCCTCCAGAGCCAACAAGCAGAACACTCTCCCTGACATCAGAGGTGTATATATTTATTACAACCTGTCGCTACTCTAGTAGGGAAAAGTATATGCACCATGAGTGCAATGGAGGACTCGCTGGCTATATTGCTGATTGCAAGGGAAGGCCCTTTTATGAGGTTGAAGCGTGTTAAGGATCTTCTCCCTTACTGTACGTTTGGTGGCCAGATATAGGTACCCCATATATGATAAGGCCATATACAATGTCTATGTGAACAGTCACTATACAACATTTGGGCTAGGGACTGCCTCCTTCAGACGGTACACATACACACTATCAAGAGAAGATCCTTAACATGCTTCACCCTCATAAAAGGGCCTTCCCTTGCAATCAGCAAAATAGCCTCCATTGCACTTATGGTGCATATACTTTTCCCTACTAGAGTAGCAACAGGTTGCAATAAATATATACACCTCTTGAGTGCTTGGAGGGCCTCATTCTGCCTCATTTTTGACTATAAATGAAGCAATGCGCTTGTTCTTGGTCGCCAATAATAGGTTTTCCATCTCGCCTACAGTACCTGATTGGACCCATACGATAACCAGCGAGTCCCCCATTCGAGGAATAAAGTAGGATGCACTTTGAACATACATGGTTGTTTACACTACAGTTGCAACAGGGTACTATCAACATAAAACACTATTGATTGTTGTGGCTTTGGCACACAACCTTTTGTGGTACATCATCTTGTTCTACGCATCAAGCAAGATGTTTGCCCGCGATCGGTAGCAGACAGCCTTCTAATGGTTCTCCATTATAGAATCTGATTGGCAAGACGTGGTTTGTTGTTCAACCAATAGGACACCTGGTGCCTGCCCTAATATATCGGGCGAAGTACCCACTCTCTACTGCTAGGGATATCTTCGACACCAGTTCCATTTCCTCTCTAGCCCGCTTTCAGTAGTGTTTATGCATTCAATAACATCTGATCCGCCTTACACATGTGCACCACTTTTTTGCGTGCATCCGACAGTATAAGAGGTGTTTACTCGCAATCACTAGCAGACAGCATTCCATTATATGTCGCCTAGCATTTGATTGGTCAGATGGGGCTTTTCTACATCCAATAGGACAGCGGCTGACTGCGTCATTCTCTGAGCGAAGCACACGCTCTTTCCTGAAAGCTGAGATTGTTTATTTATCAGTCCGGCTCCCTATCTGGTCCGCTTTTGGCACTTCCACATGTATTCAACAACTACCTAACTATTGGCTCCTACTGAGCTGCTCTACGCATGCGCATTCGCTGTCCGGTTCATTTGCAGGCCCCCATCAGGTCCGCTGCCACTTTAGTTTTGGCGCATACACTAGATACAAAATCCTGTCTTCCTGTCACGTCGGTACATCCCCCTCAGCTTAGGCCTAAGCCTGGAGTACCGACGGACAGGTAGGACGCAGCGGCACCACGAACGGCTGTACGGGCGGCTTTTCTCAGTTATGCACAACTCGCCATCGCGGCCTCTTCTAGCTACTTGTAGAGCGGATTTTACAAATTAGCCCTATTCAGGCTGGGTGCACTATTACTATCGCTTTTGCAGTCAGAAACCATTGTATTTTATTACCTTATTAACTACAAGGGCTACGGCTGCAATATCGAGTCTCCAGACCGATCATTTTTCTATGCTAATTTTTCTATGCTAAGAAACATTCACGATCTTATTACAAATTCCCATCTGGGATTCTAATGGGTTGGAGCTCAACACCAATCTCTTCAATATATGTATAAACATACACTGGCATTATCTTTGAGAGTATATCGGACATGCCGGGTCTGCTTTAGTCTGTTTTCTGGTTCGCAAATTTTGGCACCAAGGTTTAATTACAATGTTTATTATAAAAAGATTAAAAGGTGGCAGGAAAATGAGTATTCCGTACCATATATGAATCTCTTTGTAGAGCGGGGCCTCATTACCTGAGCGAGCGCCAGGAGAGGTGAGGTCTTTCCCCAAGAAACTTTGGGTGAGTTGAGACTAACAATTTACAGTAAAAATACTGTGGCTATTTTATGTTTGTAGTGTTTTACGTAATGTTTGTGTTTGTATATACACTTATGTGTTTACTTTTCAGGAAAGAAATCCATTTCCAGAGATAACTCACCTACACGTTGGATTTTGTAACATGGTAGGATGAACCTTTGTTTAATTTCTCACATATTATATTATTGTTATTTTTGCAGTAGTGTTATCAAATCGGTCCTGAACAAAGCCTCCGGTCTACTCTTCGACCTTGCATGGCTGAAACATGTCGACCTTTTCCACCAGATGATAGTTAATATTTTTTCAATACAATCTACAAACTGATTTTAGTCTTGACATTATAATGACCCCGTATTAAAGTTGTTTTTTGGGATCATAATAGTCCATTTTAAGTTTTACACTTATGATTTATTTTCTCAAATCTAAGCACTGCAACTTTTCAGCACCACAACACTACTTTCTTTGGCTTCTCATCACTGGAGGATCTACACTAGGATTGTTCTCACGTTAACACCCAGTGAGACACCTAGTAGATACCAGTTTCCTTATAAAATCCCAGATGATGACGCTCCGCCATTGGGTGGGCTGATAGGTTTTCTTTCCATCTGTGTATCAACACATTCAATACTGAACACACGCTTCACCACTGTTTAGAAATATTTTTTTCTCCTTGAGCCAACATTACTGCATCCATGGCATAATATGCCAGATGGCCCAAGCACTGTAGTGGTTATATATAAGGGATTCATATGCATGCCACCTAATGAGAATATCTATATTAGATTTGATAATATTGTAGGTGTCATTTAACATGCTTACTAAACTCCAAATCTTTGTACAACTGCCTTGCCACAAAGATGTCATGAGATTTTCAACTGCACCATAAGTGAAAGGCCACTATAACTAGGATATCTGTGGAGATTCATGAACTCTCCGTTGTATAGTTAAAGTGAAGTTTATTGATTAACAGCATATAATCCCAGCATCCCAGCTGAGCAGTGCTCACCAGCTGTTGTCTCTTCAAATCCCAAGCTTCTATCACTAGGTCATCAATGACCTCATAACATTCTATGCTCAGCATCAAGTCCTTACATATCTTTCCCCTTATAATATTTAAACAGAATTCAACCGTAAAATACAGAACAAAATAACAGTTTGATAAAACACTTTTACTCCAATGATGATGAGGAACAAGATATAGAGTGATAACATAAGTGCATTAACCTTGGATCTTACAGACATCACCCTTACTCCTTGTGGCACCGTTCTCCAAAACCACCACACTACGCTTGACCTCTTTCTCCCTGCACTGAGCAGACTACTGGCTCTCACTCTTACAAACAAATCCCTTCAATTTCACAACCACCCAATCTCCAGGTTTAACACAACATCGCTTCACAGCCTTCTTCTCATTATAATACAGCATATTTTTCTCTTGCGACCTTGGAACATTCCATGAATTTCTTCTTGATCGACCTTAACATTAGTTACAACTCCTTTCAGCCACACAGGACACTCTTTTACCCCAGGTTTTTTTCCTTTTAAGGATACAAAGGGTGAAACTCCAGTCACAGAATGAGGAGTTGTCCTTTGCACCCACATCCTCCTCCTCAATTCTCTCTTCTCTCTTGTATGTTATCCATCACCAATCGGTTTACTCTTTCAACCAACGCGTTGGCTTGAGGTCAGCTGCTTTAATTTCTTCTTGTCCTTCTTCAACTCGTCACCAATGTAAAGATTCATGAACTCTCCATTGTATAGTTCAAGTGAAGTTTATTGATTAACAGCATATAATCACAGCATCCCCAGCTGAGCAGTGCTCACCAGCTGTTGTCTCTTCAAATCCCAAGCTTCTATCACTAGGTCATCAATGACCTCATAACATTCTATGCTCAGCATCAAGTCCTTACAATATCCTTTTCTTATGATGTTGCCCTATCAAGGAAAGTAAATAAACGCGATATTGAGCATGGGAATGTGGGTGGATTAATGATACTGTACCCAACCACTTGTGATATTTGGATTTCAAAATCAAACTAAATAAGATCTTTTAAAAGGTTGTACTGAAAAGATTGAACTTTTATTGGCTGAGAGAATATTTCAAATTACCATCAAGGCTCCAACTCCCCATCCATTTTATCCCATAAGTTCTTATTGATGACTAGTTTTGATTGTTGATGATCCATGGTCCAAATATGATCATACAGGCCACATTTCAAAGGTCTTTATAATTTTAAGTTTGTTACTGCTGATAACAAATCTGATGAAAACACATTGGCGTAAGACGAGAGGAGAGGGAGTTAAGTACAAATCAGACATCCTCTTTCCCTCCATATATCATGTCTAAAAGTACTTTGAATTAAGGTTTCAAAATGATTTACACGTAAGGCGGAAGGTATGCAGACAAAATACTGAGTAAAAATATTCAAGATTCAGAAATGTTTAGTGTTGCACTGACTTGACTGGAATTAGTACATTTTAGCCCTCCTGAGTCCATTGCTTTCCCTACTGTTGCACTGACTGGAGTGTGAATAGTACATTTTACTCCTGCTGATTCCAACATGTTCCCTACTGTTGCACATATTGAAGTGGGAATAGTAAATGTTACCCTTCCTAAGTCCAGCACTTTCCCTGCTGGTGTACAAACTGAAATGGGAATTGTATATGTATTCCCTCCTGTGTCCAATACTTTCCCTACTCTTGAACAGACGGGAGGTGGAATAGTACATTTTACTCCTCCTCAGTCCAACACTTTCCCTAGTGTTAAACAGCCTGGAATGGGAATAGTAAATGTTACCCCTACTGAGTCCAACTATTTCATTTCTGTTCCATAGACTTGCGTGGGAATAGTACATTTAACTCCTCCTGTGTCCAACGCTTTCCCTAATGTTGCACAGACTGGAGTTGGAATAGTAAATCCTACCCCTACTGAGTCACACTTTCCCTAATGTTACACATATTAAAGTAGGAATAGTAAATTTTACCTCTCCTAAGGCCGTTGCTGTCCCTACTGTTACACTTATTACATTGGGAATAGTAAGGTTTACCCCTCCTCAGTCCAATGCTTTCCCTACTGTTGCACAGACTGGAGTGGGAATAGCACATTTTAACCCTCCTGGTCCAAAGCTTTCCCTACTGTTGAACTGACTAGAGTGGAAATAGTAAATGTTCCCCTCCTGAGTTTAATACTTTCTATACTGTTGTATAAACTGGAGTGGAAATAGTATGTTGATTATATATATAGTTTTTTTTATATTGTTTCATTATTTATTATTACCATGTGTTTGTGTATTTAAATGTATATAGTTCATATATATAAATATATGTAATATAGAACATATTTTTTGTAAAGGGTATTTTTACATTTTGTTCACTTTTTATGTATAATTAAAATGCAATTCTTTATTTGTTGTACTTCTTAAAGTTGTATTGATATGGCATCTAATATATTAAATCCCTTCTTTTTCTATAAGTATATTTATAGGTTTAAAAGGGAAGGTGTCACTATCTTCGGGTGATGGAATCAATATTATAAATTTTGTAGTTGCAATTTGCAATTTGATATTGAGCCCGTTGTAGACTGTTGAATGTATATATTTTCCATTGCAGATAGCGATTTTAAAATTGCATAATAGCATATGAAATTACCTGACTGCAATGGCTGCTATTTCTTGAGTCTTTTTTCCATTTCCATGTTAAACTTACTGACCATGTGACCAGAATGGGATGGGGCATATCGTTTAAAAATGTCTACAACCAAACCAGCCTCTATGTGATCAAGGGCTCTCGAGCCCGAAACGCGTCATCTGTCGTGTGCCGATTTATGGTTGAATAAAGAACATCTTGCCTGAGACAAAAGTGGTTGGCTTCTCCTTCTTCGCCGCCGAGGCTTTGGTGGAAGTGGTCGGAGTGTTGTGTTCGATATATATATATATATATATTCACTGAAAAAACCATAGGTTATAGACCATATATAGTTAGGAATTAGCATTTAAAAAACCTTATTTTACTCACACAAAACCATTGAAATTCCATATATAGTTAGTTGCACTAACTATATATCGCGCACCCGCAATCCACTGCTGATCATGTCACATATTACATCATTCATGACATGGTCAGTGACATCACTGATGACATCACTGATGACATCTCAAATGACATCACTGATGACATCACTGATGACAACATCCAGTGACTGTATTTTTCTGTAAAGTTAAAATATGTCTTGAGTGGATGTATAAGTGTCTGGATGAAGGATTTAGTAGGTGCATGACTGACTGTATGAGTGAGTGATTAAATGTGTCTCACTGAATGCATGGGTTAGTGACTAAACTGTCTTAATTTGTGCATCATTATGTCTGTTGTTCTGTAAACTGCTGCATGTGTTGATCATTAGCTATACGAGAGGCTATATGTGTTATTAATTGGTTGCCCAAGTATTTCTATGGGAGATTGAGTTTGTGTGGGGGTGGCTGGAAGGTGTGTGACTCTATGCATAGATGTGTGAGCAGTTTATTCACTAGGTGTATGAGTTCAAGAGTGCATGTGGAAACAGCTACATGGGCAGTTGACTGTGTGCATGAGTGTATTGATGAGTGAATGGATATCTCAATGCTACATGTCATAGTAAGTACATATGTAAAACACAGTACATGTGAGAGTTGGCATATATAAATAACTGTGCATGAGAGCCACTGAATGAGTGAGTGGTTGTATCGATCATTGTGAACTTGTATCAGGGATTGTATAAGAGAGTAAATATGTGTTAGTATATGTTTCAATAAGTAAGGTGTGTTTAACTGTATAGTTGAAGAAATGGAGGTGAGATTGTTTCTTTGCATGACTGACTGGGTGTGTGAGTAACTCCATGGATAAGTGGCAGTGTGTGAGTGTCTGTTTACACTGAGTGTATCTAAGGTTATATTAGAGTCTGAAGAGGTTTATCGTATTAGCACAAGAATGATGTCAAATGAGATGTCATCAGTGATGTCATCAGTGATGTCATTTGAGATGTCATCAGTGATGTCATCAGTGATGTCACTGACCATGTCATGAATGATGTAATATGTGACATGATCAGCAGTGGATTGCGGGTGCGCGATATATAGTTAGTGCAACTAACTATATATGGAATTTCAATGGTTTTGTGTGAGTAAAATAAGGTTTTTTAAATGCTAATTCCTAACTATATATGGTCTATAACCTATGGTTTTTTCAGTGAATTTTCAAGGTTTTGTAAATGCTAATTCCTAACTATATATGGTCTATAACCTATGGTTTTTTCAGTGAATTTCAATGGTTTTTTAATAGCAAATATCATAAGCTGTCGAATGTCAAGTACGTGGTAAGTAAAAACATTTTTGTGTTTATGCACACTGATCTGCTTTGAATGCTGCCCCCCACCCCTCATTTCTATTAGGAGTACTCTCTCTTTGCAGATAGTGAAGGGTAGTTAACGCAGCCCTTTGCCCCCTTTGTAATACGTCGTGCCTGCTTCTCTCTCCATTTGATTGATTGTTCTCTTTGGTTCATTCTCTATTTACAAACAAGCACAGAGTCGCAATACTCTGTTTAGTCTTTGCAGATAGCGAAAAATCGTGTAAAAAAACAAAAGGAATCGAGCAAAATCAGTAGGCCACTAATGGGATCTCTTTTTGACCTCGCTAAAATAGAAACATTAGGAACAACCTGTTGAAAATAGCAATGCGTATGTACATAAGCGGCGTTCATTTGTGTTCACAGTACCCCTTGTTGATTTTTTCAATCGAGCATTGAATTGTTCGAAGTTAATTCTCTTAAGGATCTTCTCTACCTGCAAACGAGGAAGAATAGGAATATTCTCTCTCCCTTTGCAGATAGTGAAGGGTAGGTAACGCAAGCCTTTAACACGTCGTACCTATTTCATTCCTCATTGATTGATTGATTGTCCGAACATTGACTGTTTGGGAATTAGTTCTTTTTGGAGGTATTCCCTGTTTGCAAATAAACGTAGGAAAATCTTTGCAAGTAGTGAAAGGGTACGTAATGCGGACCTTTCTCCCCCGTTGTAATCTGTCATGCCTATCTACTCCCCACTGATTGATGCACCTTTTTCACCCGGACCATTTACTAGAGATACGTCATCTGGCCCGACCAGAGAGCACCCCTAGTGAAAAGGACATATGCAATAATAACGAAGTGATCACTGTATCCTGTTAACAGAAACTTTACCATGAAACAACCTGGAAAGAAAAAAATAGGAAAACGAAAATCAGTAGGCCACTGATGAACATGAACTTTTATTAAACAACAAACAAAGAAACGATAACATAACGTAATGATAAAACCTATTAATGTCCTAGAAACAAGAAAACGTTAAAGTATGCCAGTGGTGAGAGACCAGAAAAACAGTCCGAGAAACCAAATCACCCCTCGCTGTCCCAACTCATGCACTCTGAAAGTTCAAAGTTTTGAGGAGTGCTTGTAACATTGTCTGAAGCCTATTTGCAATTGCTTCATCTTCACTATTCTTAAAGTAAGTGGGGGCTGTTGTGATGCGGTGCCACCCTGAACCGCTTGACGGAGGCCCCCGAGGGACGGTGTCATGTCGCGGACTCGGAGGGGGCGCTTGGCTCCGGCCCCCTCCCCAAGTCGTGTTGCCCTGGTGTGGCCTGAGATCGCCCCCGACATAGGTGGCCGGCTCCCGGGGTCAAGCGGAACTTTTTTCCTTTTGGTGACTCTTCCATTCTTCACCTTGTCCCACAATCCGTTTCACCTAAAGACACGCTGTAGTGGGGCACCCCTTTTCCGTTTCATTTGCCATTCAGCCCGCTTTTGCTACACTGTGCCTCTTCCGCTATTCAGCTGTTTACCGCCCGCTCTTTCGACTACAGCGTCTCGCTCACCATGTACTTGAGTTGCTCCCGCTCTTACGGTGCAGCGATAGGCGGCTGCCACAGGACTCTCAAAATGGCGGCCATCTCTTCAGATTTGGGCGTGGTCCACTAAATGGGCCTGCGACACCTTGGAACTCGGACGCTTGTCTGCTAGAGCTTGGGCTCCATTCTCGAAAGCGTCCCCTCATCCTTGAAGATTCTACAAAAGTCTTGGGGGCCCCCGACTCCCGCAGGCTTCTGGTGGGGAGCGCCTAGCATGATTGCTCGTGGAATGGCCACGACGGAGCTACGAAATGGTGGTGCTCTCATGCTAACGCCAGCTTCAGTCTGAAACATCCAGAAACACTGTAGACTACCAATTCGATCAGTTCCGGTAGCGCTCCAACGTGACCCGGTAGAGAAGAACTTGCCCTCCCCTCTTTGACTGATGGTTCTTGTTGCCTGTCCCTTCTGTTGTCATTTAACAGAACTATTTAGCCTGCTGAAAGGGGTTGTGTGCCGTCCGCTGGTTGGTGGAGACATTTTGACTATATTCTGGACCTGCGTTGTCGCGTAATGCGTCATATGACGCGCCGCGTTAGAAAGTTTAATAAATTATGAAACACAATAAACAATCCTTAAAAAATAAAAAAAAATAAAAAATAATCAACAAAAGCAACAGCTAGGTAATACACATATAATTTTATCTCCGCGAAGCGGAGCGCTGTTACAGATATATATCTTGTTTCTGAACGTTAATTTCTCAAAATGCACTGAAGCACATATATTGAGACCTAGCAAAGGCACATCGGGCTACCAGTCCCTACAATTTTTCCAAGTTTCGTGCAAATCCATTCAGCTGTTCGATCCTACCGAGAGACAAGATGGCGGCCGCTACGGACTGTTTGGAATGTTTACAGACACCGGAGAGCCAATCAGCTTCGCTTCGCAAAGCTCCGTAACGCGAAAAGTACGCGAAGCGGTGCGCTGTTACAGATATATACTTTTTTTTTAACGTTAATTTCTCAAAATCCACTGGAGCACATATATTGAGATCTAGCAAAGGCACATCGGGCTACCAGTCCCTACAATTTTGCCAAGTTTCGTGCAAATCCATTCAGCTGTTCGATTATTATTATTTTTATTTTTTTTTGCCCCGCGGGGCCCTTTTAAAACCTCCACATCAAACCTAGGGGGTGAGCGACAATGTACTATGCCCCCTTATGGTCATTTGCCCCTTCGCTTTGGCCTCCTCTTGTCTCTCGATCCTACCGAGAGACAAGATGGCGGCCGCTACGGACTGTTTGGAATGTTGACAGACGCCGGAGAACCAATCAGCTTCGCTTCACAAAGCTCCGTTGCGCGAAAAGTCCGCGAACCAGAGCGCTGCCCGGTCCGCACCGCCCGCTCTTTCGACTACAGCGTCTCGCTCACCATGTACTTGAGTTGCTCCCGCTCTTACGGTGCAGCGATAGGCGGCTGCCACAGGACTCTCAAAATGGCGGCCATCTCTTCAGATTTGGGCGTGGTCCACTAAATGGGCCTGCGACACCTTGGAACTCGGACGCTTGTCTGCTAGAGCTTGGGCTCCATTCTCGAAAGCGTCCCCTCATCCTTGAAGATTCTACAAAAGTCTTGGGGGCCCCCGACTCCCGCAGGCTTCTGGTGGGGAGCGCCTAGCATGATTGCTCGTGGAATGGCCACGACGGAGCTACGAAATGGTGGTGCTCTCATGCTAACGCCAGCTTCAGTCTGAAACATCCAGAAACACTGTAGACTACCAATTCGATCAGTTCCGGTAGCGCTCCAACGTGACCCGGTAGAGAAGAACTTGCCCTCCCCTCTTTGACTGATGGTTCTTGTTGCCTGTCCCTTCTGTTGTCATTTAACAGAACTATTTAGCCTGCTGAAAGGGGTTGTGTGCCGTCCGCTGGTTGGTGGAGACATTTTGACTATATTCTGGACCTGCGTTGTCGCGTAATGCGTCATATGACGCGCCGCGTTAGAAAGTTTAATAAATTATGAAACACAATAAACAATCCTTAAAAAATAAAAAAAAATAAAAAATAATCAACAAAAGCAACAGCTAGGTAATACACATATAATTTTATCTCCGCGAAGCGGAGCGCTGTTACAGATATATATCTTGTTTCTGAACGTTAATTTCTCAAAATGCACTGAAGCACATATATTGAGACCTAGCAAAGGCACATCGGGCTACCAGTCCCTACAATTTTTCCAAGTTTCGTGCAAATCCATTCAGCTGTTCGATCCTACCGAGAGACAAGATGGCGGCCGCTACGGACTGTTTGGAATGTTTACAGACACCGGAGAGCCAATCAGCTTCGCTTCGCAAAGCTCCGTAACGCGAAAAGTACGCGAAGCGGTGCGCTGTTACAGATATATACTTTTTTTTTAACGTTAATTTCTCAAAATCCACTGGAGCACATATATTGAGATCTAGCAAAGGCACATCGGGCTACCAGTCCCTACAATTTTGCCAAGTTTCGTGCAAATCCATTCAGCTGTTCGATTATTATTATTTTTATTTTTTTTTGCCCCGCGGGGCCCTTTTAAAACCTCCACATCAAACCTAGGGGGTGAGCGACAATGTACTATGCCCCCTTATGGTCATTTGCCCCTTCGCTTTGGCCTCCTCTTGTCTCTCGATCCTACCGAGAGACAAGATGGCGGCCGCTACGGACTGTTTGGAATGTTGACAGACGCCGGAGAACCAATCAGCTTCGCTTCACAAAGCTCCGTTGCGCGAAAAGTCCGCGAACCAGAGCGCTGCCCGGTCCGCTGTTACAGATATATATCTTTTTTTAAACGTTAATTTCTCAAAATCCACTGGAGCACATATATTGAGACCTACAAAAGGCACATCGGGCTACCAGTCCCTACAATTTTGCCAAGTTTCGTGCAAATCCATTCAGCCGTTCGGGCTAAAAGTGAGGCCAACCGCCCTATGGAAATTAACATGGGAAAAACGCGTTTTGGGACCCCCCTTTTTTCTCGGCCCCCCCTTGACGAACCCCCCCAAAATTTTCAGGGGCTGCTCAGAAACAAAATGTGCCATTTTCCTGAAAATTTCAGCCAATTCCGTCCACAAACGCCAAAGTTATTAGACATAGAATTTTCAAAAAACCCATAGAGAAAAAATCCTAACTATATATACCTACTGGCGACCGCCAGTAGGTAATATATATATATATATATATATATATATATATATATATATATATATATAGATATAAATATATAGATATCTATATAGCTATATGTCTATTTCTCTCTCTTTCTCTCTCTCTTTCTCTCTCTCTCTCTCTCTCTCTCTCTCTCTATATATATATATATATACATATATATATATACATATATATATATATTTTATTTTTTCTGCGCCTCACATAGGAACCAGCAGCTGATGGCATTTTGGACTGCAATGTATTTCTGAGGCCCATCTGAGGGCTTTAAATGTGAACAGTATGCATCATCGTGCATCCATCAGTGGGATAAAATATGGTGACACAGACCACAAGGCCCAACAGGCATTGCGTTGAACACTACGATGTAGCCCATCTGAGGGCGGTTAATTTACTTGTGGGGGTGTGTCAAGTAGTACGAACTTTTTGTCGAGCCTCTGAAGAGAGCAGTAGCTCAGAAACGCGTCAGGCTTTTAACCTCCGACATGAGAGCTGTAATGTTATCGGAATACAAAACACAGCCTTACCCGAAGAAATGCTTTTCAGCAAGCTGTTGGCCGTGTGCATCCTTGCCTTTGGGCATGTGGGAGCTTTGATATATATATATATAGATAGATAGATAGATAGATAGATAGATAGATAGATAGATAGATAGATAGATAGATACATATATATATATATATATATATATATATATATATATATATATATATATATATATATATCTCCCTATATATATATATATATATATATATATATATATATATATATATATATATATATATATTCACTGAAAAAACCATAGGTTATAGACCATATATAGTTAGGAATTTGCATTTACAAAACCTTGAAAATTCACTGAAAAAAACATAGGTTAGAGACCATATATAGTTAGCTGGACATTTTATTGACATAAAACCAATGAAATTCCATATATAGTTAGTTGCACTAACTATAATCGCGCACCCGCAATCCACTGCTGATGATGTCACATATTACATCATTCATGACATGGTCAGTGACATCACTGATGACATCACTGATGACATCTCAAATGACATCACATTTTTTGCCCCGCGGGGCACTTTAATATCCCCCTCATCAATCCTAGGGGGTCAGGAGGGGTCTACCTTGCCCCCTTTCCTTCATTTCCCCCTTCGTTTTTCACCACATCTTGTCTCTCGATCCTACCGAGAGACAAGATGGCGGCCGCTCCGGACTGTTTAGAATGTTGACAGACACCGGAGAGCCAATCAGCTTCGCTTCGCGAAGTTCCGTTACGCGTCAGGTACGCGAACCGGGGCGCTAACCGGAGCGCTGTCACAGATATATATATTTTTTTAAACGTTAATTTCTCAAAATCCACTGGAGCACATATATTGAGACATAGCAAAGGCACGTCGGGCAAACCATATCTACAATTTTGCCAAGTTTCATGTAAATCTATTCAGCCGTTCGAGCTAAAAGTGAGTCCAACCGCCCTATGGAAAAATGAATGTGAAAAACGCGTTTTGGGACCCCCTTTTTGTCTCGGCCCCCCCTTGACGAAACCCCCCCAAATTGTCAGGGGCTGCTCAGAAACAAAATGTGCCATTTTCCTGAAAATTTCAGCCAATTCCCTCCACAAACGCCAAAGTTATTAGACATAGAATTTTCCGAAATCCCATAGAGAAAAAATCCTAACTATATATACCCACTGGCTATCGCCAGTAGGTAATATACATATGTAAACATATATAATCTGCATATCTATATAAATATAAATGCATGCATACATATACATATATGCATACATATGCATGTTATTTACATGAAAGTTTTAAAAACACTAATAAAAGCAAAGCTAAAAAGCCACCTCATTACAAACAGAATGGCTTTAACTTAAACGAGGGTGAGATCTATTGCATTTTCAATGCTTGTTTACTTTGGTTCTATCAAGAAGGCATTCAGATGTGTCACACATTTGCCATAAATTCTGAATGTTAGCACTCTAGTTGCTCATTAGATCACTGTAGTAAAGCTAGTGCTCACCAGGGAAGTCTGCTGCTAATCATGGTTTGCAGCCATTTTCCCGCATTTTTTATCCCGCAGACTTTCAGTCCGCATACCATTATCCCACAAGGTCATTGACCTCGCATACCATTATCCCGCATTTTTTCAAAACGCATGTGCATTTATCGCGCATGCCTTTACAAAGAATTACGTTTTAAAGGCATGTATGGTAAATTCATTTGCGTTGTGAAAACCACGATGACGAGAGAGGTAAGTGGGTTTGTGTTAATTTTTTCGTGGGTTAGTAATTGTGTAGTGTAGTGTTGTGTTAGTGTAGTGTAGAGTTGTGGTGGTTGTTTAGTGTAGGGTCATGCTGGGGGTAGTGTTTTAGGGTTTAGGGTTGTGTTGTAGTGTTTGCGTAGTGTAGGGTCATGCTGGGGCTAGTGTTTTAGGGTTTAGGGTAGTGTTGTAGTGTTTGCGTAGTGTAGGGTCATGCTGGGGGTAGTGTTTTAGGGTGTAGGGTAGTGTTGTAGTGTTTGCGTAGTGTAGGGTCATGCTGGGGGTAGTGTTTTAGGGTTTTGGGTAGTGTTGTAGTGTTTGCGTAGTGTAGGGTCATGCTGGGGTAGTGTTTTAGGGTTTAGGGTAGTGTTGTAGTGTTTGCGTAGTGTAGGGTCATGCTGGGGTGTAGTGTTTTAGGGTTTTGGGTAGTGTTGTAGTGTTTGCGTAGTGTAGGGTCATGCTGGGGTGTAGTGTTTTAGGGCTTAGGGTAGTGTTGTAGTGTTTGCGTAGTGTAGGGTCATGCTGGGGGTAGTGTTTTAGGGTTTAGGGTAGTGTTGTAGTGTTTGCGTAGTATAGGGTCATGCTGGGGTGTAGTGTTTTAGGGTTTAGGGTAGTGTTGTAGTGTTTGCGTAGTGTAGGGTCATGCAGGGGGTAGTGTTTTAGGGTTTAGGGTAGTGTTGTAGTGTTTGCGTAGTGTAGGGTCATGCTGGGGGTAGTGTTTTAGGGTTTAGGGTAGTGTTGTAGTGTTTGCGTAGTGTAGGGTCATGCTGGGGGTTGTGTTTTAGGGTTTAGGGTAGTGTTGTAGTGTTTGCGTAGTGTAGGGTCATGCTGGGGGTAGTGTTTTAGGGTTTAGGGTAGTGTTGTAGTGTTTGCGTAGTGTAGGGTCATGCTGGGGGTAGTGTTTTAGGGTTTAGGGTAGTGTTGTAGTGTTTGCGTAGTGTAGGGTCATGCTGGGGTGTAGTGTTTTAGGGTTTTGGGTACTGTTGTAGTGTTTGCGTAGTGTAGGGTCATGCTGGGGGTAGTGTTTTAGGGTTTAGGGTAGTGTTGTAGTGTTTGCGTAGTGTAGGGTCATGCTGGGGGTAGTGGTTTAGGGTTTAGGGTAGTGTTGTAGTGTTTGCGTAGTGTAGGGTCATGCTGGGGTGTAGTGTTTTAGGGTTTTGGGTAGTGTTGTAGTGTTTGCGTAGTGTAGGGTCATGCTGGGGGTAGTGTTTTAGGGTTTAGGGTAGTGTTGTAATGTTTGCGTAGTGTAGGGTCATGCTGGGGGTAGTGTTTTAGGGTTTAGGGTAGTGTTGTAGTGTTTGCGTAGTGTAGGGTCATGCTGGGGTGTAGTGTTTTAGGGTTTTGGGTAGTGTTGTAGTGTTTGCGTAGTGTAGGGTCATGCTGGGGGTAGTGTTTTAGGATTTAGGGTAGTGTTGTAGTGTTTGCGTAGTGTAGGGTCATGCTGGGGGTAGTGTTTTAGGGTTTAGGGTAGTGTTGTAGTGTTTGTGTAGTGTAGGGTCATGCTGGGGGTAGTGTTTTAGGGTTTAGGGTAGTGTTGTAGTGTTTGCGTAGTGTAGGGTCATGCTGGGGTGTAGTGTTTTAGGGTTTTGCGTAGTGTTGTAGTGTTTGCGTAGTGTAGGGTCATGCTGGGGTGTAGTGTTTTAGGGTTTAGGGTTGTGTTGTAGTGTTTGTGTAGTGTAGGGTCATGCTGGGGGTAGTGTTTTAGGGTTTAGGGTAGTGTTGTAGTGTTTGCGTAGTGTAGGGTCATGCTGGGGTGTAGTGTTTTAGGGGTTTGGGTAGTGTTGTAGTGTTTGCGTAGTGTAGGGTCATGCTGGGGGTAGTGTTTTAGGGTTTAGGGTAGTGTTGTAGTGTTTGCGTAGTGTAGGGTCATGCTGGGGGTAGTGTTTTAGGGTTTAGGGTAGTGTTGTAGTGTTTGTGTAGTGTAGGGTCATGCTGGGGGTAGTGTTTTAGGGTTTAGGGTAGTGTTGTAGTGTTTGCGTAGTGTAGGGTCATGCTGGGGTGTAGTGTTTTAGGGTTTTGCGTAGTGTTGTAGTGTTTGCGTAGTGTAGGGTCATGCTGGGGTGTAGTGTTTTAGGGTTTAGGGTTGTGTTGTAGTGTTTGTGTAGTGTAGGGTCATGCTGGGGGTAGTGTTTTAGGGTTTAGGGTAGTGTTGTAGTGTTTGTGTAGTGTAGGGTCATGCTGGGGGTAGTGTTTTAGGGTTTAGGGTTGTGTTGTAGTGTTTGTGTAGTGTAGGGTCATGCTGGGGGTAGTGTTTTAGGGTTCAGGGTAGTGTTGTAGTGTTTGCGTAGTGTAGGGTCATGCTGGGGTGTAGTGTTTTAGGGTTTTGGGTAGTGTTGTAGTGTTTGCGTAGTGTAGGGTCATGCTGGGGGTAGTGTTTTAGGGTTTAGGGTAGTGTTGTAGTGTTTGTGTAGTGTAGGGTCATGCTGGGGGTAGTGTTTTAGGGTTTAGGGTTGTGTTGTAGTGTTTGTGTAGTGTAGGGTCATGCTCGGGGTAGTGTTTTAGGGTTTAGGGTAGTGTTGTAGTTTGTGCCTAGTGTAGGGTCATGCTGGGGTGTAGTGTTTTAGGGTTTTGGGTAGTGTTGTAGTGTTTGCGTAGTGTAGGGTCATGCTGGGGGTAGTTTTTTAGGGTTTAGGGTAGTGTTGTAGTGTTTGTGTAGTGTAGGGTCATGCTGGGGGTAGTGTTTTAGGGTTTAGGGTAGTGTTGTACTGTTTGTGTAGTGTAGGGTCATGCTGGGGGTAGTGTTTTAGGGTTTAGGGTAGTTTAGTTGTTTAGTGTATGGTAAAGGCATATTCGTTCTAAAAGTTTTCGTTATTTTAATTTGCGGCCTAATAGTACATGCAGGATTTTTTTTGCGGACTGATGGTATGCGGGATTTCGTCATATATTCGCTAATCATACTTTCTATGGCAAAATGAACCCCCTCATTTTGTTCCTTTTTAAATTAAATGTTTTAAGAGTTACCACTTTATTCCAATCAAGATGGCTTCAGGTGTGCCATACCTTTGTAATAAGTAGGACTGTTAGCACTCTAGTTGTTCTTTAGAACACTCTGGGACATTCTGTCATTGGGCTATAGTTGGGCTACATCTGGCTGATATTTGGGCTACATTTGGTTTTTTTTGTCTCTGGTGGCCATCTTTGGGCTACATTGGGCTACATTGGGCTACATTTGGGCTCCAACATATATATAGCCCAATGTAGCCCAATATATATTTTTCAAACTTAATTTTCGTAAAAACCACTGGAGCCTATATCTTGAGACATAGCAAAGGCACATCGGGCTACCAGTCCCTACAATTTTGCCAAGTTTGGTGTAAATCCATTCAGCCGTTCGGGCTAAAAGTGAGGCCAACCGCCCTATGGAAAATTGCATGGGAAAAACACGTTTTGGGACCCCCCTTTTTTCTCGGCCCCCCCTTGACGAAACCCCCCCAAATTTTCAGGGGCTGCTCAGAAACAAAATGTTCCATTTTCCTGAAAATGTCAGCCAATTCTGTCCTCAAACGCCAAAGTTATTCGACATAGAATTTTCAAAAATCCCATAGGAAAAAAATCCTAACTATATATACCTACTGGCTATCTCCAGTAGGTAATATATATATATATATATATATATATATCTCCCTATATATATATATATATATATATATATATATATATATATATATATATATATATATATATATATAGGGAGAGAGAGAGAGAAAAAATCGTTACACTGGTAAATTTAAAACAATTAAAAAATTATAATATAACTTAAAATTAATATTCTTTAAAATAAGTTTACATTGTATATGTGCATATAAACATAAATACTTTGATATATATGTGGGTGTGTTCGTTCAAATTAGTAAATACAGATATTTATTTTGAAATATTATTTAAACATATTTAATTGACATTATATATACATATGTTATATGTTAAAATGTTTACGTTTTACTTATTTAAACTACAGCTTAGACACGATGTTTTGAAATCACTATATTTATGGTTTAGATATTTTGTCAGTGAACCAAGACAGAATATAGGTTGGCACTGTGGCAGTTGACATTTTTATGCACATTTACCCTCATAATAGTATAGAAATGTGCTTTAACGTTAAAATAGAAAATGCATATCAGAATAGTGGTTAGAAAAATGTGCTTTTATTAAAGATGCAGAAAGTAAAAATGCTGCTTATTCCTGCAGAAAGTTCCCATTTCTATTGCTCTTTCACTGCCAAGGCCTCAATATTTTCTTGATTCTTTCCTATACCTTTAATAAAACAAATGCCTCATGCTTATATATAATAAGTATATTAATGAAAGACACGCTCACTGTGTGTTTAAATTCCTTGCACTAACCAGGATATGCCAGATATCAATGTTTCATTTTATAGAGCAGGTAATTGTTACACAATGGGACACTAAATAGCTAATAGAGTAGGTTTGAAAAGGTTCTCATGAGAACCTTCCTAGATGTATCTTTTTGCAACACGCTGTCGCCGCATTCAAATAACTACTTGTCGACATAGACATTTACCATGGGAATCAACAAAGAAGATGAAAGACTGTCAGAAGATTCTATCCTTTTGGTTAGAAATAATTCAACATTCATAGTTTGCAACATGTTTCATGGTTTCTAGATAGTACCTGTTCCTACCTAGAGAGTTAAGGCATCCTGTGCATCCCTATTAAGCCATGTCCCTTACACTTTGTTGTGCTAGGACGAATTGTCTTAAGCAACTGCTAACTGTGATTTCTTTGCTTTCCTTATGTTTTGTGAGAAGACTTTCTATCTTTGTGCTGATCATAGCTACTGCTGTGATTAATTCCTTTTACCTTTTTTAATGGTTGCTACTGCAGTTGATAGGGAACTCGATTGAGTTTCCAGAACTACTCTTTAGGGGGAGTTTGATCTTTTCATAGTTATTAGTCATTTGCTCCAAAATGTACTTGCTCTTTTTCTGAAAAGAACTCTTCATGGGTTATTGTTATGATATGTTAGCTTTTTTAGATTAAGATAAGCACTTAGGGCCCGATGTAGGTAAAAGTCATTTACCGATTTTAAAATACCGATTTTTACCGAATCGGTATTCTGAAATCGGAAAATGAGATGTAGAGAAAAAAAATCGGTAAAATACCGATTCGGTAACATTCGGTATCGTGTTTCGACACTTACCGAATCGGTATTGACCGAATCGGTAGATACCGATTCGGTAATGACAATACAACCGTATGGCCCAAAAGGCCCATAGGAATGCATTGGCAAAACCGATTTGGTATTTACCGAATCGGTATTTCCCGAATCGGTATAAATACCGATTCGGTAAATACTGAATCGGTAAACACGGAATCGGCAAGCAAGGAAAAGTGAAACTAACGAAAGCAGCCAATGAGGTGGAAGCACCCTCCCCCACCCTAGCAGGGAGTGGCAACCCAGGCAGGTGCAACTCATCAGAACTTTATGGAGAGGCAGCCAGAGCTGAGCAGTGAGAGTGAGCAGCAGAGAGAGTGGTTGGAGATTTTTGAACACAGTGGAAATGGCAAGCAGCTCTGAGAGCCAGAAGGCTGAGAGAAAGCGCAAGGTGAAGTTCAGCAGCATGGAGCTGCAAGTATTGGTGGAGGAGGTGGTGAGGGTCCACAGGCAGCTCTATGGGAGGCTGTCCCTCACAGTCCCTGAGTCTACAAAGAGGAAACTGTGGAGTGCCATCAGTGAGAGGGTCAATGCTGTCGATGTGACCCCCAGGAGCATGGATGACCTCAAGAAGAGGTTTTATGATATCCGGAGCCTCACCAAGAGGAAATTGGCGGAGCTCCACAAGCAGGCAGGACTGACCAGTGGAGGCAGGAACCCCGCGCCCCCCCTCACTGAACTGGAGGAACTGGTGTCCACAACGATTGAGACGGAGAGTGTGGTTGGAGTTGGGGACATGGACAGCTCAGCCAGAGCCAAAGCAAAAGGTAAGAAGCATGCACAGCATGACACACCCTACCAGACACCTCCCCATTGGCCCCAATGTACAGCCAAACCCCAGTCCAGTACTGCTAGCAAAATACATGAGCAATGCATGATGGGAAATGTAGACAGCTAATGTAGGAACTATTTACAGTGCACATTAAACTGCAATGCACTGTAAGAAAGAATCAGAGTAATGAAAATGACATGTGCAATGCATTTATTGTGTTGACAGTAAGATATTTCCGCTCAGTTGACAAATGCTACTTTATTCCTTGGGGCGCCATCAGGTAGTGGAGCAGCAGCTGCACAAGTGTCAGCACCTGCAACAGCGGACACTGCGGTGGCAGGGCCAAGCAGCATGGATGCCTCGCAGGAGGTGGAGGACAGCAGTGCCATGGCCAATGAGGATGACTCAGGACATTCCCTCTTATTTCACCACTCCCCCTAATTGTCACAATCCCCACCATTGCAGTTCTCACCAGAGAACTCACCCACACGGTCCCAGCCAGCACCTGCCACAGCTCCAGCCAGGAGGAGTATTGTGGCCCCATTGACCATCATGGAGGGATCTGCGGGTCAGGCACCAACACCCACACCTGTGACACCTGTGGCACAGCAGGCCACCCAGCAGACCAGCACCAATCTCCGCCGCCCACGCACTTCCAGCAGTGCAATTCCATCACGGGACGGCACCGTCTTCCAAGGGCTTGAGGGGAGCATGGTGCGGATCCAGCGGATGCAGGCCAAGTCCATCCTCGCTTGCCACCGGCAATTGCGTGAACATAACCTGCAGATGGGGGAAATGACAAAGGGATTTTCTGAGTTTGTGGCAAGTAACCGGGAAATTGCAACAGGAATGGGTCGCATAACAACTGCCATAACACAGCTGTGTGCCAAGATGGAGGAGAATGAGCACACAAGGCGCAGGGATGCCCCTGTACAAAACCGGGCAATTAACCGTCTTGCCGCAGCAACAGCCCTTCTATGCCGCCGAGGGTCAAATATGGAACAGTGCCTCACTCAAAACACTGCAGAGGTGACCAGGGGCATGGCCCGCATCACCAGTGCCATGGAGACACTCCTCATATCCAACGTAGTGGTGAATCCTGCCCTGGACGTGGCCGAGGCTGGGGACAGCAGCAGCCGCAGCAGTCCAGCCAGCGCAGTGTCCGAGCCGCGCCGGAGCTGCAGGCGCTCCGCAGAGGCAGCCGGACATGCAGAAGGGGGGGAGCCGCATCCCAGTGGGTCTGCAAAGCGCAGCAGGAAATGACACTGCCAGTGTGTGTGAGGCAACCCGGCCCATTTCCTGTCCCCACATTGTAGTTAATAATTTCATTTGTTGCACATCAGTGCTGTAACGTTGTACAAAAAATTTAAATTTTTCATTTCTTCACATCCATAACGTGTCTGTGCATCTGTACTCACTCAGAAATAGTTGTCTGTTATTTCCTCACGTCTGAACCTGCCATCACTTGGTGTAGACACTCCAGCAGGTTGTGTTTGTGGCACAGCAATGTCATCGTCAGGGTCCTCGTAGTCAGACAACTCTACCTCTGTGCCCTTCTTGACCGCAAGGTTGTGCAACTTTGCACACACAGCAATCATCTTGCAGCAGGTGATGGGGTATATTGCCTTGCACCTCCACTCTTGTGCAAGCATCTGAACCTGCTTTTCCAGATGCTGAAGGTCCGTTCTACTACATTCCTTGTGCTTTTGAGCTCACGGTTATACCTCCTTTGGCTGGGTGTTGAGGGGTTGAGGTAGGGGGTGAGAATGAATGAGCGGAGGGCATATGCACTGTCGCCTAGAAGGAAAAGGGGTAACATTACTCACATGCATACATGTACTTCACACTGCTATTTAGGTTATGGGGGTCTGACACTGTGTCTTACCTAGGAGGTATCCTTCACCGAATTCCCCTGCCATCAGCCGTGCATAAATTCCACTATTTTGAAAGATGTAGGAGTCGTGGGTACTCCCTGGAAATTTTGCAACCAGGTCAGTGATGACACACTTAGCATTACAAATCACCTGCACATTTATGGTGTGCCGTGACTTCCGATTGCGGTATACGTATTCCGTGTCAGCAGGGGGGCAAATCGGAATGTGTGTGCCATCTATGCAGCCAATGATGTGGGGGAATCTTGCCATCTGGTAGAAGTCTGCTTTTGTCTGTACCAGTTCTGCATGGGTTGCAGGGAAGGAAATGTATTGGTACATCCTTTGTATCATGGCGTCAAGGAACTTGTGGAAGAACCTTGACAGGCTGCTCTGGGTCACCCCTCCTATCACAGCTACTGCACTTTGATAGCTGCCAGACGCAAGCAGGTGTAGGCTGCATAGCACCTGCACGTGCACTGGGATTGCGTGTGCCCTTGGGGTGGTGTGCTGCAACAGGGGTTGGAGGTCCCTAATGAGCTCTATGATGGTCTCTGGGTCCAGCCTGTACCTCTGTAGGATCTCTGCATCTGTCAGCATGAACAGGGTGATCCGCTGTCTATACACCTGCTCCTGTCTCAGCCATTCCCTCTCTCCTTCCTGCTGTAGCCGTAGCCGTCTTGCAATGACATAAAATGCCGCCATGGTGCAAGAAGAATTGCATTTTGGGTCCATTTTTATAGGTTGCACCTGGTTACCACCTGATTCCAATCTATGGTAACTACAGACTCTTAAATACCGAATTTGAAGCTAATTCGGTATTTCAGAGCTTTCCTACGTCTCAATCTTCAGTTTTTCACACAGAATCGGATTTACACCGAATCGGTAATTTTACCGAATCGGTGACTTTTTCTGATTCGGTATTCTACCGATTCAGTGATTTTTCCGATTCCCTATTTTTACCGAATCGGTTTCTTAACGAATCGGTATATTTACCGATTCTGTGTATTTTCCGATTCGGTATTCTAACGAATCTGTAACTTTTCCGAATCGGTATTATCACCGACTTGGGCGGTTTTCGGACTGCTACATCCCGATGGCTCGATACCGATCGGTAACGGCTGAAAATACCGATTTTCGGCCATTACCGACCGACCTACATCGGGCCCTTATTCCTTTATGGAACATGCTGTTATTTTGTATGCTTGTTCTACCCAAATGTTCTCGACATTTCTAAAAATGAATTTATAGACAAATCTGAAGAAAAAGACAAAAATGCAGACTAATCTCTTAAAGGGCAAAATAAACTTTTAAAACTTCATTACCCTCTCATAATTGACTGAATATTAAGGGCTTCATTACGATGGCGGAGGGACCGCCATATTATGATGGCGGGGGGAAGCATGGCGGTCAGAAAGACCGACCGCCTTGTTCCATACAGAGGGATCAAATCTGACGCCCTTTGGACCAACTGCTAATCCCTGAATTGCAACGATGCCTACCAGGCAACACCATAGGGATTATGATATCCCTTTCCACCAGCCATCCTGCGGCAGTCAACCTGCTGCAAAACAGCTGGCGGAAATAGTATGGGGGCCCGTAGCAGGACCCCCTTAAAGCCTGGGACATAGACATGTACCCTGGAGGGCACCCATTGTGCCCCCTTACATATCCCTGCACCACATAGCAGGCACTGCATGGTGGCTGTTACGTAGTGCAAGGATATATCCGCACCCTATTTTTTGTATTGCGGCAGCGGATGCTGACGGCATCCCTGCCACAATACAAAATATAGGTAATGCGACCACGACTGTGGCAGTCACATTACTATATTTTGTATTAGTATCATAATTCGAATGGTGGGCAGGCCGCCTCGAAGGCGGCCGGTCCCAAATCCGATAGGATGGAAGACGGAATGAAGTCTGTCCACCATCGTAATGGCCCCCTAAATGCTGTAAGATGATGAATATCACAGAGATGTGTTTGGGTTGTACTCCATTCTTATATGGTGGCAATGATTCATTGACCTGAAGAGGCATGGAAATTTGAGTTTTGCTTGGTAAGTTTAAATTGAGCTTCTTCTACAGATGGTATGAGGTTTCAGTGCTTGCAGCACTGAGAGCCTTCCAGACACCTTGACAAAGACTAGGAAAAAGGCTCTTTGTTTTAATTTTCAGCACAGAATATTCCAAAAAATGATGAATTCCAAAATCCATCTAACACGTAGTAAAGGGAGATGTTGTATGAAATATAGCATAATACCTGCATGCACAAATTATGTATTTTAAAGCGCTTTATCTTTCCTAGATCCTCTCTTTTGCCATGAAATGATGGTACAATACATTCTAATTAACTCAATAGCTGATATATTTTATGGTGAGATATGTGCTTAGTATCTAATTACCACATGATTCCTTAAATGTAATTATTAATATTCTGGTCTAAATAGAGTACAGCCTGTGAGAACTATTAGATATTCAACGATGTCAATGTATTTATTATTTCAAGGTCACCCAGCTCAGATTCGTAACTTCTTAGCATGGTGAACCAGAATCATCTGCTTTTAAGAAGCAGGTCACAGCCCTATTGTGAGCAGTGACTAAACCTATGTTTACGAAGCATGCCTCCCTATATTAACAAAGACATTCAAGCAATTTAATGAAAAACCTATGAGCACCCAACAATGCATAGAGTCAAAGATGTTGGGCCACATTTTTCATCACTGCATACATTAACTTTCTGTTTATTGCCAGACCTACAATATTAATGCTATGCCAAATGATATTTTAAACCAAATGCCGAAGCATTTAGGAATACACAAGTTCTCCAGATGTCTTGTGTGAATTACATAGGGCTTTCTTAGCTGTACGGACCAATAATACTGCTGCACAACCACACATAATGATCAAATTCCTATCTTCAATAAGGTGATGTGATACTAATAAAGGAAGCTGAACATGTACTATTTATCAGTATTTGATACCACCCATTTTGAGACTAGTGGCCTGACAAATTATCTGACCATAACCTTTGTATAGGGCTGCATTGGGAGGGAAGCAAAACCATGTTTGACAGAAGGTCTAAGACTATAGCAGAAGTGAAAAATGTTACAAAACTGATATTTCCCAATCCCATCTTCAATCTCATCTGCACATGGTTTACAGAATTCATGTCAATTATGCTCAAAGCAGTAAGCTAATCTTATCATGCCACCTCCTTTGCAACAAGCTTTTCAATAATAGCCATATTGTTAATTCTATTCACTGTTGAGTCCCAATAGAATCTCGTCAATGGTACTAAAGGGCACCAGTCTGTGCATCGCTTTATACAATTAATGGCCATTCTGTTATTTACCCAGGAAACATATTCCAACAGCTGAGCCAAAGAGGCAGACAAACTCACAATATTATGACAAAAATAACTTTGTTTATTCATGATGATGTGGAGAAACTCTGATGAAGAACTATGCTGTTATTCTCAAGACGTTTAAGACTCCAATACATCTACCACATTTCCATTGCACTATTTGAATCAAACGCCGTACACCATCACTTTTTCTGTAAAACGATACCTGGTATCAGCCACGGCCCGTGGAGGGAGTTGCAGTGGGGCGGAAAGGCAGGGCGGGGGAGGGGCTTGGTGGGGGTGCTAAAAACCGGAATATGGATAATTGGAGGTAAGTAAACAATTTAATAAATAAAACGAATTTCGTAGCGTGCCCTGCATCGCAAAATGCCATGCAGCCAGCGCTATGAAATTCGTTTTATTAATTAAATTGTTTACTTACCTCCAATTATCCATATTCTGGTTTTTAGCAGCCCCGACCTTGCCCTTCCCCCGCCCCGCCTTTCCACCCCACCGAAACCCCCTCCACGGGCCGCGGCTGCCTGGTATATTATCTATAATTTTATGAATGCACAACTCATCATAAATCATCAGTGTGTGTTTGTATTTTTTATGTCTATTCCCAGAAAATTTAAAAGTGAACATAGTCTGCAATTATTTGATTCAAATCCACTCTTCAAACAGGATCACCATAGTCATTACTTTGATGGAAATGTATTTGAACTATGCCTAAAAAATAAAAACACATAATCAATATGTCCCAAATTGATGTACGCAAGAGGCAGTCTAAATTATTGTATCACAGCATTTTTCCTCCTGTGCTTTTATGTTATTTTGTATGTTGGGTGTGTTTTAGTTTGGTAACACTTTAGGGCTGATTTAGTTTGAAAGGAGGGCCATACATATTCCATCAACAGAGCCCCCATTGGCTCCATCGACTAAATACCTCCTCTGATGGCCTGACAAAGTAGGGCTCATTAGAGAAAGGACTTTACACCTTCTGCCCTATTTAAGGTGGATGGTGTAAAGGCTTTTTTTTCCTATCCAGCACCACCAAGACAATTATGGAAGTAAGAGACAGGAAAAACACAAAATTAACCCCACACCCTGGGGGAAAACACTCAAGGTGTGGAGTCCATTAGTGTTTTATTTTTCCAAACCAAACTTCAACTTTGGGGCTTTTTCAAAAACAAAAATATTTTAGGAAAGTTTAATGTCTGGCCATCATGATCCGCTGTACCATCCATCAAACTTTAAAACTTTTCCTAAATTGAATGTAACTGCCATGACAGCTCTGTCAATGTAGAGAGTAGTCTGCAGGGCAGACAAATGGCTCTTAATTTGGTAGACAGAAGTCCATCTGAATGAATCTAAATCTGACGGAGAAAGCTCTAACCACTCTTGTTGTAGAGGACCCACATTCAGTAATCGTGTTAGCGGGGTATGTGTTAGCTTAACCTGAAGTCAATTCTACCCAGTCTAATGATGGACAGAAGGAACAGTAGCAAATATGTGATATCCCAGTGAGAATGTTCAATCCTTTCCCACTAAGGCTATGACAAAAGCTCTGGGTTCCTTGTTAATGCAATAGGTGTTAATATGCTGGAATGGCAGGAAACAAAGTAACATTTCTGCCACCAATTTTTTCAATATGTTGCAGATATGGCCCAATCAGGTACATATTTGCACCTATTGTTCCTTATGGTCTTTTCTCCAATTATACATTAAGGAATCTGCAAGTAGTATTAACCATAAAATGTGTTTAAAACAGCACCCTCAGTTAGACTATTCTGTGCCTCTTATCTAAATGTATATTAGCCTCATAGAAAGCATACACAACTTTCAGATTAGTCTATCTCAGTTTCAATTAAACGTAATAACAATTGAGGATTTTATTTAAGAAGTCTCACTGAAATAGTATGAGGTATTATTTTCCTTGGTTGTATCAAGCATAACAATGGTGTGTGTTAAGCAGAAAAATCACTGAAGTTGTTAGCACAACCAGTTTTGACACTTTAGTTTTGATTTGAGTTTAGAGTGATTAGAACAGATGTAGCGACAAAATAGCATGTTCTTAAAAAGAAGTAGTTATTATAAATAGTAAATGAAGTATGTTTTTTTTCACTCAACATATTCAAGAATACTAAGGGCTAATATTTTTTATTGAATAAAAGGGGAAATGTTGATCGAAGTAAATGGCTATGGAAATATTCAAGCATTTTGGAGATTAGTGCATCAGGGGTTTAATTGCAATCCCATCACATCCATAAAATGAGGAATGTGTTCTAGAAACCTCCTAGATACGCTGCTTTTCTTCTCAGTATATCATAGATAATCTTAAAACTTTAGAGGAGTTCCTCCAAGGGATTTTGCAATTGATGGAAAGTTCTTCTCCCTGTTGGGACATGCCTCTCTCCTAGAAGTTATTATAATGAAGGTGACCCATGCAACAGATCCAGAAAATGAACACACAGAGCCTTTGAGGCAAAATCCCTGGTGCTGGCCCTTCTTTCTGTTCTCAATTTTTAAGTACATACTTTCCATGGGAGACTCTGGGGACATGGACAGGGCCTATAGTGAAAATAGGTTTCGGAAAGGGTAATCGAGGAGCTCCAGAAAACTATCATTAAGAGACAAATTTACAATAGTTCCACAGGAACATAGAGAGTATTGGTTGAATCACTCAACAGTTGGTCACTGTTTTGTATTATGGTCTTTACTCCGAATTACTACGCAATCGACCTGGCAGCATTACTCCCGCTATGCCCAATATTCAGGTAGTTTTTGACCATTTTGACAGGGTATTTGAAATGATTTTGGAAATTCGCCTGGCTTACTGGTCATTTTGAGATTGCTGTATTATGATGTTTAGGCCCAAGTTGATGTAGACTGTGAGAGTAGACTAACAGAATTCACCCCTTTGTATGATGGACTGAAACAGGACTTTTGCAGGGCTTTTTTCAGTGAGTAGCTAGCCAACCTTCCTTCTATTTTTCAGAAACCTCGTTTATTTTCTATCAAAAAGGGATCAAACAAAGTTCTTTGCTTTCTTTATGGTGATGAGCTAATACTTTTAGGCTACACTCCTATTGGTCTGCAGCGTAAATTGGTAATCTTAGGTAAATGTTGTTGGGCTTGGCCCTCTCTGCAAGGCCACACCCAAACATTTTGCCTTCACCCCTGCTGTTTTCTGAAATTTGTTTTGCTAACATCAGGATTCTGTGCACTTTACCACTGCTAACTAGAGCTAAAGTGTTGGTGCTCCCCACACTAAAACATTGTAAAATTGGCCCACATCTGAGTGGCACATTTAATTTAATTTACTTATAAATCCCCAGTATGATACTACATGTAGCAAGCACCTGTAAACGAAATGCTACCAGTTAGCCTGCAACACTCATTGTGCTGCCAACAATAGAAGCCCTTTAAAACATATCTCAGTTTTGGCATTTCAGCCTGTAATACAGTTTTAAATTGCCATTTTGACCTGTCAAAAAATCCTTTTGCTAGGCTGAAACCTTCCTTTTTAATACATATAAATCACGCCTACGGTAGGTGCTTAAAAGCCCATAGGGCAGGAAGCATTGTATTTAAAAAGTTTGATATGTGCTTTTAAGTTTTTATTTTCCTGCTACTGAAAAAAATCTAAATTTGTATTTTACTGCTGTAAGGCCTATCTCTCCAATTGGGTAGCACGGGATTATCTTATTGTATTTAATAAGAGCTAATATTTGATTAGGAGGGGGTAGAAATTTCATTTTTGGACTTAAATGAATTATAATTTAAAATTCTTTTTAGTGGTAAAGTCGGATTTTAGATTCCAATTTTGAAAATGCCACTTTCAGACAATTGACATTTTCCTCCCAAAAGCTTCTAAGGCCTTCTGGGACTTTAAAGCTGCCTGGGCCTGTTAATGTCTCCTCCATTTAGAATGTGAGTTGGGCCCAGACAGTGAACAATAGGGGACTAGATGTGGGCAGAATGGGCCACCCTGTCTGGAGGGTTGGAGTGGAGCTGATCCCTGCCCACATTACAATTCAAAGAACTTGCCTCCAGCACACACAGAAAAACCTAATGGTAGTATTTTGTGACCCAAGACTTCTTTGAGTCTTGGCAGGGGAAGGGAGGAACTTTCCAGAACCAGATGGGGGTAGCCGAGAACATTCTTCCACTTCAAAGGATGGCACTAAGTATAAACATTGAACCTCCCGAGCACTCTTTTGTAGACTTCTTGACCCACAGACATTATAGAGGAAAGAGGCATTATTCCCCAGAGGACTGTCCTGTTGTTTGAGGCTTACCTTACTTCCCAGAGGACTGCCCAGCTGCTTGAGTCCTACCTTGTTTTCCAGAGTCATTGCCATGCTGCTGCTTGTGGCCTGCCTTGTTTTACAGAAAAGTGCCCCGCTGCTTGAGCCTTGTCCTGTTCCCCAGAGGACATCTTTGCTGCTCGAGGCCCGGCTTGTTTTTTAGCGGACTGCCCTGATGCTTGATGCCGATCTTACTCTCTGTGTAGGAAGATTGGGCCTGTTCCCATCATTCCAGGCTAACTAATTGACTCAAATGGTCAGCTGGTTGACCTCCTGTTTTGAACCAAAGAAACACAACAAGCTCCAGAGGTCTCCCTGCAGCTCCCCAGCTGACCTGCTGCAACTAGATCTACCTGGACCTGCCTGATCTCAGCTGTCCTTTGCTAGAGTGGGGTGCCTCCTTAGATACTGGACCCTTTGTTAGCATCAGAGTTCACTCCTCTACAATCAAGGAGAAATCCTGACATTCTGGACTCTTCACACTGGACTTTGAGAAGGTAATTTTTTCAGTGGAACTATCTTGGTACTGTATCTATCCTGTGCTCCAATGAGGTCAACCTGAACTTGTGACTTTCCCCCAGTCTAGCACAATACCTACCTAAAATTTAAAACTGCAAATCGCTAGTTCTACTCTTTGGATTTTAGTCTACGTTTTTTTGTAAAAAGCGCTAAATGTTCTCAAATTGGTTGGGGATTGTTTTTGGTTTTTACTTTGTCACTATTTATGTTCTGTATAAATACTTTACACAGTGCCTCTAATATAAGACTGACTGCTTTTGTGCCAATCTACAAGAGGCTTAAACACAGGTTAATTTTCTGACTTTTGTGACTTACCATGACAAGGATTTTGGTTGTTGCCTGGGCAGTGTTTTGACTCTCTCAACCAATAACCCCACTATTTACAGTTGTGAATGAAATAGGATCATTGTAAATGTGGATACACTTAAAGAAAGCAACACAAGTTCTCATAGAAGCTGGAATGGATGAAACTGGAAAAGGTTCACATCTACAAATATTTAGGTGTTGTCCTCTTCAAACTTTACATGTGATAATCATTTTGGGCAACGACTAAATTAAATGTTATAACATCATTCAATTCTCTTCTTTATTGAGATGCTTAGTATGGGGAATATTTAATTGTCTTCTCCTTTGTAGTATTTGTGGGTGAAATTATCCCCCCCTGTTCCATATGGAGCTGAATTATTGGCCTTATATTTACAAGTGGATATGGCCAATGTAGAAGGTTTCTGTCTTAGAAAATATAATATCTCCCCAGTACTACATATGCTTAGAGTAGAATTGGTTCTGAAGCCAGTTCTTGGGGAGAAGTTGTAGCCTAACGGCTACAGCGGTCAATCTCAAATCTGGGGAACTGAGTTAGAGTCTCGGCAATGGCGCTCAACATCCTGTGATTCTGGGCAAACCACTTAATCTCCCCGTTCCTAACAAAAATGAATGTATCCTTGTGTAATGCAACTGGTGCTCATGTAAAGTGCTCTGATACCTTCAGGTCAAGTACGCGCTATATAAAAATACAGCAAAAAAGCCATGAGATTTGTACGTAAAAAGATGTTATTGAAAAGTTTACACTGAATCAATGGCTACTGAATCAACAAAAAAAACGACTTTTGCTTCAAGACTTTGAGATCACGGGTGCTACATAGTACAGTTCAATATAAATGTTGTTTAATAATGTTTTGGAATGAATTTATTGGAGATCGTCCATATGGTTGTATTCCATTATCTGTGTTAAGGATTTATTTCAGAACTACTGTGCAACAACGAACTGCAGAAAATAATTTTCTTTTGATAAGTAAGAAACCATTAGTTAGCTATTTAAAAGATTGGCTAGAGAACTGAGAAACAATCCACAATTTGTCAAGCCTCCCACATAGAAAGGTGGAGTTTGAGATCCTTCCTTCAAAGGTAGGTTTAGTCTGCTTTGGGATTGTCTGGAATTGTCAATTACAATCCCAGCAAATTAAGGTTGGTGCACCTATACATCAATTGTAAAGTCAGAAATTTGTAATAATTTATTATACTGTCTGTTTTTTTGCATTTGTCCTGCAATTTATCTGCATCTCTTGTTACTAAAATATCATCCTATCAGTTAAAGCAGTTATATTTTTTGCACACATATCTTCGTTAAAAATAGCTGCTGCCCTTGAAAATATTTTCATGAAGCTGAAGATGATGACTTGTATTAAATATTCTATATATATATTTGTATACTTGTGTCTAATAACTCGTATGATAAATAGAAATATTCATCTTTCAGCTACAGCAAAAAGTGCTGGACATATTGTCACTGATACCAAGAGACATACATAAAAATGTCCACATAACCTGAAAAATACCTACACTTGTACACATTTAGGCCATTACTCCAATCGACATCCGTAAAGCCTCGATTCAGACAAGAAGAGTGTGCAGTACTCAAGTTAACTACATAAAACAATTAAGTGTCAATGTGAAGTAATTAACTCAACAACAACAAAAATCAGAATATTCGTAAATACGTTGAAGATATGGTGGGCTAAGGCTGCCGATATTCTGTTACCTACCTTGCGCCATTCTAAAGACACAGCAAGGTACAATTTTTACCTTTATTTATATATATCCAAAAATAAAAACAGATTAACAGGAATATTGGGAAAATACATAATAGCTCACAGGCCCCATGGCCGCAGATGTACCCCTCCCTAATGAACACAATCGTGAAACATCACATAATCTCTGACCATTGCACATTACTCGTAGGTCTCTAGCTCGGTCCACAGTATTTCAATATCAATACAACCCCACATACATTAATCTCCTTCCCCTGAATTTCCTCTCTCTGTTTGTGCTCTCACGACAGGCAGTCGTATGCCCACGCTAAATTCATAAATAAAGAATATGCAGTAAATCGAAGCAAACTTATTTTGAAACATATCATTTTTAAAAATGCACAATTTTGGAAATGTACGAGCACGTGTTATGTTTTGTATCTTCAACATCCTCAAGCTGGATTTTTATATTTTCCACAGCTTGTGTTTTAACCATCTTGTTAAACTAACAACCTCTGTTCGTGTCATCACATTTTGAAGCTTCCAAAATAATTACATTTTGGAAGCATGTTTTTCACAAAAGCACATGCAACATTTATGAGTGTTTTCGCTAAATACAATCACTGAAGAGTATAAATATAACTGTTTAGGAAAGGCGCAATTCAGAGAAAACGTAGGAACAGATTTATTAAACTTTCACAGAGCGCAGCGAACCACATTGAGCTGCGTGAAAGGGCAGTATTGCGCCATATTTAACATCATATAGTGCAATCCTGTCTTTTCCATGCACTGGCACACTTTTTGCAGCCTAGCACCAATGCAGCCACCCGTGCACCATGGTGTAAGCAGAATTCTTTTTATGCAGGAACGGACACCTTCCTGGCCAAAATCTATCCTGGGAGGCTTTTTCCTCTTTTTATGTGTGCTGCAGTACACAGAGAAAGAGGAAACAAAGACATTTCTCCTCGTTATGCCTCTCCTGGGAAGGAGTAGCATTTTGACGCATTCCCTGATTTACCTGTAAAGATAAATTTGGGAATCCGCCAAAATCCATGGGTAGATGCGTGGGAACACACATGCTTCACCCATGGACTGCCTCCTTAGAATGAGTAACCCAAAACATCGATTTGCGCTGTTTTCGTTACTCCAGATCTATTCAACCATGCAATGCCATGCCAGATGGCCTTGCGTGGCTTGATAACTCTGACTTAGGTTTTGCGTTACCCTTGCACTCCCTTGCATTGTGCAAGGGTGACGCAAAAACCTTGATAAATCTGCGCCTTAATTTTTGTTTCAAGGTATGAGGTGATTGAGATGATGGAAGGGTATCAAGAAGCATGGGACTGATCGTAAATCTTTACAGCATTTACGGTCCTGAGAAAATCTGTCCAATTTTGTGCATGTCTCAGAAGAGAAATATACCTACCTACGGTAAAACCAGTTCTGATGAATCTGGATTATGCACAGCAGATTCATTATCCTTCAAATATCCCCTTCACCAGATAGTAGCTTTAAAATGTTTTCAGGATGTCTCAGTGCTGAACATTTGTATTGGGAAAGGCCTACCCATGCCCTTGTGCCAACTGCTATCTGCACTGCCATGCACACCGAGGGGCAGATTTACGAGAAACGAATGCAGCATGGTGTGGCAAGTCATTTTGCTGCGCTACGCTGAATTAGTTTCAAAGCACATGGTTGAGACATATTTACAACAATATGTTGCATCTCAGTGCTTCACCCTGCACTGGCGCACACACGGCTACCATGCGCCAGTGCAGGCACCCTTGCACCGTGGTGCAAGAATACCTGCATCGTGGGGAAATAGTTTTTGAGCGGGAAGGGGCCCTTTCTTGCACAAAAAAAATCAGTTGGGGTGATTTCCTCTACCAACGTGTGCTGTAGAATGCAGCAGCCATTAAAAGAGAAAATAACTAGTGAAAAAGTAAAACATTTCTCCCCGTTGCACCTCGCTACACCACCCTTAGGGTGGCAAAGCATTCTGACGCATTTCCAGATTTACGACTGCTCGTAAATCCGGAAAAATCATCAGTGGACTTGGGTGTTGCGTGGCATCACCCACAGAAACTCCATTGTCACGCCCCTAACAAGCAAAGTGTTGCATGAAAAGGGGCGATATTTACTAGCACAGGGAAAGCCACGCAGGGGGGGCTTTACCTGTGCTTGTAAATATCAAGCAGCAGGTTGTGCTGCTGGTGCGTCATGCAACGTGACGCAGCTTATGGGGCTTGTAAATCTGCCCCCAAATACTTTAATAAGGGTATTGGGCATGGGAAATTGTGATAGACCAGGGCCTGTGCCTGTTGGGTCTCTGACTCTCTGGACAGAAGCAGAGGCCACATACTGTCTCCAGTGCCCGCATGGAATAGGAGTCGCCAACAGATACAACAGACAAGAGCCTTCAATACAGGGCAAATCTGGAGTGTATGAGCACTGAAACTGGGTTGTTATGGGAGCACTCGACCAATAGAGATACTCATTTGGAAATATAAATGAATATACACAAAGAGCTATATGCAAGGGGAAATTAAAAATGCATTATACTTTTTGCAGCTTTGGTCATTTTATAAACCTTCATGCAAGAATTTTATTTCGAATGAGCCAGTTTAAGAGATATTGAAATACCGAAAAACTGGATTAACTCTTACAGGTACGAAGGAATTATGTTTAGGTATCAGATAAGATTATGAAATAAAATAAATCAGCACTAAATAATCAAGTTAATTATTAATATATACTCAATTATATTTAAACCTCATAGAACTCTGAAGTGACTCCACAGATTCATGTAATGCAGTCCATTTATCAAGGGATTCTTTGAACATCACACAAACATATAAGAAAATATAATGAGTATTTATAAGGTTCTGGTTAATCCAAGAAATAGGAACTCATTAAAGAGTGGAGCCAACCTAAAATATTCGTGCTATAATCTTTTTGTATGGTTGAACATCGAACAGAGATGCTGAAATATATATGAAAGAACAGATCTGTACATTTCCTTTTAATATATAGAGTAAGTAGTGAAAACTGAGTTGATTTTACCTTTACCCTCTATGCTAAAACTTTACTAGAAAGTCTCAAAAAGCGGCAATATCTTGAATTAATTTACATCTTTTTATCCCAGCTGTTTAAGCCACTGAAGACTCACCATTCATGTCTTTTGCACAATATTAACTACCTTTCAAGTTTATTGTTCCCACTCTTGAATCAGTCACTTCCGCTATCATTGTTTATTTTCATAAGGTGTAGGTGATGGTCGATCTAACGAATGCGGCATCATAAACTGTAGTGTAACTTTTGAAATTACGTTGTTAGGTCATCATGTGGCTTGTTCCTGACGAAGACGCAGTTTGCATCGAAACGCGCGTCAAAGACACTTTATTTTATTGGTTTTAGATTATTGATACAATTTTGTTGATGTATGTATAATTGTTCATAAATTATTTGAAATATGGTACAAATATGAGAATAGGATATGTGATTATTGATTAATCATGTGCCACGAATTGTCTTTTTAATATTGTTATACATTTGAGTTTTTCTTTTTTTTCATAACTCTCTTTATTGTGTTTTTCAATATTGACTGTTACACTTAGTTCCGTATTGTCTGCGCTGTAAAGGCTTATATATAAATAGATCTATGACAAGTATAATAAATTGCCTAGGGATATACAAAACACTTGAATAATGCCCTGCCCTGGGAATTGCTGTACCAATTCAACAGGGGCTCCTTGTTACTTTTCACTATATGTTATGGGAGCATGAACACACCTTACTTCATTTTAAGTTTCAGAATCGTTTTTATAATTTCATTTCTACTAGCATTTTATCAAGAAAACGAAGGAGTGTTTGGCTAATAATATTCCACGAAATATATCTGCTACAAATCATGTACTTAAGAGGAATCAAGTCAATCCCTTGAATAATTTAGTTTCCATAATTTGTGTAAACTAATAGGCACCTGGATATTTCTGAATTCAACCAATGTGAAGCCTAGTTCTTCCTATGGTTTACTCATATATTGGGTGTATTCTTTAGAATCACCCTCTATGCATACTTCTCTCACACATCTACACAAACACACACGATTGTATACTCACTTTTACTCTTTATAAAGAGGAATCAAAATCCATTATGCCTTTTGAAATCTTTGACTAATACTCACCACAATTCCAAATGGAACAGCTTCATTGATGCACAAGTTCCTAAACCTGTAAGGTTTCCTCAGCTTTTCATGCTAAATATATGTTCTCTAAGTATGTTGTTAGCTTTTTTTAACGTCTGCTTCTTCTTATAACTCATTCAGCACACGTTTAAAAAAAACGTTTTGCAGCAGCTTTCACAGAATTTGACACAGATATATAATGCCCTTTCGAGGGGTCTATTTTACATTTCAGTGACGATAGCCACAGCCTTTTTCAGCGAAAGCACTTTACATTAAATATTTTCAAAATTATTCGGTGACTTGCAGTAGTGTTCAAAGCCATGGCATTATAATTTCTGCTTGGCCAAAAAGTAAAGGATATTACATAGCAAAGGTGGCGAGAAAAAGATAAAATGAAGGTCTATTCACTGTGAAGAAGGCATATTTGGTCATGTAACATGAGATGCATCCTAACAAATGGTAATTTTCTCAATTCAAGAACAGTAAAATCTCCACATATATAAAATCATCCTAAGGAAGTGTATGTAACCTTGTGAGAAAATGGGGTGTTGGTGGAATCAGGTGTGATCCCTTCTCCAGCAATAGCCACTGTTCTTGTTAGGGTGAACCACAAAAGTCAGTAAATCAACCTTGTCATAACCCTCTGGTAGCTTAGCACAAATGCAGTCAGCCAATGTGTAAAGTATTTATGTAGCACACAAACAGTAAGAAAGGGAAAATACATCACAAGAAACGCTCCCTTTTTTAGAAAAATAGAGTTAAATTCAATAAATTATTTGACACCAAAATGACAAAAATCCAATCAATAGAAACAGAGATGTGAAATTTAAAAAATGTATGGTAAGTATAGTGCTTAAAAGCACAAAAAGCCACTTGCGACTATCTGGTCGTGTAGGACCAAGTGAAAGTCACACGTTCAGGCTGAACACAAAGGAGCACGGGCCAGATACTGGGATCAGGTTAATCATGCTGAAAAAGTTTCCTTCTAAAGTCTAGCGTGAAGAGCTCCATTCACTGGCCTTGAGGAGCAGGGACAGCATTATGGATGGTCGTTGCCGTAATGTGAAGAGCAGACTGGGCATTGTGGGTGGTCGTCTCTGCAGCACAAAGATCCTGTCAGGAGTCTCGGACAGTAATTGTAGGAGATCTGCGTTGGCGATCACTGTGGGTTATTGATCCTACAGTGCGACTTGCAGATCTTACATTACCGGTCATTGCTGGAATTCATTCTAGCTTAAACAGTCGGGTTCCCTGGAGATTGGTGTTGGTGGTCAGCATCATTTTGACATGAACAGGCCCCTTCACAGTCACAAAGTGTCCACACCCTCAGGATTTCTCCCTTTTCTTCTAGGAGGAGCCCAACTGATTCCACACCAAGGGTCCAAGAATTAGGAGGCAACTCTTGGGAATTAGGAACTCACTTCAGCAGCAGCCAGCAGGTCTCAGGCCAGTCTAGTTTTAGGTCCAGTCAGGTTCAGTGCAGCAGGTCAACTGGGCAGAAGCAGAGAGATCTCTGGGGCTTGTGTGTCCCTGTAACTCAGAAAAGAAGGTCAGTCAGCTGACCCTTGGAATAACTTCAGCCTAGGATGAACGGTGCAGGTCCAGTCTTCCTTCTCAGACAACAGACTGGCCCTCAAGCAGCAGGCCAATCCTCTGGCATCACGGTAATACTTATACTATAGTATCCGCAGGTTCAGGAGTGCACTGAAGAATGGGTCTGAAAGTCCCATTTGTATAACTGGTGCCCTCTTTGAAATAATGAGGGAGGTACTCTAACCTTCCTTATTGGGTCAAATCGCAATACAAAATGTGTTATGCAACTGACATCATCTTATACCTTCTGAAGTGCCAACCAATTAAAAGCATACTTAAAGCAACACAATCTTTTCTGGTGCATTATGGTCATGATGTCAAGTCAAAGAATCACTGTCCCCTTTAAAGTTCAAACACATATTCCATTTTTCAAATCACTCTAAAAACTTTTATTCTTATATTTGCAGCTCGAATGGGTTCACCTTGCCCTTATTTCTTTCAACAAACCACCAGATTGCAGTCCCAGAAATATCCCTATTCCAAGGGCAAAACAGGCCTTCTACGCAATGAGTCTGCAGTTGTTCCAGCATCTATATTTCCTCAGGTGGCACGGTCATGGTACCTGGCCCACTCGGGAGCTACAATTATAGCAATTGTGGAATTCACAGTGATATATGCGAATATATTGCAAACATCACTGTGCATTTTAAAAAAAAGCTTTTTTGCCCTGGCAGAGTACCTCTGAGGCCCCAGGACCAAGCTGGTGTTTAGGGTACTCCTACCCTGCCCCCTTTTCTTTTATTTGCATTTTTTAGCGACTCATCTGAAACCGAGTCCCAAAATGGCTGCCAACACTTCCACATTATTCACAAAGGCTTCACAGGTAGTAGATATACAAATTTGGATTTTATTACATCATTCATGACATGGTCAGTGACATCACTGATGACATCACTGATGACATCTCAAATGACATCACTGATGACATCACTAATGACATCTCAAATGACATCACTGATGACATCATCTAGTGTCTGTGTGTTTTTGTAAAGTTTAAATATGTTTTACATATTGAAGAATGAGTGGATGTATGGAAGACTGAGTGTGTGTGTGGCTGGCTGGGAGGTGTGTGACTCTGTGCATATCAATGTGTACTTGTATCAGTGATTGTATAAGAGAGTAAGTATGTGTTAGTATATGTGTGAAAAGTATGGTGTTCTGTGTTTAACTGTATAGATGAGGAAATCGAAGTGTGATTGATTCTTCACAGGACTGACTAGGTGTATGAGTGCATATGATAGTGTTGTAATAATGAGTGACTGTATGTATGAGTGATTGTATGGGTGAATGAGTGAATGTGTGTGTAGACGTAGGAATCAGTGAGTGCGTATGTAGTAACTGGTATTGGTGTGTCATGATGTCATCAGTGATGTCATTTGAGATGTCATCAGTGATGTCATTTGAGATGTCATCAGTGATGTCATCAGTGATGTCACTGAAGTATGGTGTTCTGTGTTTAACTGTATAGATGAGGAAATGGAAGTGTGATTGATTCTTTACAGGACTGACTAGGTGTGTGAGTAACTCCATGGATGAGTGGCAGTGTGTAAGTGTCTGCATAGGTGTATGAGTGCATATGATAGTGTTGTAATAATGAGTGACTGTATGTATGAGTGATTGTATGGGTGAATGAGTGAATGTGTGTGTAGACGTAGGAATCAATGAGTGCGTATGTAGTAACTGGTATTGGTGTGTCATGATGTCATCAGTGATGTCATTTGAGATGTCATCAGTGATGTCATCAGTGATGTCATTTGAGCTGTCATCAGTGATGTCATCAGTGATGTCACTGACCATGTCATGAATGATGTAATATGTGACATCATCAGCAGTGGATTGCGGGTGCGCGATATATAGTTAGTGCAACTAACTATATATGGAATTTCATTGGTTTCATGTCAATAAAATGTCCAGCTAACTATATATGGTCTCTAACCTATGGTTTTTTCAGTGAATTTTCAAGGTTTTGTAAATGCAAATTCCTAACTATATATGGTCTATAACCTATGGTTTTTTCAGTGAATTTCATTGGTTTTTTAAAAGCTAATATCTATAGCTGTAAAATATATTCTTTATTACGTGACGTATCACGTAGCCACGTGAGACGCCTCATGACGCGTCGCACAACCGTGACGTATCGGCTCTGCAGCGCAAACAAAACCCGTAACGTAAGCGTGCCGGAGCACGCTTACAGATATATATTTTTTTTTAACCTTAATTAGACAAAATCCACACGTGCACATATCTTGAGGTCTTGCAAAGGCACATCAAACAAACAGTCCCTACAATTTTGCCAAGTTTGCTGGAAATCTATTCCCTTCATTTTTTTTTTACTGTTTCTCTTGGTTTTCCCCTTGTTACGCTTACCGGGACGCTACCTGGTACGCGAACCGGACGCTCCAAAAACACAAGATGGCGGACTCCCGTTACGCTGCCGGTTAGCTGCCCGGTTCGCGTACCGGGAAGCGCCTCTACCGCGAAAAATCGCGGGGGACTTTAATATCCCCCTCATCAATCCTAGGGGGTCAGGAGGGATTTACCTTGCCCCCTTTCCTTCATTTCCCCCTTCTTTTTTCACCACATCTTGTCTCTCGAACCTACCGAGAGACAAGATGGCGGCCGCTCCGGACTGTTTACAATGTTGACAGCTACGCTGCCGGTTAGCTGCCCGGTTAGCTGCCCGGTGAGCTGCCCGGTGAGCTGCCCGGTTCGGGTACCGGGACGCGCCTCTACGGCGTAAAATCGCAAAAAAAAAAATGTTTTTATTTTTTGCCCCGCGGGGCACTTTAATATCCCCCTCATCAATCCTAGGGGGTCAGGAGTGGTCTACCTTGCCCCCTTTCCTTCATTTCCCCCTTCGTTTTTCACCACATCTTGTCTCTCGATCGTACCGAGAGACAAGATGGCGGCCGCTCCGGACTGTTTAGAATGTTGACAGACACCGGAGAGCCAATCAGCTTCGCTTCGCGAAGTTCCGTTACGCGTCAGGTACGCGAACCGGGGCGCTAACTGGAGCGCTGTCACAGATATATATATTTTTTTAAACGTTAATTTCTCAAAATCCACTGGAGCACATATATTGAGACATAGCAAAGGCACGTCGGGCAAACCATATCTACAATTTTGCCAAGTTTCATGTAAATCTATTCAGCCGTTCGAGCTAAAAGTGAGTCCAACCGCCCTATGGAAAAATGAATTGGAAAAACGCGTTTTGGGACCACCCTTTTTTCTCGGCCCCCCCTTGACGAAACCCCCCCAAATTTTCAGGGGCTGCTCAGAAACAAAATGTGCCATTTTCCTGAACATTTCAGCCAATTCCGTCCACAAACGCCAAAGTTATTAGACATAGAATTTTCAGAAATCCCATAGAGAAAAAATCCTAACTATATATACCCACTGGCTATCGCCAGTAGGTAATATACATATATAAACATATATAATCTGCATATCTATATAAATATAAATGCATGCATACATATACATATATGCATACATATGCATGTTATTTACATGAAAGTTTTAAAAAAACTAATAAAAGCAAAGCTAAAAAGCCACCTCATTACAAACAGAATGGCTTTAACTTAAACAAGGGCGAGATCTATTGCATTTTCAATGCTTGTTTACTTTGGTTCTATCATGAAGGCATTCAGATGTGTCACACATTTGCCATAAATTCTGAATGTTAGCACTCTAGTTGCTCATTAGATCACTGTAGTAAAGCTAGTGCTCACCAGGGAAGTCTGCTGCTAATCATGGTTTGCAGCCATTTTCCCGCATTTTTTATCCCGCAGACTTTCAGTCCGCATACCATTATCCCGCAAAGGTCATTGACCTCGCATACCATTATCCCGCATTTTTTCAAAACGCATGTGCATTTATCGCGCATGCCTTTACAAAGAATTACGTTTTAAAGGCATGTATGGTAAATGCATTTGCGTTGTGAAAACCACGATGACGAGAGAGGTAAGTGGGTTTGTGTTAATTTTTTCGTGGGTTAGTGATTGTGTAGTGTAGTGTAGTGTTGTGTAGTGTAGTGTTGTGTTAGTGTAGTGTAGAGTTGTGGTGGTTGTTTAGTGTAGGGTCATGCTGGGGGTAGTGTTTTAGGGTTTAGGGTTGTGTTGTAGTGTTTGCGTAGTGTAGGGTCATGCTGGGGGTAGTGTTTTAGGGTTTAGGGTAGTGTTGTAGTGTTTGCGTAGTGTAGGGTCATGCTGGGGGTAGTGTTTTAGGGTTTAGGGTTGTGTTGTAGTGTTTGCGTAGTGTAGGGTCATGCTGGGGCTAGTGTTTTAGGGTTTAGGGTAGTGTTGTAGTGTTTGCGTAGTGTAGGGTCATGCTGGGCGTAGTGTTTTAGGGTTTAGGATAGTGTTGTAGTGTTTGCGTAGTGTAGGGCCATGCTGGGGGTAGTGTTTTAGGGTTTTGGGTAGTGTTGTAGTGTTTGCGTAGTGTAGGGTCATGCTGGGGTGTAGTATTTTAGGGTTTAGGGTAGTGTTGTAGTGTTTGCGTAGTGTAGGGTCATGCTGGGGGTAGTGTTTTAGGGTTTTGGGTAGTGTTGTAGTGTTTGCGTAGTGTTGGGTCATGCTGGGGGTAGTGTTTTAGGGTTTTGGGTAGTGTTGTAGTGTTTGCGTAGTGTAGGGTCATGCTGGGGTGTAGTGTTTTAGGGTTTTGGGTAGTGTTGTAGTGTTTGCGTAGTGTAGGGTCATGCTGGGGTGTAGTGTTTTAGGGTTTTGGGTAGTGTTGTAGTGTTTGCGTAGTGTAGAGTCATGCTGGGGGTAGTGTTTTAGGGTTTTGGGTAGTGTTGTAGTGTTTGCGTAGTGTAGGGTCATGCTGGGGGTAGTGTTTTAGGGTTTTGGGTAGTGTTGTAGTGTTTGCGTAGTGTAGGGTCATGCTGGGGGGTAGTGTTTTAGGGTTTTGGGTAGTGTTGTAGTGTTTGCGTAGTGTAGGGTCATGCTGGGGGTAGTGTTTTAGGGTTTTGGGTAGTGTTGTAGTGTTTGCGTAGTGTAGGGTCATGCTGGGGGTAGTGTTTTAGGGTTTAGGGTAGTGTTGTAGTGTTTGCGTAGTGTAGGGTCATGCTGGGGGTAGTGTTTTAGGGTTTAGGGTAGTGTTGTAGTGTTTGCGTAGTGTAGGGTCATGCTGGGGGTAGTGTTTTAGGGTTTAGGGTAGTGTTGTAGTGTTTGCGTAGTGTAGGGTCATGCTGGGGGTTGTGTTTTAGGGTTTAGGGTAGTGTTGTAGTGTTTGCGTAGTGTAGGGTCATGCTGGGGGTAGTGTTTTAGGGTTTAGGGTAGTGTTGTAGTGTTTGCGTAGTGTAGGGTCATGCTGGGGTGTAGTGTTTTAGGGTTTTGGGTAGTGTTGTAGTGTTTGCGTAGTGTAGGGTCATGCTGGGGGTAGTGTTTTAGGGTTTAGGGTAGTGTTGTAGTGTTTGCGTAGTGTAGGGTCATGCTGGGGTGTAGTGTTTTAGGGTTTTGGGTAGTGTTGTAGTGTTTGCGTAGTGTAGGGTCATGCTAGGGGTAGTGTTTTAGGGTTTAGGGTAGTGTTGTAGTGTTTGCGTAGTGTAGGGTCATGCTGGGGGTAGTGTTTTAGGGTTTAGGGTTGTGTTGTAGTGTTTGTGTAGTGTAGGGTCATGCTGGGGGTAGTGTTTTAGGGTTTAGGGTAGTGTTGTAGTGTTTGCGTAGTGTAGGGTCATGCTGGGGTGTAGTGTTTTAGCATTTTGGGTAGTGTTGTAGTGTTTGCGTAGTGTAGGGTCATGCTGGGGGTAGTGTTTTAGGGTTTAGGGTAGTGTTGTAGTGTTTGCGTAGTGTAGGGTCATGCTGGGGTGTAGTGTTTTAGCATTTTGGGTAGTGTTGTAGTGTTTGCGTAGTGTAGGGTCATGCTGGGGGTAGTGTTTTAGGGTTTAGGGTAGTGTTGTAGTGTTTGTGTAGTGTAGGGTCATGCTGGGGGTAGTGTTTTAGGGTTTAGGGTAGTGTTGTACTGTTTGTGTAGTGTAGGGTCATGCTGGGGGTAGTGTATTAGGGTTTAGGGTAGTTTAGTTGTTTAGTGTATGCTAAAGGCATATTCGTTCTAAAGGTTTTCGTTATTTTAATTTGCGGCCTAATAGTACATGCGGGATTTTTTTTGCGGACTGATGGTATGCGGGATTTCGTCATATATTCGCTAATCATACTTTCTATGGCAAAATGAACCCCCTCATTTTGTTCCTTTTTAAATTAAATGTTTTAAGAGTTACCACTTTATTCCAATCAAGATGGCTTCAGGTGTGCCATACCTTTGTAATAAGTAGGACTGTTAGCACTCTAGTTGTTCTTTAGAACACTCTGGGACATTCTGTCATTGGGCTATAGTTGGGCTACATCTGGCTGATATTTGGGCTACATTTGTTTTTTTTTGTCTCTGGTGGCCATCTTTGGGCTACATTGGGCTACATTGGGCTACATTGGGCTACATTGGGCTACATTTGGGCTCCAACATATATATAGCCCAATGTAGCCCAATATATATTTTTCAAAGTTAATTTTCGTAAAAACCACTGGAGCCTATATCTTGAGACATAGCAAAGGCACATCGGGCTACCAGTCCCTACAATTTTGCCAAGTTTGGTGTAAATCCATTCAGCCGTTCAGGCTAAAAGTGAGGCCAACCGCCCTATGGAAAATTGCATGGGAAAAACACGTTTTGGGACCCCCATTTTTTCTCGGCCCCCCCTTGACGAAACCCCCCCAAATTTTCGGGGGCTGCTCAGAAACAAAATGTTCCATTTTCCTGAAAATTTCAGCCAATTCTGTCCTCAAACGCCAAAGTTATTCGACATAGAATTTTAAAAAATCCCATAGAAAAAAAATCCTAACTATATATACCTACTGGCTATCGCCAGTAGGTAATATATATATATATATACATATATATAGTTGTAAACATGTTGTTTGTGTTGTTTTCTTCACTTTGAATTTGTTGCTACTACTTAAACTTAACATCACTTCTCAGGGGATTGCCTGCTGCTTGTGCTGTAATTTGGAGGGATAGCAGATATTCTCTAGAACTGTGGGGCATATTTATGAGCCCTTGGCCGATGTGGCATCACTTTTTGTGGCACTCTAGAGGGGCAAATGTATAGGGCTACACAATGCCACTTTGCATGGCTTTGATTGGCCTCATAGACATAGTGTAATGCAAGGAAAATCGCTACGTTGCCTTACTCTTCCATGGACATTGTGGTGGGTGTTCCCATGCAACACCCATGGATTTTGATGCATTTCCAGATTTACAAGACATTGGAACTTGGGAATGCGTCAAAATCTTACACCTCCTAAGCTGAGGCGTAGCAAGGAGAAATATCTTTATTTTGCCATTTTTTTTCCTCTATGTGTGCTGCGTAGAAAGAGGAAAAGAGCTCTATGGATTGTTACTGTGCAGGAAGGTGCCCCTTCCTGCACAAAAACAATCCGTCAGACAACACAGGCACCCTTCTACTATGGGGCAAGGACACCTGCGTTGCCGCTAGGCTGCAGAAATGGTGCCAGAACAGTAGGAAAGAACAGGAATGCACCATATTGGATAAATACTGTTCATTCCTGTCCTGTCCCAGGGCAGCAAGGCAGCACAGTAAGGTATATTGCTGCACTGCCCTGTGCCACCATTCTTATAAACCTGCCCCTGTGTTTTGGACATAACTAGATGTTGTTTGTTAACCCCTTTCATGCTTATGACGTGCTCAACTCGTCATGAGGCACAGTGGAGCTGTGTTCATGATGAGCTGAGCTTGTCATAACTGCCGCTCAGCCGCGTAGCTAGGGGTGTGTGGTGGGGGCGGTCCGCCCCAGGCGGCACTAATCTGAGGGCGGCGGCCGCGGCCCGTTGCAGCGGCCTTTATCATGTATTTGAGGTCACTACTGTCAGTGAGTGTCCTCAAATAAATGATAAAGGCCGCAGCAATGGGCCACTGCAGCGGCCGGCGGCTGCCTGTGACTCCTGTGCGCCGGCTCTGCTGCTCCCGGCTGCTGCTTCTGTGCTAATATATGAATCCTTGTTAGCCTGACTGCATTACTTGAAATACCCGCCCGCCCGCCTGCGGCGTGGATATCACGTCACAGACTCACTGCCAAATACTATGGAGACCCGGGCAGTGGATACGTTGTGGCTGTGACCTCACGTCCTGGTCTGGAAGGAAGTGAGGTTGGATATTCAAAAAGCCGCGGGATCGACTTGGGCGCTTGTTCTCCGGCGTTATTAGCGCTACTACACTGTGCTTCAATGACGGAAATTGATCCTGTATGATGGCTGCACTGGCCTACGAGTGTATTGGTAAATAAATTCAATGCAGTGACTGACATCGGGCAACTTTTACTCTAAGCACACGTCACGACGTACTGCTTGTGCCTAGGAGCTGCAGTGAATAAAACCACCATTAGGCTTTAGGTCACGTGCTCTGTCACAACAGCACGTAACCTCGTTTAAAAATGCAACATCCTAACGGAGTAGCAGAGGTGGCGGGCGGGAGCCTTGTGGCTTCTCGCCAGTAGGATTCCTCTGACCCATGCAGCATTTGTTTCCCCACGTTTGGGCTCAGCTCCCCCCCCTGTCGCCCCCCCCGCATTTGCGGCCCCGGTGATTAATGGCAGGACCGAGTCGACCCTTCCACCAGCATTGAAAGCGACCCAACCGTGAACCAAGACATCTGGGGACTGACTCTCGCAATGTGGAAATGCTGGGCTCAGCTTCAGGTAGAGTGGTGACAGGCAGAGCAGGTTGTGGGAGGATAGCGGCCAGTGGTGATGCCCGTTAGGTGTTGTTCAGGTGTGCCGGTTGAGAGGGAGGACTCTGCTGTGTAATTTAAGCGATGAACCTTCCAACGCTTAGCGTGTTTAGTACTTACTAGTGCGCCGCGGTGCATATCACTGATCAAGGAGCCCACTAGGAAGCCCCATGGGTCCACGTTTTAGTGTTATGGGCTTGAGTTTAATCTCTGTGTTCATGCTCTGCAAAGGAATTCACATTAACGTTTATCTTTGGATGAGCTGTGCAGTTCCTGTTGTTCGGTGAAATGAGAAAATCCTCTGAATACGAGTAGGGTAAACAAGCACTTTGTAGGAGCTGCGCATGGAGTGAATGCCGAGGCACCGCCACTATAAAACATTGGGATTCCGTTGACTGCTATGTTAGTGCATATTAAGGCGCTATTATTTGCAGGTTTCTACACCATGCGTGCGTGGCTACATAGTTTGAAGGTGGCAGAGCTGTGGGTGGGACTGACAGCTTCGCACGTGGGTGCTCTTTCAGTGTGCAAGTGCTTTGCAGGCCTTTGCTGTGTTTCAAAGACTTCCATAGTTTGCACGTGAGTGTGCCAATGGCTTGTAAAGGGTTGCGCTGTGGGCGCACCTGTGTTTTGCAGGATTCTGCTTTGTGAGTGCCAAGTAAATCTGTGCGCGTCTTTTATTTTACGGTTGGCTGCACTCTGAGTTTGGCTGCAGAGTGCAGGAGCTGTGTTTCACTCTGGGTGTACAGTAAAAGTAACAGTTGTAGTAACTTAAGTGCTATAAAGCATAAAATAGAAAGATCATTTTGGGAAAGTGATTGGGTGTAGATTAACACACCTTCAGACAGTCTGAAATCAAACTATGTTGTTTGAACGACTTTTGGGTGCAATCTGACTTAGCCTGTATTGAAGTCCAGAGAAGGTACTTAGCCACTGCTGGGGGAAACGAATCTCAGGGCACACACAGTTGCACACAGTGATATCGTGTGGTGTACATTAGTCTGCCTCTTTGCATCAGTACGGTTATTCTGTTCCTCGTTTGCGCATGCCTATGCATGTGTATGAAAACGTGTGCTAGGTTCCATGTGTGCACTTGTTTGTCTGAGTCACTGACCCTGGTGTTCATTGCAGCTGGACCCACAATCCCTGTGGGCAGTTGCAGATGGACTGTGCGCTGACTTCTCGCCCTCACTGGAAATCCCTCCATTGCAAGGGGGCCTCCCTGTCCTGCAGATGAGTCACCTGATGAACCTTTCTGCCTCCTCCGACCCTGTAGGACCAGGAGTCCTGCGGTGTGTGTGTGGAGGGGGGTTGCTGTTGGGGTGCAGTGAGCGATGAAGTGTGTACTTCAGGGTTTGGTGAGCGGCTGGGTGTTGGTTCTATGTCATGAGGTCAGTAACTAAGAGCTAAACTTATCTGTGCCACTAGCTGCATTGCGTGCAGGGCTGACCACTTAGTTTGGGGTAATTTATTTAGTTTTGGCCTGAGAGTAGTCATAGTTTGTTAAATAGCTACACTTCCTGGCTACCGACTCAGCTTCAATATTTTCCTGCCTCAGCCTGTGCCCCTGTCCAACCTTGTTGTATGTGTACCTTATGTGCACAGAACTTTAATACATAACTGCTTCTGAAAAACTTGTTTAATATCATGGTTACTCATTCGTTTAACACTATGATCTAGTGCTTACAAGAGGACACAAGTGCTTTCAATAGCTGGTGCTTTGCAGTAGTTTTAAAACCTTGTAAGGGTTTCTTGTCGGTCAAATGGGTGTAATTTCTAATATTTATGTTTCCCTAATATGTTTAATTTCTTGATCTTTACTCTTGAGAAAGTGTCACTCATAGTCCGTGAAATGTCACTCATAATTACACTAAAATTACGAAACTGTCACACATAATAATCTGAAACCTTGTCAGCTATGGGCACACCGGTGTGCAGCTTTGCTGCTGAACCTGAAATTAATCATGCCCGGGCGGCATGGTTTGCCCCGGGAGTCAGTGGGGCCACAAGGAGGCCTGGCCGTGCAGAATTGCCGCTTGTAGAGTGAGGTAATTGTATCTCTTGATATCATCTGTAGCACGATAACAATATATGGTCATACTTTTTAGAAATCCTTTTTTTAAGTAATTTTTTTATTTATTTGCATTATGCTGCACTTTCCGAAGGTGAATCCTTGTTCCTTGCCATAAACAACCCTCTGTGATTTCTGTTCCTCCTTGTTCTCTCTTTTGCGAACAAACAAACTGTAGGCATTATTTTAACTGAGCATGGAATTAATTTACTTTACATGTGCGCCAACAGTGTTTATAAATTGTTTATTTATTCATATTTAATGCATTTGATCTTTGTATATTTTTTATGTATTCATGCGTATGGTGTCTGTACTTTTGAGGTCATATTGACCGAAATAAAGTTTTTTAAATTTAATTGTATCTCTCACTCTGCAAGTTTTTAATTAAAGAAATGCTTGCCTTTCAAACTAGCAGCACCTAGTATCTAAAGCTGCCTGGCTCTAGATGTGGTATTGCAGTCACTCACAGCTGGTGTCTGACTCCATTCGGACCTTATGCCAAGTTAGCTGAAGATTTTTATACACTTTTAATTTATTTTAATTGTAAGGTCAGATGAAACACTAATAATTGTGTTGATTATCGTAGATGACAGTAATATACACTTTCGTCAACCACGTCCTTGCAAAGATATGAGAGAAACACATCCCTATCTTCCGGTCCGGTCAGAAATACAAAACTTGAAGAACTGTCTATAACGGAGCCTGTCTTAAACTTTAACCACCTCTTAGCGCTTATGGGTGAACGAACAAAAAGGGCCTTAAAAAACTCTGTGCTCAGCTCAGATGAATCATGGTCCCTTACTTAAACCCATAGCATGTTATCAATTTATTTTAGTTAACCCTTTCCCCTTTCTCCACAGCAATACACAAGTCTACGTTCCTATTAAATTCTACAATTATTGGCAGTGCGCCACAGATAGGGGGCAACGGTTGTGCAAAGCTGTGATGTTATTAGTGAGAGGTCACAAACAGGGTAGGTAGAACTGATGTAAGTTTTGGGTTTCCTTCTGCTTTTCCTTCAGCGGCGCTGCTAGGCGGGGCGGTCCGCCCCAGGAGGCACTATTTTGGGGACGGGGGCTGTCTAGAGCTGGACCGTGTCATGTATGTGCATGTAACTTGCATGAACGAGGTAACTATTAGCGGCGATACTACGTGTCTCTCGGACCACTTTCAGGTGCTCGCCGTCCTTTTCCCCCAGCACCCCCCAGGGGGGGCGGCAATCTGAAGGATAGCCCCGGGCGCCACAAGCTATAGCTACGCCCCGGCCCACGCATGGCTAATCCCCTGCCTGTGCAGGGGTTCTATTAGAGTGGGCTAAGTCTAGACGAGCCCAGCTTGTCACGAGCACCGCGCCGCCACGGGCGACCCCCCCCCCCGCACCGCAGGGAATTAGCCCCGCGTGGAAGAGGTTAATCTGGTAACAGTTTCTCCTTCCTACTTAAACAAACCCAATGTCTGAAAACAGTCATGACATACTTCATTGCTTTTGTTTGATGATTTCTCTTTTTTCAGATACTGTAATCTGCATCCTTTAGACTTTTATTTTAATTTAATTTTCTTTTAGCATATTTATAATAATGTGTGAAAGTGTACATGATAAAAAAATCCTTTCAGTCGAAGCAGTGACTGTTCTTTTACAAATCTTGGATGAAGGAAAGTCTAAAAAGCCCCTGCTGTGATATAAACTTGCCGCTATATCATGCTTTAGGTAACACAAAGCACGAATGCGATATTTGCTTGATAAGATTAGGTTCCTTTCGTTTTCAAGTAATGCTACGCTATGTGATTCACAGCAAAGCATTAAGAAAGCAAAATCGCCATGGAGATATAAGTTTTTTTCAATTTATTATTTAGATTTTATATAGTGCAAAGTAGGCCCTCACACGCGTTTTTTTGCTTTTTGTTTGGAATTAAGCAGCAAAAAGAAATAAAGGTGTTTTTTTTCAGACAAAGAGTTTTAACAATGACTAAAGATGTGATACGTCTTGTGCCTTCGAAAGAAATAATCAATGTCATCAATTGCAGTGCCTTTGAATCGACTCATCAGTACACATCACAACAAATACATTATACACAAAAATGCTAGTATTCCCATTATTGTATCTTAATATTTTCGTAAAATAAATTTCTTTGGTAAAAAATGTAAATGAAGCTACTTGAAAATACAATTCACTTCACAGCTTGCATGCAGGATATGTATTTCCAAGTTGATTTTTTTATATGAAATGGAGGTATTTCCATCGAATAGTTGATGGTATACTTCCATGGTCAGTTCACATACAAAAAAACAGTATTAAATCTGCACGAGTAGAACTACTAGAATGAAGTGGTCGTTCATTTTGTTTTAACTTTCACAAACATTGTCAGTAGGGCGCCTAGAAAGTTGCACCCGCCACAATTTACGAGGCATTCTACTGGGACTGTCGTATAACATTTACAAGAGTTGGTACTTCCTGAATGTGTAATGGTATATGCAGTACAGTTATGCACTGGGGAAAGGCAGCACAGTTGTGCAATTGCACATTTTTTTTTCCAAATATTTTTATTGGTATTTTTTACATTTAACCTGCATGCAGAAAGATTTGCCACCATGAAGAAACCCCTTTCCTTGCAAACCCACGAGGTTTGGTTGTTTCCCATTCTCACTCTGGAAAGGGATTTAATCCAACCCTTTGCAGGAGTAAAGTTCCAGCCATTTACTCTGTGGGTAAATATTGCAGAGGAGTGTGTGACTGTCCACACCATTGTGTGTGCGGTCATTAACAATGTAAGCCAAGCATTCATCCACCATTTCCGCACCACTCGGTACACACGCATCTTGTGCAATTAGCAGTAAACACATTTGCCACAATTAGGTATACTCTTATTGAAACTTGGCAGGTGTAAAATGGAGACATCTGTGGCATGTAGATAGGTTAATGGCTAAAAATAGTTACTCATACCCTCAGTATCACACAAAATAGCTCCCAAGTGGCCCGATGTAATGCATGATACCGTCAGCAGCCATTTTTTTTATCCAATAGCCCTTGGCATGCTAGGATTTCCGAGCCAAGGGGAATAAAACATGGCATGAAACCACCTGCAACTAAACAAAGTAAAGCATTCCTTGCCATTGAAACAGAACATTGACACAGTTTTAGAAAGAACTAGAATGCATCAAGGAAAAAGTATAAAAGAAGGAGCCGATTTCAACTGACATTCCACTAAGAAATCTTAAAGACACTACAAGCAAAGGCAGAATAGTCCTTCCATTACAAGCTATATAATTATATTTTCTTTCCATGTCGGTACAAAAGATTATGATTACTAATGTTCTGCTGAAGGAGTCTTTTTTAAAAAAAAGAAAACATTGATTTCAATAGAAAAACTAAATGAGCTGCTCCGCTGACGGCCCTTTTTTGTAGCTAATGACAACATCCTGTGCACTGTGCTCGTGCAGATATGTCTTCCGGTTTCCATCGACCATGCGCCTTCGACAGCTGTCTGCCTTTGTCCACGCCTTCACCGGACCATTCAGGAGCAAACACCACTCCAAGCGGGACCGGTGACTTCCAGCACCGCTACGGTTAAAGCGTCTCACTCACAGCAAGTAAAAAGAAAATAGACTCTCAACACTCTCACACCTGGAAAGACACGTTAATTGCGTTTGTAGCAATGAATGCGGTGTTACACGTTCCTGACAGCGAAAAACGCAGCTGCTGTTGCACTCTTTGAGGGCACGCAAGGCTGTAATTGGTAGGGCGTGAAAAGTAATTTACACTGTTTCTGTTTAGTGATACTGTTGCTGTGCCCGTGACTTCAAGATCCTGCCTCTGTGCTGCGGTTCATTTTTATAAAAAAATAAGCGCCCCGCCTTGTGTGAGTCTAATGGTGTGCATAATAGGCTAGAGTGCTTTAATGCAACACTAATTGAAAGTGGAAATTAAAAACAAATGAACGTTAAACACCTTTAGATAATAGGCACTGTAAGTGTTCACATACACAAGGTGTTTGTTAAGGAAAACCTTGGCCCAACTCGATTACAAATCCGCTATTAAACAAGGAGCACTTTATAAAGGCGGAATGTAAAGATGGGTACAGTATTCTATTGTTTATAAACCTTCAGGTCGAAAATCATCAGCACTAAAAATCACACACTCAGAGACGTTTAAGGCATGAGCAAAGTGGGCACTGCCGAGGGCCCCCTTCTTCCAAGGAGGAGTAAATGAATTTTCTCTATTTAACTTCTATTTCTCAGTCTAAACCTCTCTGTCTCTCAGCCTAGCTCTACCACCAACTGCCTAGCTCTACCATCAACTCTGTTTCTTTACCCGTGTCTTCTTAAGGATTTTGGGGGTCACAAGATACATTTCAACTATTTTTGATTCACCTTATTATAGTTTAACTTATAAAATAGTGTTGTTCAGTAGCGGACGGTCGTGGGAGTGCTGGCGGGCAGTGACGTGGGGAGGGGGAGGGGCAGGGTGGGGGGGGGTAGTAAACTATGGATTAGGGCCGATTACAGGTAAGTAAACATAAAAATAAAGAAAACGAAATTCGTTGGGCGCACTGCATCAAATTTGTGTTCAGTACAGAAGTCCACAAAATATGTTTTGCCAAGAGCCCCCCAAATCTTTAAGATGACTCTGCATGTACTACATCAAGGCCCAGATTTACTAAAGTATTGCCTAGGAGGAAATTGCCATAAATCAATGCAAAGTCTCACAGAGAAATTAACTATCCAGTGAAAAAAGGTGTTTTGATTGAAAAGATTCCTTTTTCTCGGTGCAGTACCTCCTTTGTGCTGCTTTATATTGCTTTCTATCAAGGGAGCTGTAGTAAAGCCATCCCTTTTACTCCATTCTTTGACTAATATTGGTGGTTATTGGCTCTAAAAGTGCCCTGGGCTATGCTAACCAGGGTCAGTGCTTAAAATGTATATGATCATTGGTGTAATTACAATTGGCTAAGAAAACCTACCTGTAAGTCCCTAGTATATTGTTGGGCATGTAGGGTCAGAGGCCACAGTAGACTTAATGCACTTAAGTGTGCATTGCTGTTGTGTCTTTTGTCATTTTAAAGCCCGTCCTGTCTTGCAGGCTTGTTTTAAAATAGAACTGTATCCAAATTTGACCATGGAATTAAAAGTACTTCCAAAGTCGAAAACTACCTTTTTACTATATATGAGCCACCCTTAAGTTCTCTACTAGATGCCTCAAGGGTAGTGTACATTCCTATAAAATGCAGGCACATTATAAACTATGTTTCATATGCTCTGGTGAGTGAAAAAACAGCCAAAGTAAATTTTCCCCATTTTACTGCTGCCAGCACCTTAGGAAGGCTTTATTAAGCTTTAATAAAGTCTTACTTTTGATTGGAAGTAGCTAGCAACTCGATTCAAAGAATCAAAATAATAGTTACAATAAATCCAACAACTTGCCAAGGTCGGATTTAGTATAAGAATTGCAGGTAAGCAGTTTTTGATCTTATCTTCCTTAAGTTACCAAAATCATCCCTGTAGATGCCTCTTCTGATTGGCCAGCCTTTGACAACCTGAGCCAAGCTGTTCCCTGACTAGCTGTGAATATGCCTGGGGCTACAACAATACATCCATTTGATGGGAGGATATTTGCTTCTGGTAGAGGCCAGGAATATGAATGGGCCTGGGGAGATAAACTGGACTTTTGCCCTGTCATATGCTGGTCAGAAGAGTAGGATATGTGCTGTATTTTCTGTGGACCCTAAAGTGCGTGTAGTGCATAAAGTGCAGGAACGGTCTCCCTTTGCCTCCCTATTTGCTGTATGGCTCTTAGTCTGTAATATGTTATACCTTAATTTAAAATACAGAGTTCTTGCTAAGTGCTGAGGACTGCACTCAGACAGACTGCACCTGCTTCACCTTAAAGACTCCATACAAATAAAGCTTTGCCTGTCTTCAGGGATAAGGCAGCAACAGGTAGAAAAGATCTGGAAGAAGTCACCTGCAACATCCACCAACAGTGCAACTCCAGCTGACCAGCTTTACCTAGACCCCCTAGAGGCAAACCAGGGCTTCTGAACCTTTGGTTGGTGCTGTGGACCCTTTCTGACCCTCAATGAACCTTTCAGGAGAAGATCTAAAAATGTGGGAACTTTTTTCCAACGTTTGTGAAAGAGCTTCAGAAGAAGACCGGCATCAACAAATAGAGTGAAGCCGGTGATGTTGAACCGCAACTCGGCCTGGCCACGCAGGTTTACCCTACTGAAAGCTCTGGAGCGCCTCACTGTCGACAATGAAGGCAAAGACCTCCAGGTCTCCCCGAGGCATCATGCTGCAGCAGGCTGCCATCATTGAATTGAAATCTGGATCCGAGGAGCCAATCGGTAAACGGCAAGTGAAAAAGCTCCCAAAAACTGACTGCGTCATGAGCCCAACCACCCATTATAATTCGCCCTGCACTTCATTGCGGTTAGCCTGAAACTTGGACTGTGCACTTGTACTGCGTAACAAGAGACCCGCGGTTGGTGCTTTACACTTTTAGGTGCTAGAAAGCACATTTTTAAATTTAAACTTTAAAAGTTCATATCTCCGGTTCCCTACATTGGATTTTTGTTGTTTGGTGTCATTTTAAGGATAAGAATATTCTCTATTATTTATAAATTGGTGTTGGATTTTTATTGTGTTGTTTCTTTTACTTATTTACTGTTTTGGTGATATCAAGTGCTTTACATACCTGTCTCCTAACTTAAGTCTGAATGCTCATCAGCCACGCTACCAAGGGGTTAGCAAGGATTCATTTATTGAGACTTGACTGGACCTTACTTGCAATCCTGGTGTTATTACTAGGTGTAGGACCTACCTGCACCTACTAATAAACCACCTTCCAACAGGGGCATTGTGGAGGCAAATCAATAAAAATACTGTTGGATTTTGATAATATGTCCAATGTACTAAAATAGCCTAACTGGGCTTTGTGTCAAAGCCTTCCTTGAAGTAAGCGTTAACAAGGGAAAATTTGGCAGGAGAGCTCTGCTCTGCATCATGTAAAGTCAATGAAATAAGTGGCAATTCAACAGAGTAACAAAAGCTCTTATTTGCATTTTACATTGATGTGAACCTGCAAAACAGAGATAGCAAGTACTATCTAAAACATAAGCTGTTATATATGCACTAATCCAAGATCAGATTTATGAAAAATCACGTTAGTTTCATGAAAGCTTTCAAAGTCTTAAATCTTAAGGCCACGATTCACTAAACTCTTTTTTCTTGAGGTGTGACTTACTCCTGGAAATTGAATGGTTGAGTCAACCCTACCCCCACACACACACACACAGATTTTCAGATCAGGCCCTTTTTAACTCCAAACCTGCTCCAAAGTTTCTGTCAAGGTCTGATACTTGTCAACTGAGCCTTAAAAAAATTAGATAACTGCACAACAGACCGCTTGCCTGATGTCATGAACATGAATTTGACCCATTACTGATCTTTTAGGAAACAGATCGAAGTATCCTGGGGTTTGTTTCATTATTGCTATTATTAGTAGGGTACTACAAGTCCTAGCATGATTAGTTGTGTTGCCTATAAAAATATGACTGGCCAAAACGTACCTGTGTGCCATGGGACAGCTTACAGCTATGAAGGGAAGCATACAATGGAGTGCACTCAGGCCAAGTTAACCAGGATCCCAGATGAATGCATATTGGTTAGGCTACAGCAAAGCTCCCACTTAAGGGTTGCTTCTAGTGGACTTTTCGCCCATCTAGGCTTGAATGATTAGGGGCCCTGTGTTAGAACCCTGGTACTTTGTTTTCATCAGGTTCTTTCCATTCAAGCTGCAAATATAAGCTTGATAACTAAAAAGGGCTGCATTCTCCCTGTCATTCCAATAAATTTAAGAGGGCTCCAGTACGTGCCGCAGAGGCCTTAGTCCCTTGATTCACTGGTGCTCTGGGGCAGGATTTGAGTTGGACCCAGAGGAGATTCACAAGACTTCCGAGAGCAAGGATTGTAGCAAACAGGGGTTATGCACCCATGGACAACCCTGCAGCCCACCAGGGCTGCCGGGCTGTACTTCTGTTGCTCTTGTGGTGGCCGGTTGTTCTGGGAAAGGCAATAGGATTTCAAGAGAAAGTGTTTGCCGGACCCCTTTAAACAAAACATAATGACACGAGCGACCATTGCCTACCCTGCTGAGTGGGTGGGAAGTTAGTCCCATGGTGGTAAATCCAAGTTCACAAATCCGGTGTGGATTGTGAGCAGCAGAGACCTGAGGTGGTGTGGAGCTACTGTCAGGCTTCTCAGGAAAGTAAAGTTCAAGTCACCCTTGAAACATAGGAATTTCTTCGGCCCAGCTAGACATCCTTCTCCCATGAAACAAGCGAATTACAAAGATTGAAAGATCCGTTTGGATAATCTTACACAAAGAGAATGTCTTCTCTTAAACCTTCTTAACAAGATGTGGACTTTGAAAGCACACAATTGAGTGGCAAGTACCAGTGATATAAAGTAGTTTGAGAGGCTTGAAAAAAGGCAATTGGGATGGTGCAAAAGGTATTCTATTCGACAACAGAATTGTACAGTTGGAGAGCATGGGATCAAAAGACAGGGACATGCTTCTTTTGAGCATTGTACAGTGTTTTCTATGTGGTGAGAGCCTTTAGATTTCAGATGTCAAAGCCCACCCTGAAATAGAGGATGTTAGGGTGCTGTTATTTTACTTTTTTTAGGATAAGACAATGAGAAATAAGTCCATTTTCAAGCTGTATATCTGAAAAAAATTAATTGTTTCAGCGAGGAAGATCCTGGCTGCAGGGACCAAATTGTTGGAGCTGAGCAACCTTGTCTGCACATTCATATTTCAAAAGGTTCATGAGACTCGCTTGTAATAGATAGGGGTGCATGTTCAAGCATTTCACGCAATACAGCACAGCAGCTTTTTTGCTGCTCTGCGCTGTGCTGAGTCAAATGGTGAGAGCAGAACAGCACTATATCTGCCAAGATATGACTCTGTTTCTCTCTCTCTCTCTCTCTTTCTCTCTCTCTCTCTCTGAGTGCTCTTTAAGCCTGCCTTGCACCCAATGCTTAATTTGAAAAATAATATGTTGCAGGGCCCTCATCATTAGGATACTGTCATTTGCACCCCCCATTGCCTCTGTCAGCACTCCCAATGACCATACCAAACCAACTACTAACCATTGCACTCATACAAGTGGGACAATGCAGACTATTCCAGACCTCTAAATCTACACAGATGGTTTGGGTGGCAGCTATCCATTGTTATGTGTATTGAATAAATAAACAACTATTGTTGTGCTTGTTTCCAAATTAGACAAAAAGCACCCCCATGTGGCAGACTGTCATAATTGCCGGTGTTGACAATGAAGTGCTGTTGCCGAGCACCGGAAACCACCCGCTCAGATTAAGCACTGCATGCACCACACACACACCGTTATACTTTGGTGTAAAGATGTTGGCTTGATATTTAGCATAGATTTTGCAATGGAAGGCCACCCTTTCAGTACAAAATACTATGTTTATACATAATTTACAACGTTCTTACATTGGATGTGTGCTGTACTGTACAGTAAATTTAGGAGAAATGAAAATGTTTTCCTTTTTATTGCCTGGCTCAAAGAGTCATTATAAGTGCAGCAAAGCCCAGTCTATAATTTTTAATAATAATAATAATAATAGATGCATTTATAGAGCGCAGGAGTACACTTGGCCAGTGTGTCCCTGCGCTATGGTGCAAAAGCTGCAACAACCCCTATCCAGCCTGGCACAGCACGCCTATCCTGTAGGGAAAAAAATAAGTTTTCAGCTTTTTCCGGAAGATAGCTTCCGAGCCCTCCCACCGTAGGCTCACAGGGAGCTTGTTCCAATGCTGAGCTGCCAAAAAGCGGAAAGATCGGCCGCCCATCCTAGCTCTCTTAATGGCAGGGACACACACCTGGGCCGTCCCCACCGATCTCAGTTGACGTATTGGAGCGTAGAGCCTCAATAAATCAGACAGATAGGATGGACAAGTCCGCTGAATGATACGATGGCAGACGCACAGTGCCTTAAACAGGACTCTCTCCCTTATCGGCAGCCAGCGCAGGGAAGCTAACGCCATCTTCAAGGAGGCCCTCCTAGGGAGCATAAGAACTAGCTAAGCAGCCGCGTTCTGTATAACTTGCAGCCTTTGCATACATTTGCCTGTGACCCCCAGATACAGAACATTGCTGTAAAGAGGGGGTCCACACAGTTCAGTAAGTGGTAGATAAGTTCAGTTTAATCAGGATACATGAAGAGACCTCCAGCTCCTTCTCCAGCTTCTTCTTACTGGTACAACTTCAACACATAACATTCTAAAACACCTAGCAACTAACAGAGAGTTCCATTAAGCATAGATCTTTACACATTCCATTAAGCATAGATCCTTACACATCTCCCTCATTACAAATAATAAAAGAAATATAAGATGAACATAATAATGCAATTACACATCTAAAATATATGAACAAACTATGGAAGTAAAAATGCATTAAGGAGCTGAACACTTTGCAACATTACCACAGCTCCAAGCAGAACCATCTGACAAAATAAGAACATTTCTTTTGCACATTTGACTTGCTTAGGTTGAGAGAACTTACTGTCACCTTTAACCACAAATCCACCCTTTCTTGTCACAACCCAATCACCCACTTTGAAATCATTCTCACGTACCCTCATTCTCAAGTTATACAACAGAGCAGAATCACCTTGTTGTTTGTCAACACCACACTTTACTCCCTTACGATCGACCCATACACACTCCTTGTTTCCCAGCCAACCCGGAACCTCCTTCACACCCGGCTCACGACCTTTAAGAGAAACAAATGGTGAGACACCAGTAACAGAGCGCGGAGTAACTCTGTAGGACCACATCATTTTTTTTAGTTCATTAGACCAAGCCAAACCATTAGCAAGAGATAATTGAATATTTTCCATTAGCAACCTGTTCACCCTTTCCACTAATCCATTGGCCTGTGGCCTAAATAACGCAACCCTTTCATGACAAACTCTCATACCATCCAGGAACTCTTTCATCTCCCTAGAAACTAATTGCACACCATTATCCGACACTAAGGTTTTCGGAATCCCTTCGTTCAAAAACGCTCTCTCCAAAAACCCAATCACTCTTCTAGTATCGATAAATTCAGTAGACTCCACCACAAACCATTTCGAATGATAATCCACAAGTACCATCAAAAACCTGTTATGCGCTCCCAGTTTATGAATTGGACCCAAAAAATCTATAGCTAGTTTCTCCCAAGGATGTTCTGGAAACTCAACACATTGGAGGGGAGGTTGTCTAACCACTTTGGTCTTGTCACTACTAGCACATGCATAACAATTCTTCACAATATTATCTATTTCCCCGTCCATGCATGGCCACCAGTAGGATTCACGAATCCTCCTCTTTGTCATATTACGACCCAAATGGCCTTCGTGTGCCAAACTCATAATTTTAGTTCTGAGACTGCATGGTGGAACCAACCTATTTCTACGCCATAATTTTCCTTCTGCAACACTCAATTCTCCTTCCACATGATAAAAACCTTTTAAACGAACATCAGCACAAGACTCCTTAGACCAACCCCCTGACACATTTTCCATAACTATTTTTAATAGTTGATCATCACTCATGGCATCTTCCCACTCGACTCTATAAAATGCCAAAATTTCATTGCAACTGGTACTAAACCCATCACCCTCAAATTCCTCAGCTACCACATCAACTGGCATCCTTGACAAATAATCCGCTACCACATTTTTCTCACCCTTGACGTATTCCATATCAAAATTGTACTCTAGAACTGACAGAATCCATTTTGATATTCTAGGAGTCACATTCCCTTCCAGACCTCTACCACCCTTAAACAAATGCACCAGGGGCTTATGATCTGTCCTTACTCTGAAAGGCAAACCCCAAAGAAAATACCTGAAGTGTTTGATACCCCAAGTACAAGCAAGAGCTTCCCTTTCAATTACTGAATAAGAAACTTCTGCTCCTTGAAGCCTCCTAGATGCGAATCCAATGATTCTTTCAACGCCATCAGAAATTTGAGTCAAGACCGCTCCAAGCCCCACACCACTTGCATCTGTAGTAACCAAAGTTTTGGCTCGAACATCAAAATGACCCAAGGTCGGTGCATGTAGTATACCATTTTTCACACTCTTAAACGCTTCCTCACAGCCTTCACTCCATTTGAACACAACCCCATTCTTCATTAGCAACCTTAAGGGTTCTACAACATTAGCAAAACCCTTAATGAATTTTGAACAATATTCGGCTAAGCCTAAAAAAGATCTGAGCTGATCCTTGCAAATTGGTGTGGGAGCATTATTGATCGCAGAAATTAGGCTCTTCTTTGTTTAATTCCGAGACCCGATATTTCATGACCCAAGTAAGTTACACAGTCACGCTTGAGTTGACACTTTTCTTTCTTTATAGTTAACCCATTCTTTTCCATTCGCTCCAACACTTCTGTCAAAACCTTATCGTGGTGTTCACAATCTTTTCCAACAACCAATACATCATCTTGGAAACACAAGACATTCTCCACACCAGCTAAAACCTTCTGCATCACTCTTTGAAATACTGCTGAAGCAGATGCTAGCCCAAAGGGCATCCTGCAATATCTAAAGGCCCCTAGCGGAGTCACAAAAGAGGTAAGGTGGCGTGATTCCTCGTTCAAATCTATTTGGTGATACGCAGCCGACATGTCGATCACACTAAAAATCACGCCACCACCCATCGCACTTAGCATTTCAGAAATGTTGGGTAAGGGTTGTCTATCTACCCAAATATTCCTATTCAAATCGCGCAAATCCACACACAGACGAATCTTTGCTCCTCCATCCTTTGGCGCGACTACAATGGGCGCGAGCCATTCTGAGGCTTCAATAGGCTCAATTATTTTCAAATCTAACAACTTATCTAGTTCATCTTTAAGGGGAGCCCTCATCAGGTGCGGTACGTTTCTAACTTTATGAACTACAGGCACTGCATTTCTTTTGAGTATTATTCTGTGCGAATACCCTTTCAACTTACCCAACTTTTCAGTAAAGACATCTGGAAATTTTCTTATGATATCAACTTCAAAACCATCAACATTGAGAACAGTAAAAGAGGACACTGGTTCTGGTGCATTAGGATTTAACACAATGCCTAAATCTTTCTGACCTACAGACTACTTGTCTTTGGGAGAGAGTGAGCAACACCGATTGATGTGAGGCTGGATTAATTCCTCCACATAACGGGCTAACTTCGCCTGCCGGCCTGAATTGGGGTCAGTGACCGGCCGCTCTCTGCTCTGCGTGTCCCAGACTCAGACCAACGCGATAAAAAATGTGAGCCGCTCTCATCCCTGAACGCTCCTGAAGCCTGTCACCACGCCCAAGTCTTGTTCTGCGTTAACTGCAGGTGCGACTGCGAATCACGTTATACCTACACCACGGCAATCTTTGTGCCCCCGTGCAGAATTTCTCCCCCAGTCCCCGTCCTGAAGAGAACCTTGAACAACGAGGTTCGAAACGCGTCGACACTACCACCCTGTGGCTACAACAAAGGGTGCCGCTAGGATGTAAATTATATCACAATTCTGTACCCTAGCCTTGCAACCCTAGAAACACCATACCACAGGCTCTTGTAGACAGGCAGGCTTGTTTTCGATCTCAATCCCGCCTGTTGTTTGTTTTTTTAGCTCCTAGGACTGGTGCCCGTTTTTTGTTTATGTACTAATTCTTGCACTGTATATAATTGCAATTTAATTGGACTATTATATATGTTATTGTTTGTTTTGGTGTGTTAAACCACTTTTGCTTGATTCATTGTTGCAAATTTGTAAATGTGTACGTTTGTAGATACTGTATATATGAACCTTTTGATCTGACAGTGGTTCTGTTTGTGCCTGTTTTTCAAAAAAAAATTTGGCAAATGTATAAAAAAGAAAATAAATTCGTTTGGAATATAAATCCAGTGGTCACATGGTACATATTGACTGTGTAACTGGGGAATTGCTTTGTGAATAATCCTGTCCAGCCATCTTGTTCTGTTTTTCCTAAATCTTTCTGGTGACGCCAGCCAAGCAAGTTAGAACCTTGCTTGGTTAAGTAAACTCGCCCAAACACCTTCTTAGAAAAAAAAGTTATTACCATCCACTTCAGCCCCAAAATGTCTATAGTTTTGCCACCATATCCCACAGCCTTGATGTCAGGAGATCCCCAAGAAGAAAGATTACTATCCTCCGCCCAAACACTAATGTACATGTCTTTAGATAGTAATGTGTAAAGACTTCCAGAATCAATTAGCATTTTAACATCTTTAGATCCAGGATGTTTAGGATCTCTGCAGTCAAAACTAAATTAAACTATGTGGTTTCTCTAACTTATCCGTACTCTCAGTAGGCACATCAATTAAGCATACAGGATTTTGAGAAGAACTACCGCTTTTTTCATCAGTTACTCCATCAATGCATAACATAAACTCTTGAACATTCTCACAACAATCATCAATTTCATTAACATATTGAGTTTTTGCATTACAAACTTTAGCTAAATGCCCTCTTCTGCCACAGCTTCTACAAATGGCATTCCTTGCCATACAACGTGTGCTTGAAGCTATATGTCCAGGAGCTCCACATCTATAACATTTGACTTGATGAAAATTTCCCAGTTGTGTAGAGTTCGTAGTATTTGGACGGAAATTGTTAGGAGTTTTACCAGTAGACTTGAAATCAAACTTTCCTAGTGGCTTAACGGTTTTCGTTTCATTAACACTAGTTTGAACTAGAGAAGGCTTCTCATTAACCTCAGATTGTTTTGCAGGGCCCTCCTTGGACATTACTGAACTAGTGCATTTGTCCATTTCTTTGATCCACAAGTCAGTATTCTCAAGTCCTTTAGCAATCTGAATTGCCTCCTCCAACGTGCAGTCTTTTATGAGCAATTTTTTTCTAACTCTCTTGTTATTGGTACATCTCACTATCTGATCGCGAATTAAAGAATCATTTAAATCCTTGAACTGACAATTGATAGACAACCCTCTTAAAGCTGCTACATAGCTTGCTATATCTTCATCATTCTTTTGTACACGACAAAAAAATGTATGTCTTTCCAGCACAATGTTAATTTTGGTCATAAATCTTTTTTCAAGCATTTGTATACTCATTTCATACACGTTATTAGGTTGCCCATTTCCAATGCCCAAGGAAATTTCAGGTAGATCCTCATAAAGCCTTCTACCTTCTACTCCCAAATTATGAAGCAAAATTGCTTGCCTGCGAATTGGTCCAAACTTATCTGCACCAGTAGCAAGAATATAGGTTAAAAACAATTTCTTCCACTCCTTCCATGGTATTGTAGGCTCCCCAGGAGTGGGAAGAAAAGAGGGAGGAGTAGCAAATGTTTGTTCAGCCATGGAAAGAAGGTAAATATTTCAATTTTTGCAAGGAAACTTGAATGAGAACAATGTACTGGGAAGAAAAATTGAGATTCACAAGAAAACTGTTGTTACACAAAAACTCAAGAGTCACCTCTTTACTTCGATGAAGTTGCTGTCGTTTGATTCGATAATGTAATTGCTAAAGAAGAAATGCTAAACCGAAAAAATTGTTCCGCTCGTTATTTGCTGAAACGTGACACTTCACTCGGAAGATTAATCCCCACCGGCAGCTTGTATTCGGCCTGATTGCTAGGCAACGCACACAACAAAGATGGCCGCTAAACGTAGGGTCACGCAGCGTGATGGCGCGATGAAGTCACAAGGTCATCGCGTACCTTAATGACGATCTGCCAAGCCGAAGATGCCGGATTCTGAAGAGGAATGTTGCGATGCAGATTCTGATGCAGAGCGTGGCGGTAAGCGCGCTGCAGTTTGAAATTTCAAAGAATACACATCGACTGAGATTCAGGATATATGTTTTTGGAAGAAAATTCGTCAACACTCACTCGGGGGTAGCAAATAAGAAATTCGAAGAAGGCAATTAAGCAATTGTAGAAAGTTCAAGTTCAAATGAGAAGGAGTAAATGTATACTACCAGCTCCAGGTAGTACCATCCAGGGGTGAAGTTCCAAAGCACTCTGTCCCCTGCCAGAGGTTCTCCACCTCGTCGCCAATGTAAAGAGGGGGTCCACACAGTTCAGTAAGTGGTAGATAAGTTCAGTTTAATCAGGATACATGAAGAGACCTCCAGCTCCTTCTCCAGCTTCTTCTTACTGGTACAACTTCAACACATAACATTCTAAAACACCTAGCAACTAACAGAGAGTTCCATTAAGCATAGATCTTTACACATTCCATTAAGCATAGATCCTTACAATTGCGTTGCTATAGTCAAGGCGCGAGGTTACCAGGGCATGCACCATGGTCTTTCTGACTGCGGTGGGCAGCATCTCCAGGGTTTTCCGGAGGCCCCTAAGAACTCCAAAACAAGCCCCTGCTACCCGCCTGGTTATGGGATACTTGAGGTCACACTGGACCATGGTAAACCCAAAGTTCAGGCAAACTACGAATGAAGTCAGGCCTTCTACAGTACCATGCAGGGTGCATTGAAAAAGTACCTTGGATGGAGTATTCATTGGCCTCGAAGACTCGATGCGTCTGGTCCAAGCCACGCAGTTGGGTAGTTGCAGGTGATGCATTGTTGGTGAGCTTCACAGTCAAGTCTCATGTTGGCGTTGTACTGATTCGTGATGCAGGTGCTGCGTCGGTGTTGAGCCTTGCAGTCGGGTCAAGTGTCTTTCAACGAGCCACAGAGGGTTGTCCACTGATCAACACTCTGTAGCGTCGAAGGGTACTGTGTTGGTTCCAATCAGCCCAAAGTTGTTACTGCATTGAATGTTGTGGGAAAACAGCTGCAGAACCCACTTTCAAGGCCCAGGACTGGATTGGCACCTCTTGGCAGGGCAATACTCACAGTTGGCCGAGTCCAGCAGCTGAAGCAGGGAAGTCTTTGATGGCTCACAGAGAACTTGGGTTCAAGAAGGTGGAGGGCAGGTCCAGACCTTCTTACTACTAGGGAAGAATCAGCAGGCAGGAGGCCAAAACAGCAAAACAGTTAGCAAGGTGGTAGTCCCTCCTGCCACACAGCAGCTCTTCTTCCTGGCATAATGTCCCTAGTTCCAGCAGAGTTCAGAAAAACTGGTGTCAGGGGTCCGGTACTTATACTCAATTTGGACTTTGAAGTAGGGAGACTTCAAAGAGATGTTTTGAAGTGGTCAAGGCCCTGCCTTTCCTGCCCTGGCCCCAGACTCTTTACAGGGGTATTCAACCCTTTGTGTGGGGACAGACACAGCCCTATTCAGGTGCAAGTGTCTGCTCTTCCCTCTCATCCTGTCTCAGGATTCCCCATCATCATGCATATGGATGCTCATTCACACCTACTCTTCCTTTGTGTGGTTGTTTAGGGCGAATGCAGGAAGCCAGCTGTCACCCACCCCAGACGTGCATTCCAGGGACCTGCAGAAGGCACCAAATTGTTTAAGAGAATGCCATATTTCTAAAAGTAGCATTTTCAGAGCTGCAATTTAAAAACCAACTTCACCATAAGTTTTGTTTTAAAATTGTGAATCCTGAGACACCAAATTTGATTTCCCTATCTTGTCCCAATGGATGACTATGCTTATACAATGTTATAAGGCAGTCCCCATGTTAACCTATGGTCAGTGGTGGTTGCTAGCAAATGAAATCGGTGGAGCAACGCAGGGGACAAACAAAATAACAATAAAACATAATGGAACCTGATGTTGGCTGCCTCGCTGCCTCTTTAGCTCCGACGATGCTCACACAGACTCCCAGACTCCCCTGCACCAATCCAGGCACTATCCTCATGCTGGTATTACCCAGCATGAGAGAAGTATAGGTATTGGGTGAAGCAGGCTGGTTCCACGCTCCTGCACGAAATGGAAGCCTGTGATTACTTGGAGATTGGCCATCCTAAGATGGCCGGTCAAGCCATCATGCGCACATACAGTGCCCTGTGCCCACCACTCCTCCTTCTGTTGGTCCCACCCTCAAGACTCAGCTGCAACTCTAGAGTAAAATAAAATGATAATAAAGCAGTTTTAATAATTGCTTTAATATCATTTTATTTTACATGCATCTGCTGGTTCCAGCAGTGGGGCGATGCTCTTACACCATAAAGGAGGAACCAGCTCTAGAGACTGCCTTGCAGTAGTAAAACTGAGTTTAAGAGTATTTCACTACCATGTAAAACTTAAAAGTACATGTCCTCCTTTTTAAGTACACTGCACCGTGCCCTTAGGGCTGCCCAGGATCTAGCTTAGGGGAGACTTATATGTAATAAAAAGGAAGGTTTGGGCCTGGCAAGTAGGTTAACTTGTCAGGTCGAAATGGTAGTTTAAACTGCACACATAGGTTTTGCAGTGACAGGCCTGAGCCATGTTTAAAGTGCTACATAAGGGGGTGGCAAAATCAGCACTGCAGGCCCACTAGTAACTTTTAAGTTACAGGACCCGTGCACATGTAGTGCACTTTACCTTATAGGTAAATTAAATATGCCAACTGTGTATAAACCAATGCTACAATGTTTAGTGTACAGAGCACATGCACTTTAGCACTGGTTAGCAATGGTAAAGTGCCTCGAATCCTAAAGCCAGCGAAAATGACGTTAGCATAACAGAAGGCCAGAAGGCAAAATCTCAGGGGAAACCACACCAAAGATGTCAGGTCTAACACAAGCCCAGAGCAAATTTTTCGTAAAGCTGCTCCATAGTGTGTGATCACTGTACTGTTGCCTTTACATTCAAAATTGGGTGCTGTCTGATTTGCATGTGAATGTGCAACCTGCAAATCAAAGAAATTCTTCACTGAGCCAAAAACTTCCATTGTGCCATTACATTTGGCTAACCTGCCAGGTAACACAGACAATTCAGACCATGTAGGAGTAGCTTGTTCTTAAATAAAACATCAATTTTGGCACCAGCTATACCGTGAGTCCCTGTCCCTGTATGTGCGCGATTGCACTTGGATATCGTCAGTGGATATATATATATATATATATATATATATATATATATATATATATATATATATATATATATATATATATATATATATCCATACCTTCTTACTATATAAGCAACTAGAAGGAGTAACTGTGCCACATTTCTACTTTACACGTATTTAACTTAGAAACAGTTCTATATTTCAAACCAAGTAAAAAAATACTGTTCGCCTTCCCAACTGAGTAGTGTTCAGCATATTCACAAACGAAGAAGCTACATATTTAGCAACATCCTTTAAAATCTAGTTCGTTATAGAGGAACGAGGACACTTTTGCTGATGACATAGCAAATGGAAATACATTCTAAAATTCATCAATCCATTTTCACGGCACGCTAGAGGACAGAATAGAACATTCCCTATAAATAGAAATCCGACGAGTTCTAGCTAAGATGTTATAAAGTAGATCGTCTATGGTACCCAAGTGTCTCATTGCCACAAAGTGACTTTTAACAGTGTAGGAATGCGTTAAAGCTGGTGAATAAAATGATTCAATAAAAGATGATGGACATTTATGAATGCAGCTTGGTTGAAAGGAAAATTCAACAGCTGGGAAGATTTAAAAGGATAAATAAACTTCAAGGTTTCAAAGTCTCTAATGACCTCCTTGCTGCAAAATCTATAGGTCTTTGCTCAAGGCCCACCTGACGGGGAACCCATTGTGGACTTCAGGCCGGTAGGATAGATGGATCTTTCTGCTGCAAAGTGCCCTTCTCCATAGATTCACGTCACCAGAGTATTTCAGCTATTCACTCCCTTCCTTTAATTTGTAATGACATTTCCTCATTCCTATGACCTATTAGTGACCAAAAATGTTAGGCATTTGCCCCTCTTCTTTTCCCGAAAAAACACTATTCGTTTGAAGGAAATTTCAAATGTGTATAAATATACTTTTCTTAAATTCTTATATTGACAGTATTATTCAGCTCCAATCAGTCCAAAATCATGATACAGTACTTTATTCAGCGCAAGGTTACAAAAGACATAGTACAACAACAATTCGGGATACATGAGCTTCGCATAATATATAATCTCACATTATATACAGACACAGGAGAATAGAAACAGGCATATTTACAAAAATATAAGCTCGGTGTTGCTATTTCGGTGACCTTTGATTCACTAATCCAAAAGCAAAACAGGACCATTTAAAAGAGACTGAGATGTTGGAACAGGAAACTTTTACCTTTTGTTTTTTAAAGTGTTGAGAGGTGGCATTGCCTTGGTAGTCGCTGGAATGGAGTTCCAGAGCTTGGCTTGCTTCTCGAAAAGATTTTATGATTTTTTTTGTTTCCCTTCCTAAAGGAAGTTCAAGAAGCAATGTGGCAAATCGGAGATAAGAGTAAGCCCACTCAGAAGAGAAGGATCCCTTGATGGTCACCATCCCCTCCCATGTGGGGAGAGCGGGTATCACTCTGGTTGGGACAGTTAGGAATCAATTTGGCCATCTCTTCTTTCACTACTCTTATACTGATCAAATATATGAGGACTATTTAATAAAAAATAAAAAAAAGAAGCAATGTGGCAACTCTGAAGGTGGTGTTGGCAACCGAAACTGACCAATTTGCGGAACAGGTAGCTTGGTGTTCCAACTGTGCAGTGATTTGAAGCTTATGCAGGGCACACATGTCTTGCCACGGTAAGAAGTCACTTTGGAGACATCATATTGGAGTCATTTGATTACATTTTCAAGCACCTGTGGCCAATAAGTTTCTGCATTAGGTGCTGTTCTGAGAGGGGTCTGGTGAAGCTTGGGAATTCCTATCAGTAGTCTAACGTTGAAAATAATAGCAATCTAATGACTTTCACTGTAGATTATTTGTATATCTTGGCCACTATGTAAAACGTGACTGGATTTTACTGTGCAGCTAGCTGAGATGCAAGTCCTTGGTTTGGATGCAAGGACGTAAACCAGTCATTTGATTAGCTGCTTGTAGAAATGACAATATTTAATATGTCTATTATATTCTCAAGATCAAGAAATTAAAAATAGGTTGTTTGAGATATGGACTGTAACAGCAGGCATAATGGAAAGGCCAGCACATTTTCTTGCATTTATTTCACATATAACAGGCTTTGAATAACAAGCACGCACATTTCCATGATTTTCTGTCCCTTTATCCTAACATACGGTACTGGAATTTTGCTTTTTGGTTTTTTTTTTCATATCAAATCGACATAGTCATCTTCCAGTATGCAAAAGCGTGTGCATGTTTATTGTTCACACATTTCTGGAAATCATGTGCTAGGTGAATACCTTGTAACCCACCTGCAAAGTTGTGAACAAGGAGAGGCATACATCATTTATATTTTCTTTTCACTCCAACTTAATAATAGCTTTCATAGAACAACTGTGCACATTTGTCCCATTTTTTTCAATTGCCCTTTCCTTCTCGGTTATCTGTTGACGTCTGGTGACTCTATGATTGTGTGTCTTTTAAAACTATTCTAGGGACTGAAAGTGATCATACAACACACTGCATTCTTCAGGACAGACTGTCCTACCTGAAGCTGAAAGCCATAACTTAGGGCAAGATTAAATCATCAGGGAAGAGAGCACTGTTTAGAGCATCCATAACTTCGGCCTCTTACAGAAACTCACTGGAAATTGTGTTATTGGATCTCGGAGACCAAGACAGCTCCTCCAAGAATGCAAGGTTCCATGCAGTCACGGCCGACATGACTCGCGGGTGGGAGGCAGATGGGGGGGGTCAAGCGGGGATTTGCGGCGGTAGGTTACCTTCTTGGGTCCCATGCCTTAGCAGCTCCTGGCCGGATCCCGCCGTAAGGAACAGGAAGCAAGCAGCCTCCCTCCCCTTCCCTAAGCCAATCACAACGCTGCAATGGTAGCATTGTGATTGATGGGGACGGCGCCCAGCCGGGTGCCTATGGGGAGGCCATTTTCTCCATTTAGACTGCATGCAGCCTACATAGAGAAAAGGGAGAGTGCGCATGACTTCCCCTGCTTTCCAGCAGAAGCCCCTAACCAAATACTTCTGCTTTCTCACAGTGCGAGAAGCAGAAACATAAAATTGTATTTTTATAATTTTCTGTTTCTGCTTCTCACACTGCGAGAAAGCAGTGGGCCAACGCTCCTCCGCCCTAATAGAGGAGCCACCCCTGTTCCATGTGAAAAGATAACCTGAAAATGACAGGCTTCAACAAATACTTGATAACACAGACTGCCAAAATACAAAAAAAAACATAGTTAATATTTCCAAATCTAAAATTTCAAATCCAAAATGTTTGCGCGATACTGTGGAAGTCATTGCTTGCGAGTCTGTGGACCTTATTGAGAGCTTGGTGGATTGGATATCCAGCACCAAAGTGGTGGATGTCCTGTCCACCTTATTACAAGTGTATTATTGCTTATGGAACTTGTAATAAGATGGGCTTGGAATCCTTTGCATTTTAACGAGTATCCTATCAACCAAATTCTAAATAAGGCCCTATGTTTTTTCAGTTGACTTTTTCATATACTGTCTGAGGTAAAGAGCACAGCATATTTACATTGTCCTGACCGAGACCTTTAGAATAAATCACATTCAAAGTATTAGTTAAAGTGGTAGCTTTTTCATCAGTCTGTGGCGTAACAATAGACAATAGCCCCCGCTGTGCAGAGGGGCTCCCGGGAGCGCCCTCTGGCACTGTGCACAGGTGGACCTGAGAGCTCCTCAATTGGTCTGGAGCCTGGGGGCCCCTTCATGTACTTTGCAGGGGGACACAATCAAGCTCGTTATGCCACTGTCGTCATTGATAGGAGACACAGACACTTCTTCTGCTTTGATGATGAGGATATGCTGCGGAGATTAAGTGCTTCTCAATTACATTGGTCCCATGCCTCTGAGAAGAGAGTTCTCTTTCTCAGTAAGAAACAGCATCGAGGAACAATATTTTCACTTTTTACAAATTTAATTTGAATTGATCCCTCAACAAAACCTTGTGTTTCTCCAGTGCCAAACCTCTCCAAAAAACAATCTGGTCACAGATTGCTATGCCATGACAATTGTAGGTATCAGAAGAGGATTATTGCTGAAAATCATTCACCTGCCTAGTTCTTCACACGGTCTCAAGCATGAACTTAAGCATTTCCAATTGATATTTTTGCTAGCATTTTTTCAATGTAAATATGAATGTTTGGTATAAATGATAACAGACTTTTTTCAAGAAAGGCAACTTTTTTCATTACTTAGTAAGTATCCAACTGGAAGCACTGTGCTCTTTGAAGTTTGTGATAAACTGTTCGATATGTACACCCTGAGCAACTTGCAACAATGGTGCTATGTTCCTTTTAACACGATTATCTTTTTAAATAAAAATGAATGCTGCATATCTTTGTGACACCTTCTTAACTTCTGTTTACATATAATTTGTATAAATACAGCAAATACTGCTCAGTATTCTGCAGGTTGATCAATTTAAGCCAATTTGTGGCTCAGTGAATATTTAATATATTGTGGGCTAAACCTTTAGTGGGGAATTTTTATCTTAGACTGATTACTTTCCAAGTAGAACTTCAAATTGATACCTGCATACAGGCCAAGCTTAGTACTGAGGATGCGATGCAGAGGGATCCCCTTAGGAAATGTTACCCAAAACCTGGCAAACTTCCAAATACCTTGTGCCAAGAAAGCCCTATTGTTAATAGGCCACATGTACTCTATCACTGGATCTGACAGCTGCCAGTCTGTTTAAAAGTACACATTTGGCAGTTTTTATATTAAAACTTGATTTATGATTAATGAAAACTTTCCCAGTGAAAAACTTTCCCTTGGATGGCTTGAATTTGACCAGAGAGCACAGTACTCACAATCTTGTAAGCTATACCTAGAGCATTACTCAATTCCGTAAGTGATACAAGTCCAAGAGGCCATTTCACTTGGAATTTAGACCCACCCCTCTTGTTGCTGCTTGATTGTTTCCAGTTTGTTACCTTACAACGTGGCGTACAGACTGTCAGTCTCTCACTGTACAGTTTGAGTCACTGCATGAAATGTTTCAATGGAAACATCAATAGCCACTTACTCACGTTGATTCTATTGGGAAAATATGGTATACTGATACAAAAATGACCTTTAGGTCACTTTGAAGCTCATCAAGTTCTTAGTGTCAGAATGTTGGCTCCTATTAAAGCAGGTGACAAAATGTTTGTTTTATTGCTGTTGGAATTGGCCTGGTCAAAGAGGGTAATTTTTTCGGAGGAGAGTGGCCTAGGGCTATCATTGGAGCTTATTTTTACCTGTCTTTAGGAGAAGTTTATTTTACTTATGTGTGTGGTGTATGCATGCTTACTCTGCGTTGAGCTCTTAAAGGTGCCTCTTCCTATGAGAGAAACTTTTTTGATTTTTGTCAGGGTACTACGGAGAATTTTGAGTATGTGTTCATTTTTCGTCCAACATGCTGGAATTGTGCACACTTTTCCTGAAATGCTCATTTAAGCATCTCTTTCTTATAAATATCTAAGGAGTGTTGAATATGTTCATGCCTTCCTCATTTAAAATCAGCACAAATCTAGTGGTTATGTTCATGGAAAGGTTTTTGTGCAGGGTGGTCCCCGCAAGAACAGGTAAACCAGAAGGATATCATCCCTTTCTTTGATATGTATTTGCTTGTGAAGATTTTTACTCCAGTCTCAATAAACGTTTCTAGTGGTTATGTGTATGTGTTCCAATATGTAGATACAGGTGAAATATGGGATTGTAGTTGTTTGACAGTGGATGAGCACTAACTCAGTGTAGGCTGTTTGGTCACTGAAGTCACATGACAAAATCTAATAGCAGATTTTTTCTCAAACCAATTCACCTTCTGGCCAATACATCCAACTAAGGGCCTGATTACGACTTTTAGTGGTGCAGGAGGCTGTGGTATGCCACCACCACACTTCTGCACCGCTGAAGGTCACTGCCACCCGCCGGCCGAATTCCAAGTTTAAAGTGGTTTGGTGGGCGGGCAGGTGGCGTGGCAGTCCCATTGGGGTGTTTTAGTACCAGGCTATGCAATGGCACAGAACAACAAGGTTCCTTCACAGCATGGACTTGAAAGTCCATGCCATGAAGGAACTGGGGTACATGCAGATAGGGGGGCACATTATGTGCACCCCTGCATGCATCCCCATTTGGAGAAGGGCCCCCTTTGTTTCTTCTCTGCCACGGTGTTCATGGAGTTGGAACCTCCCTGACACCACCGGCGGAAAGGAAACTCATGACATGCTTGGCGGGACCATGGTGGTCCCACCAAGCATATTGCTGCCTCTACCCTGCTACACCACTGCTAGGAAGCATCAGTTCCCTGGCGGCATCATCGGTCCCAGGACGGTCCGACCACCCAACTTGTAATGTGGCGATTGGAGCACAGACCCCACAGCTGTGCCACCATGAGTCTGGCGATCCTCAAACTACCAGACTTTTAATCAGGCCCTAACTGTCATCTGTGTTCTTGCAGATGCAGATGATATCAGTGTTTCGTCAAGACCCTTCCTTTCTTAATGCAACTCAAGTTGCTTGGATACAATATGATTTTACAAACTTCTTTTTGAGGGTGAACCAACCCTCCTTTGTTCAAAGAACAATATAAAGACAGACCTGTCCAAAGAAGACTATGGCACAACTATGACACTAGTACTGACCAGCAACTAAAACGAGCAAAAGCGTTAAAGCTAAAAGAGCTAAAGGCATTTTGACCTCTGTTGTTGCCGCCTACACGCCAGCCAGCCAGCCAGCCAGCCAGCCGTCCACCAGAATCGACGTCGCAGTGACGTACGTGGAAGTACGCAGCCCAGGTCACGGACCGTGGCCCAGGATCGGAGCGGTCCACGGGACTACGGACCGACAGGAGACCCCACTGGGGCCCCTCCTTAAGCCAGACGAAGGTATTACAGAGCCCTCTGCCCTGCCTGCTTTGTCCTGCCCCAGGAAAGGCGAAGCGGACCGGCAGCGGGCGTAGTGGACTGTAAATCGCCCCTCAGTCTCGGTTTAGCAAAGCAGAGGAGGGCGTCTTAAGCTGGGAACCCCGAGGGAGAAAACAAACTACGAGAACACTGAAGGGAGCAGGAATAAGAGCCGGAGAGCGGCGCAGTCTTTGAAGTAGCAGCTTGATCAAGCCCCAGCAGTAAATTGGAAAGTAGAAAGGAAAAAGGAGTAAAAGGAGGAGGCACCGGAATAGAGAATCGACAGAGAGCACTGCGGAGAAAGAAAATAGCTGGCAGGCCTGGTGGGCAAAGCACAACAGAGGTAAGTGAGTGTGCGAGTGCGAGAATAAATGCAGAAACTCAATACCTAATAGCCGGAAAGGATCGCCTAATTGTGAATAGGTGGGGGAAAGTCAGAATTACGCCCCACTGTAATCCCAGAGACAAAGGGGTATCAACAAAAGGGAATAGCCCCGAAGTAAAGGACGATGGCCCCAAAAAGGAGGCAAAAATCGCGCAAGGAGGCGTCAGACGAAAGCCCAGGGAGGAGTGAGTTATTTGAGGGCTCTATGGCTCTGGAAGAGAGTCAAGAAAGCCAGGCCTCCACTGAGGAGACTAACAAGGGAGTACGTAAGAAGAGGAAAAATGAAAGAGTCGCCAAAAAATCCCTGCAACTCCAAAATGGTAGCACCTCAACCACTAATTTTAAAGGCAGCTCCACCACTATTAAATCCATAAAGGACTTTGTAGGTAAACATTATAAAGTTATAGAACAACCTGTAATAAACTTGGAAGCTGAGGAGGAATATCGGTTAGAGAGTGGCATGGAAGTCTCTCCAGAGGAGGAAATGGAGGATCCCTTATTAATAAACTATTCTCTCCTGAGTCAACATATACAAATAGCAGCACCACGTCTCTCATCATCACCAAAACTTTTTTCATTACAAGCCGCAGAGCTGGAGAACGCAGGGCCACTAGGAAACGAAAGCCAGGGCGCAAGTTATGCCTGGGGGGCCTCACCGAGACAATTATCGCAACATCTAAATGGGCTAATAAACTTAAACCAGCAGGATGTTTCAAGAACAGGAAGCCAAGCAGTTCCTGAGAAAAACAGTCTACAGGACTCGGACATCTCAGCAACACCCTCATCATCTATGATGGACATTTTATTGATGTTACAGAAAACCCTTCAGGGGATTCTAGAAGTAACAATGCTGAATAATGGTGTCTTGAAGTCACAAAAGTGTTCCCTAAAAAAGATCTAAGAGGAGCTGGTAGAAATTAAAGGGCAAATGCCCCTTATGCTAAGACCCGTAGATGCCCCCCTGCCCACAGAACAAAGTGTAGTTAGATAGACTACGGAAGCACAAGATAACGTATACATATCTAAGCGCCCAATGCTGATAAAAAGAAGAAGGGATTATGCAAGGGTACATACTAGAGGTAGAACAAAAAAGCGGGCACCAAAAACAGCAAGAAAGGAAAAAGGGAAGGAAAGGGAGGCAGAGGAAGAGTTAAGTTTAAATACCCCTGCCCTGACTTTCATGCCCATTAGGTCCCCGACAGTCGAGAACGAAAGAAATGTCACTAGTGTACAAACAAAGGGTCAGAGCAGTAAGGGCCCGAAGGAGAAGTCATCGAAAATCAAACCCGTAAATCAGAGAGTAAACCCTCTCTCAGGAGGACAACCCAGAAACCATCAGAGGGAGGTCAAAGAAGTACCTCAGCCCCAAAGAAAAGCAGAAGTGGGAAATACAATAGGGCTCTCTGGATGGGTAAAGGATAGACAGCCAAATTTAGAACCTCCAAAGAAAGAGTTAGAGGGGGATAGTAATAAATGGGTGTACCTGGAACCAGCACAGTCAGGACAAAGGGGGAAGAAAGTGAGGAAAATGAAGCCACTAAACAGAGCGCAAATCCTGATCTCCTTCTCTAATTGCCCAAGCCTGAGTGGGATCTGCACTAAGGATCTGACACTGGTGGGCTTCATAGAAAATATGAATGGTAAGGAAATAACAAAAGTATTATTGTATTCTGACCTGGTAAAAAAGGCCATTGAGAAAGCGGCGAATGAGATACTCCAGGTGGGAATAAGGTTAATCCCTGAAAGGGAACTAAAGAGAAATGCCCAATTAGGAAGCAGTTTCCTGAAGTGTCATGCAGGTCTTGGTAGGAGACAGGTAAGGTTACTGAGGGATAGCGGAGAAGAGGGTAGCCGCATAAAGATCGTGGTAAATAACTCAGGAATGGAGGACTCCTGGGGTAATTGGAGTCAAAGAAGTAACATGGAAGAATCGCCCGAGAGGTAAATGGAGGAAAGGGTTGAAGATGGTGGTCTAAGCGAGGTGGAATAGGATGAAGGGGAATCACATAGCCTAAGTCTTTTGTCATGGAATATAAATGGCTTAGGCAACAAAATAAAATAAGAACAGGTAAAGAAATTAGTAAATAAAGTGGAAATTGCCTGCCTACAAGAGACTTGGCTATGCGACGAAACCCCAATTTTTGAGGGTTACTTACAATTAAACCGAGCTGCTAATAAAAAAGATTTGGACGTCCGTTGGGGGGACTCATGACCCTCATATCGACAAAAGTAATAAGAAATGCAACCTTGCTGAATGTGAAGTGCAAATGGTTATTGGTATGTAGATTAGTTCGCCTGACCCAGGATAAGAATTATGAAAATGTAATCCTCATAAATGTATACATGAATTGGGATGATGTGGCAGAGTGTGGAATTGAGATGGGGAACTTTAAAGAAGACATAGAGTCTTTATTAGAAAAATATGCTTTAGATGTGTTTATCATTTTAGGGGATTTTAACCATAAGCTGAACCCAAAGAAGATCGATATCTGGCACAGGGAACTGTTGGATGCCTATGGAATAAAACATGCCAGCTTCCCTGTGTGTGAACTCCAGAAACAAGACATAGAATTGGTAAATTACCTAGGAATGAAGGGTCTCTTTAGCTTGAACGGCAGATTTAGAACAGATTGCCCGGCAAAGAAGACCTTTAAAATAGGCTCACAAAACTGCCCAATCGATTATGCCTTTTTGCCAGCCTGGAATTTCCCACTAGTTTGGGAATTTACGATATCCCAAAGCAAAAGCAGCGACCACAATCCGTTGCTATTAAACATATACGGGGGAAGAAGGGAACACAGAGAGAAAGTGATACCTCAGGAGGTTGATTACCCCAAGCGAGTGACAACAAGACTGACAGAGGAGTATCTGGAAAAAATTAAATCCTTTCAACACAAGGTTCAATTGCAGGAGCCTGGGGGAAAAAATCTGGAATGGTATGAGGAGAAGATAGCCCAAGTAGTACAATGCATACGGGTAGAATTAAAAAAAGGTAAAAGAAAGGGTACAATAACCCCGGTCAGCCGACTAAAATGGTTTTCCATCGACTGTCAAACTAAAAAAAGGGAGATAAGGTCAGTTTCAAGAAGTCTAAAGAAAAAGTTCAACCTAGAGAGGCAAAACTATCTTAGTAAGTTGAAAAAGGAGTTTAAACAGATGGTTGTCGATGCAAAAAGGTCTTATAAAGAGAAATGTTGGTTAAACTTGCTAGAATCTATCGAAGCAAAAAACCTAAGACAATTTTGGGATCTGGTAAAAGCAGCATGCGCGCCCAACGCAGCAGGAGAAATGATATGTGACGTAAGCGAGGAGGCCTGGGAGAAGTATAAGAGGGAACTGTATGGTCCGTGAGATTATCTAGGAGGTAAAGAGCCACAGCACTGGCAGGAAATATCAGAAGAATTCAAATTAGACTTTACCGAACAGAAGGTAGAAAGCATAATAAGGAATTTGAAATTAACCCGAGCAGCAGGGCCAGACAATCTCCCAGCAATAATATTAAAGTCACAGTTAAAGTGGTGGGCAAGTTTTTTTCCCAAATGTTCAAATTAATATTAGCAGATGGCTCCATGCCAATGAATTGGAAGGGCGCTGTAATCAGGCCAATCCATAAGAAAGGTAGCAAGGAGGCACCACAAAACTATAGATAGATTAATCTCCTAGACATAGGAGAAAAGGTATTTTCAAAAATAGTATTAAATAGGCTAAATGCGTGGGTCGATGAGTTCGCAATCATACCCACTGAACAGGGAGGCTTCAGAGAAGGGCATTCCACGATTGGCATTATGGGCAATGGCGTGAAAGTCGACGGAACAAAACGGTAAACTCTGCTGTTGTTTCGTCGACTTTCGGGCAGCGTTTGATTCAGTGGATCGGAACTGTCTCTGGGAAACCCTAATAAATAAAAATATACCGCAAGACCTGCTGGCTATAATAAAAGAATTACACCGGGGTAATTGGGCACAAGTAATTATGGACACAGAGGGGTCATTGACGCCAAAAAATCCAATTGAAAACGGCCTGAGACAGGGCTGCGTACTTGCCCCGCAGCTATTCTCTATTTTCTTATCTGACTTACCTGCTTGTTTAGAAGTAGAGGGTAGTGCAAGCCCAAGAATGGAGGGCAACAAGGTACCATGCCTTTTATACGCGGATGACTTGGTAATACTAGACCAGACCGAATTGGGCCTCCAAAGAAAGTTGAAATCTTTTAGTGAATATTGTGCAAAGAAATTTTTAACTGTAAACTTGGATAAGACAAACATTTTATGCTTCAGAAAAAAGGTAACTAGGTTTAACTGGTTTTTAGGAGATCTTAAATTGGAATCTGTAAATGAATATCGCTACCTTGGGATGTGGTTTGATAAGTGCCTAAACTGGCAAATGCACTTGGAAGCTCAGAAAGCTAAGGCACATACATCAATCTCTGGACTAAAAATCTTTAATCGAGACTATGGGGATATGTCCCATCGTCCGCTGCTAAAAGCATTCAGTGCAAGGTTACCACCACAAGTACTCTATGGTGCAGAGATCCTTTATTTGAGCGGTAAAGGAGTCTGGGATGAGGAGGAAGGAAAATGCCTGAAATCCCTTTTGTCCCTCCCAGCATCAACAATGGTCCAAGCAATAAGAATAGAATTAGGAACAATAGCTTGGGGGGTTCAATCACAAATAGCAGTGATTAGATTCTGGAAACGTTTGGAAAATGAAAAAGGCCAGAAAGTAGCACAATGGTGTAGAAAAGAGATCCAATACAGTAATCTAAAATGGGAAAAAGCAAGCCGGAAGAAACTGACGCAGGCTTGTGAGCATATAAAAGTGGTCATTTGCCGTGAATCCCTACGGGTAGAATGCACTAAAAGTGAGCTGAAGTTTAATGGGCAAGAACTGTCCAGAAGAACTGATGTGGAATACCTGGCTAAGAAAAAATTGGTAGAGCAAATGAGGAGTGCTTGGTCTAAGGACAATTGGTTTCCTTACCTTGATATCCTACCGAATTACTGGTATAGACAGGAGATACTAAGAATGCGAATTGGGATTAATCCGTGGCTGGTAAACAAAGATCTAAAATCAAAAATGTTGAACAACGAAGGGTGTTTCAAGTGCAGGCTGAGCACTAAAGGTGACTTAGTGCACATCCTATTAGATTGTACAACTATTATAGAACAGCGTAAACTATGTCTGCGTCCAATATTTCTAAAATATGACATAAGATCACGGACACAGGCGATAAATCTCCTGATGGAAATGGCCACCATTGAAATTGTGATTGCGCTAGGGAATTACTTAAAGGTAGTGCAAAGATTCCTAACAACCCATGAGTAACAATTTTAGAAACTGCCCAATAAATGAATTATAGAGCTCGTCGAAGAGAAAAGGTTGGGTATAATTGATAATAATTTTTAAAGGGTAAGGACCACCCAAAGAAAGTGATGATTTTATTGGTACCTTTTTAAAATATGTATTAACTGTGTGAATGGTATAAATATTGTGGCAGAATATTTTAACCTGTAATTATTTCTTTGTATTGTTGTAGAACATTTTAAAATTGAATCATTTCTCTGCACTTGTTTAAAGATTACGATCTAAATAAACATAACTTTGACTTGACTATGGCACAACACTGTAGATATTGCCCCTACACTCCTAAAATCCAGCATCTATCCTCTCCCCTCTAGAGGATTGTTCTTTGATTTTAATATCTTTATTTTCCACTGTCCACTATTATCCTTTATCTGACTACGTTCTTGCTTTATAAAAATCCACATAGATACATTCTTACATGACATGGTGAGCAGTGGAATGACCGGAAAACACAACTCAGGAAAACCTAACTTTGACTTGCTAGTCAACCCAGTCGAAACTGATGATGGCCCTGTTGGTCATCCTTCTGAATACTAGTACAAACTATTTAGAGAGCTGATCTGTAGAAATTGATCATATTTATTGGTGCCATTTTTAACTTATTTTACTTTTATCTGAAATTGGTTCCCCGAGATTGAATGAAATCTCACTCTTAAGTGATCCTATCTCCTGAAACAGATTAATCTACACTGGAACAAAATATGTTTGTTCAAAAAGATGCCACCCACATATCACTTACCTTTCCTAATCCATGTCCTCTAACCTTTTGGGCAAAAGTATACTTCAATTCTAACAAAATACCATGCCTCCATCTGTGAGATGAATCCTGTCACTCAAGCCTCGATATCATCTCAGTTTTCTAGTGTGGACATGGTCAACAAGCCCAAACTTCTGGTTTGGGAGGTATTAAGAAACTGAGGGCCAGATGAACAAAGTGGTGTAGTGGTCGCAAACCCTGCAACGTACTGCATCATATGATTTGGTACGGCTAAGTAGCTTTTTGGAATACATATGTTTAAAAAATGATCGCAGATAGGGTGGCAGACAATGGTTTGCTGACCCTAGCAGTCCACCATCCCTGAGATGGCCACCAATCATAATAAGTCACAATTTATGACCTATCTCATGAATAATAATGAGGCGGGTCACATTTTGCCCCATTACAACTCATAATATTGTGAACCGACCAATAAGTACAGAGGTTGGTTCTCAATATTCCACACTTGTTTCAAAAATAGCAACCAGTATTTCGTTCAACTGGCCCTCAGTTCCGCAAACTCTTCATGTAAAATTAGGAACATTCCTGAAACAGAGATAAACGACATGGGAAATGGAGGAAAGGTGAGGTGAGGCCTCCACATTATATCTTAATGACATTATAAGCATTGGTGACTTGATAAGTATACCAATCAGGTACTGTCCAGGAGAAACCATTTTCTCTGTCACCATTGTGACACTGGCACCTGTATCTCACAGGGCTTCTACCCTAATTCCATTAATCAAGGGCTGCTGTCTGTATTTTTCGATATTAGTAGGCCAAACAGCTACGGTTGCAATGTTCATCCCACCCTCAGAGACTAGTGTAGCTACAGTGTGCATTCTGATTTGCTCAGGGCACACTAAGGATCAGAACTGGATACTTGCTATTCTAGTGCTAATTGAACAGTACTAAGGGGATTCTTTTTGGGACAGGCAGAGTCTCGAGTTTGCTGTCCTGTCTTCCGAAATTTGCGGCACCATGCCCTTTTGGGATCACAATTCTTACCTTGGTACCCAGTTTTTGGTTGTGAAAATTTGGGGCCCACCTTCCTGAGCAGGTTGTTGAGAGCCTATACAAGACTCTTTACTTTTATCCTTAGGTTGTTCACCCGGGTCTTGACCCAGTGGTCTGCCTTCTTTCCCAATTCATGGGGAGAAATTGGACCTTGGTCTACCGAGTACTGATGCAACTTTTCTTGCTAACATTACTTAACAGATGTTCTTTCATAATTCAATTATACAGCCCATCATACTCATGCGTATTGTTACCTTCCAACGTGCCACCCAGTGTTTTCACTGAAAAGTCTAAAAAAATCTACCCAGAACTGACTGGGTTTTTCAACTCTCCCTGAACGTGAACTTAGCTTCAGTTCCTGTCAGGAGTCTATCCTTGCACTTCCCAGAGAACAGTTCTCAAAGGAGAGAGCCTCAATACTTCTGTCTGACATTCCTTGTGCTACAGGCTCTCTAGAACACTTAACCATTTTATCATGTTATTCCCTTCTGTATGCTTTGGAACAATCCCTTTGGGGATTTAAGGGGCAAAGATTTTCTCTCTGTCCCTAGGTGCTTCCTGCCACCATTTATAGGACCAACACCCAAATCTGCCCTTTCCCTTTCTATGGCCAGAATCCTGTCCTCCTAGGCTATTCAACCTGCCAATCTTTTAAGAAGAGCCTACTCTTTGGAGAATTCTTCTGTGTACTTTGAGTGACCTTAGCCATCCTCTCTAGAAGCAGGTGACCTTGGCGCATTGAGTCAGTTTTGGGATAGGGGTACGGTGTCCTCTCCTTCGAGTTGATGCATGCTTGGGTCATCCTCCTGACTTGCTCTACCCGGGTTCTCAGGGTCGGTGGCCTCAGCCGTAGGACGGGCCACCTCATACTGTGTTAACAGCCTATGAAGCATTACAGTGGTGTGGTTTACGCCAGTTATTATTTTTTACCCTTTGCAGATGGTTCTTAACTGCTTGAAAGGACGCTGCAGATAAAGGGTAAGATCGAGCTCCTTCACCACATCTCCTGCAGTATTGATTATTGTACTAAAGTTGGGACCTTTTTGGAGCTAGAAAAATACTAACACACATTGTCCTAACTATAGTAAGCTTTTAAATCCTAAACAGTTTTAAACTTTAGGAACTTGACCTAGGCCCAAAACACTTCATTTTGAGAATTTAGGAAAAAATCAACAATCAAAAATGTTTACTTTTAACTAAAGACAATTTGGGGATTTACTCATGCAGTCACTTATTGACCAAGTAGTATCAGCAAACACACAGTCGTAGATCCCACCACTAATCCACCAATGTAGGAGGCTGCAACTCTATACAGTGTACTAATACAAAGCACACTGTGCAGAGAGGACAGTAGGTCGCCAATTGGTTTACAGGAGCAAAAGTAGATAATACTAATGTTCTCTTTTGTGGTAGTGTGGGCGAGCAGTTAGGCTTGTCAGAGTGTAGTGCAAAGCAGTTGTTGTACTCACAGAGGTAATAAATGAGACACACACTTAAAGAATACATTTGAGAACAAATTAGGGAAATAACACATTTTCATATATGCTTTAAACTCAAGAATTTCGTTCATTAAGTGGGCAGTATCCCAAAATCCACATGTATTAATGCTACAAGAGACCCACCTAAAGTCCAATACCCCTAATCTATTCCTCCCAAGATATTTCTCGCATGCATTTTTTGCATCAGCAGGAGAAGCACAGAGAGGTGTCGCTATCTTCTTATCAAATAGAATCTCTTGGGAAGAAGTGAAGATTAGATGGGATCCCAAGGGGAGGTGGCTCTGGGTGTGTGTTAAAATTCAGTCAAAAGTTTTGAACTGTGTGAACTACTATGGTCAGGTTGTGGATGACGTATCTAGTATTCTTGAAATCAATGACCTTTTGAGGGGGGCTCCCGGGCAGATCATTATGGGAGGTGACTTTAATTATATACAAGACATAAAAAGAGACACCTCCAATAAGAACAAAAAACAGTTAAAACCTAATACTAAAAAGGCCCTGGGCTCCTTTATTGCTGAATACCAACTAATAGATCCGTGGCGTACTTTGAATCCAGAAAGCGAGGTTTACACTTGCTTTTCACATCGCTTCCAAACAGCATCCAGGATCGATTTTTTTTTTTACTTCAAGATCCATCCAGATTTTGGCCTCTTCGATAGGAGGAAACCCCTTCTCAGACCATGGGATGATAGAACTTGTGGTGGGCTTGGGAGTAGCGAGCAGGGACCAGTCTAGGTGGCAGCTGGACCGTACCCTGCTCCAGAATCAAAACTGGGTAACAGCTTTTAGAGAGTGGATTACGGACTATTTTAAAATCAATGAGGGTACAGCTGAACCTTTCTCAGTCTGGGAAGGATTCAAGGCGGCAGCTCGAGGCCAAATAATATCCTATACCTCGGTCGTGGCCAGGGAGAGGAGACAGAAAATAACAACATTGCAAAGGGCGGTTGACAAAGAATATGTTTCACAACTACAGCTATGCCCAAATCAACTGGCCCAAGCAAAGGCGGAACTAAGGGATTTTTTTCTCCTCGAGGAAATTAATAGCTCCACAACTTATCAACAAAAGGTCTATGAGGACAGCCAATTGGTTGGGAAGCTCTTGGCAAATTCCGTAAGAAAACGTCAGGAATCTGCCTCAATAATTAAAATAAAAGATCCCCTAAATGGCCAAGAAATTGTAAAGAGCGATTTAATTCAAAGGGCCTTCTTGGACCTCTATAAACGAATATACTCCACTGAATATCTTTCAGGGTTAGATCAAATACAGGAGTACTTTGAGGATATAGAAATTCCAAAGATTTCAGCCGATCGGGTTGAGCAACTGGGATGCGAAATAACTATAGAGGAAATTGCACTGGCTATTAATTCAATGGCTGGGGCGAAGGCCTGTGGCCAAGATGGGTTTCCAAGCGAATTTTATAAATTGTTTTTAAAAGATCTCTTAATTCCCTTAAAGAATTTATACGATCATATAAAACTAGGAGGATTGGTACCCTCAGCATTCAAAGAAGCCACAATTATATCCTTTCCCAAAAAAGATAAAAATCCTGAGGACATTATTTCCTACCGACCGATTAGCCTGCTAAATTCTGACTATAAAATCCTTATGAAAATCTGGGCTCTCCGTTTAGTGTGCGCTGCACAAGAAGTTATCCACAACGACCAGTCAGGATTTATAGCGGGCCGCTCAATGGCTTCTAATACGGAATTTTTGATTCAGGCTTTGGATTATTTTAACATAAATTCAACCCCAGCATGTATTTTAATGGTTGACGCGGAAAAAGCGTTCGACCTTGTCAACTGGGCAACGCTGTTCCACTCCTTGGTTAGGTTCGGGTTTCCGGAGCAGGTAATTGTAATGTTGCAGAATATCTATCAAAACGCCTCAGCACAGGTAATAATAAACTCAAGTAAGGCAGGCTCAATCAAAATTAACCGTGGGACGAGGCAAGGCTGCCCGCTGTCCCCGTTACTTTTTACTTTCTTTATTGAACCCCTTGTGATCAAGATTAGAAACAACCCTGTTATCACCCCCCCCATTCCAGGGATGGCGAAACTCAAACTTTTCGCATATGACATCATCCTTTATTTGAAAGCAGATAAAGGAAATATAGAAAATATTCTAAGGGAATTTAAAGCTTATGAACAAATAGGAGGGTATAAAATAAATGCCAAGAAAACAGAGGTTCTTGCTTTGAATACCAGCCTTAGTTCTCTTCCATCGTGGCTACGTGTACAGGCTTCAAAGCAAGATCCTGTAAGGTATTTAGGCATATACGTAACCAGTGATTACCATCAGCTTTTCCTGCTAAACTATGAGAGGATGAAAAATAAAATTAAGAATCTCCTTGCCCAATGGGTTCTTCTTCCGCTCACAGTGATTGGCAGAGTCTCACTGATAAAAATGTCAATTTTACCCTTATTATTATTTTTGTTTAGCAACGTTCTAATTAAACTTAATTCTCGCTTTTTTAAAGAAATTGAATCATTGATTAGGAGTTTCATCTGGGGTGGGAAAGCTTCGAGGGTCAAATTATCTGTAATTCAACTATCAGCTGAGCAGGGGGGTCTTGCTCTTCCGCATATAAAAACATACTATGAAGCGGCCTTTCTTGACATAGTGGCAGGCCTGATAGGATCAAAGAATAACCATGATAGCTTCTTTTTGGAAAAAATGGTACAGGAGGCGGACTCACAAATCCAGGTATTTTTAAAGGTGGCAAAGCTACCGAAAAGGACAAGATACAAGACTATTAAAGATTATGCATTTAGACTACAGTCTTTTTTAAAAAAAAATCTTAGCTCCTCAGCTTCTCAGTTTCTAAGCATTCGAGAATGTGGCGGTTTGGGCCTCCAAATTAGCAGTAGCCACATAATGAACTGGGAAAGAATGGGATTTCGGGAGATAAGGCACTTCTTTGTCCAGGATAGAATAATAACATGGCAAGAAGTTCTGGGTAGAGCAAGTACTCCCGGGTCTTCGCTGCTTCTTGAATATTTTCAAATTGCACATTTTCTACGGAATAATATAGGTGAGCATTTAGATTCAATAAATGGGATGATAAAATTGTTGTATGAAGCCAAAAGTTGTGGGATAGGAAAATGGTACAAGAAGCTTTCATGTGAAGGACAACTCCCAATTATAGATAGCCATTTAGTTAAAATTAATGACCTAACACAATGCAACCTAACACGTAAAGATTGGGAAACGATTAGTCGGCTGGGTAATAGGTCATTGCGTGCCGCTAATTTTAAGAGGATGTCCTTTTTGTCTCGTTGGCTAGCATATTGGACTCCGGAGGCGTTGGGAAAGAGGTTTCCGGAGTTAGGGAATAAGCGTTTTAGATGTCTAGCCGACGGTCAGGGTGGTTGGCTCCATATTTTTTTCACCTGCCCCCACTTGAATCGTTTCTGGGAAACGGTCTTTTTAGACATTGAGGCAGCGTTGGGGAAAGCACTTTTGCCCTCAGCCGAAATGGCCCTTTTTGGGATTTGCCATAATAGAGGGTGGTTCAAGGATGATGAGGAAACCTTCATTTTTATTTCCTGCACCGTTGCACGATCATTAATCCTACAAAATTGGAAATCTAAAGAAGCCCCATCACACCTGAAATGGCTTAACAAAATGAGAAGGGCTCGAAATTTTGAGAAAGCATATTCAAGCAGAGTAGGTGCTATTAGGAGATTTGAAAGGAACTGGCACTATTTGGAGATATTGGAGGAGGCAAGGGGGTCTCAATTGCGAGCTTAAATCAGGAGTATTAAATAGTCTCGAGGCTGGGGCAAGTTGAATATAATGGGTGGGTATGCACTAGCACTTTGGGGTATTAAGCACTTTAGGGTTCTTCAGCATTTGCACTTTAGGACTGTTAAATTAGTATAGTACTGTATTATATTTGCAGGTTTAAATAGCAGAGGTTAAGTTTAATCCGACGGCCTGTACTGTATTGTATTGCGTTAGCTCTGTAGTAATGGAAAATGAATGAATGGTTTTTCCACATGCACTTTCGAATCGAAAAGTAATATATGAGTTGTGCATATATGTTTGGAATGTGAATTAATAGCTATATTGATTGCTCTTGGCTTTAAAAAGAGGCTGCTTTTTACTCATCCTGCTATTTGCTTCTATTGGTTCGACTGTATTGTACTGTGTTATACTTTCACTTTAGAAGGTGAAAAAACGTATTTATGGTTTGTATACTTGCACTTTAGATTGGAAAAGTTAAATATGGACTTTGCACTTTTTTTTTTTCTTTCTATGAAGTAATAGCTACATTGAATGCCTGACTGTTTGTGATTTTCTAGAAGAAGCTGTATTTTTCTTGTGATTTCTTTTCCATTTTTGTAAAGATTGGTTTTTATCCGTCCTGTACCTGGTTTCTGTTCCGCTAAATAAATAATTATTAAAAAAAGAATTTCGTTCGAAGGTAAGTACAGTTTTCAATAGAACTATTTATGGGTAAGTAAAATGTTTAACCCTGTGCGATTTTAAACACTATGCTATCCTATGGGAGGAAAAGTCAAAGATGCATAAAGGTAGGTACACTCAGATTCAGGGTTTCGTATTCTGTGATTGGAAAATAGTAGGCCAAGGTTCAAATTATACCAGAAGTTCTTTGTGAAATAACTGGGTTCTACCAGGAGCAGCGCGTTGGTAAGGCTGGTAGCTGGTGCTACGGAGAAGGGGAGCCACCTGAAAAGAGGCTGCACAGGCGGACTCGCAGGCAAGTACGAGGGCTCCCCAATGGTGACTCAGGCCAAAAGGGGTCTTGGAGCATGGGGGCACAGCCTGTTCATCGGGTCCCAGGTGGGGGGCTCTGGAGCAGTGTGATTAGGTCAACTGGGCTGGTGCACAAAGATGCACCTCGCGGTAAGGAACAAACACCTCGAAGAGGATACATTAAGGCAGTTGGGCCACTCTCGAAGAGGGTCTCAGTGATGCTAATGTCCCTCGATGGCTGCTTGGTCCTAGTGCAGTGAGAATCCAAACTGGACTCTCCCTGTTGGTGTTTGGTGCAGGGCGTCCAGTACCCCGGGGGTTGGTACTGCATGGCTCCAGTTGGGCCTGGTGTCAGTAGGGAGGCATATCTGACGTTCCAGAGCATGAGTACATTCTCCTGGTCATCTGTGGTGTCAGTCAGGCCAGGGAGCTGCAAGGCGGTAGTCCGGACTCTGCTTGTTGTTCCTGTGGACTGCAGGAGAGTAGCTCCTCTACTCCAAGTGAGACTGTCTGGGTTTTTGAATTGACGACAGGCTGCCCAAGGCTTTAGTAGTTCTCCAGCTTGCACTATGTATCACTGTCGAGATTATCGAGAGAGGGCTGAGGACGGCAGGGTTTAGCGCAAAAGTTCTGCTGTATTTCTCGCCAGGCTGTGACTCTTCTTCATCCTTCTTCTGTTGTTCCATTGAATCTGAGTTCTTGGGCTCAGGGTTGCCACCTTTGAATGCTCAATTTAGGGGCATTCATGGGAATTCACAGGTAGTAGCCAATGGGCTCCCCACCTTTAGGTTGTTTACATGCTCTATATGACCATTTCCTGGGGGAAGTGGGCATAACCCTGACCCTAGAATGCCAATTCCATCATTTTCGAGAGACAACCATACAGGAAAAATAAATAAATATTTAACTTTCCTTTTTGGTCATCTCTCGCAACCCCCCACCTTTCCCCCCTTTGCCGGACCACCGCTCTTACCTGCAGCGGCCGCAGCTGATCTAAGGGTGAACGTAGATATCACAGGGACACATCCATTGGGGAAGATATGCCTACACATGGGTATAGTGCACCCTGCCTTTGGGCTGCAAGGTCTGTCTTACCCATACCACATGCAATGCTTTGCTTGCATGGCAACAGGAATATGTGCCATGTAAACTTGGTTTTCTCTGCACCAAGACATGCAGGTTGCAGGGGCAGTTTGCATGTGCTTGGTGAGGGGCCCCTTAGGGTGGCACAATTCATGCTTCAACCCTTAGGGACCCTCTTTGGTTTCAAGGTTCTAGTTACCATGGTACCACGTATTAGGGACTTACAGGGATCCTAATGGGGTGCCAATTGAGGAACAATCGTACAGTTTAGGGACAGAGACAACTGGTGCTGGGGACCAGGTTAACAGGAACTAAACACACTTTCAGTCACAGTTGCACTAGATACCAGGCAAGCAGTGAGGTTGGGGAGGGGGGTAACCATGTCAAAAGAGGCACTTTCCTACATGGCCCTTGTCATGTACAGTGACACCATAAAATGGATGACTTGATGCACAGTGCTATTCATATCCTTCCCGAACCTGCCTGTTAATTGAAAGCTACTCCCGGTTTATAATAACTAACATGAAGGCAATGTTTTTCGAGTCATTTAGTGTGGTGAAAGCAAGGGATTTTACTATAGTTAACTCATTCATTTAAGAAATGCGCAAGCATGTCTTTGATAGCTGTGAACCAGACAGCCACTTGCTCCTTGAATGTGTTTTTTCCTTATCTGCAAAAGGACACATGCCGCTACTATTAAATGTGATACCAAATGTACTCTTGAAGATGATTTTATACGAGTCTTCTGTTGCGGAATTCCGAAATCTGTAGGCACTCACTTTGTATGCAGCCACTTTTATGTGATAACACAGATGGCCACATTTCGCCGTTTCTCTTCGCGATCTACTGAGTTGAGGGAGAAGTTCCCTATCAGATCGCTTTTCCCGCCGAGTACATATCATCATACAAATTCTGCCATCCTGCTCGGATTCGAGGCTTGAAACAGTGAGCCGCAGAGACAGGATGTATTTTGTGCATTCGAAGCCATCACTTCCATTATATGGAGCTAAGTTACAAGCGTCCTGAGGCGGTGGAAAACCTCCGCCACCGACCCTTTGTAGTGACGCTGCACCACGCGCGGAAACGTACAATGAACTTCAGAGCCTTCTTAGCCCCGGGTGAGGCTCATTACAAAGGTTGCTCTTTCCCTGCCCCACTTTCAGATTATTTTGTCATGCAGAGCATAAAGCCCTTCTTCTCATTTATTTATTGGCCTGAGCACCAAGGAAGGACGCTTTCTTTATGGGGATCTACAGCGGGTAGAAGCTTTTGAAACAGTCTCTGACCTCCGTCTTCCGCTGAGAGCAGCAGCCGCAATGCGCCGTGAACTGGCCCAGAGAAGATAAAATTATCAGAATTATTGAGTGAGAATAAATATACAAATGACAACATATCCAGAGTAAATTCGAACACTGAGCACTGGATTACGCGCGCCTCATTTGGGGGTCACGCTGGATAAGTGACTAACAACTAAATCTCGCTGGAGCGCACTGAAGAGATGCCTTTTGTTAGTGGTCACTGCTTAAGTAACTCGCGTTGGAAGCCAGAGCTATTGGGGTTGAGAATGTATTTTTATTGCCATCATCCGCCTTTTTTTACAGCTCTTTGAAGAGTGAGAAGCGCCGTAAAAATGTTCTGTCTTTCTCCTCAGTTTCCCTCATCTTGAGCCCCGCCCGTGTTCTGCAGACCTCTCAGTCACATTCCACGGTGTTTTCCTGGACAGAAGCTCCCCATTCAGCCAACATCTTAGGAATAGTTGTGGTATATGGGGGCCTCAGGGGCCCCTCGCCATATTCTCCAGGGGTCCCCATCCTTATGTACTACAATAATACAAGGGAAAAGTGGAGGGTCACAGGGCTACCTTTGGTCCTTGGTTAAAACACAGAAGTGACAGGCCAAGTCTGTGCTGCTTCCGCCATGTACTGACCAACACACATGTCCTCAGATAAGTTTTCGTGCTAAATGAGCACCTTTCTTGCTTCATGTGCACCTGGCTCTAATTGTATGTAGGCGCTAAATGACAGAATTCTTATAGGTATTAATTCCTGAGCAGCCGTCTCTTTATTCAACATCTGTTTACTTTTTCCACCCCATGGTCTGCACATGTATGATATGCACATGCTCTTTTTTTGTGCAGTGGTCACATTTTTGCACTGCTAAAGCATAACATTATTGATTATGAATGAAACTTTAATTCCACACCTCACAACCGCGGTAGCATGGGATGTGGCATATCTGTAAACAAAGGCAAGAAGTGAGGCTGGAATTCAATACAACTGTTCAAAACGACGCCATGGTGGCAAATGCATGTCCCTCCTTGGGGCCACGCTATCATGCACAGGAATAGTGTGCTGCGCCTAGCTGTGCATTGCGTGCTTCTGTCCATGAAAGAAGAACCGCTGAATAATGTCTTCCTGGAGTGGCATGAAGTAAAGTACTTTATGTATTGTCAAGCAAATCAGATATAGATTCTATAGAGCAGGAGTGGCTTGCCATGAAGTAGAGTTCCTCCTGCCCATAGGCACCTCATGTCTCGGGCACTCACTACGGTGATTTCAAGTATTTCCGTTCCAGTGCCACATTTGGACCTGATTATTATTATAATTTTGGTACTTATGGTTTTGTTTAACCACTTATCAATGTAAGATTATAAATACCAACAAAGCAACAAAAAAAGCAAAAAGCAGCGCAGAACTGAGAGAAGCACTAGCACGTGACAGCTCGGTATCTATCCCTGGGTGTAAGACACACAGTCATTTAGGCAGTTTCAGTCCTGCTCCTCTTTTAAGTTGAATACATATTGTAGGCTATGGAATTTCATGATTCATATACAGTAGATGTTGCTAGAAAGTGCATATGTTTGGTGTTAGAACTAGGGGTCTCTAGTGGGCAGAGGTAGGTACCACTGTCCAAATAGAGACCCTTGCTCCTAGTCAGGGTAAGGAGAAAACCCTCTGAGATAACCCCTGCTCACCCCCTTGGTAGATTGGCACGAGCAGTCAAGGCTTATCAAAGGCAATGTGTAAAGTATTTGTACCAACAATCACAGTAACACAGTGAAAACACCACAAACTGACTCCACAACAGTTTAGAAAAATAAAGGTATTTAATCTAAACTACACAAAACCAAAACGACAAAAATCCAACACACACAGTTCAAGAATATGGTTTCAAAAGAGTTCTTAAAGTTGTGATAAAATAATCCACAGTTGCTTGAAAAGTTCACAGTTGTGTCACATTTAGCCAACAGTACCTTTAAATGCGACAAAGTTCTAAAACAGAAGCTGGTGCAGTGGAAAACAAGCGATGCGTCACTCCTGAGACCTTGGGGAGGCGATGCGACAAACCCGCTGGATGCAGTGGGCGTGTTGCGGTGACTCCGGTCTGTATGGGGAGGGATGCGATACCTTGTATGGATTTTGGTGCGGAGGTTCCGTAGTGAAAAAGCTCGCAAAGGCACGATGCGATGATCTTTGGGGTTGCAACGATCTCCGGGGCGACGATGCGCGGACCAGCGGCGATCTTCCTCTCGCAGCTCCTCGCTGTGATGGCTCTGCGACGACACTCGCAGCTACGTGATGCGGTCCACAAGCAAGCGGTGCGACGATCTCACCCAGTGACGACAGGCTCTGCGACGATACTCGCAGCGATGGTAATCATCCTGCACCGGACTGGTGCATCCCGCAAACGAAGGATGTGATGACTCTGGCAACGGCAACAGACGCTGCGACGATCTCGGCCTTCATAGTGGCGGGAATTTCCTCGCACTGACGGGGATGCGCTCCGCAAGCGAGCGATGCGACAAAACTTGCAGAAAGTCTTTAAAAGCTTGGTTTCCTGCTTCCCAACACAGGTACAACTTCAAGAGGCACCACAACTGTCCCAAGCACTCTAGGAAGGACATAACTCTCTCAGCAGAGTTCAGGGAAGCTGGGGAGAAGTCCTTTTGTTCCTGGGACTTCTTAACAGGGAGCCAGCTCTTCTCATGCCCTTGGAGATTCCTTCAAGCAAGGGGACACAGCACAAAGCAAAGTCCTTCTCCTCTCCTTGGCAGCAAAGCAACAGCAGGTCAGTCCAGCAGAGCAACAGCAGGACAGTCTTCCTTCTTCAGTTTCAGCTTTCTCCTTGGCAGATGTTCCTTCTTGATTCCAGGATGATCTAATTTTCTGTAGTCAGGGGTCCTGTACTTATACCCCTAAAAGTCTTCGATCCCTTTGTGCAGAAGGGCTCTGAGCCCGGTCTGAACCAGTTCTGGATGTTCCTTGAGCCCTTTGTTTTCCTGGCCTCTCCTTTCCTTTCAGGGAGAGGGGCAGGGTTGTCAGCCGCCCAGCAGGACGTGGAGCCAGCATTGTGGAAGGCAGGCACAGCCCTATTCAGGCCCAGGTGCTATCCCCTCCCACCAATCAAGATACCGATGTAGTCATTCAGCCTAAGGCTGACTCAGCCAGCCTCCTGGGGGCTCCCAGCCTCTGTCACTCTTAAACCAGACAGTCAATTCACAAACAGGCCAAGGCACACAGAAAGGTCAGACAAGAGAACAGCAACTTTCTGAAAGTTCTGTTCTCAAAAGGATTTAAAAACAAATTTTCCTAAAAGATGTGTTATTAAATTCTGAGTTCATTGATACCAGACTTTTATGTCCTATCTTGCTCCTATGGGAAGATATGCTGATAGCCACTGTAGCCAGCATTCCCCATGATAGCCTATGGGGCAAGATAGCCTTACAATAGTGAAAAACAAAAATGGCTGTAATTCACTACCAGAGCATCTCACCTGCACAAGTACATGCTCTAACTTTCACATGCACTGCACCCTGCCCAAGAGGGTACCTTGGGCCTTCCATAGGGTGACCAATGTGTACAGAAAGGGAAGGGTTAGGGCTGGTCAGTGGGGACACTGACCAGGATTACATGGCAGTTCACAGACTGCACACAGGCACTGCGGTGGCAGGCCTGAGACACCATTTTAGGGCTACTCATGTGGGTGGCACAATCAGTGCTGCAGGCCCACTAGTAGCATTTGTTATCACCAGCCCTGGCACACTCAGTGCACTTTACTAGGGACTTCTTGGTGACACAAATATGCCAATCATGGACAACCCATCACAATAAAAATATACACAGAGAGCACTTGCACTTTGACAATGAACAGCAGTGGCAAAGTGCCCAAAGCATCGAAATCAGCAAAAACGAAATCCAGTACAGCATCAAAAATACAGGAGGTAGAGGCAAAAAGATAGGGGGAAACCACGCCAAAGATGCCAAGCCTAAAATTTGGTTAGGCATGTCAAAACAGTGGCTATTTACATTCACAATTAAAATGAATTGGGCAAAGATAGTAAGAGTTAACAGGCACAGATTGGATTTATGCATAGAAAAATCCTAATTGTCGATGAAAGTCTATAATAGTGACTGAAGCTGGAGCAGAACACAGAGGCCGCTCTCTGGTGCTGACTACGCAAGGACTTTTGAGAGCATATAAAATGGCTGAAGGAGGACTTCATAGGTTTCTATCTCAGCGCACCCTTGATGACTAGTAAACTCCATGCTGCAGACACTGGCGTGATTTCACTTTCCGATCACTCTTCAATTAGTATCTCTTTGTCCCTTGGAGGTACACTCCCCCCAGGGGTCCTTGAAGGATCAGAGATGGCATACCTAAAGCACACATGCCTCAGATGAACATGCATACCAATCATGATTACTACGCTTCGGAGAATGATGGAAGCACAGCCTCCCTAACAACTTTCTGGAAAGCCTTCAAGGTAGTGATAAGAGGGAGCTGATTGCCATAGTGGCAGCCAAAAATAGACTTAGAATGGGAAAGAGGCAGGAGCTGGAAAAGGCAGGGCAAGAATTGGAACTTATTAATAAGTGTACAGTGGCCTTCAGGATCTGGAGACAACTTCACACGCCAAGTCACAGCTTCAGAAGTTAGATCTTCACAAAGCAGCTTACACACTGCTTTGCTTGCGACAGGTGCTGTAAGGATAGAAAGAAATCTGGGAAACCCCTGGCTCTTAGACTTAGACTACAAAAAGCTAAAAATAGGGTTACTTGGATGCTCAATTCCCGAAAGGAGGAGCTAGTGGAAAATAGACAAATAGCGGCAGAATTTGGGAAGTCCAAATGTGAGGCAGAAGCATTACCCCAAGAATTGGTAGACACATACCTCGGACAGACTCCACTTCCAGCACTTGACCCACACCATGCAGAGCTCTTAGATAGCCCTCTTATGCAAGATAAAGTGGCTTTGGCCCTTTTTAAACTTAAGCCTAATAAATCCTCTAATGGCTTCTCATCTCTTTTTTACAAGACCTTTCCTCCAACATTGACCCTCCCTTTTTCCACGGCTCTCTAATGCCTTCACCAAGGATGATTCTCCATCTCTATAACAGTCGTTCCTAAACCTGACACGAATAAATTGTTATGTTTTTCAAATAGGCCTGTTTCATTATTAAATGTTGATACCAAACGCTTCACAGAAATTCTATACATAGACTCAATTCAGATATGCAGGGTATGATAGACCCCGACCAGACATGCTTGTGCTGGAGAGGAGATATAAAAGGTACACTAAACGTCTCCCCATATCATTGCCAAAACACAGAGGGAGCAAGCACCAAACCTAATACTTAGCATTGACACTGAAAAAGTATTTCACAGAGTTTATACCTGTTTGGGACACTTAAATGGTTCGGGATTGGGGTAGATGCTTGGGGTGGACAACATGATTGTATTGTACTCTTAAAACCAGAGTGCCGGTTAGTACTTTGATACGGTCCACCATGCTTTACTCATAAAGCGTCTATCTGCTTTAGGTTTCAGGAAAATCTGCACTAGTGCTGCTGTGCTCCTTTCTGGCAGATAGAACTCAGTGGGTTGGGATGGGAGATACAAAATCACATCCTTTCTCGTTCCCCTGCGGAGTACCGCAGGGCTCGGCACTTAGTCCCACTCTTTTTCATGTGTATGTGACCTCCCTGGTACAACTGATCCTCAGTTTTGGTTTAACGGTATTGTCAATTGCTGACAATACACAGATAGTGGTATATATCTCATCTCAGGTTGAGAAAGACGCTGAACATTTTTGCAGCTGTATAACGGTAGTGACGAGTTGGATGCGGACCAACTGCCTTAACTTAACTGACAAAACAGAGGTATTACTCTTTGGGAGAGAGACCTTCTTCTGGAATGCGTCCTGGTGGCAGGCAGAGTTGGCCAATCTTCCTAAGCCGGTGCAGAAGGCTAAAAACCTGGGAGTCTTATTTGACACGAAACTGTGTTTTTCTGCTCAAATTAATGCATTACTGTCTGGAGGCTTTTTCATGCTACATGTACTCCAAAAAGTCCTCCCTTACATTCCCTTCGACCTGCAAAAAACGGTGATGATGGCCCTCATCAAATCCAAAATGGACTAATATAACTCCCTTTATCTAGGGGATTCCAAATATCTGCTAAGAAAATTGCAGTCTCTTCAGAATGCTGTAGCACTGACACTTCTGAAAATTCCGAAATTCAACCCTGTATCCCATTTACTGCATGATCTGCACTGGCTGCTTGTGGAGAAAAGGGTGTCTTTCAAGGCACTGTGCCTTATGCACAGGGCGCTTTATAAGACAGGTCCGTTGTATTTTCAAGAGCGATTCTCCTGGTACATGCCCAGCAGGAGCCTTAGATCCAGCTCCGCATTTATGGTTACTGTCCCTAGAATCAAACGAGCCAACTGGGGTGGCAGAACGCTAGCCTATCAGGGAGGAAAACTATGGAACTCTCTCCCCCTGGCTCTCCGCACACAGCCTGCGCTGCAGGTGTTTAGGAAGTAGCTGAAGACCTGGCTGTTTCCACATTAAATCAATGAGGTCACCTGGTCTTTCCTCTCCCCCCCCATCCACCTATGACTCCCTCGCTTTTCCGAACTGAATCTGCTCAGCACTAAGACACCCTTGGATAATGCACACTTAATAAAATCATCTCATTCATTCAATACTCTGGTTTCACCGGAGTTCTCATAACATAGTAGTATGCAGCAGGACTATCCGGTCCCACAATCATCTTTTTCCTTGCGTTGTACATAGAGCCATTTACACAGATGATGACATTAAATTCAGCTAATGGAGGGATCAAGATGGGGTTCTCCTTTTATAAACTCTGACTTTTTGCAAATGATGTGTTTGTAACCATTGCAGACCCAATCAAATCACTGCTTATTTTGGTGCCCAAAATTACATGCTTTGGTGCTATCTCTGGCTTCAAGTTAAACTTACAAAAATCACATTTCCTCAACTTCACAGTTCCTGTTACCCAATAACAAATTCTTCAAGAACAATTTTCTTAACAATGGCCCTCCCAATCGATCTTATACCTGGGTGTGCACATAGCTCCTTCCTTGAACACAACTTTATCTCTAAATTACAAAGCACTATTCCAGAAGACTAAGGGGGACCTGGATTAGTGGTCTCAGTATAAATCGTGGAGTTTTTAATAGAATGGTGTTCATGGACTGACAATGACAGTGCGATCACTTAATGCATGCAGCAAAATGCGCCCAAAGGGACAATAAGGTCTTTAATGAGCTCCTCTTTTTTTACCACAGACCATCACGAATGATTGCAGGGAGAGCACATGACAGCACCCAGTATGTTTACATTACATGGGTGTAATGTATAAAATGTTAAAAGGTTTTTGGTTTCCTCTCACTTTCTCTTACATGCGGACACAAGACATAAGAAAACCGGATGGAAGATAAGTATACCTTCCATACCATTGACGTAAATGCAGCTTTCTGCATCCTCAATTTGAAATATTTGCTGAATCCCTTTGTGAATAACCAGGGAGAGAACATCTATTTGCCCTGAAGAAAGCCTGGGACCCAAGAGGCCATTTTGAAGGGCTGAAACATGTTGGCAAGACACTAGGGTCATAGGACCTTCATGTCCTGATGACCCCTTTGTATACTATGTTTTGATTTCCCCAACGCCTCCACAAATAGAGGGATACCTGAAGACAGAGGAGGTTTTTTATCTTTAGACCCCATGGCCTATCTCTCCAAAGTGCTCCGTGGAATATGGTCGAGCCCACCCTGACCTTTAGGAGTCGGGGTGAACCCCATGATGAAGCATGGCACCACTAGGGTGCATGAGGGTTACTAAACAAAAAGCAATTGCTTACCTTCCCACGCCGAGCGGGTGACACCACAAGAGTTTAGCGCTGAGCCTTAAGTATACTAGATAGGATACCTTTAGTAGTTAGCAATTTGATTTGGGAGGGCGTATCCATACCCGGGATAGCTCTCTACCCTTCCAGCCTAGGGGGAGGGCTCCTCTACCCAGCCAAATTACAGTAGTAAAATCTGGAGGCCACAAACTGTAACCAAAAATAAAATATAAAAACAATCAAAATAAAAGAAGGCTGCGCTGGGCACCTTTGTAGCAATGTTGGAACAGAGCACAAGGTTAAATTGGCCCAATACAACATGCCATAGAAAAACAATTGTAACCAGCCCATTCAGCTATCCTTTTTCTGTTCAGTGACTGTTTTGCTATACTCTTTACTTAATACATGCTGAACATTTTGTCATGTTGTTGCCACTTGAACCCCAGCATCAGTCAGACGCTGTATGGTGGAATCAGATACATTTGTATGAAACAGGCTGCTCTCCCTCTGGACATGGATAGATTATATTGTAGGTTAGTATTGGGCAGAGGCTAGAGCATGGGGGAGCACCGATGTCTTGTGATGCTTAGCAGCAGCCGCGGCCCGTGCAGGTAAGAGTGGTGGGGCCGGGTTGTGGGAATTCGACAGACGACCACGAGGGAAAATTAAATAAATAATTAATTTTCCCCTGTCATCGTCTGTCAAAATCCCCCCCACTCGGCCCTACCACCCCACCGCCCTACCGCTCTTATCTGCATTGGCTGCGACTGCTTAGCGAGGTTCTGATGTTTGGTTTGTGGGAGTGGGTAATCCAAACCTACTCCTACACCAAAAGTTGTGAATCTGCGCCAAAGTATTTAACAATATTATAGTAATTTGAACATAATCTATTTCTGTAAGAGCTGCATTTAATGATCCGGAGTTACCAGCAAAACATTTTGATACTATGTTCCTAACTTCCAATAAGGTAGTAGGTAGCACCAGCTGAGCTGTAAATTGTCATTCATGACAGAATCACATCAATAGAATTCTTTTTCACACTAGACAAATGAAAAATCGAGGAAGTCAAATGTTCCATGTGCTTACAACGTTAACTTTGTTACTGGGTGACAAATTGCGTTTTTCGGGAAAACCCTAGTAAAACAATCATCTTGGCCTAGTGAGAATTCTTTGATCAGGACTTTCAATAGGGACAGTAGCATAATACAGATTTTTAGCATTTTATGATATGTGTAATTTATGGATTTAATTCAATAAACTGCACGTGAAATAATGAAACTTGTGAAATTATGGATTGCTGCAGTTCCAATGTAGCAGTTAACTCAAAAGAATAGTTGTATAACACTGTATCGAGCGCACTAAATTATGGGATACAAGATCGCTGCAATTATATCATGCAGCATTACCTTATCTCGAGGGAGACAAGGGCTGTAAACATTCACAAATTCATTTTTTCTAATATTCAAGTAATTTTGGTGAAAATACACAATTATACACAATACATTTCGCTTTCTTGAATAACTTTTCTCAAAAACGGCATTCATTGCTCAGAAAAGTCACACTAGGAAATAAACTGGTTCAAGGAAAAATATATTGTTGGAAGAGAAAGTGGTTCTCAGCAAGACATTTTCTAATCAAACCAGTCTCCTTATTAACACTATTTTATTAGTGTTTCCAAGATTACAACAATGCAGTAAAATATAAACACTGATTCAGTTTCTTAGGTTTAGAGCTATTAGCAATGCAGTACAATATAAATACTGAATCAGTTTCCTGGGTGTACATTAAGTCATCCATATTGTGCAAGCAGGAGCAAGCAAACATCTACGAGGGAAGAAGTTATGAAATCTCTTCCAGGAGCACTAAATGCCATCCGATAATAATAATACAAATCTAAAATATAAATAATAACCATGTCCAGGCATGCCTGTGGCTTACCACAGAATACAAGAGCAACATAAATTTCAGTGAAGCCGCGGGGATGGGGGGGGGGGGGAGAGGCGGAGGGCAGGGTAGGGCAATCCATTCTACCTACAGCAACACCAGCAGGTCCTGTGCACCACCAATTCCATCAGGGTTACATTTCGCTGCCAGTACTCCACCCACAGTCTACCCCTCCTCAGAGCCAACTGCAGTCCCAGCCCCAGGGGACTTCCAATCATCCACGGCTTCCCTCCAGAGCAGTTCAATAGGTTTCGGATGAACAAGCCTTGCTTCCTCCCTCTGAAGTGCCCTTTCTTCAGCCTGTGTCCAGAAAGTGAGATCAGACACCCATGTTTACACATGAGGTCCCCTGGATGAATTCCAGGCCATGACCACGTGTCACTTGGCCAGGGCTAAGGCCATGAATCTGTTCCCAACCTTCCTTGGACCAGGCCTACAAAAGAGGCCCAGTAAACAAACTGCAGGTGGATGAGTGACCTACACAGGAGCCTATTAAGATGCAAAATTGCCTCTCCCAGAACCCTGGAAGCCCAGGGCAACTCCAGGTCATGTGTCCAAACTCAACATCTAGAGTTGCACAGCTAGTGCAACCTCTAGGTCCTCTGCCATAGATAGTCTGAATCCTATGAGGAGTAAGGTACATCCTGTGGGTGTAATTAAATTGTATGTATATAAGATGTGTGCACCCTCCCATATTGAGCATTTGCCATGTCCTGTCCCAATTCTGCAATTCAGTGAGCCCAAATAGTGCCCAAAGGTCTAATTACTAGCCGATTTGGGGCCAGATGTACAATTGCTTTTTGCGATCGCAAAGGGGTTTTAAGCCCGTTTGCGACTGCAAAAAAACGTGTGGCCCTTGTACCAACCCTATTTAGCGAGTCACAAACAATTTGCGCCTCGCAAAACTAGGGTTTAGCGACTCGCTATTAGGAAAGGGCATTCCCTTCCTAATAGTTACTCCAGAAGCTATGTAAGAATAGTTTGCGACCGCAATTGAGGTCGCAAAACACTCGCAGTTTACCACCCTTCTCAGAAGGGTTATAAAGCACTCACAATTGGGAAGGGGTCCCAGGGGACTCCTTCCCCTTTAGGAGTACATGCACAAACATGTTTTAAGACCAGGCAGTGGTCCCAGGGACCTCTGCCTGCCCTTGAAAAATTAAAATGAATAGTAAAATTTTAATTTTTTTTAAATGCAGCCCATTTTCCTTTCAGGAAAACAGGTTGCATTTAAAAAAAATCTGCTTTATTCAAAAGCAGTCTCAGACATGGAGGTCTGTTGACCTAATAGGGTTGCCCAGATGAGGGCTTTATTTAGGCGTGATTAGATACAGTTGATTAATGGAGGATGCCATAGGGCACCATGTAACACTTCAGACCTCAAGACAATCGATTTTGTTTCATAGACCCCAGCAGGCCAAAATCCCTGGGAGTGCCAGCCAGTCCCAAATGGATCGCAAATTGCGACAGCCTCATTAATATGCATGAGGCATGCAATTTGCAACCCCATTGGGAATCGCAAACAGTGTCTCTGAAACTGCTGTACATTGATGTTTGCGACTCGCAAGTTGTGACCGCAATTTTATGCAATTTGCGAGTCGCAAACAGCAATGGTTGTACATCTGGCCCTTAGAGCCTTATAAACCCAAGAGACCAAGTGAGATGCCGATACCCTAGTCAGAAGTAACTGAAGGAATGCATATGTTGAAGTTTCCACTCCTGTATTCCTCCACAGGTCCCATATGGCACTGGTAAGCACTTCATAAGTAAGGAATCGTCCAACTGGTTGGCTTGTTTGCTCCACCAGCTCTCCAAAGGGAATTAAAACATTTGTTTGAAGGTCACCAACCCAGCTACTGTCCAGTAGTCCATCTGCCTTGTACTAAAGAAAGTCAATATTTCACCATCCGGTAGGCCGACCGATGGGAGTTCTGGGGCATAAGATGACACTATACCAGTATGTCACAGCTCAGATCATCAGTAAATCAGGGTGGTAGAAAAAAAGGATACCCGGGCAGGGAATCCGGAGTGCCGGGCACAGCAGTTTCCCCAGCAGGAGTCACTGATTCAGTTCATTGCCCAACTGACCGAGTTTCACTAAGCCAACTCAAACAACCCTTTTCATGATCCACTAAAGCTGAGCTGCAAGAAAGTACAAGTCTGGTACTCCCAGGCCACCCTCGAGTGGGGGTTGGTGGAGAGTAGCTAATGAAACTCTCTGGCGCCCACCTTTCCAAATCAGTTCATGCAGGAGTGAAATTAAATGAAAATACTTATTATAAAGAGCTCTACTCCCTTAGGTGTCTAGGTGTTAGACCTGCCACCATTGCCGTGGTTCTCTCCTGCATTTTTTGCCTTTGCCTCCTGTGTTTTTGCTGTGTGTTGGACTCCGTTTTGCTGGTCTAGATACTTTGGGCACTTTGCCACTGCTGTTCAGTGCCAAAGTGCAAGTGCTCCCTTTGTAAATTGTTGTTATGGATTGGTGTTTCCATGATTGGCTGATCTGATTTACTAGTCAGTCCCTAGTACAGTACACTGTGTGTGCCCAGGGCCTGTAAATCCAAATCCTGCTATTGGACTGCAGCAGTGATTGTGCCACCCTCATAAGCAGCCTGTAAATGTAACTCTGTCCTGCCATTGCAGAGCCTGTGTGCAGTCTAGTACTGCCATGTCGACTTGGCAAGTGTACCCACTTGCCAGACCCCAATCTTCCCTTTTATTATATGTTAGTCACCACTAAGGTAGGCCCAAAGTACCCCTGTGGGTATGGTGCAGTGTATGTGAAAGGTAAGACATGCCCTGTTGTGTGTGGCATGTCCTGATAGTGAATTACTGACCATTTTGTTTTTCACTATTGCAAGGCCACCTGTTCCTATAGGACAGAATGGGGAGTTTGTTTATAACATCTTATAAACATAATTACCCCTGGGAACAAGGTAGGAAAGTAAAGTTTGATATCCCTGAACTCAGCATGTTAAAATGCATTTTTTAGTGAGGGTGATTTTTACATACTGTGTTTGAAAATGCCACTTTTAGAAAGTAGGTATTTTCTTGCTTAGCCTCTGCTAGGTTTGTGTATTGCATGTCTGGCTTTTGGATGACAGGGGCTGGGGGGAGCAGTGGCTCCAGAGAGCCTGATGAGTCTGGGCTGAGCTGAATAGACCTGGGCTGCATTTTCTGTCTCCACCTCCTGCCAGGAAGTTGCACCAGAGAGGACAGGACTGGTTTTGACCAAGCACAGGGCTTCTCTGCCACCAGAGAAAAACGGATTTTGTAGTATATTGTGGCCCAAACCCCCAAACTTTAGATCATTTCTGGGAATCAAGGGGAACTTTTGCCAACGAGAAGAGCCTGAGAAGCTCAGGAGGAATACTGTTCCTCTGCTGTTTGCTGTCTGGGGTTGGCCTGCAGTGGCTACTTGCTGCCAAGGAAAGGAGAAAAGGACTTTGCTGTTTGCTGTGTGCCCTGCTTGAAAGAAGATCTCCAAAGTCTTGAATTGAGCTTGCCTCCTGCTCTGAAGTCTCAGGGACACAAATGAAGGAAGTGGACTGATTAGGGTCACCCAGGTCACTCACCACCACCTCTCAGCCTTTCATACCAAATTAAAAGTCTGTCAGGCAGTAGAGAATACAAACCAATATCTGTTTATTCGAATACACTCAGAGTGGAGCCCAGTCTGCCCAGTTTCTTAGGAGTGCTGCGGAGGGACTGACATCGGCAAGCATGAAGATACATTATGTACATTTCAGAACCAATGAAGACACACCCATAATGGAATTTTTGAAGCAGATGCAGCTAAATAATGAAGTACAGAGGATACATTTTGATTCTGAGGTTCGGCACACAATATCTACTTCTCAAGGTTACTTTGACCGCCACTATACAAGTGGGAGAAGGCCTTTATCTAAAGGGAAAGGTATTCGCTAATTAGAACAGTGTATTCATTAGTGAAACAGAACCTAGCCTTGAGGAAACATAACCTAACAGAAGCATTTTCTCGGAAATAGCAGAATACAAGTTTTGTTTATAACACAAAATGGCGCTGGCATAGAAAATGGCACAGCGAATGCTAACATACATAGAACAATGTACAAACATACATTTTCCACTCTAACACAAATACTTCACCCCCAGCTCCCCCGAACTTCCTTGCTGGGAGTTCTGACTGGCAAAGAGGTGCCTGCCATATAAAGGTTGATGAGCGGAGGGGCTAGTATACAGCCCTGTTTCAGCCCTTTATTAGTAAATATTTTCTCTGGTGTCGCCCAATTGGCTGATAGTTTAACTCTTACCCATGCCTTACTATATATAATTCTATTGCCAATAAGAAGTGTGGTGGTATCTGCCACTTCTTTAGCTTTCCCCATAGTCTGCCTCTAGGGATGAGATTGAAAGTATTAGTGAAATCAATAAACGCTGCATTTAACGGACAGGCCCCAGGACTCATTGCTTCATCAATCAGGCAAATTAAGGTCAGAAGATTATCCTCTATATGGCTATGTGCTTGGAAGCCAGCCCAGAACCATGGAATCAGATGTTCCTCTTTGGCCCTTATTTCCAGTTATTCATACAGTAATTGAGCATAATACTTTACTTCAGCATCCAATAGTGATATCATTCGATAATTTGCAGGTGAGGCTCTATTTCCCTTTTTGTATATGGGTACTAGAGTTGTGCCCCTCCAACTTTCAGGAATGGTTGCCATGAGACGACATTCTGAGAGCGGCTGGGTTAAGATGACAGTCCAGAGGCACAGGTCAGCTTTTAATAGGGTTGCATAAAGTTAGTTGGGCCCTTGGGCCCCAGCGGACCTAATATTTCCTTAAGGATATTTTGACCTTTCTTGTGGGTGGTCATACGTTGATGATGGGCTGTGTCCTTGAGATGGCCCTTTCTCTTTTCCTGAGTAGGCCGTCCGGAGGATTAAGTTTGTGTACTTGTTGAGGCTTAGATTGGTGCCCTATGGAGAGCTGACAGGATAGGCTGGATGGGCTGTTATCTTCTGCGCCAAGGCCACTTGTGTGTTAGATTGGGGGTTAGATTGTTACTTGGTCTTTAAATAGTATGCCCTAGGACCCCTTTGTTAACTCTGTATGTTGTGCACTTGTGTGTTATGCCAACAGGTGAGATAAACTTTTGAACAAGTAGTGGTGGAGCAATAAAGCTGCCTAACGTGGTGAGCCCATTGCTTCTTTGAGATATAGCTGGCTTTGGGGCTTCAGGTGTTGGTGCGCTTGTTCACTAGCACCCAGGATGTCTTAGAGTCTTTTACCTTGGCGGCAGTGTGGAGTTTGGCCCATGTTAGATCATCCTTCATCAATTTGTTCAACCATAGCTGCCTTCTTTATACTTTATTGTTTTCATTTTCTATTGTTTTACCACCAGATTTTTGTACTTTAGGTCACAGAGTGCTTTATTTAACTCCTTCATTATGAATTTCATTTTCTATCTGCATGCCCCCTATGTCCTTTTTTGGGTCTTCTTTTAGGGCCTTGTGCTAGGTTGCCTTGAAGGGATGTGATCGAATAGTGCCAACCTGTTATTAGTACCTCTTCCCTCTTGGCTTTCTATTAAACCTGCACCTTGTTTATACATTTGAGGACTCCCCATCTGCCAGTTCATTCCAAAGTTTGTCCCAGCCTCGCCGTCTGTTTCACTGCACTCTTTGACATTTTTTGCTGCTAATCACTTGCCTTCCAGAAAATGTGTGCCTCTTAATTAAATGCTGACTCGAGGGGTGTTGATTAGAGTGTGCATTTTTCGTCTTTTTTATTTCCAACGCCTTTTTGGAACTAGCAACATGTCCTTGTAGAATACTTCTATCTGTCTGCAAGGACATGTCCTACATTAGCATGTGCAAAATCAACACTGTTTCCAGTCTTACTTCATCTCAGATGGATTAACTTGCCCATTTTTTTCTGCAATGTTTATTTAATAAATGTTTTATTCAATAACCTTTCATCTTAAGACGGCCACAACCAACAAAGTATAAAACGTTATGGTTCTAATAATCTACTCTTAATACTTTACAGTATAATAAAACAAGATCTACATTAAAGCTACGTTGAGTTATTGGCAGTGTACAGTTTGCAACATTCATGCAATGTCTTCTTTTCACTCAAAGAGCTAAAGAAATGCTAAATCCTCTCATGCATAGAATCCTTCCTAAAATGGGCAAGGATCTTTTCACATCTGTTCTTGGTACTTAGTACATGAGAAATTAATTAAGAGGCAAAATTATATATACATCAACATAATTTTGAACAATATGTTGAAGTACTAAACTGTGCAGGGTGGCTGGACCTATAACCTTGACCCTTAGCCTATTGGTACATCTTCAAATTGCAAAGTTTCTTGGCTTAGAGGTACTGCCCTTGGTTCAAGGAATAGCATTTCGCAAATCTCCACACAGAAAGAGTTCACCAACAACTAAGGATGAAAGCCACTGGTTGGCTAATGCGGAGAACTCGGGCAGTATTGCAGAATGGCATTGTGCTTTTGGAAATGGTTGGTAAAGCTCGCCCCCGTCGCAGACAGCACCTTCTCATTTGATCCTCTGCACTCGCCACCTCACACCCATGATCCCTGGCAATCAGACAGAGCCGTCTTAGTCGTCTGGAATTAATCCTCTTCCCCAAATCCATTTAAACATCAACCGTCGCTTGTGCCATAAAGCTGACAGAGCAGTGCCAAAGGATACCTTGTAGTGGGAGCTTGACTATTCTTGAAGTTGCCATCCACCCAACAGAACTGAAGCCGTAAATAACAGAGCTGCATTTCTACAACTAGCTTTGATGCTGTTGTGTGTGTTTTGCATTTCTATAGGTATTTCCCTGGGCCTGTGTGTAGGTGTATATGTGCGCGCACACATGTGTTGCGTTTCTATAGGTATTTGACTGTGCCTGTGTGAAGGCGTCTGGGTTTTTTCTGTGTGTGTGTTTCACTTTACCATGCCAAAAAAGCCATCCCCATACGTGGGCATGTGTTATCATATGACAGATGAAAGTGGGTACATACATGTTTGGATAGTGCATGCAAATGAGGGTCGCGGCAGGAACAAAGGTTAACATTAGTTCTAATTAGCCCAGTTTTAGATATGATTTAGCTTTCTCTGATGTGCATATATGCATGTTATTCAATACCGTTCTCTTGCTTAGCAATTCCTTAGCCTGTTTTCAGTCTTCCATAATAGAGAAATGTTTAACCCCTATGAAGCACGTTTAAGTAGCTGTATAGAGAAATCTTACGCACAGAGCCTTACAACCAGATAGCCAGGACGCTCACCATTACTCAATAACCGACTATGTTAGATTCTGCCTGTAAGAATTTGCGCCATTACAGCATTACAGTCACACCTCGGAAAAGAATCATTTCCAACAGCCTCCCTTTAATTCCCATGGAAGCAGGTCCTAATATAGAAGCAGTCTTTCTCGAACATTATTTTTATCTGGAATAAATGGGGTTTCTATAAGCGGAATCCACTTACGATCAAGGTCAGTCCAATAGCCTAAGGCCACAGATTAAAAAAGCTCTGTCACTTGAAGCGAGATATGTGCTTTATAGTTCATCGCTGTGGGTTTAGCTCTGAGGGAGACGGAATGAAAAGGGCCATTGGGGCTGCATTTGTTGGGGTCGAAAATGTCATTATAAAGAGAACTGTTCAGTCTAGAGTAATATTTAGCCTGTTTATTCCATTACGATCTATTAATAGCAGTGATAATTTAATGGATATTTATTCCTCCTGTATTCCCTGGATAAATGGAATAACAGTACGTGCTGTTTTCTGCTGTAAAATAATACCAGAACGCAATAAGCAGGTGTTTTTTTTCAAATCAGTTAAGAAGTAATGTGATATTAAAAATGGAATTTGGCCTTAGTGCTGCAGTAATACATGTGTGAATCTGTGTTTATTAGTACATTTGTTCCATAGACACAATAAACCATAAGATACTTCAAAATCAGGCCTCGACAGCACAGCAGCCAATAAGGGCACTAAAGCTGGGGGAAGGCTGGAACTGCTTGTCCCCCACTGAGGGAATGGGGCTTGTGGGTTTAAAGCAAGAGTGCACCCAAACACCGTGTAACACATTTCCAACACACCACAGTGCTGGGAATCAGAGATGGAAGAGGCAGACGCTAAGGCAGTATCTGGGTCACATTTCTCAAAACACATTAGGGACTATGAATAAGAGAGCTTTGCAAAGCAGCAGTAATTAGCAAATTACTTGGATTCTCAGAGGTCGGTGCTGTGAAAGATCTGAAAAGGTGCAATCAATAGGTAGGGTAAGGAGGCGACAGAGACGGATTTTGTGTCATAAAGGCCCTTTTGTTATTAAAATCAGACTTATTAATTGCATTACAAACAAAAAGCTGGTCTCTTTCAGACCTCTATTACAAACTTCGCTTGTAATTATGTCCATGAAAACTAAGTTAATGTGATTTCCCTCAATATGAGCATCTTTTAAAAGCCCTACCCTGCTCACATTTAACACTGTGAGAAGGTACAAGCTTTCCATACTGATTAACCTAGTCTGTCAAAGGTGGGAGTGCGTCACACATTCACTCTAAATTTTTGTCAACCTTCAAATGTACGTGTTTCGTAAAAGCAATGTCTTCACTATAATTATCACACCCATTCAGTGATTGGCCCTTGTCAGGAGGCCACCGCAGTTTGCACCACACATTGCCACTGCGCTTAGACAACTACTAACCATCACACTGCTATAAGTGTGTCAATTCCGCCTGCTTGCCGCCCCAAAGCTTTAAAAATGGCTGCGTTGGCAGGTATTAGTTGGTTTTAATGAATATTAAATAAAATAAAAATAAAACAGTTTTTCTGCTGATCTTCAAATTACACGCACAGGGCCAACATGTGGCATCTTTCATAAGTGAAGATTCCAACAATTAAGTGCCAGTGCCGATCACCGAAAACCACGGCCTCAAATGAAGCACTGTGTAAAGCATTTAAATAGGTAAACGTTTTAGTAGGCACAGTTGAAGCAAGAAGTGTTCAATTTACCTGAACATCTGGATCCTTGTCGACTTTTCATGTGAACCACTAACTAAATTAATTTATGTTATGTGGATATATTGAACATCTCATATGGATCTTCACACTCCACCCCCTCCCAAACCTGTGTGTGTATATATATATATACATATATATATATATATATATTAGAGAGTGAGAGAGAGTGATTGAGACCTTTTTGTAATTGTATGAAAATCAGTTCAGTAGTTTGGGACCTTTTTAAAGAAAGAAATGTATAAATATCTAGGGTTGCGGATCCTATGTGGATCCGTGGGTTCCTGCTTACGCACTCCCTATAAATTAATATAACTTGTGCACCTCTGCACACAGTCTTGTCACCTTACGCGCCACTCTAGATTAACTATAACTCACCACTGTAACATGCACTGTGTTCTGGCAAATTATGTAATTGCATACGGCATAAGTGTTGTTATTAATGCAACAATTTCACATGGTATAACTTATGTAATATGGAAGGGTATAGCTAGCGCATGGGGCGAGTTATAGTTAATCTAGTGGGGTAAAGTGGGGTACAGTGGGGTGGAGGAGAATGGAATGAGGTAGACTAGAGTGGCATACACTGAAATGGCATACAGGGGAGTGGTGTATAGTAGAGTAGCATATAGTGGACTGGCGCAGAGTCAAGTTGGGTAGAGTGAAGTGACGTACAGTGAAGTGGCGTACAAAGGAAGAGTGTATAGTAGAGTAGCATAGAGTGGAGTGGCGGACAGTATAGTGGTATATAGTAGGATATCATACAGTGGCGTGTGGTACAGTAGAGTTACGTCCTCTGAATATTGTAGAGTGTATTGGTGTACAGTGCTGTGGTGTACAGTGAACTGGCATACACTGGAGTGTCATATAGTGTCGGGGCATATATTGAAATATCTTATACTGAAATAGCGTACAGTGCAGTTGGGTACAGTGCCGTGTATTAAAGTGGGGTGGCATAAAGTGGAATACCGAAGGCCGGAGTGGGACAGAGTGGAGTGACATACAGTAGAGTCGCATACAGTTGAGTGGTGTACAGTAGATTTGCGTAGAGTGTAGTGTGGTACAATGTAGTGCAGTAGCAATGTGAACATTGTGAATGCTGTGAACGCTGGAATGATGAGCCCAGCTGCTGCTGATCAGGAGCTGCAGAGAGCGGCTTGTGCCTTGGGGGTGATATGCTCCCTGAATGCACCCTCATCACTTATTTCTTCTGCCAACGAATTACCTGTCATTGGGCATTTGACTTTGCTTTTATTTTCCTTTATTTTTGTTGCCTGCTGATTGTTGTCTGTTCCCTGTTTGCCTACCAACACTGGATGTTAATTGGCTCTCTGAGGCAACAAGCTTAGATCAGTGGATAAGTGGAGTACCCCCGCTTGTTTGTGCAGTGTTTCTTGCCGTGGGGGCTGCAGCACCTTACTGCACATTTTGCGAGAAACCTAAACTCCTTTTATTGGGTCAAATTTGAAGGCATCTTTAAGGCATATTGGGCACATTTTGGCACATTGGGCATTGTCAGGATAACTAGACAACTAGAATGGAGCTGACATCAGTTTGTGGAGTGGTAGAGGAAAAGGAAAGAAAGGAGTGGAAGAGCAGGCATCTGAGGCACCCAAGGCATCTGTGGTCGGGTATTTATTTCCTTCTTTTATAAGATGACAGCAAAAGAAGCCTCAGTCCCATTTGTCTCTCCTGAAGTCTCACATCTCCGTGCTGTCCCTGTTCTCAAAGAGGGGGAGCGGGGTAGGGAATCAATAACTGAGGAAGACTTCAGGTGCAAATAAATAAGACATTGTAGTTATGGCTTTGTCCCAGGGCACCATTTACGTCAGGCCAGTCGATGTATCCACAGTCCAGGTCCGGCTATTCCTTTAGGTCAGTCCAACAAATCTTGTTGTACTGTGGAAGTAGTGGAAGAAATGGACATTGAGACTATACCTGGTCTGAACCCTGTTGGCACTAAGTTAGATTCCAAGTCCGGTGTAGTACCGTAAAGTCAAATAGCATAGAGGGAAGTGGCATATATTGGAGTGATGTACATTGGAGTGGCACACATCAGAATTGCATACCCTGGAGTGGGGTAGAATGTAATAGGGTTTAGTGCAGTGGGGTACAGTTGTTTACCGTAGAGTGGAGTGCCTTACAGTGGAATAGTGTACAGTGGAGTTGTCTTGAGTGTAATAACACTGATTGTAGTTGCGTTAATTCTTGAGACATACTGTGGAGTGAACTGTAGTGGAGTAGTGTAGATTACAGTGTAATACAGTGGAATAGGGTTAACAACAGAAGTGTAGTGTGTAGTCACGTACAGTGAGTGGGGTAGAATGTAGTTTTGAAAGTGTAATGACATACTGTGTATTGTGATAGAGTGCAGTGGCGTATACTGGTGTAGAGAACAATGGAGGGCCGTAGAGCTGAATAGTCTACAATGGATTGGCATAGAGTGTAATGGCGTACAGTTGAGTGCCATAGACTGGTGTCCAGTGTAGTGGTATACATTGGAATATTAGTATCCTTTATTGTTTGATTGATTAAAATCTTACAATAATATATTGCAATATTGTATACTGAAATACCGTACAGTGCAGCAGTGTACAGGGGATTATGTTAAAGTTGAGTGGTGTAAATTGGAATAGCATAGACTGAAGTTGCGTTCAGTGGAGTGGCATACAGTGGAGTAGCATACAGTTGAGTGCTGTAGAGGGGAGTTGCGTAGAGTGTAGTAGAACTTAGACCCAATCTCTTGAAATGTTTCCTGGTCTCCATACATTTATTGGGGGCAGCTGATTTGCTCACCACACACCTACCACACCCAGACTTGTAATGCCTACTGGGGCACAATTATGATTACCTCTACTACTCTACATAGACCATTCAAGTGTGTACCACTTCTATTATGTGCCTATTGGTACACACAATGAACACCTGTTTCCTAAATATTGGTTGTCCTGTTATATGAAGGGAGAGGTGTGGCGCCGCGGCCAGGGCGACTGACGGTGGAATCTGGGGATCAGGGTTCGATCCCCGGCTCCGGCGGCAGGTTAGCCCAGCACCATGTGACTCTGGGCAATAGCTCGCTTAATCTTCCCGACGGCCCCCAGCGCCTAGAGACCCTTACGGGTGATTGTGCGCTTTACAAATGTGGATTATTCATTTATTTATTTATACTAAGTTACAGGATGAGTATTATCACAGGTTTGAGTAACTCTTTACTTCCTGTGGACATCTTACTTTTTATATATGACACCTGTCTTTGCCCACTGGGGCTGCATAGGGCAACACCCTGTACACTCTGTATCACTGGCGGGCCGCTTTTGACTTTTGTACTGTTGCTTTTGGTTTCTATTATTTAGCATGCTATGTGTTCAAATGTCATGAGATTTTGTTTGTCATGTTCAAATGTGTTTCATTTTGATTGGGGGCACATTGTATTCCTAGAGCTCAAACAGGGTCTTGACACAAACCCTGTATCTGCTGGGACACCCTGACTCTCCCTTATGAGCGCCGGGACTTTGGGGGCCCTCACTTCCAACTCTATTATCTTGCTGCACAGTTCAAGTGTACATACCACTGGTACCATCCAGATACCTTTAACTGGACACAGATCAGCTCGTACAGCTGCCTCTTTCATTTATACTACTGTAAGGCATCCCTATGGATCCCCCCGACATTCAAACCCTACTCACCACCTGTTGGGCTTGGCAAAAACTTTGTGGCATACTGGGTAGGGGTTTTCTTTACTCTCCTGCTCTTTCACTGGCAGACAATCCCTGGATCCACCTTTTGTGTGAGAAGCTCGTTCAGCACACACTGTGGCATCATGCACTCCATACCAAGGGCAATGTGTTCCAGATGGCCATGTTCTCAGTCATGCCAATGATGTTAGCTTTCAGAAAGCATCCTATATGGATAATTTTGTACTGAGAAGACACAATTAACACCCTACACTTCTACATGACCACATACACTCTCGCTCCAGTCGACTTTCCACTATTGAAACTCATCGTCTCTGACACCAATGATGATTGCCTGATATCCAGGCTTTACAGTGCTTGCATGGCCATGAAACCAAATTCCACCAACAGTATCAGGGGGGCCTAGTGTGCTGATCTGGGTAATCCACACTCCAACAATGTCTGGTCTTACTGCTGCTCCTAGACAAAACTTGCATATGTCAATCACAAACATAAACTCATACATTTTAAGTTTCTACTTCAGGCATACATACATTTTTCCCACGGACATTGCACGCTTTCACCCTGCCCATTGGTCACAGTGCCCCAATTGTCATGCTCCCTATGCTGATTTTGCACATTTATCCTGGTCATGCACACTTAGAGGTCGCAATTGTCCCACTATCTTCTCTCTTATATCCATGATGATGGACACTACAATTCTGCCTGACCCTGCAATGGCATTATTAGGGTACACCTATGACATCCCCAAACCTGCATGCAGATTTACATCCAGGGCACTACTACTTGCTAAGCAGGAACTGGCACTACACTGGGGCAATGGACATGCCCCCACAGACTTTGCCTGGCTCAAGTCAGTTTCGTATTGCAACTAGGTTAGTGAAGAATTCAGAAAACTTCAACCCCACAATTATCGGCCTACGGATATTTGGCAACACCGCAATATTATCTCCTCACCTTAGAAGCAGACAACTCCAGTTGAATTGTTCAGCTGTCACATTTACTGCTTGCTCTATTGGCTCTTCTCTCTGAACCTCTGGTATTGCCTGATGTTTGTTTGATTCTTAGAGCTGTTTCACCTGGCACCCTTCCCTCTTCCCATTACCCCATTGTCGGCCCATAATACTGTTTGAATGATCAACAAAACTTCTCTCTCTATGCAGTGTATTGTTTTTATGTTTGCAATACTTGTGAAAAATAAATAAACGAATGTAAATAAAAACTTTGGATAGTTTCCCTTAGAAGAAGAGCTTCACTGTAAATATACCAGGGAATAAGCTTAAAAATTGAACTGAAGATATGGAGAACAATACAGGTATGTGCAAAGGATGGACAGCTTGGACTGATGGTGAAACCTACTTTTCATTTGAGGTATGGGGTAAAAATATTTATGGCATGATTTGAGAAAGTGGACTATTAGCAGGGAAAGCCCCTGAAGCTTTACATTATAATACTATCATTTGGACATTTTTGCACAGCAGTGATTTGTTTCATATAAAAAAAACACTGGTGTAGGTTATTAGGAGGAGCTGTGAATATAATAAATGATGCACTCAATTCCACCATTCCACTTTTTATATGGTTCCTACAAATATGGCAGCACCTTGTATCATCTTCCACTATAGCCGGCACCTCCATCGCCTGAACTCTGCCACACCATCAACTACTCCATCAACTCCGCCACCTTCCCGAAGACTGGAAAAATGCAGAGATCAACCCCTTGCAGAAGAGACCCTCTGCCGACCCGATGTACCTCAAGAACTTCAGACCCATCTCTTTGCTCTCCTTTCAGCCAAGATCCTTGAGAAGGCCACCAAAGCCCAACCTGCTGAGTTCATCAAAGCAAATCACACCCTGGACCTCTCCCAATCCAGCTTCCGAAGCAACCACAGCACAAAGACTGCCCTCCTCGCTGCCACAGATGACGTCCGCATCCTCCTCGACCGTGGCAAAACTGCAGCCCTCATCCTCCTGGACCTCTCTGGTGCCTTCAATACCGTCCCCCACCGCACTCTATGCAGAGGTCTCCCCGGCACCGGCATCCACGGCAAAGACCATGAATGGATCCACTCCTTCCTCACCAGCCAAACACAGAGAGTCAGACTATCACTGTTCCACTCTGCACCCACAGAGATCAGATTCAGAGTGCTTCAATGCTCCTCTTGAGCCCCTCTCTCTTCAACATCTACAGGGCCCCACTCACAGCTATTGTCAGGAACCATGGCCTCAACATTGTCTCTTATGCCGATAACACCCAGCTGATTCTCTCCCTCACCAACAAACCCACTGTAGCCAAGCACAACTTCCATGATGGGATAAAGGCTGTCACCACCTGGATAAAGAACAGCTGCCTCAGGCTCAACTCAGAGAAGACCGAGGTTCCCATTCTGGTCCACCCCCTCCGCCAGGGGTGAGTCTTGGTGGCCTGCTGTGCTTGGAACCCCCTCACACCCACAGATCATGCACAAAACCTCACCTTCACCCCGGACTCCTCGCTCAACATGAACTGCTAGATCAAAGCCATCTCATCAGCCTGCTTCCACACACTACGCCTACTCAAAAAGATCTTCAAGTAGATCCCCACGGGTCCAGGAAGAGGGTCACCCACACACTCATCAGCAGTAGAATTGACTACAGCAATACACTCTACAATGACATCACCCAGAAAATCCTCAAGAGACTGCAGAACATTCAGAACGCCTCCACCAGACTCATCCTCAACATCCCCAATCACAGCCACATCACCGGCTACATGGAAGACCTCCACTGGCTCCCAGTCAACAAAATAATTAACTTCAAGCTCCTCACACACACACCTAAAAAGCCCTACATGATGAGGGACCTGTGAACCTTAACCAGTGCCTTGTGTTCCAGGCACCCACCAGAGTCCTCGCTCTGCCCAGCTGACCCTGGCAACTATCTCACACATCCGCAAGACCATGGCTGAAGGAAGATCCTTCTCTTACCTTACAGCAAAGGCCTGGAACACCCTGCCTCTCTACCTCAGGCAATCACCATCTCTGACTCAATGCAGAAAAGACATCAAGATCTGGCTCCTCAACTGAACCACAGAGCCTTCAATGGATCAGCATCCCCCCCCTCCATCGCCTTGAAACACTTACGGGTGAAGACACTTATTGATTGATTCAATCATTCAGGGATTTAAAGAGCACTCTACTCACCCGTAAGGGTCTCAAACTTCTGGGGGAGTGCATTTTGTGCAGCTCCGAGGTCCTTAGAAGAGCATTGTCTTGAAGCTCTTTCTGAATGCTTGCAGTGTGTGGATTCATCTGATGCTGAGGAGGGGTTCGTTCCAGGTCTTGGCTGCGATGTAGGAGAAGGATCTGCTTCCTGTTCTGGCTCTGTGGCTGCGGGGGATTTCGGCCAGGGTTAGGTCAGCAGAGCGGAGATTTCTTTAGGGGGCATGGAAGGGATTCTTTCAGTTAGGTATTGGGGTTCGGTATTGTGGAGGGCTTTGTAGGCATGTGTGAGCAGCTTGAAAGTCACTCTTTTTTTACAGGGAGCCAGTGGAGGTCTCAGAGGAGCTGGGTGATTTGGTCTTGTATTGGAATGCAGAGGATGAGTCTGGCTGCGGCGTACAGAGCTTTCCCATAGTCCAACATGCTGGTGATGAGTGTGTGGGTGCCGGTCTTCCTGGATTTAGGGAGAATGCATTTGAAGGTCTTGTAGAGTATGCAGAGGGTGTTGAATCATGAGGAGGATACAGCGTTAATTATAATGAAGCTTCTCCTAATGAGCACAGCAAGAAAGAAAGCAGTGATATTGTGTTCTTCATGTATGACCACGGAACTAACTGTACAGACTACAGAGAGTCATTGCCTATCTCAAATACATTTACAGGACATTCACACATTAGAAGAAAAGTGGAAAATAGTGTCAAAGGGCACATCGAGAAAGTGATCTCAACTTAAGGAGTTGAATTTAAAATGGAGAATACATGCAAGCTACTCCGCTTACTTACAGAAGACATCAGAAGACATGCATGCTGCATCTTTACAAACTTTTTGAAAATTGCTTTGTGCTTCACACAAACTTTAACTTCACTGGTAGAATGGAATTAACTAGTGGCATTCTTATTTCAGTAGACTAAGCATTCAATATGCCTTGTATAGGAGTGCTTTCAACCACCTTCAACTAATAGTCCAGGGCTTGTGTAAATCGCCACCCATGATTTTGTGGTCAGGCTCTGCCACAGTAACCAACTCACCTTTACATCTGGACTCCTGTGTTCACTTTCCTCTTTACTCTAATAAATGTAAAGAAAAAAGATTTACCGGGATATTGAGTGCGTGGTCTGGGGATACTCCTGGATTTGAAGGTCACAGATTCAATAAGTCCTCAAAACTCTAAAACTCAAAACTATGTGGTGATAAGTCCCAATTACTACTTGCTTGGTTAATAAGAGGAATAATATTTTTATCCAACCTGATCCTTGTAATATGGGGAACAATAGGAGCCTGATTGCCCTGATAACATCACCATTGGGATGTTGTATGAATTTTGTGGAGAGAAAAACTTTGTTGTGTAGTCCTCATAAAAGTGGCTTTTAACAAGAATACCCATCAAATCATGTCAACGGAATAAAAGAAAAATCTGCTGCACACTGGGAGGCCTTCTGTGAGATATTATATGATCATGGATCCCTGTAGATATGAATAACAGATTTGCTACTTTTTTAATAGCCCACTGTGTCCTAATGGCTCTCTCTTTCTGTCATTTTTCTGTTTGGGAATATTGTTTAAATTTTAATTTTATTCTTGTATTTATTTTTACGTACATGTGTTTTTAATCATACTGTGATATTTGGATGTTGAATATAACAAGAAGATATATTTTTGTATAATGTACTCACAAATATAAATTAAAACCAAATATATATTTTAGAAATCTTGCAGCACCTGCTTTGGGTAAGAAAGCACTTTGAATGTTTTATGATCTGAGTGGAGAGAGTTGCTTGCTAGATGTGGTTCATGTTTTTGTCCTGAGGGACATTTTATGAATTCACTAAGAAAACACTTGCCAACCCCTATTTGTTTGTGACTGTTTAGTTCTAGAACAGAAACTAACAACATATAGGTCCATGGTCCATCTGGCTTTCGAAATGGTATAGAGAATTTTGAACTTGATCCTTGGCACTAACTCTAGTTGGTGAGGTTATTTATGGGCTGGTGTGAGGTGAGAAAAAATGTATTTCATTGAAACAGAATATGGTTGATTGAATCTAAAATCACGGGTGCTTGAAGCTCTCCTTCAGTGGGGTGCTGTCACGGAGAATGTCGCATTAATGCAATACCAAAACAAATCTCTAGTATAGTAATGGTTATTAATCAAATTCAGTTGATTCCTGTCTTCAGTTTAACACTATAAAATGTTGTTTTATTAACATTATTTCGCACAGTCTTAGCTACTTCCCACTATCAAGGCTTGTTTACTACACAGGGCCTCCGTAATCTCTCACTAGCCACTGTGCCAATGCACTTCCTATTATCATGGATGAACTGGCCCTTACCTCGATCTGGTAATGCTGGAGGGGCCAGATGCATTAAAGGATTTGGGCTTGTCTTTTTCTGTTTTAGGGCTGTCCAATGGTAGTGCTGGGTAAATGAATGGAAGCTGTTAAAATTCCTCATTATTGGCATGTCTAAAAGTGAACGTATTTCTAAAACTGAATTTGTAGCACATGTGCTGTTCTGCAGCTTATCCTTCCTAGTTTTTTTTTTATAAATAAACACCAGCCTTCACAGACGCTTCTGAAATGTTCATGTTCACAATTTGTAGAGCTGCAAGAGGGACGGGACCTTCAAGACATCCCATTCACCACTGCATCCTGCTCATTATCTTGAGACCAACAGGTCTCCAGTAGTGTTTAGACCCCTCAATGGGAACAGAGTCACTTGTCCTGTATCATGTAGAAGAGCCACCCTACCAGGAATCCACACTCTGCAGAGGTGACAGTATGCTCAGGGCAGGCCTTATACATATGCAAAATGGGCCCATACTTGGGGCTTTAACCTTAAACTGTGCACGTGGACCTATCTGCATACAGGTTGTGCAGCAATCTCTCTCCACCCTGGCTCAAAGAACAGTGTTTAATCATTGTTTCAGCAAGTCATCTGCACCCATGTTCATCCGGTCTGTAAATGCCCCAAACATGTATTTCTCCCTCCCATATTTTCAACACACTTCACATGGTTTGAGGAAGGGCAGGCAAAACCTATTGCCTCATATTGGACGATGAATAAACAGTTTACTAGTGGGTGAAAATAAGTGCAAGGAAAGTTGTTCAGTGTGCTTCAGATGCCAATGTAGCCCAATGCAGTGTTATCTGGTAATCACCAGGGATGCCAAAGTATGAAAAATGTACAAGTGCATATCTCATGGAGACCTCATCTCCAGCTTTTCTATGAACTAATGTTTTTGTTACAGCACTTTGTTAATCAGTGAGTCGATGTAGTTTTTACAATACAAATAAGAACATCTTTCTTGACAAGGAAAGTGCCTTGTTCTCACTGTGAAGACACAGCTGTAAATTTCTGCACGATCAAAGGTTGAAATGGGCGGGTTCTATTGGGAATGCGGTTCCAAAACGTTTTAAATATTACCAATACAGTTCCCATACTTTTTGTTTAAAACATAACAACCATTCCTGACCACTTTATGCCAATCTTGAGTTAAATTAGGTTTGAAAGAGAGAAGTGGGTCTCCTGCGACGTGAAGGGAAAGAAGTGGCAGACACTAAAAAAGAAACAGGTCTTTACACCAGGATGCCTGCTGTCGGAAAGAAATGTAAATGTGTGCAACTGGTTTATCAGCAAATCTAAAGAATGCTTAGAACACAGTTAGAATTTGAATTGATGGAATCATTTGAGGCTTCCTGGAGACAACAAGTTACTCTTTTAGAGGTACTGTAAGGACGTGCCAGTTGGGAATTGGGGCATCGTTTTTTAAATATAACTGGTGAAAGCACTATAAGCATTTAAATGCTAAATTGTTCTGCACTTTTTGTGGCAACTTATCTTACACTGTGCACAGCCTCTCTTAGCTGTGATAGCCTATTCAATACTGTAGGTGTGAGAAATGTTTTTTTTTTTTTTTTTTGTTGAAAATCTTTATTGATAGGAAGGCAGAGAGTATATGCATAATAACACAGTTAGATGCCAGTGTCACAGAAGCATTGGTTATTATCAAAAGAAATGGATATCACAAATCACGTTCTGGTACGGGACATCTGTTGTCCTGCCGTGGACATGAATAAATTGTCAGCAATTATTTCATACAGAGTCTATCTATCCATCATACCAGACCAACTTTGCCCTTTGTGATCCGCCCAATTACAGCATAGTTATTAGTTCCTAGTAAATTCAACTAACAGAAAAAGAAAAACAACAAAACTTCAACAGTTGTCATCACTCAGTAGAGAGGTATACCCATACATAGTTGGTTGTTAATCACTGCCCACGACCAGCTCGTTATCAAAGGTTTTGTCATACCCTAGCGCCGCGAGAAATGTGTTTTTTGGTTCAATGGGGTGTTAATCCCATACAAGTAACAGCCACTATCTCGGTCAGGGTGAATCACAATAGTCACTAAATTAACCTGTTCTTAACCCTCTCGTAACACAAGAAAATTTTCTCATCAAATTTAGAAAGATATATTGATTATTTGACCTCAACACAACACAATTCCAATCACTCTAACCAGAAATATGAATTTTACAAATATAAGGTAAGTATAGCACCTAAAAGATCAAAGTGCCAACTGCAGACAACGTGTCGTGCTAGAGCGGATCACATCAATAATATGGCTAACTGTGGTGGAGCACTAGTCAGATACAAAAAGTGGATTGGGCCTGGTCTGCGTTTACCTTTGAACTTAGAAGAAATGTTGTAAAAAAATGTTCTGAGGAGATAAAGTTCAGCGGGGCAAGACCACCGGCAGTGACGGAGTACGAGGCGTTGTTGGAGAGCCACTGGACAAAGTTTAAGTGAACACTTCTATGTCCAGACGTAAACTTTTTTGGGGAAGTCGAAAACCTCCAGCTGGAGGCTGTAGCCGACAAGAGTTCCACTGGGCCAGATACCCTTTTGGCAAATGACAGCTGAAGTAGGATTTGCTGTTGTGGAGATGGACTTAGCGGAAGCTGCCGCAAAGCCAGGTCAACTGGCTCTGCACCTTGGGCAGATAGACAAGCAGGTTGGTCCCGGTCTCTTTTTGGTTCCCATAGATGTTTTAGTCAAAAATGTTCGAAGTCCCAAGTTTTGGATGTTGGCTATCTGGGCACCTTTAGCACCACCTCCAAGGGTCCAGGACTGGAGAGGAACGACATGGGGGATTAAGCCTCACTCAGCTCAGTCCATGTGTGGGTTCAAGAGGGTTAGAGCCTTTTCTGCTCCTGAGGCTCTCATCAGGAGGCTAGACAACTAGCCCTTGGAATCACACTGGTAGTCCTGGATTCAACAGCCTAACAGGACACAAAACAGAGCAGTCCTCTGAGGGTTCAAGGCAGGCCCCAGGAAGCAAAGCGGTTCTTCCAGATACAGCAAAGCAGTCTTGTGGAGTACACAGCAGACCACAGCAGCACGCGGTCCTCTGGGCCACAGATCTAGAAATTGAACAGAAGAATGGTACTGAGTGACCTATTTTTACGACTGGTGGCTTCTTTAAGTAGGATAAGTTTCTAGAGAATTCCCTTGGAAGAACTTGAAGTTTCCTGCCTCCCTTGCCCTGACTCCAAGTTAGCCAAATGAATAATGCAGTTGTAACAAGTCATTTGTATGAAGGCAGAACACAACCTATTCAGATGCAAGTGGAGCTCTGCCCAGCACTGCCACCCCCCCCATGCTATCAGTTGAGGGTCTATTTCAGGCACACCTAAATGTGCCTGAATGGACCTGAAACTATGTGGCTGTCTGGAAAGAATCAACAAAGTCCAAATGCCAACTACAACCAGGCATGTGACCCAGGAACAGGCTGCAGGCACAAAATAGGGCAGGAAATGGCAAACTCTATAAAAGTCTATTAAGAAAAAGTAGCATTTTAAAAATAGTATCTTAAAATCCAACTTTACCATTGAGTTGATTTTTGATTACCATTTCTCAGACACCAAACATGAAATGTTTACCTATTTCCAGTAAAAAAAGAGCACCTATTAAATGTAATAATGCAACCCAATGTAAGCCTACATATTCACAGTGCCTTCTGTCACATGCTGGGACCTCAGAGCACCATAAATAAATATGCCCCTATTCACGAGTGCACCAACCAGGTTTTAAATCAGTTAGAGGTGTGCTACGCAGCTAATTATGAAAAAGAGCAGATCCAAGCCAAGGGTATGGCTTGGCTCTAACAACTTGAGAAGAAGCTGAGCCCGTCAAAATATTTAGCTTGTAAATGATGCATGAAACATCAGGTTAACATGGGATAAGGACTTCATAATTTAAAAATGGACATTTCTTTGCAAAGTTGGACTGTTTCACTTTAGGACATTTAATTATATCATCGGGTTGAATGTAATTTATTGAAAGTGCTAGTTTCTCATTATGAGTTTAGAAACGTTAATGAACAGCTTTGACCATGATGATGCAATTAGTGAACCAAGAGCCAAGTTGAGTGTCATGTGCCCTCTGTGGCTCAGCCTATAATTATGGTTGGAACAGTGTTATTTCTTTCGCCGCATGTACAAGAGAGGGCTTTGTACATCACCCATCCTGAACTGATGTATTTCAAGGGGCTCTCAGATGGGACGATGAAGAAAAAGGAGGCATAAAGACAAAGTAATTGCACACAGGCTGATCAAGCAAGGAGCCTGGGATTGATCACAGGTTTACTGGTTGCACATTTTGTAATTCCAGACATTAGATGAGTATCCATTTTTTATTTAACTTCAACGGTTATTGCTTAAGGATCAAAATGTGTTCACTCTTAAATAAATGTGTTAAATATATGTTAAATTAGGTTGACAATAGAAACCCTACTGAATAATGTTGTAGAGTTAAGTAAAGTGAAGGCAGGGCACTCTATTTTTAATGATGAGATCACCCACCTCCCCTGATTTAAAGACACTGGAGCAGATTTACATGAAACTGACTCATCCTTACAGATGCGTCAGTTTCCCAGTGCTTCAATACAAAACCATTGCGCCACCTTGAATGCACCGTATTTACAATGCGTAGCACCTGCAAGATTGACAGATGCGTCAGAAATTCGAACACATCTGTTGAACCAAAAGTGACGCATTGCTGGAGTTTCTAATGAAAGTGACGCAATTCCAGCAATGAGCCACAACAGATAGGTGAGTCCCATTTCAAAGGCCTTGAGTCATTCCTTACGCCTGGTCAGAGCAGGCGTAGGGATTTTGAAACAGTGAAGGCGCAGTGAAATGTAAATTTCACTGCATCAGTTCTACTTGGCTTTTTGCGTGGGAACGACCACCCTGCATATACTTGACGCAGGTATAATGTGATGCAGGGCTTTACAACGAGACGCATTTCCATAGATGCGTCACGTTGTAAATTGGCCGCATTATTTGCGCCTCCGTTGCGTCAAAAAAAGTGATGCAATGGCGGCGCAAGGAGGTGCAAGGGGCTTGTAAATCTGCCTCAGTGACTTTAGGGGATGCACAACACCTCAGGGAAGGCAACTAAACCTATCAACAAAACATAAGGTGTGGGAGAACCGACACCATCACAGACCTTCATATCAACAGAAGTGAGGTGCAGTGATCAACCGTAAAAAGATTTTTGTGGCACCCACCCTGTGTAAGCATTTTGAATTACATGTCAATCATAAAGATTCCTGCTACGCACGTGTGCCCACGCCCACCCTCCAGACAAGTTGTTGCATATAAACTCCGACAAGACGTGGTGCTGCGCTCCCTGGTGATTCGCTTGCTCCACAAACATCAGCGATCAGCATTTGTTATCATCACCCGCTTGTTCCGAAGTTTAATGAATTGAGAAAAACATGACTGCATTTGAAATGAGACAATGAGGAAAACAAACCACCGAAGAGACAAAAGAAAAGCTGTTGGGAATACGTCTGTTGACTTACACAAAATATCTTTTGAACAAGAACGGCAACCGTCTAAAAGAGACAGCAAGATAAAACATTTGAACTGTTTTTGAAAAACATTCTTTGTGAATGCAACGTCTTGCTGTCAGCCTCGGCGCCTTTTCCAACCCACACCAGTTCCCAGATCCCGGAGCGTGCGAGGCATTATTAACGAAAGGCTTGTTCGAGAAATCAGCATTGTTATTTCAAATGTAATTAGAAATTCGTGGAAAACATAACAGTTGAAATCATGTTTCTCTGAATGTTTCATACGTTTCCCAGTTCTCAATGGACACGCAGAACGGGGACATTTGGTGTCAGAATGTTAGAACAAGTCATTGGCAAATTAAATAAAATATGAGACGCCTGTCGTTAATTCGAAATGATTAAATATAGTTCTTCCATACCACAAGAATACATATGTGTCCCTGTGGCTCGCTTACTCTGGCTGCCTAAGGCAACATGGACGCCGCGATAAACGGAATTTACAATCCTTTTGGCGCTCTTCAAACTATTGTCTAGCGGTGACTTTGAGTGGTCTCTACTGTCGAAAAAAAAATCCAATTTGAGTATTGAAGGCGTGGCAGAGTGCTATGAGTGTCATCGAAGTTAACAATACATCACTTATTGTGTGCAGCGTGGAACCTCGGACACAAAACGTCGCGTTGCTGCGCCATCAGCTCAGAGCTTAGAAGAGCCTGCGCGACATGTCAGGGTAGGCCGCAGTCCCGAGCCGAGCTTGACAAGCCGCTACCGACGCTCCTCTCTCTCTGCGCGTGAGAACCACTTGCCAATTACGCGGCATCAGTCGAGGGAGATTTCTGAGTTACACAAATGATTTTTCTGAGCGCCCTAGAGGAGAGACGAGTCTTTGTCCCTTGCCGTCGTTGCATCATTAGAGGTTGCGGAAAGTGCCTGCCGGGTATGTATAATATAAGCACTATTCAAAGCACTGGGATGGCTCGAAGTCGTAATGCTCAGATTCCTGCTTCTGCTGTTCACCGAGTAGAGATCCGTGGGCCCCGCAGATGCTGTAGCGTAGCAAGGATGTCATGGCCCTGGTGCGTGTATAGAAAACGCACCCTTTGACAGCTGTTGGGGTAGTAAAACAAAGCAATTTTCAAGCTCCCGCTGCACCAATCGTAGCCTCCTCCCCCCCACCCTCATCTTCATGATGTATGCAACACACAGTACAGCAATGACATCATATGTTGGTGCTAACTGAAGGCGCTATTCAAAATCATGGTTATTTTTACAGAGTCGGACTATTTTGCACGGGTGCCGTGAAATTTCGAATGTTTTTCAGCTAATGTTTGCTCCACCGACTGGTACAAAGTGTATATTTGTGCATTTTCAATCCCCTGCAAAAGTTGATTTTGCATTAGTCTTTGGTTCAAATGTCACAATAACATCCCCAAGACGGGTGCCAAACCGCCTGAAACTGAATCAGTGCAGTTTGTGATCTGGTATTTTTGCTTGCTCAAAATATCAACTGCCAGGTTTCCCATCCTCAATTAAAAACAAAATAAAAACAAGTATCTTTGATTGCCCAATCTGTTGTGATATATCAAAGGCCTTCAAACGGCATTGGACGCCCACCCCGTCATCCCTTGTCACACTATCGGTCCGCTTCCCCTTCAACAAGTTCACTCGAGGAGAAAAAACAACAAGAAGCCCTTTCTGTTGGCGCACGTCGGCTGCGGAATCGTACGTTGCTAAGCGATGCAGAGTATTCAATAACACTAGCGAGCAGGCCTTATGAACACCCCACACATTTAGCCGTCACTCAAACATTATTTAGAAAAGAAGGCTCTGCTGCCAACCTGTCCATCATCCGGGGAGCTGGAATCTGTAAACATACTTGTAACTTTTTTTTTTAATATCGGCCACATCCTATGTTCTGTGTAAAGGCCTTGATACATTTTCAACAACTTCTAAAAAACTGAAATCCAGGAAAAATAGAATCACTCTCCTGCAGTATTATATTCCGCTGACCTCTGACCTGGAGCAGTGAATTATTATTATCTGGCGGGTGAAGACTCAGTTATACAATATTATCAGCTGGTATTGATTAAATGACAGCACAGATAATAACATCGTCCCCTGACAGAAGCTTAGTAATGTCAGGCTCAAAAGCAAAACCAACAGCTCCTTGCATTCTGCAATAATGTGCGAGAAACTGGAAGCCGCAGGCAAACATCCTTGGTACAAGTGAGAGGCCTCAGTCTAAGTACTTTCAGAAATGATCTATCCAATCTGCATTGTTAATAATACATTTACCCAATTTACATCTATTAATGTGTAAGCTACATTGTGTTCATGTCAAAGTTTGCCATGATTTAAAAGTATTGTCAACATTTTACCTTTCAATCACTGTAGTTTATGATGCCTTAAATCACTTAATTGAATGTTGCAGGTCAAGACATTTCAGGGCACTTGCCCAGCCGCGGTCGGTAGTAGGTGTACCTGCAGGGCGGTGACGTGGGGAGGGGGAGGGGGCAGGGTGGGGGGCGGTAATCTAGGGATTGCGGAGATTTACAGATAAGTAAACATATAAATAAATAAAACAAATGTTGTTGCGCGCTCTACATCGCATTTGGTGATGCAGTGCACGCAACAAAATTCGTTTTACTTATTTATGTTCACTTACCTGTAAAGCTCCGTAATCCATTGATTACTACCCCCACCCTGGCCCTCCCCCTCCCCACGTCACCGCCCTGCAGGTACACCTACTACCAACTGCGGCTGCACTTGCCTAGTTAAAAAAAAATGTGTGCATCACCACATTGTTTGGCATGTTTTACATATGAGAGGCTTGAAACAAAAAATAGGAGCTCTACAATGGGAGTAGTGTTCTGACGAAGAGGTGCAGATTTGTTTACATTTGGAACTCGTAAACACTCCAAATATTATGCCTGAACAGTGGCACCAGTTAAATTATTCCAGGGTTGGTACTAGAAATTAGGCCTGGATGTAAAATTCCCCTCTGCTCGTGGAGTTTGTAGAGATTTTCCCACTCTGTGCTCTGTGTAAAACGCAAAGTAACAAAAAAAAACGCAGAGCAGCTTTTACTCTCTTGTGGCTCGCCAATGTTAAGTTGGCGAGCGCAAGTGAGGAAAATCCAACGCTAGACCACCTCTCTGAGAGATTTCGCAACACAGACGGTCACAGGCAGGCTGCTACTACTAGCGTTGAGAAACCTAATGCTCACATTAAGGAAGCTGCCGCTCAAGTAGAACATCTACTCGAGCTGCAGAAAAAAGCTACATCTCTTGCGATATGCATGGTGCTGTGCGTGCTTATTATACAGCGTGGTACAAACTGCTGGCGCTAAAAAACAGCACGGGCAATGTAACTTGACCTCATTCTGCTGCTTGCGGAACTCTGCCTGGTGCAGCAGAGTTTCTTTGTCCCTTCATGGAGTTCCACATAGTGGAACTCCATGTGGAACTCCATGAAGTCCACTCAGGCCTACTTATCTTTGTCAATGCATTCCTCACTCAAGGCATCTTCACAGAAGCTCTCAAGGCAGGATATATCCCCCCACTACTAAGAAACCTACACTTGACTTTGATGACCTTGCCAACTAATGGCCCATCAATCACTTACCATCCATCAGAAAGTTCATTGAAAAAGCAGTTTATGTTCAACTCTAAGATCATATCAATGCTGTCCATCTACTGCATGACTACCAGTCTGGATTCAGATCACACTGCAGCATGGAGACCACCACCTAATAAATCACAGACAATCCTCTCTTGAATACAGATGAAGATAACCTCTACCTCTTGATATTTCCTGGACCTCTCAGCTGCCTTTGACACAGTCAACCATGCCACATTCAAAATGCACCCTAGAGTATTGAATGAGATTTACCAGCAAAGCCCTTCACTGGTTCCCCACCTACCTTTTCAAAGGACACCAGTTTGTTCACATTGGCACATCCAGATCACAAAAGAACCGTATGACACGTGGAGTCTCCTATAGTTCCATATTTTCTCCTGTCATCTTCAATCTTTACGTGGGAACGCATGGTACTCTACTCACAAATAACACCATCAACATTCACCAATTAGCTGATACACAACTTTACTTGAAAGTCTCCTTTGCTTAAGACATCCTACACCTCAAATACAGCTTACACGGCATCCAGACCTGGAAGTCCAGCAATTGTCTGAAGCTAAATCTAACCAAAACAGAACTCTTATTGTTTACTATGAACAATAAATAAGATACAGTAGACCCTTGATCAATGACATGAACCTTGACTGATTCGAGACTCAACTCTCACCGAATACCAATTTCCCAGCACCCAACTCACTCACACTTACACATACCAGCCACCCACTCACACAGACCAAAGTACACCCACATAACAGACCACACTCTTAGGCATGCTTGTATACACCCGCTTGCTCAATAAACATGCCTCAAAGAAATGGGACTTAATGCACAACCAAACTCTGGACATGCTCTTCCTCACAGAAATGTGGATAAACCCAACCTCTGCACCAGACATCACTGCAGCCATCCATGCTGGCTACATGATTGCCGGGCAGGACCATCAGCACCAGCCAGGAGGTTGAGTCGCCAATATATTCAAAGATATCATCTGCTGCACCACCTACACGGACACACACCACCAGCTACAAAGAACACATCATGTTCAAGATACACAACAGTGCCAACTTCTCCCTGGGCGGAGCTCTCGTTTTCAGACCACCAGGACCTCTCACCAATTTTGTCAGCAACATCACAGACTTTTATACACCCCTCATCATCAATGCTAGCACCATCATGCTCTACGGTCCTTCTAGAAAACCTCTGAAAACTTTGCAGCGTGCACCATGTTGCTGAACCCATGCACTCTCTGCCGGCCACCTGTTGAACCCAATTTTCTGCTTAATCAGAGGCATCATAGTCCGCAGGCCCACAACTATGATGTGGACAGACAATGCCCGTGTTAGTTTCAGCATGCCATCCAGCACCTCCACAGACCTACCACCACCACCACCACCCACTCCCACTGAAAAAGCATCACAGAAGAGGAATCGGTTTCAGTCTCCTCCATGCACTGGCCCGAGCATACCACCAACTTGCTGAAAGCCATCAAAACCTCATTTGCTGGATTACTCCACACGCTGACACTCAGGCTCCCCTTAAGTACAATCCAATGGCAAGTGCCCGACCACAGGCTAGTTGGTACCAAGAGAAACTCAGGCTAATGAAATGCCACTACAAACAACTGGAGTGCAAATGGAGAACAAGTCAAGACACCACAGATAGACATCTTCAAATCAGCCTTAATATGCTACCACTGGCAGATACGGAACACCAAGTGTACAGCTCTTACAGATCACATGGACACTGGCACTAACAGTAGCATGGAATCTTCGCCATCATGAAAGATTTCACCATATGTCCTGACACCACCAACAACTTCACCCCCTCACAAGACCTTTGCAACAAGTTCTGGGTATTCTTCTGTAACAAAATCACTTGCATATACAGTAACTTCGACCCACAACTGTATCCCATCACTGTCACAACACAACTTCCCAACACAGCTGAAGAATTAAGTTTGACCTTATGGTCCACCATCACTTCCATCAAAATCGGTGCTACCTATGAAGACTATTCACTTGGCAGCCACATTTGACTCTTGCCCCCATCACGTCTTCACCAAAAGATGTGCAAAGTTCTAACATTCATCCTCAATGCCTCCATCAACCCTGGGACATTCCCAGACACCTGGAAACATGCCACTGCCATGCCCCTGTTCAGGAAACCATCAGCTGCCCTAGCCACACTCTCTTTCTACAGACCTATCTCCCTCTACCATACCCAGCAAATGTCTCAGATAAACTAGTAAACCTGCGTCTCAACAGCCACCACAAAAACCACCAGCTTCTCCACATCACACAGTCCAGATTCAGGCCCAATCACAGTAATGAATCAGTATTCATTGCTGCTACAGACAATATCTGCATGATCCTTGACAGAGGAGACATGGCAGCTCTCATTCTTCTGCACCTCTCTGCAGCAATTGACACTGTCTCACACCCCATTCTAATCAGATCCCTGCACTAGATTCGCATCCAAGGGCCTGCTCTCCCCTGGATCTGCTGCTTTTTAACAGAAATAATACACATTGACAGCTAGCACCTTACTTCTCAGAAACCTAAATACTCATCTGTGAAGTGCCTCACAGTTCATCGCTGAGCCCCACCCTGTTCAGCGCATACACAATCCCAATGGTCAACGGTATCCATGGATATGACATCAACATGCACTCCAATGCCAATGAAATGTAACACATACTCTTTGTCTCAGACAAGACCACCATCACTAGAATTAAGTTCACCACCTGCATGACCCAAGTCGATAACTGGATGAAAGCTAAATGCCTCAAGCTCAACACTGGGAAGACAGAAGTAGTGATCATCGGCAAGATCACCTCACCCTGGGACTCCAACTGGTGGGCATTCAAACTCGGACCCAAACCTAGCACCCATGCCAGGAATATCAAAATAATAATATATAGCAAACTGGACATTCCCACACAAGTCAATGCTGTCACTGCATCCTGCGTCCACACCCTGAAGATGATGAGGAAAATCTTCAGATGTCTCTCAAGCAAAAATAGAAAAACTGTCACTCACTCCCTGTCACTAGCAACTTGAACTACAGGAACATCTTCTATGCCGGCATCACACAGCAACTCACTAGAAGATTACAGACCATCCAGAACTAGGCAACAAGTCTCATCCTCAACCTCGCACACATGAAAATACATATGCCCAAGTTAGTTGCGGAAGGGGTGGGGAACTCACCGAATGTTTACCTGTCCAAAACAGAGTGCACCCGGGATGTGTTCTCGCCCGACCCTATTTTCTTAATATTTAAATGACGTGGTGGATTTTTGGGAGGATGTGCAAATCAATGCCCCTGCCTAGCTGCCCATAAGATTTCCCTTCTACTATTCGTTGATAGTACTCTTTTGATTTCTAAGGCCTGAGTGATGTTCAGCATCGAGTGGACAGGTTTGCGGCCTTTTGTAGTGAGAGATGGTTGGTTATCAACCACTCTAAGACAAAATCTTTGGTTATTAGCCCACATAAGTCTTTTAGGGGCACAGTAACTTTGGAAGGAAGACCACTAGATAACGTTTGTGAGCCTATCTATTTTGGGATCATGTTAACCAAGTCAATATCTTGGAAGCCCTAAGTTGAGAGAAGCAGTTTGAATCTCACAGAGAAAACTGCCACCATTTTAAGATTATATCGGGACACCCTTGCCAGGATGATATCTCCACTATGAAGGTGTACAGAGCCAAGGCCGAGGGCAGTGCATTGTATGGAGCCAAATTATGAGGCAATTCCAACTTGACCCAGTTGCCAAACCAATTTACCAAAAAACACCTCATTGACTACACTTAGACATGATCTTGGCCTAGAGCCCATGACCAACAAGGCTCAGCTTACACCACTCTTTTTCTGGTGAAGGCTTAAATATTCACCGACCCTAGAGAACTATTATAGTTCCTTCCAGGATGTAGTCTTTTATCATACCTCTGGCAAAATGAAATGGCTAACTAACACCAAACATCTGATATCCTGACTTGGCCTGGGCGGATTCTGATCTTCCTGCCCCTCAATGAAATATTTACCCAGGGCCTCCCTTAAAAAAACTTTCTGGGAGTATATGCATGCTGGGGAAATCATGAATGTTACAGAGGGGTTTCTTGGTGATAATGTTCTAGATTTTCAGATTGACAAAAAGTTTGAGCTCTTTTTAGATTACATGACTCCAACAGCTGCTAGGAGCATTTATCTCAAATTACGATATGGTACCTTACCCTTACTCTTGAGCAGAGCAAAATGGAATCCTGGTTGCCCTTCGAGTGTCACATGTCCAACCTGTCAGCAAGCTGAGGAATCCCAGGCTCATTTTATTTTCTTTTGTCCTTCTTACACACCCCCTAGAAAATCCTGGATTATCCTGCTATGTAAACTGCTGGGTTGAAAACATCATCAGGAAGCTTTTGGGCTGCTGAATACAGATTCCAAACAGTTGATTGTGCAGTCTCTAAATACCCCTTATTAGAGCTGGTGTATTAGAGCCAAAGTGATGGCCTGAGTCTTCTCATCTAAAATCTGCTCAGGCCGGAGCTCTGAACTCTAACGGACACCATTGACCACAGCACATGAAGTCCTTTATTTCGTTTGTTCTTCACTGGAGTGTCTTTTTTCTTCCTGACACAGGGTTAGTCTGCCCTTTGTGGTACTATATGGATTTATTTATATTTGTGTATTTGGTCCTTTTTTAGCTCAACCTTGAGATTAGTTATTAGCATATATATTTATATATCTGTTTCTGGACCTAAACTTGTAATATGTGATGGGATGGCTGCTAACGTTTTTATGCCCATTTTACCATATTTTAAAATGTATTTATTGTCTGTTTATTTGTTTATGTGTCATGTGCTTTCATGGTTGAAAAACACAGAATAAAGTGTTATGAAATGAAAAATAATCATATATATATTTACATAGCAATTATGTTATCATTAATGTCATCATGATTTCGTTTGAAATGTCATCAGTGAGGGCATTTACCATATTATGTGTATTGGCATATGTTAGATCATACAGTGTTCACGACAGAGGCTCAAACTATTGTTACTATACGATTTTGTTTCATAATACCTGCAGACCTGGGCACTGAATCTGCACAAAAATATCCTAAAAAAGTGCATCCACGTTATTTTCTTCATGGCAAGTTTCTTGCAGCTCCATCAAGCAGGGTGTAAGAAGAAGGGGGATCGCAAAAGTGCTATTTTCCATTTTAATTCCTATAGGAATTTTGCTGTCTGACATAGAAATATTGTCTGAACGGAATTTCACCAAATTTGGCATGAAGATAGATTAGTCACAGAAAACCTTTGCTTGGTTTGATGTCTATCACTTCTGCAGTGTTCAAGAAATTTGTGTTCATAGGTGCTCGAGTTGGGTATGAAGTCTTTACATTCTAGTAAAATCTGGACTGTTAATTTGCAGATGTCAATAATTTGGGAACTGCTGATATCTGCGAACAGAAATATTCAAAAAGAGTTGAATCTGATTGGCCAGTGGTCAGCTACTAGGGTCTTTTGAAAAGACTTCAAGGAGGAAGGCAGGATTAGCAACATGACCCTTTAAAGATAGCGTCACTAAATCCCAAAGGCCTAATTTAGAAAGGAATTCCGAGCGTTGTCTATGGGAATATGCGAACCGTTCCCTCCCCGAAACTTCACTAGCATGACAGCGCTTGAATACCACTCTTTCTAAATAATTATTTATTAGCATAATCCCGCATAAGTCAAATTAGATGGACAAGGGAGCTGCTGTCATTTATATTCAGGCTCAAGTAGATTCTGGGACATTAAGCAACAACTGTGCCTTACTTGCAAAGCGCTTTTGCATATGTGACTGATGGATTGTTCAATAACTTTCTACCCAGACTTTGTTTTGCCCAGTTTAATACAAAACAAATTCATAGTAGTATGAGATACGGAAAACACTGAAATTGTACTTGTTCTTTCAAAATTAAATTCATTTGAATGATCCATTTCTTATCCTTGGACGAGTTACCTAACATGGGTAATGTAATTATTTGCCAGTGTATGACACTTAGCCATCTGTATAATTTCAGAATTATTTACATTTAATACAGTTCCTGCAAAACAAAGATGTGTTCACACCAATTTCAAAATGTAAAATCATAAAAAAAGAAAGCATCTCTTCTATTCATAGACACAAACTAAAACTCTCATATAAAACAGAAAACTTTTAACACTGTATTCTAGTACAGAACTCATAATGACATTGTTCAAGGTAAGACTCTGCTTTAAACATCGACATTCGTCTAAACTTTGAAGACCTTCATTAAAAATTGAGGTATGGCTTGACACCTTATACTTCTGTATCAGGCGCTCAAGGAATGTCAGTATTCAGCATAAAACCTAACCCCTGTGCAACTAAGAGGTTTCTGACCATGCCAAGTCAGGTCTAATGTGAGATCGACAGCATAAGACAGTGCTTTTAGTATTTGGAGCTCTTAAAGTCACAAGAGCGCAGATATTCCGCCCTGAACTTGCAGTTTTAAGTACCAAACGCATTACTCAAGGTAGTTTAACAATGTGGCATTCAAATCACAAGCTCCTTGCCTCAAGAGGAGGCTGGTTACACTGGTGTATTACTTGAAATATGGCCCCGCGTTTATTGGAAGATCAATGTTCATCACAGACTCTCTTGTATGGTATAACTCACTGAAAGCATTTTCTTTGAAAAGTGGATCATGGTTGGTGGAATATCATGGCAAAACAATTTCATTTAAATGCCCAGTTAGTAAAAGGCAGGTACTTTTAATCATCATTTCTATTTCAGTTACTCTCCAAATTTCTAGAATGCAGTTTTTCATTGCGTGCACCACAAACTATTTTGTCTCTACCCTGTAATTGCATTGGTAACGCTGCAGGTCAAGTTATGATTCTATACCTCTCTACTGCAAAAATATGATACATTATTAACTCCTCTGTGTAAGTTAACTAACTACTGTCAAGGGTAAAAACTACATTTTTCCCTAAGTGTTAACATTATTTTCTACTTTATGGAATCTTATTTGCTCTAACTGTATGATTCCTACTCCTAATGACTTAATACATTATACATAACTGCAATAACTGTTAGAAATCCTATATCTAATTCCTTACGACATAGCTTCTCAACTATAATGACTTATTACAGATGAGTTCTGACATCATAATGACTCCTGCCACTGCCAGCAGCCCAGGTGAACATCAGGTCATGGAGCTTAATTGTAGCTGCAGTTTAAATAAGGCACAATTTCATTCTTATGCTCTGCTTTTCTAAAGCAAACAGTAAAGGGCAGAAAGGAGATGTTAACAAAAACAGCCACACTGTTTGCACATTACAGGAAAATACACCTCTCTGCCTTTTTTTCAACCCTCAGTACTTTTTAAAATCTGACTTACATTAGACTGATCATGATATAATTTTTTATCAGACTATTAACTGTTTTTTAATGTGATTAATTTCACACTTTTATTTTTCGAGTCTGCAACCATTCTTCCTCTTACATATAAAAGAGAAAGGCAGCAATGAATTAAGTGGTTTGCAGAAAGGGTGATTGGGGGACAGTGTATTATAAGAAATAATGTATCCCCTGACTACAGTTTAAGGATATTGGAAGTCACCTTGGAGTTTCATGCCCTTAGAAAATAATATCCCATGTATAATTTTCAAAATGAACACCGTGGGAATGTCATAATGTTCTCAGAGGTATTACAGTTATTGAAATAGAATTACAAGTTCATTTGGAAGTTTTAATACTATCAAGATTATTGTCATTTTTCTTTCATGTTTCACTCTTTCCCGAATATGTTTAGAAGATTTTCTTGTCTTGACCTCTTAGGCAGGATTGACAAATATTTTATTCCGTCAGTAGATGTACATTTCTGGAAATTTAGGATGAATTCACAACTAAACCAGGAGAACATCACGTACACTCTGACATGTATTTTTCTAAAGGATTAATTTTTTCTGTCTCCTTTTTGTCGATCCGGTCATTCCTATGTAAACTATTATCACAATGACCATTAGTGATTTTGGTAAATCCATAGGTATGACGAGGAACACTCACAAGAGTCGAATGCTAATAGCAGGTTGCATAATCAACTGTGTTGAGCCTAAACCTTGTGGCTCATGCAAACACCTAAAAAATATGCAGATAGGAATGAGAAAAGAAAATAACGTTTTGCAAATGTCCATATGAGTAAATACTAAGAGGGTGATTCACAAAAGGATTTTCTTTTTGTTAAGCAAAAAAAAATACTCTGTCCTACAGGGCTGCATTCTGGTGACGCACAGAGTAATAGGCATTACCAGGATCCGCCATGACGGTGGTTCCTGGTAATATGTTTTTCTTAAATGAACACCGGCTTGGTGGTCATTTATAAAATAGGTGGGTGGCCTCTCCACCATGTAGCACACATGAAAGTTACAAAAATGGCATTTAAAAAAAGGTTTGTTTATGTACAGGAAGGGACACCTTTCATGCTAAACATAGCGTGAAAGGGTGCCTTATGTATGAGGCAGCGTTTACGCTGCCTTGTACATAAGGCATGGCCCCTATAGCCACGGGAACGTCACAAAAAGTGAAAAATTAGGCACATCATAAAGGCTTTTAGATAGTTGTTACCAAAGGATATTATAAGCAGTTTATTACAAGTCTTTTTTTTTTAAAGGCACAGTAAAAACATGCAGAGAGATTCTACCGTCTCTACAATTACCCAAGGAGTGTGAAAAAAAACATGGTGTCTTAAATATCTGCTTTTTGCATAGCTATTAAAACAGAGCAGAAGAAAGAAAAGCCAGGTTTCATTTTAATTCTTTAAACTGCAGCTTTAATTCAGCTCCGTTACGTGTCCTGTCTTTCCCCATAGCTGCTTTCTCTACCAGCTGGCCTTGTGACATCAGAACTCAACTGTAATAAGTTACAGTTGGGTTTTGATGTTATATAATTTTAGTGCATCACAAGTAACCAATCGTATATCGAATCAAATTCCCGCCATGCATTATATGGATATGGTGAGTCACCAAGGAGTTCCATGACAATATAGAAGAACAAGGCTGAAGACTAAGGGCCTCATTTATGAAAAGTGACGCATCGCTGCTTGAAAACAGCGATGCGTCACTTTTCACTGCGCACTCCTTGCGACAATCCTGATGCGTCATATTTAATGTATGACGCATCATGTCGCATGGAGGTACAGATACGTCAGTATTTCTGACGTATCTGTAAGCGCAAAAGTGACGCATTGCTGGAGTGTGTCACAAAAGTGACGCAACTCCAGCAATGCATCCTTTTACATGGGGCAAGCCCCATGTGAAAGGGCCTGCGTCAGTCTTACGCCTGCTGTGAGGCAGGCACAAGATTTTGACGCAACGGCGTCCTAAAAGTGACGCACTTCTACGACCCTTCCTTGCATCAATACGCCCCCCTTGCATACATTATACCTGGCGTAGGTATAATGTAGCGCAAGGGTTTACAAAGTGACGCATCTACCTAGATGCGTCACTTTGTAGATATGGTGCAACAAGGCACATTATTTACGCTGCTGGTACGTCACAAAAAGTGACGCACCGGCGGCGTAAAAGGCACGCACGGCCTCATAAATGAGGCCCTAAGTGTTTCTTTATATAGTACTCCAATATAGCTTGCAATATTCTCATCATGTACAGTAGGGGGCATTTTATCCCTCATCCTATCCGGTCACACCATCACCTTTCCCACAAACCACTTACATTCTTGATACATAGCTCTTCCATATAAACGAGAGAGCATGTTTGAAAGCATAAAGAATAAAAACAGAATATTTGGTGCAAAATTGAAAAAATCAAAAAACTGTGAGATATTTCTAGCAGAAATGGATTAGAATCACCTTAATACTGGGATTGTGGTGAAACATGCAGAAAGATCCGAACTTTTCCAAAATTACCTAAGGAGTGCAAAAAATAAACATGTTGCCATAAAGATCACCTTTCTGGTTGTCTTGTACAGCTAGAAAAACAGAGCAGATAAAGAAAACCCATGTGTTTTTGTTCTATAAACAGATGCCTGAACTATGATACGTGACCTGACTTATCTTTCCTCTTGCTCCTGGCTCTGGTAGCAGGCATTGTGATGTCAGAACTCAACTGTAATAAATTGTTACAGTTGAGTTCTGACCATCTCTTTATAATCGGCGACTGGGTGTGTCACAGGTCGCAGACTAGAAAGAAATATGAGACAGGATTTATACAGGATTGCAGAATCCCATGCATTTTTTTTTAAATCTGGGGGTAAACAGCACTCAGGCACTGATGATAGAGGTACAAAACTCTCCTCTTGAAGAGACATTTACACGTCAGTAATGTGCATATGTCCCCTTAAATACTTTAATTAACGTTGTGAATATGGCCCGTGTAGTGTAAAGTGTTATCTGAAAGCATAACGGAGTTCAAAAATGTGTTATCACCAGGTGCGCAACACCCATTGGACTCACCGGGCTTCAGCCCCCCCCCCCGTCGTGTGTGGCAGCCCGGGATGAGACAGATCCCGGGCACACACACAGCCACACCCGAACGTTTCACAGGTCTTTAACCCCTTCCACGCTCATGACGAGCTCAGCTCGTCATGAGGTACGCCTGTCGTAAGCTCATGACGAGCTGAGCTCGTCATGTAACGCGGTAATTGCGAATCTTTAGCGCACAGCGGTAAAACGCTTAGCGCGGATGGGGTTAAAAGGCCATTTGAATGTTAATTAGGCCTTGCTGTTGTTTCACCCCTTGCTGAAGCCCTGTAGCTACACTCTGCCGCCTGATTAAAGGTTCAGCCCCCCCCCCCCCCGAAATTATTTCTTAGCCCCCCCCCCCCGAAATTTTTTCTTAGCCCCCCCCCCACGAAATTTGGCTCTAATTGCGCCTCTGGTTATCACAGACTACAGTCGTTTAAATATTTTGGTTTAAATTTGGGGTTAGCTCATAGCACATCTGGAAATAATTAGGGTCAACTAAGTTTGTGATGCTGCCAGACCAATTACATTCAAGCCATGAATAATGAAGATACTCTTGCAAAAGTAATTGGGACGTTGTGACAGCAGTCAAGAATATAAAACACGTTCGAAATTCTAAAGCAAAATAAAGACATCACATGAACATTATTTTACTGACGTCCACTATCGAAACGGGGTAGCTTAGTTGCCGTTCATTATATATATATATTGCAAACTAGAAAAATACATTAGTTATGATTTACTTCCTGTATTAAAGCACTGTCCTTTCGCAGTTTTTCTTTCTTGGTTTGTGCAGGTGTCACCATCTATTTTCTTGTGTGCAGCGAAGGTTACCAAGCCTCTGAATCGACTTGCATAATCAAAGGACATGCATCAATTGTAAGCAATTTGTAGTGTCCTTATCTCCTAAGGCTGTGTGATTTGTAGGCCTCTGTCCTTGAGCCACGCGCTGCTTTGCATTAAATGCCATGCTCGCAGTACATTTCTTTTAGTTCCGTCGCCTACCTAGTGAAGGTTGTCATTTCTATGCAAGAGGAGATCTCTTTTGCAGCGTCCTTTTAATGAAAGGTGCGTGCCTTATGATTCGGGGGTCAGTTACAGTCCGATGCAACCCCCCACCAGGCAGGCTAACTTTGCAAGGAGAAGGCTTTCTGAGTATTGTGTGTGGAATGTGCACTAGCATAAAATGGGGAATAAAACTCAGAAAGGGTATTAGCGACCATTTAGTGTGCACTATTTTGCACTTTTCCCAATTTGCACCAGCAGTCATCACTCGCTAAAAGCTGAATGTGCAATCCGCAAGAATGAACAACGACAAACGGCAAAACAATGCTAGTGCTCAAATCAGCGCAAATGTAGTCCGTGCCAGTAAAGTGGTAAAATAGCCCGCTTCTCTGAGATTTTCTCCTTTTTGAGTACCTGTCTGTCTCCTGCCCTGCACTGAGATGATACTGCTGACAATATGCCTGCTTTCGCCACATCATAGAGGACAAATCATGTTAAGAGCCAGTGGTTAATTTGCACACCTCTCTAGACGTACCAATTAATTGAAAAATACATAAAAATTAAATCACTAGAGTTTGTGCAGAAACCAGAAGAATGTAGGCCCAAGGAGGTCAATGGTTGGACTGCGGGACTGAGGCACGTCGACTGCCCCAGGTCCCTTGCATAGAGTCTCTTCACAGGCCTGACAGGTATCCCGTAGTGTCACTTCGCCAAGCCCCTCCCACGGAGTCACTGATTGGCTCTTTGATGACTGTGCAGGCACACAGGCCGGAGTAGCTCACCAAGCGACATCTAAGAGCTGCACGTACAAACATCACTCATACAGACCCAGATACCATATGTGGGCCAATGCCCAGCAGACACGCATCCCACGTTTGGAGCAAAGCTCCGATGTTGATGATTAAGTGCCAGTGCTTAGCACCGGAAACCACCGGCTCAAATTGAGCACTGGTTAAAGCCTGAACAACATGTGCGACCATGCCAATCTACTGAAAGCAGTCAATCAACAATGAGGATGTGAAACAAACAGCAAACTGCAAAGCATCCAGAGGCCCTGGTAAATGTCCAATTAACTTAATTGTTTTTTTCAGGGTAATGTGTCTTACACTCAAGATGAAAAGTCATTTGAATAACATTGCATCGTACTATAGTGACGTTAATCTCAATTGTGAAAAGTGGGTGTGTAAAAAAATGAACATTGATGAGTTGAGTGAGTATTCTTCTTTTCTCTGTTTCTAAAAAGACAAGTATAGATGATTTCAAGTTGTATTGTTCTAGAAATAGGGGCATATTTACAAGCACGGTTGCATTGCTCTTACACCTCATCCTGGGATCATCGCCCTCCGCCAGGGACGACTCCTGGTGGCCGCCCGCCCTGGGCACCACCCCCAAGCCAACGGACCACACACGAAACCTGGGCTTCATCCTGGACCCCTGCCTCTCGATGACCGGACAAGTCAACGCCGTATCATCATCATGCTTCAACACCCTGCGCATGCTCCGTAAGATCTTCCGATGGATCCCCACCGAAACCAGGAAGACAGTCACCCAGGCACTCGTCACCAGCCGACTGGACTACGGGAACACCCTCTACGCGGGAACCACTGCCAAACTACAGAAAAGACTCCAGCGCATACAGAACGCCTCCGCACGACTCATCCTGGACATCCCTCGCCACAGCCACATCTCGACCTACCTGAGAGACCTGCACTGGCTCCCCGTCAACAAGAGGATCACGTTCAGACTCCTCACCCACACACACAAAGCTCTCCACGACATGGGCCCGAAGTACCTCAACAGCCGCCTCACTTTCTACACACCCACCCGCCAGCTACGATCGGCCAGCCTCTCCCTCACCGCCGTACCATGCATCCGCAGAGCCACCGCTGGAGGAAGATACTTCTCCTACCTGGCGGCCAAGACATGGAACTCCCTCCCCATCCATCTACGGCTGACCCAGGACCACCTCGCCTTCAGGAAACAACTCAAGACCTGGCTTTTAGAACAGTAACGGACCCCCCCCCCCAGCGCCTTGAGACCCACTGGGTGAGTAGCGCGCTATACAAATTGTTGATTGATTGATTGATTGATTGACTCCACGTAACGTGATGTGAGAGCTACAGAACTCAAAAATGCGTGCCCCTGAGTGGCATCATCAACCTCAAGTAAAGCAATGTAGTGCAAATGCCTTACTCTGCGCCAGGTAGGCATTCCATGGTCACTGCGTGTGTGTTCCCAGGCCACCCACAAAGTTTCTGACGCATTCCTAGATTTACCTGAACTGATAAACCTGGGAATGCATCAAAAAGATACTCCTTCCCAGGTAAGGCGCAACAAAAAGAAATATAATTTACTTCCTCTTTCTATGTGTACTGCATTAAACAGCACATATAGAAAGAGGAATTTGCCTCTCAGGATTATTTTTGTGAAGGAAGGTTTCCCTTCCTGCACAAAAGCAATCCTTCCTGCAATGCAGGCCCCTTTCACCATGGGGCAAGGGCACCTGCATTGGCGCTAGGCAGCCAAAAAGACACCAGCACAGGGACAAGGACAGGAATGATTGGTATTCTTTAAATACAGTGTATTCCTGCCCTTTCCCTGTAACGCACCTCAACAAGGTGACTTGCTGCACTGCGTTGCATTACTTTGTGATAAATATAGCCCATAGTGCTTAGGTGACTAGAAATCTACAAACAAGGATGGACAATGAAGTCAGAATAATCATTTACTTAGAAAGCTCCTGATTCAAAAATGGCTAAGGGTTGTTGAGTAATAAAGAGACCCTCTATTTTTTAGAAATAGCTGCTTTACTGATAATGCCTGGAACAATAGTCAGTGTTTTCCCCAGTATTATGATAGTAAATAAAATGAATGCAAATAGAAAGAAGGCCTAAGAATAGTATCATTAGTGATAGTCATCAAAAATGTCAATGCATTGTAATATTAAAGCTACGTATAAGAATAATGAGTACCGTAAGAAAATGTGTCATTTATTTATGGTTTTATTGCATATAGTTGTATTTATTTGTATATATTAATGTGGCTCTTTAGTCATATGATTAACCAATATATGTTTATATAGTTATAGGCCACCATGAAATCAGCATGACTGCCTATTAGAAACCTTTTGTCCTGAAGAAGATGGTTTTCCCAACTTTAGTAGCTCCCTGAAATGTGCATCAATGTTTTTTAATTAACGTTTCACTGCTTCACAATCCTCCATGGAAATTAGGATATATGCTTTAGCACTTATGATGTTGAGATGCTTGCTCTACCAGGAATTTGCATATCTTATCAAATTGTATATGCTGTGTTAGTCTGTGAATTTTGTAGTGCGTGTGGTGTCGCAAATGTAATCTAATTAATTTAATTTGTGGGATATAAAAATTGTACTAATAAACATGTTTCCTGTTAATAAAAAGATATTTAGAAAATGTCGCTGAAAATTAATATAGACCAGAATACATGGGGAAAACTGGTAAATTGAAAGGTAAAGGTGATTTATCAAGGTTTTACATTCTTTGCAAGTTTATTGTCTTTTGCCTCTGTCCAGGGTTTTGCAGCGAGAAGGAGAAGTTGTAGCATCCTTTAGCAGAGCTGCTCCTACGTCTACTCTGCAATCAATTCCTTGCCCCTCTAGATGCCACGGTGATAGAATGAAGCGCTTCAGAGTGAAGAGGTGCTTAATCGCACTGGCACTCACATTTTAATATGCATTTATCAAACTGCGAGCAAAACTGATGAGGTGTAGTAGGATTCATAAATGTGTCAATAATGCTTTTTACAAAAATATAAATGTATGGTGTATTAAAGCGTGTTTATAATTTCATGAAGATCAGAGAAGGATTTCTCCTAGGCTTTGTTCTCCTTCTACCCTTGGTGCTTGAGATACACAAACGAAAATTCAGGGGGCTGTTGACAGAGCATTTGGTAGTAACAGGAAAGTATTATACCAATGTGTCTCACATTTACAAAAGATAATGGTTTTCCCATTCATTCTGAGCATTTATATTTTTGTAAAAGGTATTATTGACACATTTATTAACCCTACTCCATCAACCTCTCAGCAATTTGGCTCTCAGTTTTATAAATGCATATTAAAATGTGTGTGCCAGTGTGATGAAGTAACCACTTATGCACTTTGAAGCACTTCCCAAAAACTTTAATTGCCAACCCACTTGGGACTTGGATACATTTGTACTTTTTCACCTTTGCATCTAGAGGTGACCAGGCTTTTAGTTAAGAAGTTATAGCAAGGCTGTCGTACCTTTTTCTCTGCCTAAGTAAGGACACCAGACGTCTGTCTGATCTGCATAATAAAAACTTAGACAAAATGGAGGAACTTACTTATGACGTAAATCTAACGTCCATCTCCTGTTCTAACACAGGACATGCAGCTTGAGTGCTGCACGTTCCATTTTATAAGGTGTGGTACATGTTCTAGTAAAGCAAAGGCTGACATCTGCTTTCTAATTGAGGATGGCATGGGGTGAGTGACAGCTTATATTTAACACTTACATTTTTAAAGATGTCAACGTCCATAAGGAACGTGAACACCAAACAGCTTTATAATGGCCTCACATTGAACTTAGGAGGATAACCTCACTGAATGAATGAAAATTTATGACAAAGGTGTAAGAATATTATTTTCTCAAGCGCTGAAGAAGCAGTGTTTGCTGCAAAAACATGTGGACTTGGCATGTATCAGTAATTATGAGCCAGATTTAGTGTTTGGAATCACTTAAAGAAAAGAACATTTCATCAAGTATACATAAACTTTTCTTTAGCTCACTTCACCACCCCAATTCAGACCCAACCATATGCAAATCAGTCTTGACCATGTTCCATATGGGAACAGCCCGGCCTGAACTGCCAAGAAAGATTTTCCCTGGACCGGTAACACACATCTTGGGACCAGTTTCAAGATAACACCCCTCATCAGCCAGGCTAACTTTAATCCAGTGGCAAAGTGAGCAATGCTTGGACCGGACTGTTCCCATGAGGAACAGGGTCAAGACTGATTTGCAAATGGCTGGGTCTGAACTGGGGGGGCAAAGTGAGAAAAAGAATGATGATGAATTCAACCCAGATCTATGACTGGGGGTGAGTGTGAGTGTCTAAAAAGTGTCAGCGCTCCTTCCATCATCTACTTGTGTTTACTTTGTTGTCCCTAAGTTGGCAGGATATCCCTTGCTCACTTTGCCACTGGATTCAACCTAGCCTGACTCATGAAGGGTGTTATCCCGAAACCGGTCCCAGAATGCTTGTTTTTGGTCCAGGGAAGACTTGGCTTGGCAGTTCAGGTTGGACTGTTCCCCTGAGGAACAGGGTCAAGACTGATTTGCATATGGCTGGGTCTGAACTGGGGTGGTGAAGTGAGCTAGAGAGCAATGACAGAGTCAACCCAGACCTGTCACTGGGGATGAGTGTCTGAAAAGTTTTTGTGCTCCGTCCCTCATTTCCTTGTATTTGCTTTGTTTGCCCTAAGTTGGCATGGTATGGCCAGACATGGGTCCCTTGCTCACTTTGCTACTGGATTCAAGCTAGCCTGGCTGATGAAGGATTTTAACCCAAAACCAGTATCACAGTGATTGCTTCCGGGCCAGGGAAAAACTTGGCTTGGCAGTTCTGGCTGGACTGTTCCCATGAGGAACAGGGTCAAGACTGATTTGCATATGGCTGGGTCTAACCTCCATCCATCATCTCCTTGTGCTAGCTTGTTTGGAATATCAGGTTAGGGTACCTCCTGTCACTGCTGCTCTTTCCATTAACTATCACCCCTGGCCAGTTTAATCAGCATTGGACTAGCAAGAAAATGCATGCAACTAGGCTTGAAAGAGCATGTTATCTTCTATGCAGATAACATGTTGATATATATGAGCAATCTGTTGACGACGCTTAACTCCCTAATGCAAATATTGGACACATTCAAACATATGTCTGCAATGGTTATATGCATTCCAGTGTAGGTTGTACCATGGCCCTATGCTGGAACATCATGTTCAGTCTGTCACTTACTCATCTGCAAGAACCCTGCACACATCTCAGAGCGATGGCTCTCTGTAGCAAAAATCCTTACCAATTATCATTACTTGAGTTCAGTCAATAAAGAGAGTTTAGTTGAGTTAAAGGGTTTTATTTTAAAACTTTTGGTTATTCATTCTTTTTATTAAAGTATTATTCTCCAAAGGTTAAAAATGCAGTTTAACAATCAATCAAGTAAGTGAATTAAAGTTTACCATTAATACAATGAAAATAACACAGGCATTCCTAAAGAAACATCCCTATTCTAAGCTAAGTCAGGATAATTGGAAAAAGAGATAAAGGTATCACTACAGATTCCTATGAGGGGTTTCTGATGAGAGAATCAGGCATAAGCATAAAGCATTAGCAAAATGAGCTGGAAAGTATTCTCAGCTCAAATAAAAGCAAATAAAGTAATGACTAAGACTTTGCACAAAGAGATGTCTAAGAGACTCAGTGAGGAGTCTCCTCTCAGAGAGTCAGGGAAAGGGAAAGGATAAGTAAAATCTCAATTGGTCCACTCTGCATCAATGGATGGAAGAGTCTGAATCCAATCTGCCTAACTTGGAACATGCACTAATTTAAACACACGTTTTCTCTACTGAAAGATTAAATATTATTTTTTATTCACATTGACCAATAGGATTTCAGATAGCTCCTAGGAATATTTCTACTCCCCATCTTCTCACCAAAGTACAATCGCCCTTTAACCATGCATCCTTGAATGTGATGGCATATCCTTTCTTGTTTCTCAAATCTTCTTCCCATGAATCATCCTCCCTTTCATTGTCATCTTCTGTGCTGTGAACTTCACTATCAGCCATCTAATTCAACAACATATATTCATTAACTATTAAACAGTAACTTTCAAAGTTGCAATGTCTGCAGCAAAAGAGGAAAAACAAGTAGCACAACTTTTGGTTAAAGTGAAAAATAGGCATTTCAGTATTAATGTGCCTTCACATTAAAACATAGCATTTTAAAACAGTCAAATTAAGAATCTAGGCCTTATTTCTAAGCTACACGCATATAGTTTATAAGTATGGTTGCATACTACAATTTTTGTATTAAAACATACTTCATTTTTAAACATGAATTCAGCCCTTTGTAATATAATAATAACATTTTGGAAATAATAGAATTTGTGTCAGCACCTACAACCTTTTTCAACAGGTTGGCTACATGCTTATGACATTAGTATGGGTGGCAAATGTAGTAGAGGGACATCAAAACATAGAAAACTGTCTTACTGGGAGGGCGGAATGCAAACAATGGATGTAGGAAGATTTTACCTAGGTGCACAGATGAGTTTCGAATGGGGATAGTTTTCTGAAAATAGTGACACAGACAAGGACATACACATAGAATCAAATATTGTGACAATTCTTTCATGACATGAACAAGGAGAGCCTCTCAGCTGATGGTAGCCAACAATTTTAGGAAATTAAGGGCCAAATGTAGGTAATCCTATTTTACCGATTCTAAAATACCGAATTTTACCGATTCGGTATTTTAGAATCGGTAAATGGGATGTAGGTAAAAATTCGGTAATTTTTACCGATTTGGTAAAATTCGGTATCAGCCATTCGGAATTTACTGATTCGGTATTTACCGAATCGGTAATTCCCATTCAATCCTATGAGCCTTTTGGCCCATAGGTATGAATGGGAAATACCGATTCGATAAATACTGAATCGGTAAATACCGAATCGGATAGGAAAGAAAAGTGAAACTCAGGAGTCAGCCAATCAGGTGCAACCACCCCCCTTCCAACCAGGAAGTGGCTACACCCAGGCAGATGGGCGCAATTAGAAGGTTCTGGAGAGGCTGTGAGAGCAAAGCTGAGTCCCTGAGCCACAGGAAAACTTTTGTGCTTTTAAATTTTGAAAATGGCAAACACCAGTGAAAAGGAACTTCCAGAGAGGAAGAGAATAATAAAATTCAGCACCATGGAGCTGCAGGTCCTCGTGGTTGAGGTGGTGAAAGAACACCATAAATTGTTTGGAAAGCAGTCCCTGACTGTGGCTGAATCTGCCAAAAGAAAGATTTGGCTGGAAATACAGTCCAAGATGAATGCAGTCGGAGTGACTCCACGGGACATAGATGACCTGAAAAAAAGGTGGTACGACCTCAGGAGCGTGACTAAGAAGAAAATTGCTGAGCTCCACAAAGAGGCAAAACGATCTGGAGGAGGGAAGAACCGTGCACCTCCCCTGACTGAGCTGGAGGAGCTGGTGGAGTCCACCATCGAACGAGAGAGCGTCTGTGGACTGCGAGATGCAGACAGCTCAGCCAGAGCTGCCACCAGAAAAGGTTAGAAGCATGCACAGCAATCACCCCCACCCCATCACCTTCCCTTTCCCCTATGTGGCAGTGTTAACCCCTCTCCAGTAGAGGTAGCAGTATACAGGATCAATGCATTATGGGAGATGTAATCATTGAAAGACCCACCATGTCACACAGCACACCAAGCAACAAGTCATGCAACAAATATCAGTGATAATCAAGCTGAGGCAATATGTACAGTGTTTCAGTGAGAAGAATTTAATTGTATAAGCAGTGAGGCAGGAGCACAGCGCTAATGTATGCTTTTATGTCCACAGGCGAGACATCTCGCAGGCGTACCAGGGAGAAGGAAGGCACTGCACCACAGAGGATGACAGCCAGGAGGCAGGCACAAGTGCAGGGAATGTCACAGAGGACACTGGTGCACCAACAACACAGCCACCATCCCAAGACCTTGAAATGTCTCCACAGCTGCAGGCCTCCCCAGAGCGTTCAGGATCCCCTCTGCTACTGTCCTCATCTGAACTGCCTGCGTCACTGTCGCAAACAACAACTGAAGCTCAAAAGAGCAGGAGGCATGCAGTTGCCCCACTAGTCAAAATAGAAACATCAGCAGTTGACATGGAGGGGGATGACACTCCAACCTTGAGTGGGGAAGGAAGCACTGCCACACAGCATCCAGCGCAGAGGGTGCCCGCACAGGTACCAGACGCTGCAGGCCCAGAGATAGCAGTGCTGCACAACATGTGGAAGGTCCCAGTGACTTTCGTGGGCTGGAGGGTAGCATGGTCAAGATACAAAGAATGCAGGGGAAGGCCATCCAGTCGGTGCAACGCCAGATGAGGCACCTGAATGCACACATGGAAAACATAGGGAAGGGCATCAGTGCACTGGTAGATGAGAACAAAGAGATGGCATAAGGTGTGAGGGAGATGGGTACAGGGATGCGGGTGATGGCCACAGGGATGCGGGAAATGTCACAATCCATGCAGCTTCTGTGCACAAAACTGGACCAGGACAGGTCAACAAGGCGGAAGGACAGGCAGCAAGCACAGCAACACACTAAGGCAGTGAACCGCCTGGGCACAGCCACTTCCCTTCTATGCAGTTGATGCGTCAACATGCAAGAGGGACTAACAGACAGCAGCAATGAGGTGCCCAGGGGCCTTGCAAGGGTGACAAGTGCTGTAGAGGTGCTGCTTAATGCTTAATGCACAGTCAGCACATACTGCTGCTCAGGAGGTACCTGCGAGCTAGGAAAGCAAGAGTAGGAGCAGCATGACAAGCCCCCCTGTTGTGCAGCAGGCTCCATGGTGCTCCAACAGCCCACAAGCCCAGTGAGGACAGCCAGCAAATTTCATCTGGCACCGGTAGGCGTGGCTGAAAATGAGTAATGCTGCCCACACTCTATGACCTTTAAAGGGGAAGTGAGCCAGGACTACCATTATTAAATGGATAGCATTTGTGTTGCACATTTGTGCTCTTCAGTACCTGAGTAGTGCCAATGATTAAACTACGTTGTGTACATACTCCACATGTCTGTGTCTCTTTACTTACTCAAAAATAGTTCCGTGTGATCTCTGCCCGCTCTGTCTGCCATCTGTTGCTGCCGCAACTCCTGCTGTGTTGGGTTCAGGCAGTGCATGTTTATCATTGTGGTCCTCATAGTCACTCAATTCCACCTCTGTGCCCTTCTTTGTAGCAAGGTTCTGAAACATTGTGCAAGTTGCAATGATCTTACAGCAGATGAGTGGTGAGTACTGCCGTGCCCCTCCACATTTGTGGAGGCAGTGCAACCTGCTTTTTAAGTGCCCAAAGGTGCACTCCACAACGTTCCTAGTGGATTTGTGTGCCACGTTGTATCGTCTCTGCCTCGGGGTTGAAGGGTTGAGGTAGGGTGTCAGGATGAACGAGCAGACGGCATATGCGATATCACCTATTTGTAAATGAGAGAGACATTAATCACATGCACACAAACACATACTTCTGCAATATCTGTCAGGGTGAGGCACAGTGTTTTACCTAGCAGGTATCCTTCTCCGAATGCCCCCACTGTCAGGCATGTGTAGATCCCACTGTTCTGAAAGATGTAGGAGTCATGGGTACTTCCTGGGAACTTGGCCACAATGTCTGTGATAATGTTGTGGGCATCGCAGATTACCTGTACATTGATTGAGTGGTTTAACTTTCTTTTTTCTGTAAATGTACTCTGTGGCAGCAGGTGGGCATATTGGGATGTGGGTGTCATTAATACAGCCGATGACGTGTGGGAACTGTGCAATTTGATAAAAGTCAATCTTGGTCTTGAGCAGTTCCGCGTGTGTGTCAGGGAGGCAGATGTAATGATGCATTCTCTGCATCATGGCCTCTAGGAACTTCCTGAAGAAACGGGACTGGCAGCTCTGGGACACCCCACCTACTACAGAAATCACCCCCTGGTAACTCCCAGATGCAAGCAGGTGTAGGCTACAGAGCACCTGCACATGGGGTGGGATGGTGTGCGCCCTTGGGGTTGGGTGCTCCAACAGTGGGTGCAGGTCCCTGATCAAGTCCAGGATGGTTTGGGGGTGAAGCCTGTACCTTTGCAATACCTCTGGCTCAGTGAGTTGGAAGAGTGTTATCCTCTGTCTGTAGACTTGCTCCTCCCTTCTCCAGACCCACTCTCCTGCTGCCTGTAGCCATAGCCGCCTTGCTATCACGTAGAATGCCGCCATTCTGGTCACACAGTTGCATTTTGGGGCCTTTTTTATTGCCTGCACCTGGTTACCACCTGCTTTCAATCCATGGTAATTACCGACTCTTAAATACCGAATTTCATGAAATTCGGTATTTTAGAACTTTCCTACATCTGAACACTCATTTTTTTACCATTTCTTATTTACCGATTTGGTAAATAAGAATTCGGTAAATTCCGAATCGGTAAGTTCCAATTCGGTAAATTCCGATTCGATAACTTACCGACTCGTATTTACCGAATCGGTCTTTTTTGGGCTCCTACATCTCACTAGTCCAATACCGGTCGGTAACGGCAGAAATTCAGTATTTTCGGCCATTATCGACCAGTATTTGGCTACCTACATCTGGCCCTAAATGACTACAGGACACATGTACAACATACCCAGGTTAGGCACCAATTGGAAAATGCCCACATTTCGCCAGACAGCTAAAATATTGAATTGACCTGCTTTGTCCAGGTCAGGGGCACAAATGTTACTGATGTACAACAAAACAAGAGATTCTTGACATTTCAAGAATCCAGAATAGTGTTCTAGATGAACCAGGGCCAGAGATGTTCGAGACAGCGAGGTCTAGTGCTAATATCACAAAAGTTTACATTATATAACGGTGTGCCTAAAATGAATCTATCAGTAAGAAATGTGGGACAGGGATTACAATACGGAATTAATGGATAAGGAATTAGATAAGGCACTGAACATGTAACAACATCCACAATCAACACTAGGATTCATTTGGCTCAATTAAAGATACTTACCACACTGATTTATCACCCCCACCATTCTACACAAAATACACCTGGGAATTTTCTTCATAAAAAGAAGAGATAAGCTAAGGAAAAAGACGGTGATATTTATGTATTCATCAGACTGCTAGCCAAATGAAGGATATCGATAAAAAGGATGAGTCTTGAACAACCCATAATAATAGAGAGTCAAACAGAGATCGCCAAGTGTATTAGAGCAGAGAAAACAAGATGGAACCTGGTACACAATCCTGACAAAATAGTGTGCGATCCACTAATCTGGAATGCATTCATTAATAATCTCTTCCAGTGAACTGTATCACGGATAAAGACTATGAATGTGCAGTACATATGTCCTGTTCAGCAGTGGCATAACAAAGGCCCCCACAGCCCCTGCGGTATGGGGACCCCGAAGCTCCATGGGGCCCCCTTAGCACAGTTCCCTGATGTGACAGCTCCTGACTGAGTCCAGAGAGGGGCCTTCCATGTACTTTGCAGAGGGGCTCCCTCAAATTTCATTACGCTAGTGCTGTCCTGTTCTCGCATCATGTGTACACAGCAGAGTCTAGAATACCTTTCAAATGAGCTAAAGTTGAGTTGCCCATATACACGCCAGAACACTTCTGAATGCATTCAACACTACCTCGGTTCGTTATAGAGTTAATTTGTTTTCTAATCGTTGTATTTTACATGAATATTGCACTTCTTATAAACCATTTGTCCTCTAGAAAATGATACTCTAAAATTAGAAATATGTTTGGCAAGTCTGTTCTTGATGGTGACTTTTGTAGTCCATATCAGATTTTATTTTGCAGTTTAGCTTTCAGGCTATTGAAGTGGAATGCATATAAAAAAAGGGTAGGCAGAAGAGCGATTTGATTAAAACAAGAACATATCATATGGGTGTGAGAGGCATTGAAAGTTATGTTGCTAGGACATATGAAGGGTTAGACTCAAGGGAAAGCAAACAAATCATACACAGGAAGCAAGAAAAGTTGGGAAGGATCGACTGCCAGGTCGGGTCTTGTTTACTATAATATCTGATATCTTGTTTGACGTTGTTACATTGTTCATAATCAATAAAATAATGAAGGGGATTATGATGTAGGAGGGGTGGGAGGAAAAGGGTGATTACCCAAGAAATAACATTTGTTCTGAATGATGTTGAAAGTTTGTTTCTAACGTCTTGCTACATGAGGATTATTTTTTTTTACATGGTCAAGCACTGGCTTCCGTTCCAGGAAAGAGTACTATTTAAGTCATTGTGCATTGTTCACAAGCCCCTCCATGGGGTTAGACCTGCCTACTTCAGCAGATGCATTAGATGGCACATCCCACTATGTAACCTTAAGTCGTCAACTGCCTCCCTGCTAGTCGTTCCTAGAGTGAGGACCGTAACATGGGGTGGCAAAAGATTTCTTTATTTGGCTTCCAAACTCTGGAGTACACTACCACTTACATTGAGAAGCCAAACTAATAGGCAGCTGTTTAGAAAATTGCTAAAGACATGGATGTTTGCATCCAAATCATAGGTTCTGCCTGCCCCCTATGCTCAAGTTTCAATGACAGCTCTAGTGCTAGGATGCCTCGGCATACATGCCCTTTACAAAACCCTCATTTAATTTCATTAAAACTTATTTTTGCTTCAATGCCTTCCATTTAATTTCTAATTTACTAATGGATGTTTATACTGTTAGATAAAACTAAGGGCCTGATTACGAGTTTGGCGGTGCGGTGGCAGGTCCATCCCGCGGCCGCACCGCCAAACCCATGGTCGGCCCACCCGCCAGATTACGAGTGTTTCTCGTGTCTGGTGGGCTTTTTTTTACATTTCCACAGTGGTGCATCAGAAAATGGGCACCACAATGGGAATGCAAAAACAGACCCTGCACTGCATGGACTGTAAAGTCCATGCCTTGCAGTAACCGGTGTGCATGCACACAGGGGGCACATGCAGTGCCACCCTGTATGCATCCACATGGCATGAAGCACCAGGGGGCCATGTAGGCCCCCCTTTGTTTCCTCTCTACAACGGTTTTCATGGAGGAGGAACCGCCATGAAAACCTTGTCGGAGAGGAAACTTGTGATATACTTGGTGGGTCCACAGCGTTCCCGCCAAGCATATTGCTGCCTCTACACCACCGCCGTGGAATGGTGGTTGCCTGGTGGCTGCTGGAGGGAAATGGTGGTCTGACCGCCCTAATTCTAATAGGGCGCTGCTACCCCATGAGTCTGGTGGTCCGTAGACTGCCAGACTTGTAATCAAGCCCTAAGTGTCAACCTATGGTGCCAGAAGATGGAAGGACCAGTTGAGCAATGTGGGAGCAGTAAAATAGCCCATTAGCTAAGTGGCAGACTCGAGCTTTCATTGGTTATCTTATATCGGTTATTTTAGAGGAGCCTTCATATTTGTATAGCATCGGAGAAACTATTACACTGAAAGTAGACTGCTATTTCTTTCAAATTCCTGATACATTAAGATCTCTTTGATTCCCAGTATTTTCTAATTCTAGCTCTTAAGGTTTAGACAGTATAATACTAAACATCTCAAATGGTAAACTTGGTCTTGAACCATTTGCCGGTCACATCATTTCAAAGTTTCCAATTTAAAGTTCTTTCTAAGAGATTTATGCACTTCAGGGTTAATGATTCATTTTGTATGTATGTAAGTGGCATTGTCCACCTTTCCCTTAGTAAATGTCCTTCCAATGTGTGAATCTCTGAACCATGCCTGGGCAAACTTTTAATTAAGCCGGCGAAATTCATGAAATTCTTGAATTTTGCATTATGTGAAATTGACAACATTTGTCAAAATGTCACATTACTGAATACTGAAAAATCCCAGGAGATACCAGAGGAGGAGAGTGATTCACATAGAACATATCTTGCTGAAATACATTTTCTGCTACACCGAGTCTCCTGTCAGGGAATTGTATGAAATGTTGTGCCACAAGCTGCCTCTTTTCTCTGTTTTGTTTTAAAAAATAAAATTTACCTCATTCCTGAAAATACTGATCTTTTGTTCAAGGAGCCTCTGGGTGAACCAAGTAATAGGAAATAGTTACCACTCTCAGTTTGAAGAATGTGTGTATGTTTTTGAGATTGTACTACACATCCTACCCAGGATATATGAATTAGATTGTCATACTTTTACATACTTCTTTCTGCCACAATAAACACAAAGCCTTTTTCACTTGTGTTTAATCGAGGGCAGAGCTACGGTTCTGCTCTATGAGTGTAGATAATATCACTGATCAATAATTTCTTAATTTCCGCCAATTCATTTTTAACACTACCCCACCTTTTCTTGAAATATGAATTTAGATTTAAATGCAATGAAACAGTACATTTTCAAAGTATTAATTAGGTTTCTCCTTCAAATCATATATTACCATATATAACATATACAAGCTCTCAAAGACCATCATGTCAAGAGAATAACTTAATCAAAACAGATTTTGAGGCAACAACACAAAGTCCCTCATTAAAATATGCCTGTTAAATTCAATATGTGTGGTGTAGGAAAATGCCTCTGTTTGCATGATCTCCCACATTTTATTGGGCTGATGCTGCTATTTGTTTGACTTTGTGCACTAGGAATCTGCTAACCAGGCCCCAGTGCAGGTGTTCTGACTCCTAAAACATATTGAAATTGGCTATATTACTAATTTTCATATTTGACTTACCTGAAATTCCCCAGTATGGTGCAACGTGTACCCAGGCCTGTTAGTTAAATGTTACTATTGAACTGCAGCATTCACCGTGCCACACACTACAGTGAAAGTGCACCCAGGAGCTGAATAGCACTTTGATGAGCAGTGAACCTGCTCCCAGAGCTAACACAAAGGCTTTGGTTGTGTGAAAGGGTTCTGTTACTCTGGCAGGATGACCAGCTAGGCTGTGACCAAGAACTTCATTAACTTCAAATCGGTCTACCCTTGTCACAAGCAAATGGTAGCTGACACTGGTGAAACCCCTCTTTGTCCACATAGTCAGGCGGGTACCAACCTCATTGGGAGAGGAGCTGCCCCAGAACTGGTTTTAAGTGACCACAGAGGAGGGTTTGCTCATTACTCTTGTCACATTGCAGAGATGGGCACAGGAGCTCTGCGCAGGGGGAGGAAATGTTCTTCCATCTTGGTTTTAGGTAGGGAGTGTAACTGTGGGATTTAGTGCTGTAGGGCACACAGGAACTGCTTCAAAGTGGTTAGGATTACCCCTTGGGATCTGTTTTCCTATTGATTAGGGAGTGTCAAGGAGTTGCCCCACAGGGTAGTACCTGGCATAAATATGGCACCCCGGACACCCTCTTCAGAACACTACAGGACCTGTGGAAGATGGAAGGCACCAGCCTTTTAGACCTGTGAGGAGACCTCAAAGGCTGAACCTTCTCCTACTTGTACCACAGGGTACAAGAAGTGGACTCTAAAGGCCAATTGGCTGATCTCCTGTCAAGCTGAAAAGACACAACAAGCTGCTAGAAGCCACTTTCCCTAAGAGCCTAGCTGACCAATTCCAACTGGACCTGCCCTGGACCCTCCTGGGGTCTTCTGCTGGAGTGTGTAAGGCTTGAAACCCTAAATGCTGATCCCAAGGACCTGGTACTTAAGAATTATGTTGCTCCTACTCTGAGTTTTTCCAGAGCAGCAAATCTATTTCAGTGGGACATCACGGAGTGGTTATCCTGCTTTGTGTAGCCTGTTTGGCTACAGCTTGCAGCCTTGCCCTATTGGGGGAATCCTAGTTCAAAACAATTGAAAGTACAATTCTTCACTAACAAAGGCACCAAACGTTCCAGCTGTTGAGGGACCTTCTTTGAGCACAAAGTTTGAATTCCTCTTGCTTGGACTTTCCTGACAAAAGTCAGCAGCTTCAACTGGAACTCATCCACTGTGTATCCAACCTCTTTGAGTCCTTTTCAGCCATACCCTACTACCGTGCCCCACTGAGGATTTTTTTATTCCATTTCAGAGACTAAGGGCCTGATTTAGACCTTGGCAGATGGGATACTCTGTCACAAATGTGACTGATATCCCATCCGCCATATTAAAAGAGCCAAATAATATAATGCACTTGTAATATGGCAACAGTATACCCATCATGTTTGTGATGGAGTATCCAATCCTCCAAGATATAAATCTGGCCCTAAGTCAGAAGGTAAAACTTCCCACCTGGTCATACCAGGTTCTTGTATATGATCCATCGTGGTTGGCTTTAAATCATGCCTAGGTACTGGTCAAGTGCAACTAGCTGACCGCAGTTGGTGTTGAATACATTTTTTTACACTTTTTTGCTATTTGGAAACACACAGACCTCAATGTGCTATACTGATAGCAGTTGTGCAAGACATAAAGAATAGGTAATCAGCCGCAGTCCATGCAGGTAACAGCAATAGGCGTTGCAGCCGGGTAAGGGGGGATTTTGTAGGACGATGCAGAGGGAAAATTAAATAAATAATTAATTTCCCCTCTGCATTGTACCTCGAAATCCCCCCTAACCCGGCCCCACTGCTGTTAACTGCATGAACAGCGGTTGTAGGTAATACTCATATTACTCACTGTGCATAGCTAAGCAAAACTGACTTTTACAAAATATGCAAACGATTTCAGAGTAAAGATGAATTACTGTCTGTAGCCATCCTTCTCAATCCACAACTAATGATTTTTATCACTTGCTGTAGATAACATAGAACTTGTGCACTCTTGGTCAGCTGCCTGATTTGGACCATAGAAACCAATGATTAAAAATATAGATAAATTTGACACTGCCTACCTTAAAATGGCAACAAGTGCAGCTTAAATGCAAAAAGGTACACAATTGCACAAATGCAAAAGGGGAGGCTCTTTCATTACAGCACTGTATTAAGTTATAAATAAGAGTGCCACCCTAGATCACATGCCAAACAATGATAAATGCATACTTTTTCTCATTACTCTCTTAGAGGTATTCCAACTGCTGTTAAAGCGTTCTTGTAAAATTAAGCAGTGTATGGAAGCCGCCTACAAAATGCTATTATGTCTGCACATTTCAAATCATGCTGCGGAATAAACTCAATATGATAATATTGTTGGTAGGGCACACAGGCTGAACAACCATAAAAACTCCCCCCTTAGCGGCAGAAAATTAGAATTGTGTTAAGGGAAGGAGAAACAGCGAGTACAATATGCAACTTGAGAGAACAATGCAGCTGACACAATGCCCAACAAAAAATATTTCCCATCATTTCTCAAAATGTCCATTTTAATAAGACCCTCTCTGGAAGCTACATGTTTATGGTATGAGAGAGGCCGAGGTGCATAATATTCTTTACTTGGACAGAAAAGGGCTCGCCAACATTATGAACAAAGTACACATTTGGTTTCGTGATTAGCAAAAATAATGTTTTCCTGGTAACTACATTGTTTATGAACAAAAAAAATGGCCTAACAAGAAAGGCCTCCAGTTTCTGGAGCAAGTGATACATTCAAAAATGATCTGTCTACAGTGGAACTTTTACCAATGAAGTCTCGTCACAAAGTAGCATTTCCTTCAAAAATCAGAGGATTTCTCTCTCCAGTCTAACTGTAAAGCAGGTCTATGTTTTGCATATGATGTTAAGTTATGGTATATTATGCTATGCTATGTTATGTTATATTATAATATGTTATGTTATGTGTATTTGAAAAGTGCACTAATGACGTGAGGGTATCCAGGAGCTTTGCAGGTGGGTATTTTGTCTCCTAGATTAGGTTAATTGAAGAGCCAGGGCTTCAGCTGCTTGGGGACCTCGAGGAGTGATGAGGAGTATTGGACTTGCCCTCTCTGCATGGACACCTCCAAACTTTTTGCCTTCTCCCCTCCTATTTTGTTGAATTCCTTTGTGTTGACCTTAGCTAATAAGTACTAAAGTGCTTGTTCTCACTCCCTGAAACATGGTAAAATTGGCTTACACTTGATTGGCGTATTTAATTTATTTATAAGTTCCTAGTAAAGTGCTATACCATATACCGAAGGTAAGTAAATTAAATGCTACTAGTGAACATACAAAAAACACAGTTGATGGACAGAATGTAGAACAGTGTCATACATTCACCCCAGTACAAGGATCTGGGCCTAAATCCATCGTTCTTTTGCACTCCACACCACCCTGGGTTAGACACTGGCTATATGCAAATCAGCTCTGACCCTGTGCCTCATGGGAACAGTCCAGTCCGAAATACCAAGCCATGTCTTTCCCAGACCGGAATCAAGCATTCAAGGACCGGTTTCTGGCTATCAGCCTTCATCAGCCTGGATAGCTTGACTCCAGTGGTGTGGAGAGCCTGGGACTCACGTCTGAGCATACCCAGCCCACTCGGGGTGAAAATTGCAAAAAACACAGTTGATGGACAGAATGTAGAACAATGTCATACATTCACCCCAGTACAAGGATCTGGGCCTAAATCCATCGTTCTTTTGCACTCCACACCACCCTGGGTTAGACACTGGCTATATGCAAATCAGCTCTGACCCTGTGCCTCATGGGAACAGTCCAGTCCGAACTACCAAGCCATGTCTTTCCCAGATCGGAATCAAGCATCCAAGGACCGGTTTCTGGCTATCAGCCTTCATCAGCCTGGATAGCTTGACTCCAGTGGTGTGGAGAGCCTGGGACTCACGTCTGTGCATACCCAGCCCACTCGGGGTGAAAATTGCAAAAAACACAGTTGATGGACAGAATGTAGAACAATGTCATACATTCACCCTAGTACAAGGATCTGGGCCTAAATCCATCATTCCTTTGCACTCCACACCACCCTGGGTCAGACACTGGCTATATGCAAATCAGCTCTGACCCTGTGCCTCATGGGAACAGTCCAGTCCGAGTGCAAAAAAACGATGGATTTAGGCCCAGATCCTTGTACTGGGGTGAATTTATGACATTGTTCTACATTCTGTCCATCAACTGTGTTTTTTGCAATTTTCACCCCGAGTGGGCTGGGTATACTCAGACGTGAGTCCCAGGCTCTCCACACCACTGGAGTCAAGCTATCCAGGCTGATGAAGGCTGATAGCCAGAAAACGGTCCTTGGATGCTTGATTCCGGTCTGGGAAAGAAATGGCTTGGTAGTTCGGACTGGACTGTTCCCATGAGGCACAGGGTCAGAGCTGATTTGCATATAGCCAGTGTCTAACCCAGGGTGATGTGGAGTGCAAAAAAAGATGGATTTAGGCCCAGATCCTTGTACTGGGGTGAATGTATGACATTGTTCTACATTCTGTCCATCAACTGTGTTTTTTGCAATTGTTACCCCGAGTGGGCTGGGTATACTCAGACGTGAGTCCCAGGCTCTCCACACCACTGGAGTCAAGCTATCCAGGCTGATGAAGGCTGATAGCCAGAAACCGGTCCTTGGATGCTTGATTCCGGTCTGGGAAAGACATGGCTTGGTAGTTCGGACTGGACTGTTCCCATGAGGCACAGGGTCAGAGCTGATTTGCATATAGCCAGTGTCTAACCCAGCGTGGTGTGGAGTGCAAAAAAACGATGGATTTAGGCCCAGATCCTTGTACTGGGGTGAATGTATGACATTGTTCTACATTCTGTCCATCAACTGTGTTTTCTGCAATTTTCACCCCGAGTGGGCTGGGTATACTCAGACGTGAGTCCCAGGCTCTCCACAGCACTGGAGTCAAGCTATCCAGGCTGATGAAGGCTGATAGCCAGAAACCGGTCCTTGGATGCTTGATTCCGGTCTGGGAAAGACATGGCTTGGTAGTTCGGACTGGACTGTTCCCATAAGGCACAGGGTCAGAGCTGATTTGCATATAGCCAGTGTCTAACCCAGGGTGGTGTGGAGTGCAAAAAAACGATGGATTTAGGCCCAGATCCTTGTACTGGGGTCAATGTATGACATTGTTCTACATTCTGTCCATCAACTGTGTTTTTTGCAATTTTCACCCCGAGTGGGCTGGGTATACTCAGACGTGAGTCCCAGGCTCTCCACACCACTGGAGTCAAGCTATCCAGGCTGATGAAGGCTGATAGCCAGAAACCGGTCCTTGGATGCTTGATTCCGGTCTGGGAAAGACATGGCTTGGTAGTTCGGACTGGACTGTTCCCATGAGGCACAGGGTCAGAGCTGATTTGCATATAGCCAGTGTCTAACCCAGGGTGGTGTGGAGTTCAAAAAACGATGGATTTAGTCCCAGATCCTTGTACTGGGGTGAATGTATGACATTGTTCTACATTCTGTCCATCAACTGTGTTTTTTGCAATTTTCACCCCGAGTGGGCTGGGTATACTCAGACGTGAGTCCCTGGCTGTCCACACCACTGGATTCAAGCTATCCAGGCTGATAGCCAGAAACCGGTCCTTGGATGCTTGATTCCGGTCTGGGAAAGACATGGCTTGGTAGTTCGGACTGGACTGTTCCCATGAGGCACTGGGTCAGAGCTGATTTGCATATAGCCAGTGTCTAACCCAGGGTGGTGTGGAGTGCAAAAAACGATGGATTTAGGCCCAGATCCTTGTACTGGGGTGAATGTATGACATTGTTTTACATTCTGTCCATCAACTGTGTTTTTTGCAATTTTCACCACTATTGAACATGTAGCATTTATGTGCCACCCAGGTAAGTATCTCCCTAAAACATGTCACAGGCCTGCCATTGCACCCTGAGTGTGCAGTTTTAAACTGCTATTTTGACCTGGCAAACATTGGGTTACTTTATTACATGTATTAAGTGTAAACTATTGGTTGTAAGTAGGTAGGAATGTCATGTTTTGTGTGTGAGGTATGTAATTTAAAACTCTCTTTAATAATAAAGTCAGATTTAAAGTCACAGTTCTGAAAATTACACCTTTAGAAAGTTGGTATTTTCTTGTCCTAACTGTTTGGGGCCTGCAACCTGCCCTTAGGTCACATGGCTAGGTGTGAGTGACAATTGGCCTTTCTGCATTCCTCCCAGACAGATACACAATAGAGAGACAGGATGCTCGCAGGATGGCCCTCTAGGCAGAATGGGGTGGCGGAACTGTCACCTATCACACTTGCACTTCAAAGGCAGTGGCCCAGCTCACACACAAAGGACTTCACACTAGCCTATTGTCCACCCAGACATTCTGGGACTGGTTAAGAGAGGCAACATTTCAAAAACCTATGTGGGGGAGGGGAAAACACCAGAAGCTTCAAACATTTCAAAGCTAGCACCAGGTACATCAGTAGGACCCCCCGACCAACTCATAAGTACACTCCTGGACCTGAGGATACTATTGAAGAAGAACTACCATGCTGCCAGAGGATGGTTTTGTTACTCGAGGCCTGCCCTGCTATCTAGGAAGGAAGACTGGACCTGCACCCTCCATTCTGGGCCTCCTGTTCTGAGCTGCAGAGGCCTCTCTACAACTGCCCTGTTTTTGCTGCAACTGGGCCTGGCTAGACCTGTAACTGGACCTGCCTGAGCCCTGCTGGCTTTTGCTAGAGTGGGTTCCTAAGCCCCAATAGTAGCCTCCCAGGTCCTGGACCTTTGGTGTTGCATCAGTGGTGTTCCTCATAAAATAAAAGGAGACTCTTCATTACAGTGAACAGGCTATTCAGACCAACATGTTGCCACCTGTGCAGACCGCCAACATGATCCTCTGGTAAACCTGACTCTTCATGCTACAGCAAACACCAGCAATGCCAGCTAACACTAGACCTGCACTTCGTGAAACAGCATTAACATCCCACAGTGACTGTCAATGTAAAATCTACTGCCATGACCGTCTTCACACAAAACAGGTTCGTTGTGCTACAGCGATGACCATTCATAATGTTCTACCTGCTCTTCAAGTCCTCTTCCATGGTGAACTTAACTCTTCATGCTGGACTTTAGGAGGTAACTTTTTTCAAAGGGACTAACCTGGTCCATCTATCTGCCCACGATAGTTCTCGGTCAGGCAGAACTTGTGACTTTCACTCAGTCTCGCATACCCAGATAACTGAAAGTAGTGCTTTTTCTTTGAGGCACTATACTTACCAATTGCATTTCTCCACTTCAATTAAATTGTGCTCTGTTTTTCTAAATGTGTGTGGGATTTTTCCTGTGTTTTCACTTTATTACTGTTTGAGTGCGGCATTAATACTTAACACATTGCCTCTAAGTGAAGCCTGACTGATTTTGTGCCAAGCTACCAGAGGGTTAAGCACAGGTTAATCTATTGACTTTTGTGGTTCACCATGACAAGGATTGTGGCTGTTGCTTGAGAAGAGTTCACACTCCCCTCATCCAACCACCCAATTTCTGACAAGGAGGCAATGATGTGTTGAGGGAGGTTGTTCCAAGCTTTGGGAGAGAGATATGAGAAGGCGCAGCCTCCGCTGTGGCTTTGCAGATGGGAGGTCTGCATGTAAATGAGAGTCCGGCTGAGCAGCGTTGCCTGGAAGGTGTGTAGAAGTGTATGCTGCTGTTATGGTATGCAGGGCTGGTGTTGTGTAATGCTTTGTATGTTTTTGTGAGCAGTTTAAACTGGGTGCATTTGTGGATTGTGAGCCAGTGTAATTATCTGAAATATGGGGTGGTGTGAGTTTGACAAGGTCGGTTGAGTATGTATCTTACTGAGGTGTTTAGAATGTTGCAGAGCCTGTTCAGGAGCTTCTTAGAACAGTGTGTTGCTGTAGTCAAGTCTGGGGGTGATCAAGGCCTCTATATCTATTTTCCTGGTGTTCCCTGCTAGCCATATGAAGATCTTCACAGCCTCAGGATGGCTAGCAGCATCCTAAGGATGTGGAAGTAGGTGGAGGTTACTGTGTTTACTTGGGCAGTCATGTTGAGTTTGTCATCCAGGATAATTCCAAAATTTCTTGCCTGGATGGTAAGGGTGGGTGAGAGTCAAAGGTTATTGGCCACCAGGTGGAATCCCAGGTGTAGGTTTCCTTTCCGAAGATCATCACTTCTGTTTTGTCTGTGTTTAGTTAGAGACAGCTGGTTTTCATCCACGTGGTTACCATGCTCATGCATGTGGCAAAGCTTTTTTGTAGCAGGGATCTTGATTGACAGGGAGAGTATCAGTGGGGTATCGCCATGTAGGGAAGTATGTTGATGTTGTAAGATCTAATGATGTCTGCTAGTGGAGTAATGTATATGTCTAATAACGTTGGTCTGTGGAATGATCCTGTGGGACTCCATGTTTGAGATTGTTAGCCTTCGATGTGTAGGGTGGAAGGATGACACTTTGTGTTCTTCTCCGGAGGAAGGAACAAATCCAGTTGAGGGTGGGTCCTTGTATGCTTGTTTCGTGAATTCTTCTGAACAGAGTGGAGTGAGATACTGTGTCAAAAGCTGCACAGGTCAAGTGGCATAAGGGCCACTGTGTTGTCATTGTGGAGGATCAGCCTGATGTTGTTGCTGCGATGAGGGCAGTTGCCATGCTGTGGTTGAGTGGGAAACCTGATTGTGTGGTGTCTAATTGCGTGTGTGCATTGAGGTACTGAGGGAGTTATTTTTTTACACCTTTTTTCATGACCTTGTTCGGGTAGAGTAGCAGGAAAAGAAATTTTACTAAATAGTTTGAACGAAAATTTTCTGTGAAAATACCAAATGATGAATCATCTAAGATGAAACCTTGTCATGCCAAATATTTGTACTGAGGAAAAAAAAAATCATTGTTAATTAAAATAAATGAAACCCTGAAGGAAAGTAATAGCAAGGTAGGGCAGGTATGGCACCCCTTGCCCTTTACAGTTTCAGGCTCAAGGTATAGAAAGATCATGCAGTGCACTGCCCTACTCAGTAATCATGTACACATATGCACTATAAAAGAACAGAGAGCATGTTGTTTTTCTCTAGGCCTGCCAAATCATACAGTGCTGCTGTGTGACACACAGTTTCTTCACCCACCACATGGCTGCTAGATGACGTTCCACTACCTTATGGTGTTCTGGAGATCTTGCCACATATTAGGTTTGCAGTTCTGGTGTGAAGTCTTTCACAGATGGGCTCCAACTGATACCTGTCCAGGATACAGGGAGTGGTTTCCCATGATTTGCCTCTTGCTGTCAGGGAGGATAGGTGTGACCGTTTAGGTAGAGCATGGCGTCTGACACCCCGTTCTCCATGGGTCCACCACTATTCAACGAACCCCTTCTCGATGTATGATTACATAGTGAAATTATTCTAAATACGGCAAATCTCTTTTTGCCTCAGGCACAGAAACAGAAACGGGGGTCTAAGGCACCTCAATCTCAGACTCTAGTGAAGGTATCTGCTGATTTACAACACCAGTCAGAAAGGCAACTCTGGCGTCGGACGCATGAAGAAGGTAAATAGGAAAGGTGAAATGCTGACAAGGAGTGCGTGAGGAAGTTAGAGTGGATGAGGAGAGTCATATGGGGCAGCATGGATAAGGGTGAACATGGGTGATATCTTTCCTAGTAGAAAATAATAAAGAGCTTGAAGTTCTTGGCCATTAGTTCCCTAAATGTTTTGCTTTCCCCCGGACCTTTTTTCTGACATGGTGTTGCCAACTTAGATGGCAACACTAAACAGTGTCAAAGTGCAAGTGCTCCCTGTATAACATGTAATGGTAATTGGTTGTTCATGATTGGTATGTTTGCCTTACTAGTAAAGTCCCTAGTAAAGTGCACTATGTGTGACAGGGCTGGGAATGTAAATGCTACTAGCGAGCCTGCAGCACTAATTGTGCTACCCACACAAGTAGCCTTAAAAAGGGAACTGAAGCCTGCCATTGAAGTGCCTGCATGCAGTTTGTTAAACTGCCATGTTGTTCTGACAAGTGCACCCACTTGCCAGACCTTACCCTTCCCTTTCTATGTATATCAGACACCCGTATTGTAGGTCCAAGGTACCCCCTGGGCAGGGTGCAGTGTATGTGAAAGGTACGACATGTACTAAGGTGTGTACCATGTCCTGACAGTGAAATAATCTCCATTTCATTTTTCACTGTTGAAAGGCCATCTTGCACATAGGATAGAATGGAAAAGATGTGTAATATGTTTTCAGCCTATCTTCCCAAAGGCTTAAGATGGAGAGGTGACGTTTAGTGTGCCTGAACTCACAATGTAATAACACATCTTTTTATGAAGGTGGTTTTTGCATTGTGTGTTTAGAAGTCACTCTTTTAGAAGTGGCCCAGAATAGGTTTGGACAGGGGTCAGTGCCCCCTAGACACAAAGACTTCAAAGCCATTGAGGGGTATAACTATGAGAACTGAAACCCCTGAACTTTGGAGAATGGCTTGATCAAGATTGAACAAGACTGGAGCTACTTCGTGATCAAGAGGAAATTTGCCATGGAAGAAACAACTCAAGAGACTGAAGAAAAGGACTGACCCTTGCTGTGTGTTCTGGGCCTGGCTTGCAGTTTGCTGTTTTAACTAAGGAACTGCTAAAGGGACTTTGCTGTGTACTGTGTCCCCCTGCCAGAAAGGACTTTGCTGTGCTGTGTCCTGAAGTAACTTATCTCAAAGGGCCCGAGTTGAGCTGGCTCCCTGTTGTGGAAACTCAGGAACAGTTTCCAGGAGAGTCTCAGCGATGCTGTTTGCATGTGCTTTGTGCAGCCTGAGACCCTCGTAATCAGTGCCCCGTGATCGTGGGTACCTGGAGTCCAAGCGAGGATCAGAGACGCTGTGTGCATGTGCTTTTTGCAGCCTGAACCCTTTGTGAGGATTGTCCAGTTATCATGTGCACTGGAATACAAGTGAGTCTCATTGACACTGTGTGCGTGTACTTTGTGCAGCATAAGACCTTCATGAGGATTGCCTTGTTATCGTGCACACCCGGAATCCAAGTGAGTCTCATCGATGCTGTGTGTGTGTGCTTTTTGCAGTGTGAGACCTTCGTGAGGATTGCCTTGTTACCGTGCCCCCGGAGTCCAAGTGAGTCTCAGCGAGACTGTATGTGCTTTGTGCAGCCGGAGACCTTTGTGAGAATTGCCTTGTTAACGTGCACACGGAATTAAAGTGAGTCTTAGTGATGCAATCTGCGTGTTCTTCGTGCAGCCTCAGACCTTCGTGAGGAGTGCCTGGTGATTGTGCACCCGAAGCTAAAGGGAGTCTCAGCAATGCTGTGTCTGTGTGCCCTGTGGCAGCCTGAGATCTTCGTAGCAGTAGCGGCCCAGACCGGCAGACCCCGAGGAGCTGAGCCTCCGGCCCGAGCCCGCCGTTGCCAATTCGCAAATATTGCATTGGAGGCCCAAGTCGCTGGAAGAGGAGAGGAGAGTGAGGTTGCCCCCTCCCTCCCCCCAAGTAACGTATGAGACTGCTCCTTACATTTTTTCTTTATGGCTGTTTTATCAATGATTGATTTGGCATTTATGACTTCATAATTTTTATACAGCTCCAACGAGTATACTTGCAGCAAAATCACGCTATTGAAGATTCTGTGTTTCTTCGGTTAGAAAATGTGTATTTTTCAAGCCAGGACAGATAAATGAAAAGTAAGGGACACAGTCGCTAATTGCCTGTGCCCAGCTTCTGAACCAGTTAAAAATAAGGCTCTAGACAATGAATTTGCGTTGGGTAAAATATACTTCTATGAAAATTCATTGAAATACCTCTTTCAAGGGCTTTAAATGAGCAGACATTTCTAATAGAAGGGCACAGATACATTTAAAGCACTGTGCCTTCCCTTTGTGGCTTGTTGAAATCGAAAATAGCATGCTATTAAATACATGTGGTAATCTAATTGTTAATAGATGTTTCTGTTCTTGGACCCACTTTGCAGTTTGTTGATAGAAAATGTGCATGATCCCAAAAATTGCCTATTTGGAAAAGATCAACTTCTGAGTAATGCGTCACCGCGCTGTTGAAAAGACACACCAACTGCTTCTGTCAGATGGTCGAAGGATGCTTCTTATTCCACCAGCTGCCTCTCAGTCCTGGCTCTCAGGCGTATTACATTTTGTCTGCTTTCTGTAGTGATAAGTAGAGTGGTCGCTCCAAGGAATTGGAGAAAACGATTCCCCAAAGTGTTGCCCACATTGTCAGGCCTTGGGCTGACATTAGAGTGCATAGCTGCAGAAACTGGCAGGTCCATGCCTGGGTTCAGATCCCAAACCTGCACCAGTTCCCGGTAATTTTCCATTGATGTTGGGTATTATTGCTCTAGTCCTGAACCAACATTTGCACCCGTCCACTGCCGCAAAATGTCATTTTTGCAGTGGGAATATTTTCTTTCCCACTGCGCGTCTGTGCAAATATCGCTGCGTAAAATTGTCCAGGACCAATGCAAAATGGCCCAACCAAGAGGACTTTTTCCCTGCACCAATGTAATTTATGTTATCTGCTTTCACATAGCAAAAGGAACTTTCCACGTGCTTTCTTTAATGGTGGTTATGGACCTGGTGGATCATTAGGGAGAAGAGGACAGTCTCATTCACGTCACCGCCATATTGAAAATGAAAATATCCATTTGTGCAAAATGAAGTGTTCCTGGAATCACCCGAGAAAGCACAGAGGACTAGCAATCACGGAGAAGACCACACCACAAAGAGCCTGAATGTGCTATTTAACTGCAAGCAACACCAGAGCAAACCTCTTTTCACACCCGTGGGAGCACTTATTGTCACATCAGAGAATTCTGCACAATGGAAATCCATTGGTAATGGTTTTTCACAAAAACGATTTGTTAATTATTTCCTCCTTTGAGCGGTAATCACATAAAATAGCAAACTCAGTTATAAATGCCTTCAAACACGCTTAATTGGTGTCACAGCCACGATTGGGACAAACTGTTTGTCTGGCTGTTTTCAAATCACACAAGGAGGAACGAGTTGAAAGAGCTGCTGCCTCGGAGGATTTCATGGAGGCCGGCTTCATCTTTTTTTTCCTTCTTGCCTATACATTCGTGATCCGCGAAGCAACAGAGATTCTCTGTCTTGTGGGCCAAGGATGAAAATGTTAATTGTAAATGCTAAAGGGGTAGTCTGCTGTTGCCTCATTTAGTTGTAGCAACAATCAATAGACTGGAAGGCGCGTGCGTTGAGCTGCATACTGGATAAATGACAGGTAGGCACAAAGTTAGCATTTTACTAACCTGTATACAAAGGTCCTTTTCACACAACTTAATTTCAGACTCTGATCAAATCTGAATGAAAACGTGTTGTTTGTAACGATTAACATTTTAATAAATAGTGTTAAATATAAAAAAATTAAGAAAATGTAACTTTGACAACAAAACTGTAATTTCCATTCACTAATTTGGGTGTTTTCTTTCAAGGGACTCTATTATTTGCAAGTCACTTAATGTAAATGCTGTTAACACGTACTCATCTAAGGATTGACGTAGTATATTTTTGTGATTTTATTTGGAGCTTGCATAATGGTGTACATTTTCTTTGCCACAGCCGCCTTGTGCGAGCTGAAAATATCTTGTAGCAGAGTAGTTCGAGCAGATGACTTTCCACAAGAGCCATTTTTCTCTTTGAGGCAGCTCCCTTTCAGGTATCTTGAATAACTTTACAATGCCAATATTGCAAAATGTACGCTTAATACTTTCATGTAATTTACGCACATTTTTTGTTACAAATAATTACGTTATTTCACACGCCCCTGATTTTTGAATATGAAAAAAAGCAATATTCCTGGGCTTGCTTTTCTTGAAGTAAGGACAAGATAGTGGGTTGTCCTTCAGACAGCGCGCCGAAAGAGCGCGAGAGAGATTGGGATCTGGATAGGGCGAGAGATGAAAAGATGAAATGAAGCGTGAGCGCTACACAGAAGAGGAAGCACAAAGAATTCTTTCCCAGGAGGAATCGAAGCATATACACTATGCAGGGTACCATTTTAATATAAGTAACTCTGTCCAGCCGAACCGAGAGATAAGTACGTTTGGCAATTTATTATTATTATTTTTTTTTAATATATTTTTATTGATTTTCTTTGACAAGATACAGATATACATGTAAAGATCGGTTCTTATGTTGTTGAAAAGTCAGACAATGTTAGCCTCGATCACCGTGTTCCGTAAATTTGTGATTTGCATAGCCATGTTTGTGTTGCTTCTCCTTGCCTGTTTAACAGTTGGGCGACATGTATTTCATTGATTGTTACAGACTAGAAGAGTTAAACGTTGTGCCCCCAATTAGGATGCACTTGCATCAAACAAGGGCTCCCTGTTTACACAAATAGAACATGTACCCCTAGGTCAGGGAAATAAACACTGGAAGATAACAACCTAGGCGGAAAATTTTTTAAAAAAATTGCCTACCCAATGGCCACAGGACAAAAGTGGAAAAAAGTGCAGTTTCCAATAAAAGTAGTACTATCTATATATATACTAAATAAATTTTATTTTTAAGCAAACCAATATAAAAAATGCATATATTTCAATACAATAAAATTACAATTCATAAAAAACAAATTAACAATAAAAAACACATAATGTTTTCTTTTACAAATTACGAAAGATGGTGTGTCTAGTTGTATGTCAACGCGTTTCGGCGTCCAGCGCCTTTATCAAGACAGAAGACACTTTTCTGAAAATAAAAACATATTTTAGTACAAAATATAAACAGAGTAAAAACCTACTTCCCTATTTCAAAGTTAACCTTTATCATGTTACTACAAATGAAATATTACAATTAAAACAAAGGAAACTGCAAAGAAGCGAATTATTTTGTCCTGTTATAAATGGCAATGTTTTACACCTCAAAGATGAAGGCAAAAGTTGGCGTTAGCCTCTACTTTAGCTCACGAATTCATGCTTTCATAGTTTATTTTAAAAGATAATTCAAGATTTTTGATATATCATTGATGAAACCATTATGTCATATCAACTCAGATACACATTTCATGCAAGCTTTTTGATATATCATTGATGAAACCATTATGTCATATTAACTCAGATACACATTTTCATAAACTTTTAGTGCTTTCTGCCTTCTAATTATGGCAGTCGAGTATACAATAGTAATAGGTACAATTTACCAGAGATGTAACATTGTATCAAGTCGAGGAAGGCACACATTCCACTAGATCTTCCTATTGACATTTTGCTGCTATCTACACTTTAGTCGAGGGGAATGGATTTATGTTATTCAATCAAACCTTATGCACTCCTTGCATTAAATACATATTGCTTAGTGAGATTATGACATGAAGATTATAGATATTCTACTTCGATTAAGAAACTGGCCAATACCTAGATAAACAGCACAATTACGCTGAATAAAGAAAACTAATGTTTAGATCGAGTAAATTAGAGATTCACTGTAACAGTATGATTCAGGAGGTGTAATAGAACTCTCTAAATAAACAGCACAATAGCTTTCAAATAAGGAAAAAGGAAAACAGATATTTATACCGAGTAGGTTAGAGGTTCATTGTAACAGTGTAATTTAAAAGATGGAAAGGGGCTCTCTAACTATGTTTAGCTCCATATCTGTTTGTCTGTGTAAAAGGGAACTTTTTTATAAATTTCTTCAGAGGCTGTTATTATATATCTGGTAAAAAGCACTTTTTATTTATCTAAACATTCAGGGAATCTTTCTGGTTATTTTTTGGTTCCGCTTACCTGCAGCTGTAAACTGCTCACAACAAGTTAAAAAGGGTTGTTGATGCTTTATTCTGTTTAGATTCTGTAAAGTGGTTTAAGGAATCACGCAATATTGTCAGCCAAATTCTGCATAATAGCTTTAGCTTGATAACTCGATAAACCTTCAGGAAATAAGGAGGAAAATATTCTAAGATTTACATATTATTTTAGTTTTTGTTTCTAGACCTCTGTTTGCTCACTTTTATTCGTAGACAATTTACCTGATTTTAAGGCAACCAATATTCTACCGCCTCCACAGGATATGATGAGTCGCACTGGGTAAAAAGTTCAAACTTTCAATTGCACCTATATTGAATTTATATATGAAAAAGTGCATGTCAGTCTTATGGAAATAAATCGGTTACGGCATGTTGTCAACGTGTATTAAGCTCTTCTTACCTATTTGTTTAACTAATTCTGTTGATATATGTTTAAATGCTTCTCGCGTTGTCCCTGTTATTTCAGTCGTCGGGATGTCTTGTTCCCGTTTCAAAGAAAGCCAGCTCTAAATTAGGGGATAAACAAAGTTTAGTGGCGGTGCCCTTAATCGGTAAACGATGCCGCTTTAACATAAACAGCAATGGCACAGAGAAATTAGATAAACCACTTTTCGCACACAAGCGTATCCTGTGGAGGCGGTAGAATATTGGTGAATATAAAAGTGAGCAAACAGAGGTCTAGAAACAGAATAAAGCATCAACAACCCTTTTTAACTTGTTGTGAGCAGTTTACAGCTGCAGGTAAGCGGAACCAAAAAATAACCAGAAAGATTCCCTGAATGTTTAGATAAATAAAAAGTGCTTTTTACCAGATATATAATAACAGCCTCTGAAGAAATTTATAAAAAAGTTCCCTTTTACACAGACAAACAGATATGGAGCTAAACATAGTTAGAGAGCCCCTTTCCATCTTTTAAATTACACTGTTACAATGAACCTCTAACCTACTCGGTATAAATATCTGTTTTCCTTTTTCCTTATTTGAAAGCTATTGTGCTGTTTATTTAGAGAGTTCTATTACACCTCCTGAATCATACTGTTACAGTGAATCTCTAATTTACTCGATCTAAACATTAGTTTTCTTTATTCAGCGTAATTGTGCTGTTTATCTAGGTATTGGCCAGTTTCTTAATCGAAGTAGAATATCTATAATCTTCATGTCATAATCTCACTAAGCAATATGTATTTAATGCAAGGAGTGCATAAGGTTTGATTGAATAACATAAATCCATTCCCCTCGACTAAAGTGTAGATAGCAGCAAAATGTCAATAGGAAGATCTAGTGGAATGTGTGCCTTCCTCGACTTGATACAATGTTACATCTCTGGTAAATTGTACCTATTACTATTGTATACTCGACTGCCATAATTAGAAGGCAGAAAGCACTAAAAGTTTATGAAAATGTGTATCTGAGTTAATATGACATAATGGTTTCATCAATGATATATCAAAAAGCTTGCATGAAATGTGTATCTGAGTTGATATGACATAATGGTTTCATCAATGATATATCAAAAATCTTGAATTATCTTTTAAAATAAACTATGAAAGCATGAATTCGTGAGCTAAAGTAGAGGCTAACGCCAACTTTTGCCTTCATCTTTGAGGTGTAAAACATTGCCATTTATAACAGGACAAAATAATTCGCTTCTTTGCAGTTTCCTTTGTTTTAATTGTAATATTTCATTTGTAGTAACATGATAAAGGTTAACTTTGAAATAGGGAAGTAGGTTTTTACTCTGTTTATATTTTGTACTAAAATATGTTTTTATTTTCAGAAAAGTGTCTTCTGTCTTGATAAAGGCGCTGGACGCCGAAACGCGTTGACATACAACTAGACACACCATCTTTCGTAATTTGTAAAAGAAAACATTATGTGTTTTTTATTGTTAATTTGTTTTTTATGAATTGTAATTTTATTGTATTGAAATATATGCATTTTTTATATTGGTTTGCTTAAAAATAAAATTTATTTAGTATATATATAGATAGTACTACTTTTATTGGAAACTGCACTTTTTTCCACTTTTGTCCTGTGGCCATTGGGTAGGCAATTTTTTAAAAAAAATTTCCGCCTAGGTTGTTATCTTCCAGAGTCCCAATTAGGATGCATCCATCCTCGTTGGCTTTCTTCTGGCTTTTTATTTTCAGCATGAAGGGATGTCTCCAAACGCACTGTGTGCTGTGGTAATCGATGCCCCGTTGATCTATGCGTATAGTTATTTTTTTATAAATTTGGTCTTGTCTGTGTGTAACGCTTCCCAAAGGCGTAGAATGCCCGAATTTGAATCTGAGATATTTCATGATTCACATAATCGTATCACAGGTGAGTTGACAAGCCGGAATTCAGATTAACTGATAGTCAGGGGAGAGCAACAGCCTCTGGAATGCAGTGCTTCTGACGCGGGCAGCAACTTAATGACAAAACCTACAATATATAGGTCGAGGGCATAAGAATCAAAATGGTAATACTTTAAACTTCAGCAATACGATTGCAAAAATAACGCCATGGAAAAAACTTCTAAAAAACTTAGCATATATGGGAAAACTCCCTCTAAGTTTTCCAAGTGGAGGTGTCCACAGTCTGTCATCATTTATCTCACAATAAAGGCCCATATTATTCTACCAGAATGCTGCAAAACAACCAAATATGCAGGTGATTATGTGTGTCAAATGCAACATATCATTACATGTCAGCTGTCATTTAAGATCAGTGTACATGGCTTGTGACAAAAATGGCACAAAATAAACTGTTGAATCTTTTCACAATGCCACAGTCATGCCCAGCTGCATATAGTACAATGTACACTGGTCACCACTAAACCAAACCTTAGAAAAGCTAAAGAATGGAAAGACAACAGCATTGGTAAAGTAAAGTATTGACCCACCAGTTCTGGCAATGAGAGTACTTCTTTTAATGTGGATATGCACATATGATCTGGTGGATGTGCACATGAGAACATACATAAATGTGTTGCTTACATTGCAAGAGATCCAGTGACTTAAGTCGGCTGCAAACAAAATGTGAATGACAGTTGGACAGACCAATGGATGAAGAGAGCTGATCCTTAGCCCTTCTATATATTTATATATGTTTATATGCTATTTATTTATTTTCAATTATATGAGGCGGGCAAAACAATAAAAGCTGTTGCTAGGTCAGGCCTAAAAATGTACTTAAGAGAATGGCAACACGCAGCAGTTGCCTCTTCTTGCACTATTTGATGGTATTAACCATGTTTGCTGCTGCACCATTTATGATAAAAGGCGGACTTGCTTGAAAATCTATGAATATATTTTGGAGTACCAAATGGGCATTAGAAAAATTGTGCTACTTGGGTAATCATGCCCCTTTGCTACCCTCCATCTTGCAGTCCTGAATAGTGAATCCTTTATCAAACAGAAGGAACCTGAAGAGAAAAGGTCCTGCAGATAAAAGGTGCCAGTTGTTAGCTGATGACTGCTGGAATGATGACAGTTTCTGTTGTTGCCTTCTCCCGGTCAGTGTTCTCTTTTCCCTGGAGCTGGCACGCGCCCAGTAGTTGATGCTCGGAAGATTGATCTGAGCAAGCCTCAAAATACATGGATGATGTATGTATTGATTGCGGTCCCAAAAGTTTGAATTTTAGGATATAAAACAAACAGACGTTACACTTTTCTAATGAATGCAGGGAATTTGTTTCTTGGATCAGAACCACTAGATCTCTTGGTCCTCCAAAAGTACTTCCCAAAAGTTTTACATTTTCCTTGGCAAAATAAATTCTCTCTTGACTATATACTGATAATGTAGCAACAGTGCTACCTAACGGGTATTAGATAATGCTCAAATCTAGGTCTAACAGTTTCAGTCCTAAGCTAGACGAGTCTTGTTGCAATGTGACCCTATCAGTCGGTTTGAAAGTTCTGAAAGATGTAAAATTCTTTTACTGCCCCCCTAAATAGTCAGGTCTCCGTTGACTCACTTCTGCTGACTAAAGAGTCCTCTATTCATAGGAACACATAGATAAAGGACAAGGACTGCAATGGTTGGGCGTGCAGAGCTCCAAACAGTAGGTTCTAGACACTTCAACTAGCTATAGTGTCATGTATCCTAGTCGGACTTAGTGGGGAACAATGCAATTTTTTTCAATACACTGGTTTCTTTCTAAAGTTGCCTTGACTCTCACACAATGACTTTTGCCACACATTTGCAACGGTGACAGTGCAGATTAGTTTCCAGGAAAACAATACTTAACTACTAACCAACTTTCCAAGAATACTATTGTGATACCATGACACATCATGTACAAGGTTTATACATACATTGTGCAAATGTGATTTTTTGTTTCGTACTTATGGCAAGAGAGCAATCTATAACACATAAACAATGGAGGCTTGACCAAGATCTCGGCTCAAGGCAAGGATACCTTTTGTTATAAATAAACATCAGTATTCGGGTGTTGGCAGAGGAGTGCTTCGCTGTCATTTACGTGGTCTCTACATGCTGATGCTTTGGCAAAGCATCCTGCTGATATTTCTATGAGGGGTGTCCAGCTCATGACTATGACAGTGACCTACATTCTTTACCTTCATGTAATGTGGGTTGGGCCATACAGTACGGGGAATCTTGGCAGAACACACACACATGCCCTAGACACCTAGGTTAGGGGATGCATAGTAGGAGCACACCAGATTTCCATATTGTTTTATATGATTGCATATATACATTGTTTTAGCATGATGGTGGAACTATTCATTCGGTTCAGTGCTCCAATATTTCTTATAACTTTGTTTTGCTTCTGTCTATTGATCATTGCAGTACATATATTTTATACAAGAATCACAATGATACAATAAAACTGGAAATGTTCCACTGTGTATTCCTGGTATATTTCTCTGAGGAAAAAAAGATCAGGAGTGACTGACCAAAAGGGTTCTATATCTGTTACTACGATTCCCGGGGGATCATGGTTGTCAGGTTCAGTCGTTGCCAGATCCATTTGCTACCCGGCAAGGGTTGGGGGTCTTATGGTGGCACTGTAATCTAGCTGGTGTATAAGACAACATATCCTGAGGGGGTGCATGGAATCAGTCTGTCACACTCCAGAATGGTTATGTTGTCCACAAATATGCAGTTCCTACCATAGAGTGGAAACTACATGAGAATAGATGTCACTTGAAATGGGTCATCTCAGGGGGTAGCCATGTCAGGAAGGTTTATTATAAAAGGGACTCAAGTAGAAGTCGGGGGGCAGGAACCCATTGTTTTGTCCAAGTCATTTTCAAGATAGTGTGAATGTAAATGTGTGTGTACTTGTAAAGCGCACTATCACCTGAAAGGTATCTTGTCGCTGTATACCGCTGTGGAACCCTTCCTGGCTTTCCCTGTGAGATGTCCCCTTACTGGGCACCTCCAAGGTGAGACCAGGCATCCTTGTGCTTTCGGGGCCATTGTGGTGAGTAAGCAAGCTATTGCCCAGAGTTGCAGAGTGGGACCCATGATTAGAGTAGGCACCTAGGCGAGAATTATCGAGTCCGTGGACATTGAGCCCAAGACCCTGCCGCGTCGGGAATTGAACCCTGGTCCCGGGCCAGACCTCTGCCTCAGGGTCTGCCGCTCTAATCGGTGAGCCACACTTCTCCACTTCTCCACTTCTAGTGTGGTGAATAAGGCATGTAAGGCTAGTTAGGATCATATTAGAGGTACAATAAAACAACCCCTAACTGTTTAGATTTTAGTCCCACAAAAATAAAACCTTTTACACTGTATTGTGAGACTGTGAGAGCAGGGCTGGCTTTATCGCTGGTGGAACCCAGTGCAACAATCTCTGTTGGTGTCTCCCCAGCTCATAAAAACCTCCCTCTCCATGAATTACCTCACTTCCACGCTCCACCAATGCCCCTTATCTCTCCATAGCCCTTCTCTCACATGCATTTCATATGCTTATTAGCACTAGTCATGCTAGTTTAGGGTGTCAGAACACTTTACATAGCATACACATTATACAGAACCAAAGAATCATACATGTGTAAATCAGTCTATAGGAAATGTGGCATAAGACGAGGAATGCAATTTGTAAGTATCACACTATCGATACTAGTAGGTTTGTAAGAGTATTTGGTATGGAGAAGCACAAACTCAGGATTTAAAACCACAGTGGTAGGCTTTACTAATAAGAATGTATTCTACCCAAAGGAACCCTTTTTAGCAACATTAGATTAATGAAAGACTGGTTGAAAAACAGACAATTTTAACCTAAACCATGCAGTTTGTAAGTGTCTATTTGATAACAATTCATAGGTCAATGTGCTATATTAGTGTTGTAAGATATAAACTGTAAGTAACAAAAGGATCTCTGTTGCAAAAACAGTAACCTTTTGAGGGATCAACATAAAATACAGATATGTGATTTACATGTTACATGTTCTTTGCAGCAAGCATATTAACCATCTGCTCTACTTTCTCATGAGTGGAAACTGCCACTACACAAAAGATCTCTCTCCAGCGGTAACATTAATCACCATAGTTATTTTGATATTGCTATTATTGTCTGAAAAGTGCTGGACACAAAAGGAATGCTGCAGGAGGTGCTTTTTAAATCTGTGTTTTTTCTAACACTCCCCAATATCAGCAGCAGTTGCGTCTGCACTAGTCGCACCACACTAGAGCTGGCCCTTTATGAGAGAAATCTTTTGGTCAGTGAACTATCATTGGTTACTTCTTATTTCAATAAATACAGCAGAGCTCTCTTTAAAGAGAAAAAGCTCTCATTGGATTAAGTTTCTTTTTTTTTTATTTCAAAGCATTTTATTGTATAAAGAAGTGACAAAGAATAAGAAGTACATAATATAATAAAAGTGATACAGTTGATCCAAGAGAAACAAAACAATCAGAGGCTAAGCCTGAAGCGTCCGTTAAGTAAATGCATTCCTAGATAAAAGTAGCCTGTTATATGAACTAATTAGGTAAAGGCCAATATCCGATCAATAAATAATTGTATCACAATCAATTATTAGAATCGGGGGCAGGGAAGGATATAGAGTGAAAGAAAGAAGAAAGAAAGAGAGAACAAGAAAAGAAAAAGAAAGGGGACAGAAGACAGAAAAGAGAAAGAGGAAGAAGAAAAAGAAAAAGAAGGATTCCCAACGGACTAACCAAACACGCAGAACACAAGACGCCACTCAAACAGATACATCAAAAGGAAACTGAGCAACCAACCCTTTTGATGACAAATCCATATAATCATCCAAAGCTTCCCAGACCCTACTAGAGATAGAAGGAGAAAAGTGAGCTTGATCAACCGAGGTGTGAGTACTACGCAAGAAGGAGACCCAAGCCCACCAAGTATGATAGGAAACAGAGGAAAAGGATTTCCATTCCATGAGTATAACTTTCACCGCAACAGTCAAAAGGAGATCCATCAACTGTAATTCCATTGGATCCAAGGGGAGAGGAACAGGGGCAGCCCATGGACCCAGTAATAATAATGGAAAAGAGAGTTGGAACTCAATACCAAAGATGAGAGAGAGATGTTTATGAATGAGGTTCCAAAAAGGCTGAAGAAGGGAACATTCAAAAAACATATGCTGAAAATCGCCCATCAATAATCCACAGCTCCAGCATAAATTGTCATCCTTGAGATTGAGCGAATGTAGACGAACAGGCGTCCAATGAAGGAGGTTGACAGAGAAAAATTTAGATTGCATTAATGATGGGGCAATTTTATTTCAAAGAGAAAGTTTACCAATCAATTGCCAGGTGTCTGAAGAAATATGAGCGGTAACTCCATGATCAAAATGATGTAACCATTTTTGTTGAGCAACCGTATGTGTGGGCAGTGAAACAGATGATAAAAAATTATAGATTTTGGAGGCTACGTGACCAGATTTAGTCCAGATATGAAAAAGAGAAATGGTGGAAGAGGTCGGGTGAAGATGTATTTTAGCGAGTGCCACTTTAATTTTAAGAAAAGTATAAAAATCTAAGTTAGTTAAAGAATGCTTTTGAGCCAAGGTGAAAAAGGGTAATGGCTCATCATTAGCACCATAAAGATGGTAAACAAGGGAGATCCCTTTAGCCGCCCAATAGGACAGGAGAGTGGGAGTAAGATTAAGTTTAATTTTAGAATTCCGCCAAATAGACGACCACCTAGTTTTATGTAAGGGGATTGCCACATTCCTGTCTACACTCCGGACCGCAGCAATTGTATCAAGAATTATAGAACGAGAAAACCGGATATGTAAAGTAGACGTGGTGCAAAAAGAGGCAGTCGGCAAAGGAGATGCTAAGTCCTGTTCTATTAACAGCCAAGAGGGAACAGGAAGAGGTGGAGGAGCAAACCATAAAGCACCTTGAGAAGCCAAAAAGGCAGTTTGGTACTTTCCCCAATCAGGAAAATTGCAACCTCCCATATCACAAGGTCGTCTCAAGAATTTGTAAGCAATTGTAGCCCGTTTGTCATTCCACAAAAATTTAGAGGTCAGAACATCAAGTTCACGAAAAAAGGAATCTGATAACTTAACCGGAAGCATGGACGATAAAAAATTAACAATGGGTGTTATCATCATTTTAAGAGTCTGGAGGCGACCCCACCAAGAAATGTGCTTCGGGGACCATGTATCCAAAAGACGACGCACTTTAAGAAGAGTCTGGGATTCATTATAGGCAGTAGTGGCGTATAAGGTAGAACAGAAATAAATACCCAAGTATTTTAAATGTGTAGGCTGCGATTTAAAACCCGCAGAGCCCATATGTGAAGGGAAACAATAGGCATTCAAAGGGAACATTTCCGTCTTATCTTTGTTTAAGGTATACCCTGAAACCTTTGGGAAGAGGGAGATGGTGTTTGAAATAGCAGGAATTGCCAAGTCGATATCATCGGAGAAAATAAGAACATCGTCCGCGTAGGCAGCTGTTTTAATACAATGAGATCCAAAAGAAAAACCTTTAATGTCTGGGTGTAACTCAATCAATCTGAGAAGAGGATCAATAGATAGTAAAAACAAAAGCGGAGATAAAGGACAACCTTGTCTAGTGCCCTGACGAAGATTAAAAAAGGACGACGTAGCACCATTAACTCTGATGTTAGCTCTAGGTTGAGAATATAAGGACATTACCATATTAATAAAGGAGTCACCAAGGTTATGAGCACACAAGACAGCACGAAGAAACGGCCAAGAGACCTTGTCAAAGGCCTTTTCAGCGTCAAGGGCCAAGGCCGCGGCAGGGAGTTGAGATCGTTTAGCTGATCCAAGAATATGACAAAAAGTGCGTATATTATCGCGCGCAAGACGACCCTTCACAAACCCGGTTTGAGAGGGATGAACAAGATGGGGAATAAAGGATTCCAATCGTTTGGCCAAGATTTTGGCAAAAATCTTAGCTTCCATGTTGAGCAGAGAAATAGGGCGAACATTTTTGGGATCTGAATGATCTTTTCCCTCTTTTGGAATCACTACAATAGTAGCTTCAGCTGCAGTACCAGAAACAGACCCATTTTTAACAAAAGAATCAAAGACAGATTGCAATTTGGGAACAAGCGCAGGGAGAAAAGTTTTATAAAACAGAATAGGGTAACCATCAGGGCCCGGGGCTTTGCCAGAACGAGTAGCTTTAATTGCGGTAACAATTTCCTCAGGGGAAATCGGGGCATTTAAAAAAGTACGATCATCCTCAGAAACCGTCTGCACCGGAACAGATTTTAAAAAATCTTGACAATGCTCAAAAGAGGTTTGATTAGAAGGAGTGTATAAGTTATTATAAAAATCACGAAAAACACCAAGAATTTCCCCAGTCTGAAATTTTTTAGAGCCCGAGTGGTCCGTAATAGAAGAAATTTGAGAGGACTTAAATGAGGAATCTTGAAATTTTAATGTAGCTGCAAGAATCTTCCCAGCCCGATTCTTCAACAGTAATCTTTTGGATTTCTGCGCTTGGAACTCCAATATGGGCTCTTTTGGTAACTATAGTATTATATTTGTATTTTAATTGTTTTATTAATTGTAGGCAAGATGCATCTCGAGATTCTCTAAAGGTAAATTCCAAAGTTTTAATTTCAGTTGATAAATCTGTAAGCTCTTTTTTAATAACAGAATTCCGTTTGGACATACACTTAATAACCTGACCACGGAAAGTGCATTTAAATGAATCCCAGAGGACAATTGGGGAAGAGACTGAACCTTCATTCTCATGGAAAAAAGTTTCTATTACATCAGAGAATTCATTAACCTGAGCAGTATCATGTAAAACTTCTCTATTTAATCTCCAGGAGCGAGCACTGGATTTAGGAGCAAAGGACAACAAAGGAAAAGTAACCGCCGCGTGATCAGAAATCAAAATAGGATGAATAAGCGGAGAAGAGGAGGACGGAACAAGAGAAGAGTGAACAAGTAGATAGTCAATACGAGAAAAAGAAGAGTGAGGTGAAGAAAAGAAAGAAAAGTCGCTACCAGTGGGATTGTGAAGACGCCATATATCTTGAAGCTGAGTGAGGGAACACATGTTAAGCATTTGTTTATGGGATTTTGGAGGACGAAACTGAAAAGCTGAATTCCTATCCAAAATGGGATCCATCGGTAAGTTAAAATCACCGCCAACAATAAGATTCCCAGCATGTGGGGTATCATTTAATTTTTTGGTAATCAATTTTCAAAAGGTCGGATCGTCAATGTTAGGGGCATAGATATTCATCACATAAAGATCATTATGTCCATCAGACAATTTGGTTAACAACCAACGACCTTCAGAATCGTGATCAGAAGAAATTATAGATAAACCTGAAGTCTTGGAAATTAATGTAACAACCCCATTTCGTTTGCCAGAGGCATCAGAACAGCAGACATCAGAATCCCATTCTTTTTTCAAAAATAACGCCTCTCTGGTAGAGACCTTGGTCTCTTGAAAAAGGATCAGGTCCGAAGAAAGAGCTTTACAATAATCTAAGACTTTTGACCTCTTCACCGGATGATTTAAACCCTTAACATTAAGGGATAATACATTCAAACCCGGCATGGACATATATAAAAAAAAGAAAAGACACCATAAATGACAGAGAAATAACCAACTGCACAGAGACAAGCAACCAAATAGCAAACAAAAAGAGCGCAGAGGGATAATCCATGTGGGAAATCCGAAAAAAGAAAAAAAGACAGAGAAGAAGAAAAGAGAAGGGAGAGAAGAAATAGCAGGGGAGGCCTGAAAAAGACCCAATTCATACTAAGGAGAACGTGGAAAAGCGAGCAAGGGACCCGTACAAGGAGGGATAATAATTAATATCAATTGCCCCAATAGATTACCTAGTTGATGACAATAAAGTAGGAAAAGGTAACAATCAAAATATAAACAAATACCAGCATAATAATATAAATAAGAACAATGCAACAAGTAAATCTGTAAAGTCACACTGAATTAATAACCTAGTAACAAGTGTCATACATATAATACGTAATAATATTAGTCATTTTGATACTGAAAAATACAGTGTGGTAAAGTAAAAAAGAATACACAATTCCATGAAGATAACTATGTGTATCCTCAAAAGAGACATTCAATTAATGAACAATCCTTAACTATCAAAAACTACGATATGTAATTGAAATCGGAAAAGCACGAGCATATGAAAAATATAAGAAAAGAAAGGAAGCGAATAGAAGAATAGACAGCGAAAAAGAAAGAGAAGAGATGATACATATCAGAGAAAGGCAACTATTATTAACAGAGAAGCATCAAACAATGAAAACTGACCTGAGATGAATATTGACATAAAAGATATAACCACTAGAGCAGAGGAGAAGAAAATGAGACTAAAATAGTGACCAACTTAGAAACAAGCACTAAAGACAGCGTAGAAAAAATATAAGGAGGAGAGATATATAGATCAATAGAAGAAACAACAAAACTCAGAAAGAAGGAGAGAATACAGAAAGAAGATATACTAAGGAGAGGAGTAGAATAGAAAAAGAAAGGAAGAGAATAAAAGAATAGGAAGCGAAGAAGAAAGTGCGGAGGTGATACATATTAGAGAAAAGCAACTGTCTTAATAGATAAACAGCAAGCAGTGAAACTATTGTGGAATGAATAGTGACATAACATATATCACCACTAATGCAGAACACAAGATAATGAGACATAAATAGTGATGTACTAAGACGCAAACAATATATACAGAGTAATAGGAATACTAATGCAGTCAATATTGAAAATACAATATGGTAAGGTAAAAAGGAAACCAAAAGACCATGAAGATAACCATGTGTAACCGAAAAAAAAAACCAGTCAATTAATGAACAATCCTTAATTCCATAAAATGTACGAAATGTGAGTAAATTTGAAAAAGCATAAACATTAGAATTTATACAGAGTGGTAAAGAGTGCAAAGAAGAAAAAATGAGAGAAAAATAACGGAATAAACAACATGACTATGAAGAAAGGAAAGAGTACGAAACAGAACACAAAAACTCCAGTAACTGAGTGAAAAGTCAATAATGCAGTATACTATCAGCCAGAAAGAGAAGAGGAAACATAGGAATATAGAAAACCACCATAAAGGAGACAGAAAGAGACATTTCAAGTGCCCGAAGCACCAGGATCCTGGGAAGTCGCCCTTTGAATCTCTATCTGTATCTCCATCTGGTTGTCCAGGAAGGTAGCTAAGTCAGCCGGCTCATCGAAAATTCTGGAACGACCCTTGTAAGAAATGCGGAATTTGGAAGGACCAGCAAAGGAAAAGGGAATGTTCATCTCAGAAAGACGCTTCCGAAGATTAAGGAAGCCCTTCCTCCTTATGACTGTATCCCTGGCAAAGTCTTGAGAAATTGAAATTCGATGTCCTTCCCAAACGACATTTTTAGTCTTACGCATGTGAGAAAGAATTTGTTCTGTATGTTGATGACGCAGTGGCTTAAAAATTATTGCTCTTGGCTGGGTGGCAGACTTAGAACGAAAAGTTGGAACACGATGTGCTCTTTCTATCTCAAATTCTCTCTGGAATGAGATTTGTAAATTATCGGGAAGCCAATGATACAAAAAATCAATCATAGAGGAAGATGATTGCTCTGCATCTTCCGGCAGACCAAAAATGCGTAGATTAGATCTACGATTACGGTCCTCCTGCTCAGTGAGATCTTTACGCAATGCCGCCATTGAACGCTCCAAGTGGCTGAGAGACCTGGATTGTTTCTGTAGATTATCCTCTGAGGAACTTATACGTGACTCCGTGGCCGATACACGAAGAGAAAGGGCTTTGAAGTCATTCCTAATAGCGGACACCTCCACTTGTAATAAATCCGTATTAGTCTTTGTAGATTGTGCAATATCATGCACCTCATTAAGGCGCGTTAATATTGCATCAAGAGTAGAGTTGGTGTCTGACTGAGCAGTCTCAGGCGTAGGAGACAATGCCTTAAGTCGTTTAAGCGAGGCGCCAACATCTTTTGAGTCTTTATTAGATGAGGAACGGCCCATACTTGCAGCCATGAAGAGACAGTCCCCAAGAAAAATACACAGCCACTTGAGGAAAAAAAAAGAGGACAGAAACTGCGTAGTTACACCCAAAAAAATGAAATACAGCACACTGAGCGTAAGGAGCGCCAAATCAATGACATCGGCGGACTTATATGAAGAGCAGGCATCAAAATGTATGGTAGAGCCTCATATATAGCAAGAGGTTACAACAAATACATCATGAGGAAAAAGCAGTTCCAGCAACAAAGATCTGTACTGAAGAAAAGAGAGCGTAGGCAACATAATATCTAGCCAAACAGCACAAAGAGCATAAAAAAGGAAGAAAAATGTTACCAGTTGCAAGCGCCGTGTGGAAAATGACCTGGATAACCCCACACCGGCAAGAATGTATCAAGAACGGCAATTCTGAAGAGAAAGCGCCGTCTCCGTCACAAGCGGGAAGATGGCGGCCGCCCGTGAAGAGACCGAGCGTCACAGCAGCATGCCGGGGAAGGTATGTAGCCGTCAGCAGAAGTCGCCGAAAATGATGTCAAACAGCTCCTGACATATTCCGGCACCTAGAGATGTCGTTCCGGTGAAGAGGGGCAGTCAGGAAGCGGCTGAGAATCTCCGTCGGGCCACACTCGCCTGGAAGCTCAAGCGCGACACGCCATGCTGTAACGGCGCGCAAGCCACGCCCCCTTACACCTCATTGGGTTAAGTTTATAAAATATAAAACAATAAATATCACCATCACTTTCCAGGAGCATGACTGTTAGGTACCTCTTAGAAAAGGACGTGACTTGAGCAAGGACAAAAGAAGACATAGGAGTTTGCTGCTAAGTCACGTCAGACCTCTTTGCCATGTTCTTCCAGATGTTCAACGATTTCCCATCGGTAATCGCCTCCCAGTCGTGGAAGTGTCATTGTGAACAGGAAAATTAATTCTTCCACCTGGAAGGCATGTCAATATAATATTTAGATTTTTCTTTACACCTCTACATATTTTTGCATTTATGTATTCCATTTCTACATAAAGGATAACACCTTAACATCTCTGAAGCTGATTTCCAGTTGAGGTATTGTCTGGATTTAAATCTGCAAGTAATGCTTCAAAAATGTAATTTCAGTTGACAGATTTAAAGGCCATAGACCATTTAAATTCCTAATTATGGGGATGGTTACCTGGGGACCAAAATACTCTTTGCCCTGTAACTAAAATGACTTAAAGTCTTAATCTAAGGAGAAATTATTATAGGTTCACAAAGGGACACGTTTGCAGATGATATGAGACTTTTAGTGACTGGCTGATAGCTACGGTAGGTACTGCTGTTTACCAATTGTGTCTTGAGACAATAAGTGCTACAGCACATTAAGAGAATTAGCAAGTCACTCCCTGTGTAAACTAGCATCTCCAAGGGGACTGAGAATGATCCGTCAAAGTGTATTCTAGGAGGTAGTAGATTGTATAGATCTCAGACATTTTATTTCCCTCAATATGTTAACCGTCCAGTCAAAGCCATAAAAGTATTAGGTCTTCCAATTGCTTGAAGGAAAGAGTGGCTGTTACAGTTAGGACGTCATGCCTCTTTATGGGTGCTAGATACAGCCATAAAGGCAAATATTGCCCTTTACAATAATGCGGTGCTTAAAAGAAACACAGTATTTGTGAAGTCCTTATTTAGCATTGGCTGATATTTTCTTAAGCAGCTCTAGGTGAAACACCTGTGGCTGAGCACAACTGGCCCAATAGGCAGAAAGCCATACATAATTTGAAAAAGAAGGCAGGTAAAAATGAGCACATTGTGTCTTTGATATACTCGCCTTGTCTCAGACTTTAGAACAATTAAAAAAACCACCATTTCTTACTGTTAGAAGTCATGGCAGAAGTCGCTGCAAACAGTCATATGTTCCCTGCTAGGGAGATGGCATGCATGGTGTGGCTTATGGTGCAGCTCCTCAAGTCCTGTTTCTTTGCTGCCTCTGCCTTGGAACCTACCAAATGTTGACAACATTTCTGATTCTGACATCTCTTTGTGCCAATGCTGCAGTAGCTATTGCACTATGGTTGCAGAGAATGTAATCACTGCCTTAGCTGTGGGCCACACATGACATATTGAACTAGTGCCAGAGCAAGAGGCCCTCAGTGAACTGGAGCAGCTGCAGAATCTTGTAGCTACTATTAGACCACCTAACCTTAGGGTGGTCTTCCCTCAAACATTTCAACTTTTGCCTCCATGTTTTGCTGAAATTCGTTTTGTTGGCTTTAGAAATAATGTGTACTTTACCACTGCTAACGAGTGCTAAAGCGCTTGTGTTCTCTGCTTTAAACAAGGTAAAATGGGCATACCCCTGATTGTAATATATAATTTACTTATAATCCCATTGTAGAGTGGTATACCTTATAACTAGGCCCTGTGAATTAAAAGCTACTAGTAGCCCTGCAGCAATGATTTGCCACCAACTTAAGTAGCCATGTAAGTAGTTCTTTGCCTGCCATTGTAGCATGGATGCAGTTTTAAACTGCTAATTCAATTTTGCAATATGACCCCTTTGCAAAGAATTAAACTCGCCTTTCATTCTACATAAGACAGCCCTAAGGTGGACCCTAGGTAGCCCATAGAGCAGAGTGCATAGTAATTAAAATGTTGGACATGTGCTTTTACATGTCCTGTTAGTGAAAAACTCCTACATACACCTTTCACTACTGTGAGGCTTACCTGCCCCATAGGCTAACACTAGGATGCCTTATCACATTTAATACGTTTTAATGTTGGAGTGGGAACAGGGCAGCACTTCATGTTTGGTGCATGACAAATTGTAAATAAAAATCCTCATTGGTAAAGTTGGAAAGTCAAAAGTTTTCATTTTCCTGCCCTACACTATTTAGGCTTCCAGCCTCCCCTGGATTACATGACTGGGTGCAGATGGCAGGTGACTCTTTTTATTCCTCTCAGACAGCCACACAAAAGAGGAATTATGTGTTCCTGGATGGGCAATCTACTGGCCGGATGGGGGGCGAAGCTTGGCACAGCCATACCTGAAACTGAATTGGCTGTGCCTTCAGACAATAAACTTTTCACCCCTGTATTGTTCATGAAGGCAGCTCGGAGCCAGAGCAGAGGAGGCAGGAAATGTAAGCATTTCAAGGAGAATTCTTTGCAAACGTCTCCTACTTCAAATAAGGTGTCTTGCATAAAAATGGAACCATCAGACCCACTCTGCAGTACACTCCTGGACACTGATGTTCTGCTTTGCTGTCAGAAGGACTGCCAATAATCTGCTGCCTTGCTACTCTGCTGCTCTGTGGTCTTCTGCCCTACTTGCTGAAAATTAAGACTGGACCTGCACCCTTCATCCCAGGCTGTATTAACTCCAATGTTCAGCCAGATGACCTCCTGTTTTAAGATACAGGGACATTTCAAGCTCCAGCGGATCACTGCAACTGCCTAGATGAGCTGCTGACTGGATGTGCAACTAGACCAACATCACCAGATCAGCCCTTCATGCTACAGCATTGACAGCTCATGCTGGCTGCCAACACAAAGCTCAAGCTTGACGTGAGGGCTGACAGGATCTTTGCACTACACTGATGACAGTCCCTGACACCAAGCTTGCTCCGTGCGCTACATCAGTGACCATCAACAATTCCCTGCAGCCCTTTGCAACATGAACTGAACTCTTTTCGCTGGAATTTGAAGGTAACTTTCAGTGAGATTAACCTGGTCCCTGTATCTGACCGACTTTCACCCATTTGTTCATGAGCAGATAACCACGAGAGGCAGTTTGTGCTTTGAGCGCTTTATTTACCCGAAATATTTAAAATTGCATATTTCTATATCTACAGATTGAATTTTTGTTGTTTTAGGGTCTGTTACAAATTGGGTAATTGGTTGACTTGGTGTGAGCTCTTGTCAAGCAGCAACCACAAACTTAGTCAGGGTAAGGCACAAGAATACCCCAAATTAAACTGTGCTCCACCTACTGGTAACCTGGCACAGAGCAGTCAGGCTTAACTTGGAGGCAATGTTTAAAGTATTTTTGCAACACTTCAAACAGTAAAACAATGAAAGCACCACATAAAGAGCTCCAACACAAGGTTTGCCAAATATAGATTAACTTAATAAATAAAACAAGATAAAGATAACAAAAATGCAATCAGTATAACCAGTTATACATTTCTTAGAAACATACTGTAATATAGCGCCTAAAGCAGAATGTGCCAACCACGACTATCTGGTCCCGCTGAACAGGGTCAAATTCAAATGTTTAGGCCAACTGCGATGGACTGGGACTTGGATACAGTCCCAGATTAGTACCGCTGAAGATTTAACCTTCTCAAGTTTTGTGCAAAGAGTCCCGTTCACGTTGGAGAGAACCTGCGGGTGTTGGCCTATCAGCCACACCTAAGATCCCATTGTGTGTAGCTGTCTAGGGGTAATATACAAAGCCCAACTGCCAACTACATCCAGTCATGTGAGCAGAGACAGGCTGCAGGTACCAAATGGCTAACGCAAGAAAATGCCAACTTTCTAAAAGTAATCCAAAAAGGCACGTATCTAACGCGTCCATCAGTCACACTGTGATGTGTAGGAACCGATCCTGACTATAAACAAGTTACCTTATTTATCCAAGTTTTCTCCAAGTTGAATAGAAATAGTAAACCAGTATTTTATCCAAAACTATTGCAAACGTTAATCCAATTAATTATAATCCCAACGAGGACAGTGTAATGGACAGTGTAATGCCACTGTAGTTCTATATTTAATGTAATGTTTCAAATGCCTTCTGCATGCCCATCCTGGCTTTCACATCAACATGTAAAGGTGAACAATTCATCATGGCTGCCCTCACGTAGTTTTACCCAATGCATTTCAGGCCATTTTAGCCCTTCGTCAGGTGTAACTGAAATAATAATACCAAAGATATCTAAACCGTCTTTTCTTACTACGAAGACAACTTAAGCTCAGTGAACATTCAGAAGGAACCCTTTTTTCCTCCATGGAGTCTAGACCTAGCCAGATCTTACAGAGACACTCACAGTACTGTGCTTGTCAGATGGAAAAAATCTCTCTAAAAAGAGTTTTCATCTCCTCTTCCCATCCGAATAGAGAAGGTAAGGCAGAAAAACAAATATAATAACACCATTGTTTTTCCTTGGAATCATCAAATACAATCAAAGTGGTAGCTGCGACTGAACAGTGGCAGCAGCGAGGGAGGGAGCAGGAATGAAAAAGAGATATTGCACTTACCTGGGTACTGCCACCGCAGCTCCTCTGTCCTTCCTCTTATGATGAAGCAGGAAACACGCATGCTCCTAGGCTTCCTTAGCCAATCTCAACGCTGCTGTCACCTGCATGACAGTAGCATCAAGATTGGTCTGAGCACCGTTATTTGGCGCTCAAACACGGAGTGGGAGCCTGTGCATGTTTGCCACCCAGGCTGTGCAATACAGCCTGGTGGAACACATGCTAAGTGTGCATGACTGTTTGGCTGGCCTGCGATGGCCGGCCAAACCATCCTGCACACTTAGAGTGCACACCACTCCATAATACTGCTGCTTAAAAACCTCTATTATCTTAACAGTAGATGTGTCCCTCTAAGTTTTTAAGTTCAGTTATATTATTTCTGCTAGTCTTTTGCCTGCTTCTAAGGGCCAATAATCTACCCGTCTGTTAGACTTGACATCATTGGCATGAGTCTCCATTTTTTCTGTTTGCCTCCTCTGTTTACGATGTTTTTGCTGGTATATTGCTTTGGGCACTGTGCCACTGCTGATCAGTGCCACAGTGCAAGTGCTCCCTATGTGAAATTGCTGTATTGATTGAAGTCCATGTTTGGCTTATTTGGTTTACTGTCAGTCCCTAGTAGAGTGCACCAGGAGTGCCAGGGCTTGTAAATACAAATGCTGCTAGTGGGCCTGCAGCACGTGTTGTGCCAACCACAAGAGCGGCCTAGTAAAAATATGTCTGAAGGTCTACCATTGCTAGACCTTATCTTCATGTTAGTCACCCCTATGGTAGGCCCAAGGGCAGGGTGCATTGTAAGCATAAGGTAGGACAAGCCTGACAAGGTTGGCATGTCCTAATAGTGAATTACAGCCATATTCGTTTTTCACTATTGTAAGGTGACCTGCTCTCCATCAGTTAGAATGGGCTGCCAGGATTATTAATGCTATAACCCTAGCGGGCTCGGGGAGCATGGTGCAATGTCAAGTTTGGTATCCCTGAACTCAGGGTTTAATAACGCATCCGTTTGGGTGGATGGTTTTTGGACTCTGTGTTTGAAAATAGCACTTTTAGAAAGTAGCTATTTTCTTGTCTAACTGTCTACCGGTCTCTGCTGGTTCTGGTGTGCGTGTGACAGGAGCTGGGTGGCTCCAGAGGTCTGAATGAGTCAGTGTGGGATGAGAGGGGCATTTGCATTGAGAGTAGGGGAAGAGTAGCTCCTGATAGCCTGCCCTGCCTGATACAATGATGGCTCCGCCCCCTGCCAGGCGACTGATGGCTCTGTGCCTGCCTGGGACTTTCCTGGCCCACCTCCTGCCGGGCAACTGATGGCCCTGCCCCTGCCAGTGACAATGCTGGCTCCGCTTCTGCTGGGCGGCTGAAGACTCTGCCCTGCACAGTGAATAGGCCAGGTGCTTCGGCCTGGCAACACCCACAACAAACCAAAGATGGGGGGGAATTCCCCTGCATGGACAAAGGGATCAAAGCCAGAAAGGGGTATAAGAGAAGGACCCCTGAACCAAGAATTTAGATCACTTCTGACAAGGAAACCTGAACCAAGGACAAGAAGCCTGCTGATCTAAGGACTGCCTACCCCTTCTGCCAGAGTGCTGTTTGTTGGGGGAATCCTGCATTGCTTCTTTATTTTTGCCAAGGAACCAGGAGAGAGGAACTGAGTGTGTACTCTCAAGCTTTGCTCAAGAAAATCTCCAAGGGCTGGAAGAGTGCCAGCCTCCTGTTGAAGTCACAGGGCTAAAGGACTTCATCTATTTGCTAAAAGTGCTTGTTGCTGGAACCTGAAATCCAGCACCTCTGAAGAATCCAGCAATCTCGACGCCGACGGACGCCGCCGAATCCAGCTCGACATCGTGAGTAACGGCTCCAGTGTCCCGCACCTTCGACGCCGGCCGCCGGGCCCGATCGACGCCAGTAGCGACGCCAGTGAGTAGCGAGTTCGGCTCCAGCTCCAAGTGACCCTGTGTCGACGCCGCTGCTGATCGCATCAACATCGAGCCCTCTCGACGCCGTGAGCGCTGCTCACTCTTGCAACATCGACATCGACGACGCCGTATCCTGCTTCATCTCGTGAGCGCTGCTCCTGCCTGAGTTCGGTCGATGCCGCTGCAGATCGCCCGGACTCCGAGGCCCGATCGACACCGAAGACTCGACGCCGCTGATCATCGAGTGCTTCACTTCTCGACGCCGCTGATCATCGAGTGCTTCACTTTTCCAAGGTACTGTGTTGTGGGGGTCTGTGCGACTCCGGGCTCGACGTAGCGCTCCTCGCGGTCGACGCCGAACCTTTGGATTAACTTTGCCTCGACGTCGTGTGACTCCCGTGTGGGTTACATTGTTGCCAAGAACTGTGTTTTAAAGAAGAAGACTTGCTTTTAATACTAAAGACTTTGTGCTAAGAAGAAACCGTGCTTGAACTATTATTTTTCCTTCCAAGAGTATTTATTAAGACTGTGGTATATTTTTGTCGTTATTTGGTCTTGTGCTAAGCCTTATATAAAAATCCTTATTTTTATAATACTACTGTGTCGTGTCCATTTGTAGTGTATTCACTTTATTACTGTATGTGGTCATAAATGCTTAACGCACTGCCTCTGAGATAAGCCTGTCTGCTTTGCCAAGCTACCAAGGGGGTGAGCAGGGGTTATCTAAGTGTGTGATCCCCTTGCCCTGACTAGAAAAGGTGTGTCCCTATTTGTCAGAAGTGTATACCTCTGCCAACTAGAGACAGCCGCTTCTAACATTGGTGGGTCAGCGGTGAGGATTTGAACTTTGCATTTATGACCCATGTGCAGTGATTAGTGTGTGCTACATAGTGAAAGCAGACCATAGCGCAGCCACAATCTGTTTTGGTTGGATATTCTATTTTTGTTCTCCGCTTTCCTGGAGCTTGATTTTGGAAACTGCCAGTTTTGACCATGAGTAATGCTGGAGGCACTACACCTGTTGTTGAGGAGGAATTTGATAGGAGTAAGATCAACGACTATCAGTTAAAGGATCTGAAATCCTTTTGCAAGCAATTTAAAGTTCCTACCACAGGCTGCAAAAACAAACCAGAATATCCCAAAGCATTGCAGGCCTGGGTAGAGGCCAGAGATCCCTCTGATGCGGTGGTGGTACCGCCAGGGGAAGGGGAGGAGGAGGTGCCAGTGAATGGGCCCACATCCCCTCCTGGCAGCAGTGTTTCCTCCAAGGGTCTTTCTCCTGAAGAAAGAGAAGAAAGGGAGAAAGAGCGAGCTTACAACATGGAAATGGCAAAACTTAAGATAAATGGGCAGTTGGAAATAGAGAATGCAAGAGGCAGGAGAGAAGCTGATATGGAGATCAAAAGGTTAGAGTTTGAAAGAGAGAAGTTAGCTTTTGAGCGTGATACCAGGATGAGGGAGTTGGAGCTCAAAGCTAAAGACTTAGAATTGAATCCCTCTGGTGGCAGCATCCCATCTGTGCCTGCAGAAAGTAGGTTTTAGTTTCCCAAAGATGTGATCAAAGATTTTCAGAAGAATGAGGATATTGGTCAATGGTTTAAAGCATATGAGTTAGCATTGTTGGCCCACCGGGTCCCTGAGAAGGATTGGGGAGCGGGGTTGTGGGGTCGCTTTGTGAATGAGGGAAGAGATACCCTGTTAGACATGCCTGTTGAGGATAGGATGTCTTATGCTCATATGAAGGATGCTTTAATGTTAAGGTATGGCCTAACCCCAGAAAAGTACAGACAGGCCTTTAGAGAATGTAAGAAGTTGCCTGGTACTACGTGGGTTGAATATGTGTCATTTTTTTGCAGAGCCATGGATGGTTGGGTAAAGGGCAGCAAAGTGGAAAGTTATGATGCTCTTTATGATTTGTTTGCTTGGGAGCACTTGTCTAATAACTGTTTTCCAGCGCTGCGCCAGCACCTTATTGATAGCAAGATATCTAACCCTAGAAAACTTGCTGAGGAGGCGGACCGCTGGGTCAGTACCAGGGTCCACAAGGGTCCAGTGGGAGACTCAGCCAAAGGTGGGCAGGGTCCCCAGCAGAAGAGTGGGGGGGACAAGGGTAAACAGAGGGAGTTCCAGAAAGGGCCCCAAAGTAATCCCCAAGGGAACCAAGGGAAGGGTTCCCAGCCTCCCACAGAGAAGAAATCAGAGGCCCCGACAGGTAAACCTGTTCGTAGGGGCCCAATGACCTGCTTCGCTTGTAAGCAGGTGGGACACCGGTTTTATGATCCCCAGTGTCCCTTGAAGAACTCTAGTGCACCACCCCGTGCCGCCCCCCATCAGTTGGCGAGTGTAGCCCTGGGAGGGGAGGAGATGGTTGCCCATGGTGGGGAGGGTCCCGCAGAGATGTCCCTGGTCTCTCTAGGAGACATGGAATTGGTCCCTCCACCCCCTCTGCCTAGTAACACTAAGAAATATAGGCAGTGGGTGACTTATTCCTTACTGAGACGTGGACCCACGCCGACTGCAACATTGAACTTGATTGGGCCTGCCCCCAGGATTTTAAAATACTGCATCTTCCTAGGCCCAAGGGCCGCGGTGGCGGAGTAGGTATTATTTATAGAGCCTCCTGGTCTATAAACATCCTAGACATGGACCCAGTTGCCGGAACAGAACTCCTCGGCCTTTCCATCAATTGTCACTCGGGAGCCACCTTCACGGCCATTATCTGCTATCGCCCCCCGGGAGCTTTCAACTCCCAACAGCAACAATCACTGCTCACCATCCTCACAAATATGGCCACCTCTCACAACAAACTGCTCATTCTAGGCGACTTCAATCTCTGGCCTAATGGCAGCCTTGACAGCGCATTGCACAATCTAGTACTTTCTTGTGAAAGTGTGGGACTTACCCAACTGGTTAATAAACCCACCCACACAGCAGGGCACCAACTTGACTTAATCTTTGTCTCCCCTCAGCTAGCACACCTGAGTGACATCCTGCCTATGTGCTGGACCGACCACGCACTCATCAAATTCCACTTAACCAGCAACAGAGCCAGAAGGCCGCTTCATAGCACCTCCTCTGAATTCTTGTACAGAGACTGGAAAGCTCTGGACAAACTATGATCGGCCGGCCCTGTATTCAAAGTGGAAAATAGTTTCTCCCCCACTAATTCGGTGGAGGACAACTTCAAAGTCTTCTGTACTAAGATCTCCTCTGCCTCTGACTCTTTCGCCCCCCAGAAAAAATGCAAACCCAAGAGCAGAGCACCAGCCCCCTGGTTTGACGACTCTCTGAAAATCCTCAAACTAGCCTGTAGAAAATCAGAGAGAAAATGGAGGCAAGGCTACTCCGACGCCAATAAACTACTTTGGAAAAATAATCTTCGGGCTTATAAAGCTGCAATTGTTCAAAGTAAAGCCAACTACTTTTGCTCTACCATTATCAACGCCACCAACAGCTCGAAAAGTATCTTTCAGATCCTCAAAACTCTAACACATCCTGAATGCGCCATAAAAACTATTCTACCCACACAAGCACTCTGCGACAATCTTGCACTATTTTTTAAAAACAAAATTGAGACCATTATTCACAACCTTTATACCTCACCTCCATTAGGCAGCTCCCACAACCAAGGGGCCTGCACCATTGACCCTGAGCCGATGTTCTCAGGTCACCTCCCAGCGGAAAGGTTGCGGGAATTTCCCCCCATCCCAGAAACTGATTTTGAAAGACTGGCACTCGGGATCACCTCGGGCTCCACTCTTGACCCTCTGCCTCCAAAAATTTGGAAAAGTTTTGGAACGGAACTTTTCGGGACCCTGCGCAGGATCTGCAACCAATCCCTGCATTGCGGATTTGTTCCAACCCCATGGAAGCAGGCTCTCATCACCCCGCTGCTAAAAAAACCCTCCTTAAACCCCGAATGTTTATCGAACTATCGGCCCATCTCCCTTTTGCCATTCCCGGCTAAGGTCGCCGAACGATGGGTTAGTGCCTGTCCCTCTACCCACCTGGAGCAGAATCACATCCTGGACGACTTCCAATTTGGCTTCCGTCCAGCCCATGGCACCGAAACAGCTGTTCTGACAGCCATGGAGGATCTTCGTATGCGTGCAGACAGGGGCCAGGCAGTAGCCTTGATCCTGCTGGACCTGTCTGCCGCATTCGACACGGTTAACCATGGGATTCTGTTAGAGAGACTCGGTGAGGCTGGGGTGGATGGCACGGCTCTGCTATGGTTCCCTTCTTACCTGCGAGACAGGAGGCAGGCTGTGTCCCTCCCCCCATTCCAATCCGCCTTTGTCCCTGTGCCGCATGGGGTGGCTCAGGGCTCGTCTATCAGCCCCATTCTTTTTAACGTGTACCTCAAACCCCTGATCACGCTAATAAAAACCCACAGGTTAAAAACTATCAACTATGCGGACGACACCCAGCTCATTCTCTCTTGGGAGGGAGAAGACTCCATCCCCCTTACATCATTTCATGATTGCCTTAGGGAGACGGCTGGTTGGTTACACAAAAATTCCCTCCAATTCAATTCCTCCAAAACTGAGGTTCTGTATTGTGCGGGAAGCCGAATACCTCGCCTGTTCCCTAGCGACTTTTGGCCTCCGGAAACACCGGAAAAACCACACCCAGTCACCTCGGTTCGCAACCTGGGGGCCATGCTGAACAACAAGCTGAATATGGAAACCCAGGTAGCTAAAACTGTGGGAACTTGCTCAGCCCTTCTGCGCTCCTTGCGCAAAATCATGCCACTCCTCCCCGCACAAGCTCGGGCGTTGATAGTCAGGTGCACTATCCTTAGTCGCCTTGACTACTGTAACGCGTTGTTACTCGACTCTCCAGTTGTATTACTGGATCGACTCCAAAGAGTCCAGTCGGCCGCCGCCAAGCTAGCTCTTGGCTGGACCAGGAGGTCCTCTGCCACAGCGGCCATAGCCGAGCTACACTGGCTCCCCCTGAAGCAACGAGTGGCCTTCAAAGCTCTTTGCCTTGTCTTTAAAGCTCTGCACGGAGGCGGGCCCAGACCTCTACAAGCCATGTTCTCCTGGTACATCCCCACCAGAACTCTACGTTCTGCCTCAGCCTGCTTGGTAACAGTACCTAGATACAACAAAGTCAGGACGGGGGGCAGATCCTTCAGAGTCGCAGCTGCCAAACTGTGGACAATTTGCCCCTTAAAATCCGCCAAATATCGCAACTCCTCCCCTTCCGGAAACGTATCAAAACATGGCTATTCCCTTAAACCCTAACTCGCTTGCTACTCGCTTTAATCTCCTCAGTTATAGAGTATTCTCCAGCGCCAGGAAACCTGCAAGGTGTCAGCCGCGCTATAAAAATGTTTTAAATAAATAATTAATGGCCATAGAGTGGAAGCTCTCAGAGACACCGGAGCGAGTGTGACAGCTGTCAAGTGTCACTTGGTGTCCAGAGAGCAGGTTGTTCCCCACGCATTCTACCCTGTGATAGCTGCTGACAACTCCCAGAGAGAGTGTGAGGTAGCTCAAGTTTCCTTTGAATGGGGGGGGTTTCAGGTACTCTTCAAGTTGCTGTAAGGCCCGCCATGCCTGTTGATTGTCTCCTGGGCAATGATTTAAAAGACTCCCCTTGGGCTAAGGTGGAGAGGGAGACACATTTGAAAATGTTGGGTGTGCCAGAGTGGCTGTGTGCAACCACTCGATCCATGACAGCAAGTAAGGGTGTTGATGGGGTCCCGGAGCCTGAAAGTATGTCCCAGGACCCAGCTGTGAAGAGAAGAGGCAGGGGGCGCGGGAAACCGTCCCCCATAGTTCCCGTGGTCCAGGAGGAGGCAGACCTTGAGGGGTATGCCCTGGAACCCACAGGTGAACAAGTTGCTGAACTGGGAGACCTGCCCGAGCTGACCCACTCGCAGCAGGTTGGTGGTCCCTCCAGGGAAGAATTCTGTGCAGAACAGAAAGTGTGCCCTTCTCTTGTGGGTATGAGGCAGCAGGCCTCAGCCCAAACCTCAGGTGATCAGTCAGGGTCACATTTTGTTTACTGGGAGAACGACCTCCTGTATAGCGAGCCTAAGGCTGCTGAGCCTGGGTCAGCCCGTGTGCTGGTGGTACCCCAGCGCTTCAGAGCCTTCCTACTGGGTTTGGCTCATGACGTTCCTTTAGCTGGACATCTGGGGCAGGACAAGACCTATGACAGGCTTGTCACCCATTTTTATTGGCCTCAGATGAGAAGGGATACAGATATCCATTGCAAGACCTGTCAAACTTGCCAGGCAAGTGGGAAAAGCGGGCGGAAGCAGAAGGCTCCCCTCCAACCTTTTCCCGTGGTCAGTACCCCCTTTGACCGGGTGGGGATTGACATTGTTGGGCCCCTGGACCCCAAGACAGCCCTGGGCAACAGGTTCATCCTGGTCTTGGTGGACCATGCCACACGGTACCCGGAAGCCATCCCTCTCAGAACGGTGACGGCCCCCGTGGTGAGTCGGACACTGATGGGTGTTTTTTCCCGAATGGGGTTCTCCAGAGAGGTGGTGTCAGACCGGGGCACCAACTTCATTTCCAACTATATGAAGTCTTTGTGGAAGGAGTGTGGGGTAACTTACAAGTTCACCACTCCTTACCACCCTCAAGGTAATGGGTTGGTTGAAAGATTCAACCGTACCCTTAAAGGCATGATTATGGGTCTTGAAGAACCAATGAGGCGTAAATGGGACGTCCTCTTGCCATGCCTGTTGTTTGCTTACCGTGAGGTGCCACAAAAGTCTCTAGGGTTCAGCCCCTTTGAGCTCTTGTATGGTCACCCGGTAAGAGGACCTTTGAGTCTGGTCAAAGAAGGCTGGGAGCAATCTCCCAGGAAACCTCCCCAGGATGTATACAGTTACATGCTGGCCTTTAGGAACCAGACTAGGCGCTTCAGAGATCTTGCTCAGGCAAATCTGGAGGCCAGCCAGGAGGAGATGAAGCGGTGGTACGACCAGAAGGCCACTCTGGTAGAGCTTCAGCCTGGACAGAAAGTTTGGGTTATGTCCCCTGTGGAACCTTGTGCGCTCAAGGACAGGTGGACTGGACCATTTGAGGTTGTGGAGAAAAAGAGCGATGTCACCTACATGGTGGACTTGAAGTCTCCCAGGAACCCCTTGCGGGTCCTGCATGTCAACCGTTTGAAGCCCCACTTAGAAAGGTCCGAAGTGGGCATGCTCCTAGCTACAGATGCTGGAATGGAGGAGGAGAGTGAGCCTCTTCCTGACCTCCTGTCTGCAAAAGAGCAAGATGGGTCAGTGGATGGTGTTGTCCTCTCTGACACACTGACCCCTGAACAGCAGCAGGATTGTCGCCAATTGTTGGGACAATTCCCTGATCTGTTTTCCTTGATTCCTGGTGTCACTCAGTGGTGTGTCCATGATGTGGACACCGGGGACAGCACTCCTGTGAAGCACAAGGCTTACAGAGTGACTGACAAGGTCAGAGCATACATCAAGGAGGAGGTCTCCAAAATGTTTGCCTTAGGGGTGGTTGAGTCCTCTAGCAGTCCTTGGGCCAGCCCAGTGGTCTTGGTCCCAAAGGCTGCAGCGCCTGGTGCTTCACCGGAACTTCGGTTCTGTGTGGATTACCGAGGACTCAATTCAGTCACCAAGACTGACGCGCACCCCATCCCCAGAGCTGATGAGCTCATAGATCGGTTGGGGGCCACCCGGTACCTTAGTACGTTTGATCTAACGTCTGGGTACTGGCAGATCGCCTTGACTGATGGGGCAAAAGAGAGGTCACAATTCTCCACACCAGATGGGCACTACCAATTCCGGGTTATGCCCTTTGGGATGAAGAATGCCCCTGCCACCTTCCAGAGGTTGGTCAACCAGGTCTTGGCTGGACTGGAGGATTTCAGTGCCGCCTACCTGGACGACATCGCAGTGTTCAGCGCCAGCTGGGAGGAACACTTGCGCCACCTCCAGGAAGTGTTGTTGGCCCTGCGCAGAGCAGGCCTCACAATCAAAGCCAGTAAGTGCCAGATTGGGCAGGGTTCAGTGGTGTACTTGGGGCACCAAGTAGGGAGCGGCAAGGTGGCCCCCCTGCAACCCAAGATTGATACCATCCTGGCATGGGCACCGCCCAAAACCCAGACTCAGGTGAGAGCCTTCTTGGGTCTCACGGGTTATTACAGGAGGTTCGTCAAGGATTATGGTAACATTGTGCACCCCTTGACTTCGCTGACTTCCAGGAAGCAGCCACGACTTGTGATCTGGACTGACGCCTGTCAGACGGCCTTTGACACCCTGAAAACTGCAATGTGCACAGCACCCATACTCCAGGCACCCGACTTTTCTAAAGAATTTGTTGTCCAGACGGACGCTTCAGAGCATGGCGTGGGGGCTGTTCTAGCTCAGGTGAATGAAGAGGGCCGAGACTTACCTGTAGCCTTCATCAGTAGGAGGTTACTTCCCAGGGAACAGAGGTGGAGTGCAATAGAGAGAGAAGCATTTGCTGTGGTCTGGGCGCTGAAGAAGCTAAGACCCTACCTGTTTGGGACTCACTTCCGGGTTCAGACAGACCACAGGCCCCTCAGATGGTTGATGCAGATGAGGGGTGAGAATCCAAAGCTGTTGAGGTGGTCCATTTCCCTACAGGGGATGGACTTCACGGTGGAACACCGCCCTGGCACAGATCACGCCAATGCTGATGGTCTGTCCAGATTTTTCCGCCTTAGTGTTGAGGACTCCCTAGGGTAAGGGTAGTTCTCCCCACATTTCAGCTGGAGGGGACACGTGTTAGACCTGACATCATTGGCATGAGTCTCTCCTCGATTTTTTCTGTTTGCCTCCTCTGTTTACGATGTTTTTGCTGGTATATTGCTTTGGGCACTGTGCCACTGCTGATCAGTGCCACAGTCCAAGTGCTCCCTATGTGAAATTGCTGTATTGATTGAAGTCCATGTTTGGCTTATTTGGTTTACTGTCAGTCCCTAGTAGAGTGCACCAGGAGTGCCAGGGCTTGTAAATACAAATGCTGCTAGTGGGCCTGCAGCACGTGTTGTGCCACCCACAAGAGCGGCCTAGTAAAAATATGTCTGAAGGTCTACCATTGCTAGACCACGTGCAGTCTGGTACTGTCACGCAGACTGCGCAAGTACACCTACTTGCCAGTCCCTAAACCTTCCCTTAACTTCATGTTAGTCACCCCTATGGTAGGCCCAAGGGCAGGGTGCATTGTAAGCATAAGGTAGGACAAGCCTGACAAGGTTGGCATGTCCTAATAGTGAATTACAGCCATATTCGTTTTTCACTATTGTAAGGTGACCTGCTCTCCATCAGTTAGAATGGGCTGCCAGGATTATTAATGCTATAATCCTAGCGGGCTCGGGGAGCATGGTGCAATGTCGAGTTTGGTATCCCTGAACTCAGGGTTTAATAACGCATCCGTTTGGGTGGATGGTTTTTGGACTCTGTGTTTGAAAATAGCACTTTTAGAAAGTAGCTATTTTCTTGTCTAACTGTCTACCGGTCTCTGCTGGTTCTGGTATGCGTGTGACAGGAGCTGGGTGGCTCCAGAGGTCTGAATGAGTCAGTGTGGGATGAGTGGGGCATTTGCATTGAGAGTAGGGGAAGAGTAGCTCCTGATAGCCTGCCCTGCCTGATACAATGATGGCTCCGCCCCCCTGCCAGGCGACTGATGGCTCTGTGCCTGCCTGGGACTTTCCTGGCCCACCTCCTGCCGGGCAACTGATGGCCCTGCCCCTGCCAGTGACAATGCTGGCTCCGCTCCTGCTGGGCGGCTGAAGACTCTGCCCTGCACAGTGAATAGGCCAGGTGCTTCGGCCTGGCAACACCCACAACAAACCCAAGATGGGGGGGAATTCCCCTGCATGGACAAAGGGATCAAAGCCAGAAAGGGGTATAAGAGAAGGACCCCTGAACCAAGAATTTAGATCACTTCTGACAAGGAAACCTGAACCAAGGACAAGAAGCCTGCTGATCTAAGGACTGCCTACCCCTTCTGCCAGAGTGCTGTTTGTTGGGGGAATCCTGCATTGCTTCTTTATTTTTGCCAAGGAACCAGGAGAGAGGAACTGAGTGTGTACTCTCAAGCTGGAAGAGTGCCAGCCTCCTGTTGAAGTCACAGGGCTAAAGGACTTCATCTATTTGCTAAAAGTGCTTGTTGCTGGAACCTGAAATCCAGCACCTCTGAAGAATCCAGCAATCTCGACTCCGACGTACGCCGCCGAATCCAGCTCGACATCGTGAGTAACGGCTCCAGTGTCCCGCACCTTCGACGCCGGCCGCCGGGCCCGATCGACGCCAGTAGCGACGCCAGTGAGTAGCGAGTTCGGCTCCAGCTCCAAGTGACCCTGTGTCGACGCCGCTGCTGATCGCATCAACATCGAGCCCTCTCGACGCCGTGAGCGCTGCTCACTCTTGCAACATCGACATCGACGACGCCGTATCCTGCTTCATCTCGTGAGCGCTGCTCCTGCCTGACTTTGGTCGACGCCGCTGCAGATCGCCCCGACTCCGAGGCCCGATCGACGCCGAAGACGCGACGCCGGACATCTCGACGCCGCTGATCATCGAGTGCTTCACTTCTCCACGCCGCTGATCATCGAGTGCTTCACTTTTCCAAGGTACTGTTGTTGTGGGGGTCTGTGCGACTCCGGGCTTGACGTAGCGCTCCTCGCGGTCGACGCCGAACCTTTGGATTAACTTTGCCTCGACGTCGTGTGACTCCCGTGTGGGTTACATTGTTGCCAAGAACTGTGTTTTGAAGAAGAAGACTTGCTTTTAATACTAAAGACTTTGTGCTAAGAAGAAACCGTGCTTGAACTATTATTTTTCCTTCCAAGAGTATTTATTAAGACTGTGGTATATTTTTGTCGTTATTTGGTCTTGTGCTAAGCCTTATATAAAAATCCTTATTTTTATAATACTACTGTGTCGTGTCCATTTGTAGTGTATTCACTTTATTACTGTATGTGGTCATAAATGCTTAACGCACTGCCTCTGAGATAAGCCTGTCTGCTTTGCCAAGCTACCAAGGGGGTGACCAGGGGTTATCTAAGTGTGTGATCCCCTTGCCCTGACTAGAAAAGGTGTGTCCCTATTTGTCAGAAGTGTATACCTCTGCCAACTAGAGACAGCCGCTTCTAACACCGTCTTTTCTCCATATTCATACATCTCTTTTCGGTACGCTTGGAATGCCTGGGCTACTTGTGTTTGAAACACATTGTTAAGCTCTGCTTTGACAATTATTGTCTGATTCCTAACTGTCATTGATCTATTGCCCGCCCCCTGGGATACTTCTTTGGTATGTTCTGTTTCTAGCTGTGCTAACCTGGCCATTAAGGTGGTGACCTGCTGCCTCTGCATTTTGCGCTGTTGTCCCACATAGCTTATTATTTCCCCACTTAGGCACCCCTTAAATTTATCCCACACCGTTATGCGCGAGGCACTATACCGATTTATTTCAAAGAATATTTTAGTCCAATCTTTAATATATCCGCCAGCAGCTTCCTGTCAAATGTCCAAGACCGAGGTTCCTTTGCAAAATTCCGGCCCACTAAATCCAGAATAAGGGGATTATGATCTGAAAAGATTTGCGGCAGTTTTTTTTATCTCGGCTCCCCCCAATAAATTAGCAGAGACCAGAAAATAATCAAATCTAAAATATTTTTGGTGCGCATATGAGAAATAAGCATACCCGGGGTCTGCCTTCATCTTATCTACCCACGCATCTACCAGGCCAAAGCTGGACTTAAAATTATTACTAGCCTGATTGACCCTTGGTTTTCTTCTCTTATACTTCTGCCCTGATACTATACAACTGTCTGAGTGCAGATTAAAATCACCACATACTACCACTAGGGTAGGCCATGTAGCATGCTCTAGCTCTAACTCTTCCCATAGCTCTGGATCATCTTGATTTGATGCATACACAGTCACTATAGTTACCCCGATACTTAATGATGCAATGGCCCACCTACCCCATTTATCCACCTTAGTCTGTTTACAACTGCCTGCATGACGTTTGACAAATACTGCTACTCCTCTAATCATTGAGGTCTGAGGAGAACAAACAGCTAATCCTGAGGATAATCTGTCAGTAATAGAAAAGGAAGGCTCTCTGCTTAGTAAATTAGATCCAGATATACGTGCAGAATTAGAAGTCTACATTACACTAGAGGAAACGGTTTCAGCCTTAAATTCACTCTCTTCAGGGAAGGCCGCCGGCCCAGATACAATTCCAGTGGAGCTATATAAACTACTTCAAGGCAAACTGGCTATACTTCTTCAAGATCTTTTTCTGGATGTTCAATACCGGGGGATTCCGCCTAACTCATGGAAGGAAACAGATATAATCATATTCCATAAAAAGGGGAACCTCCGTCAGCACCTGGGTCATACCGACCTATATCCCTGATAAATTCAGATACAAAGGTGTATTCAAAAATCTTAGCTACTTTGCTCCAGAGAATCATAGTCAGCTTGGTCTCTCCCTGGCAGCATGGATTTGTGCCAGGAAGGGGAACAACGGATCACACTCGACGAGTAATATCTTCGTTAGATCTTGCTGCAGCAAAGGGGGGATAAGCTGTCTACGATTCTCTTGGACGCAGAGAAGGCCTTCGAGTGAAGTGGCAGTATCTGTGGGAGGCGTTAGCAGAACGAGGGCTTGGTCCAAAAATGATAACAGCAATCAAGGCAATGTATCATAATCCATCGGCTAGACTACAAATAATGGGGATGGCATCAGATCCGATAGAGGTAGCAAGGGGCACTCAGCAGGGTTGCCCTTGTTCTCCCATCTTGTTTGCTATATATCTTGATCCATTTATCAGACAGGTAAATGAGAACTTAACGATTGAACCCTATGTGATCAATGGATATGAGACACAAATACTTGCCTGCGCAGACGATATTGAGGTAATTACATCAAACCTTGAAACAACAATAGTAGAAATTGGGAGAATGGCAGAGGAATTCGACAGTAGGTCAGGCTATTGTCTGAATAAAGGAAAGACACAGTCTGCACTGGACAGGGAAACTTTCAAGATCAGCGTCAGACAGATAGCGCAACCTATCTGGGAGAAAAGATCGGTCCGGATATGAATACATTATGGGCAAATAATATTGACCCAGTGTTACAGGAATTATCCACCGAGCTACGACGGCTGGATAATTTGCATTTAACATAAGTGGGCAGAGTTAATGTCCTACAAATGAAGATTTTCCCTAAAATACTCTATTTATTTCGAGCAATCCCTTTAGAACTGCTGAGTTGCTCATTTCAGAAAATGAACTCAATTTTCTCTAACTTTATTTGGAGCTATTAAAAAACTAGGGGAGCCCTGAAGACATTACCTTTGCCAAGGGAAAGAGGGGGATGGGCTGCTCCAAACCTATACTACGATTATTTGTCAAATTTTGTGCTAGGAATGGGTGATCTATTGGGTGCAGATGAATGTGTGAGTGAGGATAATGTGCCATCAATCTATCAATTAGCCGTGGGGAGAGAAGCAGAAGGGCTCCTGCTTAAACAGTTAGAACGTAGTTTCTATAAAAAAATTCCACTCCAAATGTTTGAAAGCAGCGAGATCGGTTTGGAGCAAAGTATGTAAAATTATGGAAATTCCAAATTGTAACCGATATACCCCATTATGGGGATCATCGATTTTTCCTGCAGAATTTTGGGATAGCATGGCTAGAGAGTGGGTGCAGGCGGGCATACAGCGTGTTGGGTATTTATTTAATGAAAATTTAGATACACAGTCTTTTTCAGAACTGGCTCAGAAATTTGAGAATGGAAATAGAACATATTTAAAATATATTCAAATTAGGGGATGCATAAAAAACCAAGTCAGGAAACAGGAAAATCTGCAGGCAATACCACTTATGGATAAAGTATATCGGGGGGGATCGGAGGATTGGGGAAGTCTATAAAATCTTAATAGAAAAAATACCCGATGATATGGAGAAAACAGAGTCAAAATGTGCATCAAAACTGGGGGATGAAGATATAGATAATCATATGTCAGTGACATTGGGAGAAAACATATTTTGGGCTGCAAATCTTTAAACCCAACACTCCAAGACGGTGTTTAACCCATATTATACCCCAGCAAAATTTTATGGTTGGGGGAAAAGAGACAACGATCATTGCCCCAGATGTCAGCATAGCCCTGCGGACCCTACGCATATGTTCTATGCGTGTACGTCCCTGACTCTTCTAATAAAGGGGATAGAAACATTTTGGTATGAACTGATGAACTGCACAATTAAGATTAATGATCCGGTGATGCTCTTTGGGTATGATGGCCAGTGCGAGTTAATATCTGCACATAGATAACTTGGTTTTTGTCTCAATAGCGGTTGCAAGGCTATTAATAGCTACAGCGTGGAAAGACCCACCAGCATATACTGCCTGGCTTCACCGCCTACTGAATATATATAATATGGAAATGGCGCTCTATAAAAACAAGGGCTATCGAGCTAGGAAGAGAGGGGCGAAGATCTGGGCCCCCTTAACAAAATGGTTGGGAAAAAGCCAAGATATGTTAAGAAATAGAATGGGTAGAGCTTAAAATAAGACTCTAGGAATAGTTTAATTTTGGTGAAGTAATGCTTTAAGGTTATATTTTTGTTTGCATGCTCTGGTTAGTATATCTGAGCTTGATACCTCTGCTCTCTCTAAAATATATGTATAGATTGTATTAATGACTTTGTTTTTATACCTGTTTTTGGAACTTGTTGTATAAATTATTATGAATGTACCTAATGGCTAATAAAAGCTGTATAAAAAAAAGTGCACACTACTCCTCCCCCTGCTCGGGACTCCCAATCCCTGCCCGCACCTATGCCATTATTAGAAAATAAAATGATAACATTGTGTTATTATTATTTTCTTTTCTAACTCCTCTTAGAGCAGTTGGATGACTCTCCTCTGCCTTACATGTCCTAGTAGTGAAAAGCACCCAATTTTTTCCACTATTGTGAAGCCCAATCCAGCTCATAAATTAACATTAGGAATTCATTATTACACTTTGTAAGCTGTAATTCCTCATTGAGATGAAGTGGTTCTGTCATTTTTCATATCAGCTGCATGGTAATGATAAATCCTCTTTACTGGTAAAGATGCATTTATCACTACCCGTTTAAAAATGTCACTTTTCTAATCCTAGCCCTGTGTGCCAGCAGCCTGTCTCCAATACACATCTGAGGTGTGTGACAGCTGAACATTGCACATTCCTTATAGACAGCCACACACAAAGGGAGCTTAGGTGTGACTGAGTGGACATCCACATCCTGATTGGCCACCCTAAGCAGGATGGGAGGGAGGAGATAACATTTACACCTGGGTAGGCTGTGTCCTGTCCCAACTTAAAGGGGTGCATACTCCCGAGTACATCTGGATCTAGAGCCAGGAGGGAGGAACTTCAAAGGCGCAATTGGGTATAGTCCTGGGTCTTTGACCCCACTAAATCAGACACTACTGGACCTGTGAAGAAACTCTGTCAGGAGGAAGGACTGCTGTGTTGCTATAAGGACTGTCCCTCTGCTTGAATGCTGCTCTAGGAAAATTGATTTTTCTGCTGTGCTGCCCTGCTGCCTGCTACCCTCTGTCCTGCTGAGGAAGGACTGGAACAATATGACTTGAATCCAGAGTGACTACAAAGGTATGTTGGCTTGCCCCCTGTTCTAAGTCTGAGGGACACTAAAGACTTTTCATCACCCTGCAACAGGACTTTGCTTGCTGGAGGTCTCCCATTGCCAAGTGGTGTCAATCCAGTCCTTGGTGCTCGAAAGTGGGTATAAAGTGTTGCAACTGCTAAAATCCATGCATCAACGACATTGTGCTGAATGGAACCAGTGCATCTCCCTCGATGTCAGCGCATCAATGCTGCTGCACAGACAGTGGACCTCACTTAGCCACTGCACAGGGTTGTCTCCAGTTTTCGATGAATATCTAACTTTGGGGCAGATTACGAGTTTGAAAGTGCAGCGGCAGGGCCGTCCCGCTGCTGCAACCCTAAATCTGCGTTAGAACCGCCCTCCATATAATTACTTTTTCAGCCATTGGCAGTGGATTCCTTTGGCATTCCCATGACGGTGCATATAAATTAGGCACCGCAATGGGAACGTCAAAAGCTGTTCCAGCACGGCATTACTTGAAAGTCCACGCCATGCTGGAACTTCTGTGCATGCACCCAGGGAGGCAAATGTTGTGCCACCACAAGTCTGGCTTTCTGAGAACTGCCAGACTCGTAATTGAACCTTTTGTGGGACTTGGTGCCAACTCACCACCTTCGATTCTGCGGTTCAGCACTGCTGCATGGACTGTGATCCAGCAGTTAGATGATGATGCAGCACCCTTTGCTTTTCGCATCTCGACTCCGTTAAAGCTGCATCCCAGGTACTTTCCAGAAGGCCAAGGTTGGTACCTGTATCTGACCCATGCCAATTTGTATTCGGCCTGCACTTCTGGATTTACCCCAGTCAAGCGTGACCAGATGTCCCCGGTTGGCGATTTGCGCTTTGAAGCACTATATTTTGATTTATTCTTTAAAAATTCTTGACTATGGTTACACTTATAGGAGTTTTTATTGTTTTGGTCATGTAAAGATAAGCTATTTTTCTAAACTGGTGTGAATATCTTGTGGTGTTTTCACTGTGTTCCTGTTTGAAGTGTTTCCCAAAAACTTTACACATTGCCTCTTAATCTAAGCCTGCCTGCTCTGTGACAAGCTACCAGAGGGTGAGCACAGGTTAATTTATTGTATGGGGAGTGTGGAAACCTCTGCCAACCAGAAAATCAATTTCTCAAAATGATTCATCTCTACTGGCCATCTTATCTAAACCCTTGCCTGGTTTTCTTTACACTAGTGTGATCTTGCATAGATCACAGTTATTGAACTTCCCTTTGTTGGTATAATTTAGTAGTTTCCTTTCACGTATGCCGATTGTGTGGCTCGTTTCGTTCTAGAGGTGACTCAAGCAGCAGTGTCTCTTGGACACCTATGAGAAAAGTACATTTGTTAATTTAATCTCTTGAACCATGGTGTGAAAGGGGAACTTACAATGAAAAGTATTGAAACAGGCCAGGATTTCATGCTTATAAAATTATGCAGTTTTCCTAAAAATGAGTGCAATCACCTATATCTAATCTTACTTCCACCAAAAACTGAAAATGACTGATGGGACCAGAGTAACAAGAAATAAAGCTTGCCTAGTAATTTAAATCATAAAAACATGCAAGACAAAATTGCCAAACCAGAATTCCACTAGCTTGGCTGACACAGTGGAATTCTCTGATAGAAAACCTCATGCTTTCCCTACTTGTTCCTCTGCTTCCAAAAAGGTACTCATAATGCATCTTCTCACACAAAGATTGATGTATGGCTTTATGTAATATTGTCAATTCTCACCTCTATCAAATTAACTTTGGTTGCCCTAGTTGATATTCTTTCACTGCTGCATGCTGTTACTTTATCTTCTAGCTTTGAGAATATCTTGACTGAATATGTATTTGAATAACAATTTACAGAATTATGTGTGAATAAAAACATCCCCAATAGAGTTTGGTTCAGGCTGCAGCAGCACCTGCAAAGAGTATTTTTATCACATTAGGAATTCTGCACCACAGGCATCTCTTGATCTCATTTAAGGATACAGCGGCCATCAGACTTCATTTGCGAACCAACCCTGCTTAAGATAGGTTTGCTATAATATAATGGATGCACCTGACAGAGGGATAGGGACATCAGACATAGTACATTGCATCGTTTTTTATGTTAGTCTGAGCCTTCTACTACCTGGACATTTTTCATCAACTTAATATTTTCTTTATAACAAGCACTTGCGCTACTCCAATATAAGTGAACTGGGAGAAATGTGTTAAAGTGTGAAAAACCTTTCTCCTTGAAGTCCAGCATTCACACCTCACCCTACACCTAGCTTCATCTAAAATAATTTTAGTGAAACGTTAGCTGAACATTTCTCTTTTGTGACAGGCATTATAGAGATCTCATACTAAGCATTTATATTAAAGCCTAATAACCTTTTTTCTAGAAAATCCAAGATTACTTTAAACATGACTGCTCAATAATCTCCACTTGCTACCTTAGTGCAAACTGGTAAATTGATTCTTAGGGGAATATTTATCAAGTAGTTGTGTCACCCATGTGCAACACATAGAGTTGCAAGGGCAACACAAATACTGAGCTAGATTTTTCAAGCCACACAAGGCCTCCTTGAGTAACTCAATGCAGAGCAAATTGCTGCATTTAGTTACTATGCCCCAGGAAGGCACTCAATGGGTGGAGCAAGGGTGTTCCCATGCATCCACGCATGGATTTCGGTGCATTCCCAGATTTACCATTAATGGCAGGCCTGGCAATACCTAAAAATGCTATGCCATCCCAGGTGAGGCAGATAAGGGAGAAATATCTTTTATTTCTCTTAGTTTTTTCCTCTTTCTATGTCTGCTGCATTTATGCAGCAAACATAGAAAGTGGAAAATGCCTCAGACAATTGTTTTTGTGCAGGAAGGTTCTCCTTCCTGCACAAACATAATCCTGTATGCAATGCAGGCACCCTTGCACCAAGGCACTAGGCAGCCAAAAGTGCACCAGCACAAAAGAAGGACAGGAATTACCGGCATTATGTTGTTTACTGCACATTCCTGCCCTTTCACGCAGTGCGAGCAGCAAGGTGACGTGCTGCGCAGAGTTAAATATTGATAAATGTGCCCATTGCAGTTTTTAGAACATCCTTTGCCTGATGTATGAAGTGAATCCTTTTCTGCATGATCAGCCCACTTTATACACCTTGTTCTGGAATCTATTTTGGCTTGTGAAGGAACTTTGAAAAATGTGTCACTGCCATTCATTGTCACAGTATGCATGTTCTGTCCCTGAAATAGTACTGTGGAATTAGTTTAATCCAATTGAGGTATTTACATTTCTAGTAAAGCCATTGTAAGATGGCACTAATATTGCACCTGTGGAATGGACATTAAATGTTATATGTGGTTTGGAGTGTATATTAAATCCTCTTATATATTTGACAAAATAGGATGGCTGTCAGGAACACCACAGTACTCTGACTGGGCTTCAGTTTTAAAGCAGCGCAGTGACACAATCAAATGATAAGCTCCTTTTCCAAGTAGGAAAACCTATTTTTATGTATAAAATAAGTCACCCCTAAAGTGTGCCTGGTAAACCCACAGGGGCGAACACTTAGCATATAAGGTGCCATGCTATATGTTGGGACTGGCATAGCCTCATAGTGAATAAATACCTAAAAGCTGCTTTCATTGTGTTGGTAAGGCTGGATTTGCCATGACTGGGCAAAGGTGTAGATAACAGCTTTAGTTCATATTCTTACTTTTGGAAATACTAACAAAATGATTCAAAGTTATTCTCCACTTAGTTTAAAAATGTTTATTCAAGAATGAAAGTAGATTTTTCATCACATGCATGGCTGTGAGTTAATAACCTTGCTCCCAGGTGTCATTGGCTTGGCCTTTGGGAACAGGAAGGGAGAGGTAATGTGAACAACTTGCCCCTTACCAGAGATTATTCATCCTCGAGGGGGTAGGAACAGTTGGTAGAATGAAGAACAGGCTTCACAGGCAGGATCTACTCTCATTCATTCACAAGTCACACAATACTTTTCTGAAGCCACCCCAGAAGCGAGTTCAGTCAGTTTTAGATCCTGACAGAGGGTATTGTACCTTATAAATAGTAGAGTGACCAGAGGAGAGGCAGGTACTCTCCAGGTGGAAGAAAGTTTTCAAGAAATTCTGAAGTTAGGGCTCATGGAAACTATTTCAGTGAACCAAAGAGGAAGTTCTAAAAAAGGAGAGGGATACATTTGGGATGTTCTCCAATCACAGCAAAACACTGGCAACTTACAATCACCTCTTCAGAAAATCCCTAACCCTGAGAAGACACTATCTGAAGGAAAAAGAGCCTTCTGGTAGAACATTAACCAAGTACTGATTTAGTCCGACTGACTCCGAAGAACTGGAAGTGGTCTCCAAGAGTCAAGAAGTTTACCTAGTGGTCTTCTCCAGGGACAATAAAAAAAATAATGACTCCTGACTCCAAGAGGGCCAAGCTCATCACAAAGGACTAGACTCTTCAGGAGCCCTGGTTGAGAGAGACCTGGTACCTAGATGCCTATCTGAGGATCTGGAGGCTGCTGGAGTGACGAGAATGAACATTCTCTTCAGTTGGGGAAAGGTGCCACTTAGTTATGTTTTCTACTTTCAGACATCTGCGAGAAGATGCTAAGGTTTGCAGATGGATGGTGCATGCACAGTGAGGAAGAAAAGCAGGTTTGGTTCATTCAGAGCTTTTTGCTGCATAGAAATTTAATTCAGCTGGACATCACTGTGAAAATATACAGCCTTACGGATCTTTGTCTGGCTACAGCTTCCACACTTGCCCCTCAGGTGGATTTAAAAAACCAAACAAATGACTAAGGGCTTGATTGTGAGGCTGGAGGCAGGATTGCTGGAGGAATAGCTGCACAGACCACCCAGAGGATTCCTCATACCGTGGAACCTAATTTTATTCTCATTCTGCTCATTGCTCCAGTAGGATGTTGGGAAGGACCTCACTCCCCTAATTGATACTTCCGGCCCATATTCATTGGTGGGCCATTACATTAGTGTGGCCTCTGTACCCTTCCCTAATCCACCAGATACAATATGGACTGGATACCTTAGGGACCTTCATCTATTCTATTTATGATTATGCTTATTGGGCCGGACTTCTATTCTGTTTCACCATCCTGTGTTATCTGCGCCCCTGGAATTAGGCCATGGCCCTCGAACCTATTATGGCAATGGGACACACATTTCTACTCTGAATGGAGTTAATCCTGCTTCCTAGTCTTTGAACTGCTTAGCCACGCATTTTCCTTTTTCATCCTACGTTTCTGGTTTATCCACAGTTGCTAAGCCGTGTCTTACTTACTTTCCAGTCTGGATATGATATTCGTCATTTACTAGAGCCCTGTTGTTTTTGTATTTTTGTTTATGTGCCATGAACATTGATGACCATGTAGGACCACCAATCAAGTATGATGAACTCTGTGCCCTGATAAAAGAGTTATAACATTTGGTACTTTCGAAACACGCATCAGCGCATTCACTTTGTCTTCCCGTTTGTTGTAATTTGTTTATACTTAAACTAATCTTTTGTTGTTTTTTGTATATGTTCCTCTTAGGTGTTGTGTTTTTCTGTTTGTTTCATTGCATATGATTTACAAGTTTTTCATTATTATATACATATAGTAGTTGCCTATTTAGTATTGACCCAGGGCTTTGTCTGTTTATCATGTATATACTTTAATGTGATTATTTATTATATGTTGAAGTGTGTTTTCTACAATTCATTATTTATTCGAATTCACACAAAAATATATATATTTAACAAAAGGAAATAAAATTGTGTATATTTTTACAATACAAATATTGAAAAATGATATATTCTGTGGGTGACATATATATTTGGAGCTCCTGCCTATTCATATGAATTTTGAGTGGGGGATTATTTTCAAGTTTTATACTGTACTCTTCCCGGGACTTGCTTCCCCCACAGAACTTGGCGATGTTCTCAGGGCCCCTCATCTGTTACTTATTTGATTGTGAGACTCTGCCAATGAACATTGAGAATATAAATATTATGATACCTTAATTTCATAGACAAAGTATCAAGGGACAAAATATTGAAAGGCAAGTGAATATAGAGGATTTATAGATTTCCTATTAATAACTTGACATCTACTGACCATTGAAGATATATATATATATATATATATATATGTGTGTGTGCGTGTGTGTGTGTTTAAATAGGTATAGAAAATCTATGCATACTTATCTTTCAATATTTTATCCCTCGATATTCTGTCTATAATATAAAGTCTCACAAGATTACCTTCTTCATGTTCAGGGTTCACTCTGATTTCGAGTTATGCAGACTTGTTACTCTGCCACAATGTGACAGGTATCCCGTCCGCTTTATTACAAGTGCATCAGATTCTTTGGCACTTGTAATAAGGGGGACAGGATATCCATCATGCTGTGACAGAGTAACCCATCTGCCAAACTCCAAATCAGGCCCCAAGTCTGAAGGGTAAAACCGTGGATCAAAATGAGGCTGAAACTCAATCCCAATAGCAAAGCAACTTTGCCGGCTAAAACAATCTAGTTTTTTCCTGCTCATAGGTATTGGTGTCAAATCCAGTGGAATCAGCGTAGCTTGACGACAACAGATCAATCTTGAAGGGACCATTGCCTGCTTCAGCCTTCGACCTTGCATAGTTGGAAGACTTTGACCTTTAAAAGTAGATCAAGTTCCTAGATACAAATTTTGACCAAGACAACCCGATTGGCATATTTGACCTCCACCCCATCACAGTTGGGCTGAAATTGCGCCTATATCCCGGTCAAATATGAAATAAGACTTTATGTGAATGATTTCTTTTTTGCAGATGCTTTTTTCATAAAACTTTACTTTTTGCTTATTAAATGTTTCCAAATTTGTCTGATGTGCTTGAAAAATATTATAATTATGTGTTTTTCTTGACTTTAACATTGTTGGTACTGTTTGAACTTAACAGAGGTTTCTCTTGCGACATTTATGTTGCTTGTAGCATGGCTCCCTGGGGGTGAGCACACATTCTCTATGAACTGTGTCAGCCTAATCAGAGTTTGATTTTTAAGACAGTAATCCCACCCCCTCTGAGATTATTAACACCATCCCGAAAACCTGGATATTTATTAATTCATATTTTGATTCATTTAAATTGTTTTTGTTTTTTTCAAAACGCCTCTGCACTTTACAGCATTTTATTTTTAATTTAGAAGGGTTTAGCATCCAGATTATGCCAGAGTATGGCCTGCCAAATTAGAAGATCTCCACTGACCCCCCCACCCCGGTTGCTTCGGAGGGACTTCTGCCACGGCAACTCCCCTGAAGGCACTGAAAGTTTGGCCTAAAAGAGGGAAGCCGCACCCCAAACTTGTTTCTTTCAGAAACAAACTTCCAAAGCGCATGTTTGTGTCTGAAAAAAAAACGAATGGACCTCAGACCCTTGTGTTTGCTCCCAGAGTGTCAAAGTTATGATTGTTTTTTTACCAGGCGGATATGGCCAGAAAAAAAGACTTCAGACTGTTTGCTCCAAATAGGGTGGGCAGTTTGATGTCCTCACTCCGAAGGCCCCAACTCCATCGTGCCATTGGTGGAAGTTTTCCGACAGCGGAGCCAGCGGTGGCACCATCATCAGAAAACTTGTCAGACTCTTAATAAAGTGACTGAACCGAGGGCTTGGCGCCACAAGACTCTAAAACAGGTCTATAGTGGCTCATATATTTATAATGCATTCACTTGGAATTAATTAATTTACCAGTTCTCTTTTCTTGGCACAAAAATAAATGTTACGTCTCAGGGCTTGAGAGTTTCTACATTAGAGGTGTTTCTATCTAAAGAGCTTGAATGACAGGAGAGCCTCATGTCCTTTAACAGACCTGATATACAGCTGATATACACATATGAGTGATACATCGAGACCATAACTGGGAAATGAATGTGTTTTTGTCTGGGAGGCGAATTCGATGGCAGGTTGCGCTGTCAAGACAGTGTTGAGGTTAGACTGACAGCCTCCTCTACTGAAATCTGGAATAGTTGATGCAAGTAACACGCTCCGGGACAAATCCTTCTAAATCGGGAGTTGTTAATTCTCTACCTTTATGTGACACATAGGTGCTAGTTTTCATGAAGAAACTATTTTCCTTCAAGGTCTAATTTATTTAGATCATGCATCATTTACCAAACGGATATAGTAAAAAAAAAAAGGAGAAAAGCAATAATTGATAGTTTTAAAGTTAAGTCACTGCACATATTCGTTAAATCTCTCTGCACGCACTTTATATTGAAAGAAGGGTAAGTAGCTTTGTCATCTGTATGTGACTTAAGAGAAAAATAAAGCTGTACAACTGGTTCTTGAGAATCCTTTTGCTAACCAGTTTGTTTCCTCGGATGAACGGCGTTTAGCAGCTTTAAAACCCAATCTTGTTAATACCTTTTATCTTGAAATGTCATTCCACAACTTAGTATTTCTTCAAGGATGACATAAATCCTCTTTTCCCTTTATCTTACACTACCAACTTCACGCAATATTTTAATCCCTTTTTCAGGCGTTTTTTTTAACTCTCTTTTCAGTGAGGGTCGGTGGAGACATGCCTTCTAAGCACGTCTGACTTACACATTATTCACTGCCTAGTCATTAAAAAGTGTGTAACAATTAGCTATTGATATACTAAAGCAAGCCGTTGAACTGTAGTCTCAATAAAATCTTGTTTTGAGTGGTAATAAAATAGAACACAAGTGGACTTAAATTATTCTTTGATGTTGTAAAAAGATAAGTGCCTACCTTCTACTTTGTTAAAATTGATAGCGAGCTAGTTCATTAATTTAACTCTCACTGCTGCGATCTGTCATGATCTGCAGCTCACGGGTGTCAAAACGGAGTTTCATCCTTCCAAGGTTGGTAACTTGATTATAATTAGTGTTGGGTAATGCCAACACCTGCTATTTACAGTGCCTAGAAATACCAAGATGCAATCTATGAGGTGGTATATAAAAATAGTCACTTTTACTACGACTCTTACAATCATTGCAGATTTACTACACACAAAGAAAAGCACGTGATGCCCCTTTCCAAACCAAGATCTCATGCATGTCGAACTAACCTTCTCCTCCATCACTTAAATTGGTTTTATTGAAAGCTAGACAGACTTGAGAGAAGGATGTAGGTGGTCACTTAACAGATAAGACGTGTGGTGGCTTGTGAAACAGTAAAGACTGTTCCGGGGAATGTTGGACTCAAGTTGATTCACTTCAACTTTTTACATCGCACTTACTTGACCCCAACGACACTGAGCAGGGTCTACTCAACCAGATCTGCTGAGTGCTCGAGATGCCAGTCTGGACAGAGCATTATTTCTAACTTGTATCTGTGTGGTAGTATCAGAATATTGGGTTGACTTTTGAAAAGCACAGTGGGAATCCAAGTGGCCGTCTCTTCGCAAACTTGCGTATTGGAAATCATCATTCGTCCAAAAAAGAAAAAAATGCAATATACACTCCTGCGGTTAACTGAACTGTTAGGCAAAAGACACATAGTTATTGTCATGTTGGGTAGATTCTCGCCTAACATTGGGTTATGGGTGAGGGACACAAAAGAGTGGAATGGGTTTTGTGGAGGAGAGTCGTATCCCACAAGTCAGGAGAGATGGGAAGCTGGTAGATGATCTGATTGTCTGGGTCAATGCTATGAGGGAGTTCTCCAGATCCGATGACAGTGACATGCCATAGATAGAACCCATTACGTTATTATTTCTCATGTGAGAGTTATATTACCGTATGAGGAGCGCCAGAATTCAGTCCCATGTATATTTCTTGTGACAGAATGGAATATATATGTAATTGACATTAAACTGCTGGTGGTGGATATGCCTTGGGAGGAGCGAGCAGGTACCACGACTTGCTGACAATGAGATTTAAAGGGAAGAGTTGTGCGACTTGTGTTTCCTTGACACCATTTCATATTGGGTTTCTAAATGTATCAATTGAAAATCGTAAAATACAGCTCTTAAAAAAGCAGATTTTAAAATGTCGAGGCTGAATTTACGGTTTTATAAATGTCAACCAACTACGATCATCTTAGCACAATTGCCAACAACCATATGCAGTATAATGACTCTCAAAACACAATGAACTTTATTATCAGAAACCATGCTTTACCTTTACTGAAGACATTTCTAATTTACTTTCCGCATATAATCCCCCAACGTAGTTCTTGTCTGATATATGACTCGAGGGTGTGAGACAGTGTTTACTTGCAAGAGTCTGAATATATAAAGCACTCCCCGCCCCCAACTCAGAGAACCAAGCAGGTGACTGAGGCAATATCAAGAAGTTCCTCGGAGAGCTGCAAGCACGCCTGAGGAAATAGTAGCAATACACAAATTCGTGGAAGGCAATGCACTTGGGGGTAGTATTCTAAACATGCCTGGATACAAACGTGATCCTCTTAGGGAACAGAAAATAAATTAGAAGAATAATTATGAATATCGAAAATACTTTGTAAAAAAAACAGAAAAGCAAGCCACCAAGTTCTAATTAAAACAAGTCTGAATAACTTGTATCGAAGATATTATCTGTTTTGGGCCAGAGCTTACCTCACACTGGTACATTTCTGAATGAAAACCTGTAGCAGAATTGGTGCCAGTGTTCTTGAAACATACATTACACTCCGAGCCCACTCCTGCCCTCCGATCCAAGCGCATTGTAAATACTGATCTTGGCCGCAGTCCTGCACAAATTTGTGCATTTATGGCAGGCGAGTAAGACAGGCCCCTGAAGTCAGGGCCAGACTGGCCATTGCGGGCACCGGGCGTTTCCTCAGTGGGCCGCCAGGGTGGGGACCTGTTTTACATCCCTGGTGAGCCGTTTTTGCTACTAGGGGCCGGTTTTACAGAGTATATCGGCCCACAGTAACAAAAGTGGCACAAAGCTTTCTGTTAGTACCCACACACCCCCTGGGGCTGGTCGAGTTCTTTGCCAGGGCTGCTTTCGGTTCCCAGTCCAGCCCTGTGTGCAGCCCCAGTGACACCTTAAGGATTTTGGGCACATTGGGACAAACATTTTAAGGCCCCTGTTCCGAACAGATTTGAATTTATGATCCAATTTTAGATCTTTCATGTCCTCTTTGGCCTGGTCACTGACAGTGCAAAGGCACACTCCTCCATATTCAAAATGTTTTTACATCTATAATCAGGGCTTGTGAGGTGTGTTTTCAATATTGTATCACAGCAGCAGCTCACTAATATTACTGCAAATAGTCTATGAGATCCCCTCCCATTTCTCATATGTGAGGGCCTGTTTTGAAATAAAGATTTTTTTTATGGATGTTGAATGAAACTTAAACACAACATTTCTCTGCAAAATGAGGACAAAAGACACTCATCACCCACATTAAACATAAATGACAGGAAAACTTACTTAAAACAAATTGTTTAAGAATCATTCGAGGTATCAGGGCAAGTCTCTCTGCATAACAGCGCTGGCACTATCAGAGCCCCCCTGAAAGGTTGGGGCCCTAGGCCAAATCCCATTTTGCCCTTGCCTTCAAACTTCTCTTAAATAAATCATATTCCCCAGCACATGCAAAGTATCTTGCATTCCATATGCCAAAAGTCCGTGTCGACAAAATGATCAATTCCTTTATTCTTCTTCTTTCGTGAAAAACACCAGTTTCAGCCAACACATGTTTTATCGTTAATCTGGTATCAAATCCCACGACTTTTTCAGGGCTGAGAAATCAAATGTAATATATATAATTATAAAATGATTGCACATCCACCATGTCTAAAATCACAGTAACTTTAGTGCAATCTGTCAAGGCATTTATAAATCAAATTTGGTTGTGCTTGATATGTGGAAACCCATATACACAATTAATCTAAATTCATTTGATTGTTAATACAATAAATGTGTTCCATATGTCGTTATCTCTATTCATACCAGGTGATTTCACCATAAACGTAATATCACAATTCTAAAAATCACAATTGTGATGTCACAAAAAGCAAAACAACACCGTCATGCCAGAAAAACCGTGTCTTGACGTACTGTGTCCCATGCACTTAGGTCAAATATGCCTATCATGCATTAATATAAGTGATATCAAAGAATGAATGATGTTCAAAGTCATATCTACCTCATAAATTACAGTATTTTACCTATAGAGAAAGAACCACTATGAAAACATATTCATCTTACCATCAACTTTCCTGTAATAGTAGGAAAATAAAAGCAAGAAGGATCCTGTGAACAGAAGTGACAGTAATATACATACTCTGCTACCTACCTACTGCAGCGCCAACGTGGGCACCCTTGCACCATGGTGCAAGGGTGCTTGTGTTGTCGGCAAGATTGCTTTTGTGCAAGAATGGGCCCTTCCTGCACAGAAACAATTTTATCAGGAGTTTTCCTCTTTCTCCTGCAGCACAGATAGAAGTAGGAAACAGTGAGGAGAAATGAAGTTATTTCTCCTTGGTACGCCTCACCTTTGGAGGTTTAAGATTTTGGCACTTCCTCAAGTTTACATTCTCCTGCAAATCTGGTGATGGGTTAAAATCCATAGGTGCCGCATGGGAAAACCCACCGCAACGCCCATGGAATGCCTCCTGAGCATGGAGTAAGGCAGCACTGCGATTTATACAGCATTGCCGTACTCCATATTTGTTGAGGCCATTCAAAGCCATGCATTGTGGCTTTGCTTGGCCTCATAGATATAATATGGTAATTTGCTCCAATGAAGCGTCACAAAAAGTGACACTCCGGCACGCAAAGGACTTGTAAACATGCCCCCCTGGGGTACTAAGTGCTATGGTAATACTGAACATTAAAACTTCTTGCTCCTGGCCTCCCAATACCCTATGAGATAAAGTTCTGCTGTAAACTGCTGGTCACACAGGAGAGGGTCTATAGAGGACTGGCACTGTGGGGATAGCTCTGAAGAAGACCGTCTCTGGCTCCTGCTGGGCACACAGGCTGGACACACAGGTGCCCTGAAAGTGGCCGAGAAGACATGTGGACTGGGAGCTGCCTGCAGAGTGTGTAATCTGCCTTCTGGGACCCGAAGTGCTGCTGAAGAAAGACCTTTGGGGAAGGAGTTTATCAGGAGGCCAGACAAAAGCAGAGGTACACAGCTCCCCAGTGCTGGAAAGAGAAGCTGTGAGCTGGAGCTGCAACACCAGCTTGAACAACAGAATATGGGGTGTTAAAATGCAGGAGGGTGGGTTCTGAGCTCTCTCTTGTTGCAGGGATAGCAGTTAAGAAATCACTTTCTTCACAATTTGAAAGCTTAGAGGCCAGAAGGTATACATTCAGCAGTTTCCGTGGTTAAACCTGACCACCTGGATTAAAATACAACAAATAGCGTTAAAAATGGTCCAAACTCGGCCTAAAAAAATAGGGGATATCTTCTTTTTATGGTTGAGACTTGCTAGTGTGCAGACCGTTAGAGGTTCCTCCAAGTCAAGTGCCTAGGGTAAATTGATGGTATTACTGGATCTTGAGAACTTTCTTTGGAATGCACCCCCTATTGGTTGTGAGGCCTTTATTGGATATCACCATTGGTATTTTCACCTGACATTTTTGTATATATTTGATAATTTGTGGGTAACATTTAGTACTGTGTGCAACAAAGCAATTTTATTTTTATAGGGAAAACAATTCTTTGGACAGTGATTTATAAAGGATTGGTTATTGTGTTGGTGAATGCTGAGGGGCATATTTACAAGGGGATGTCGCAACCAGAACATCACTTTTAGCAAAGTTCTGGTGGCGATATGCCCTTCTCCATATCTAGAAAGAGGTGTTAAGCAACTTTTTGTGTCCTAGCGCCACCTTGTAAATAAGGCCTCTTTACACTAATCACTTAGCGTGAAAAGGGTATGCAATGGGTGTTGCTGTGCGCATACCACCACATCACCCAGTGCTTTTGACGCTGTCCCAGTTTAAGAAGGAGGTGTAAATCTCAGGAAGTGTCAAAAACTAACACCATGCTAGAGCAGCCACTAAAATGGCAAAACGAGGAGAAATACTTTTATTTTTCTGTGTTTTTGCATTTTTTTGTGTGCTGCAGAATACAGCACACATAGAAAGAGAAAAATGCCATTGATGACTGTTTATGTGCACAAATGTGTCCTTTCTGGACGTAAACAACCATAAAATTATTTGCTACATCTATATGTACTGCATTTTGCAGCACACTTAGAAGTAACACATAGACATTAGGGATGTATATGTGCAGAAAGGGACATCTTCCTGCACATAAACAATCATTCCCAGCAATGCAGGCACCCTTGCAATATTGTGCAAGGGGGCCTGCACTGGCACTAGGCAGGTAAATTTAGTTCCAGCGCTAGGGAAAACACAGGGGTGCTCCCTATTCTTGTGAATATGGCGCAACCCTGCATTTTGAAAATGACGGAGCACAGCGCTGCCAAAGTTGGAAATATGCCCCTCAGTCTCTAACCCAGAGTGTCTCCCCTAAGTAAACCTTGGCCTACTTTGCCTGCTACCCTATGAATCAAGTGCACTTGTTTCCTTGATAGGGTTTTGTAGTATGGGGGCCCTTGGACACCAGTGGCAAAATACCCCAGTTGTTACAATTGGGGCCCTGTACTCTTTGTCTTCCTTTGGACTTTCCAACCAGGATTACTAATTACGATGCAACCATAATTTTCAGATATTACCAGCAAATGGGAACACCAGAAAGAGAGAAACTTACAACCCCCCCCCCGATTCCAAGCAGATCTGTTTTTCTTTTTATTTTAGATCCTTTTATGGATTGTGACGCATAGAAGGTCCACGAATTACGGGTCAAAATATATACAAGTCCTATTCTGATTAAGCCTTCAAACTATAACAACACCTTTTTGTAATGCAGGTAACTCTGGACTACAAACTAAACATCTTCTAAATTTAACATTTTAAAATCTGAACCTTTTTCTTTTGTTTCACAAGATGGATTTGCCGTGAAACATTTACTTCAGACCCTTCTATAGTAGTGCTCATTTAGAAAGCAGAGGTAATAACCTAAAGCGATAATAACATCACTCAGTACAAATTGTTCAAATGTACGGTAATCTGATTCCCACACATTTTTAGTGCACTCTCTGCACTTAGAAAGAGGCCGATTTTGTATGAAAATAAGAGAATTCTGAGAGGCCCTGCTGTTGAAGTTAAAAGTGTTTGCATACGTTAATTTGGAAATGTTATATTGCCTTATGTCCCTGTTTACTGTTGCCACCGGTTTTCAAATATATATGAAGAAAGACAATAAATAGTGTATCCACATAACCGAACGGCAAATGCAGAAACATTTCAATATGTTGATTTTCAGATGGAGATGCAACAGAATGAAACTTCCATGTTCGATCAGAAAGTGTCAAGGCATCAACATGGGATTTGGGGACGTGGTTTGAATGTCTTTATCACAATGGGATGCACCGACATTATGCGTCCGCATCAGCATTTACGGCTGGTGGAAATCTATTACACAAGATGGAAGACGCCGGTCTGACCTCTGTTAAATTTGAAGCTAGTTTGAGGGCCTACGTTCGTGCATCTCATTATTACTGAGCTATATTTATTTATTTCACCACTGAATTAATGGTAAATATACAAGTTGGCGTAAATTCTTATAGTGGACTCTCAAGGCCCTTGCTCGGGACTTCCTACTGTGTAGGAAAGAACAAAGTAGGCCTGCTTTGTCCACCATGTTTATGTCTATACACCTTGCACGTTGTTGTGCAAATTGTTGAATGAATAGATTGCATCTGGTAAGTACGTTCAGTTCCTACATCAGAGCTTTCCAAAGTGTGTGCTGCGACACCGTACTGTGTCGCCTCCACTCTGTGGGTGTGTCGCCTGACAATGACCCCCCCTCGTGTGTGGCAGCCCGGGCTCAGACAGCTCCCGGGCACACACACAGCCGCATCCGAGCACTTCACAGGTCAATAAAAGACCGTGTGCATGTTAAAGAGGCTTTATTGATGTTTCACCCCTTCTAAGAGCCCCTGCAGCGCCACCCTACTTACTGCTTAATGTTTCAGCCCCCCCCTGAAATGTGGCTCTAGTTGCGCCTCTGCGCTGGGGGGTGTCTGCAGCTGTTAATATGCTCTGTAGCGCCTCCCTCCACCCTGGGCCCAGCAGGCACCAGTCCCGCCTGCCAAGCACCAGCCTTAGCCAGGGGCACTGGCTGCTGCGAACATGATTCCTGCTCCTTGACCTTGTCGGACACCTGGCAGCGGCAGCTTCCGAGCAGTTTCGGAAGGAGTCTCTGCTTGGCGCACTGGTTCAACGCGCTGCATCTTATTACTTTGAAAACTCAGGCGTTAGCAGAGAGGTAGGGATTCTGTCCAGCCTCAGGTCCATGGGCTTTTTATCTTATGACCTCGGCATTTATTTATAAACATTACATCATTTTATTTGTCTATTTTGTTGAATTTATTTCTCAGTAGTTGCATTAGAAGGGTAACGGCGAAAGTGTGCCACAGAGATATGGGGGGCTGGGGGGCAGAGATAGAGGGAGTGATAGAGAGGGGAGGGACAGAGAGAGAGAGATACTGAATGATGGAGAGAGGGGGCGAGAGACATACCGAGGGAGTAAACACAGAGAGAGAGAGGGAGAGAGACTGAAGGATGGAGAGAGAGAGATAAAGAGAGAGGAGGGATAGAGAGGGCGAGAGAGATACTGAGGGAGAGAGCCAGAGAGAGAGAGAGAAAGAGAGGGGGGAGAGAGAGACTGCAGGGAGAGGGAGAGGAGGGAGAAGAGGGAGAGGAAGGGAGAGAGGGGGAGGAGGGAGAAAGGGAGAGGAGGGAGAAAGGGAGAGGAGGAGGAGAGGAGGGAGAGGAGGGAGAGGAAGAGGAGTGAGAGGGAGACGGAGAGGGAGAGGAGGGAAAGGGAGAGGAGGGAGAGGGAGACGAGTGAGACGGAGAGGAGGGAGAGAGAGGGAGAGGAGGGAGAGGAGGGAGAGTAGTGAGACGGAGAGGAGGGAGAGAGAGGGAGAGGAGGGAGAGGAAGAGGAGGGAGAGAGGGAGAGGAGGGAGAGGAGGGAGAGGAGTGAGAGGGAGACAGAGAGAAGAGAGAGGGAGAGGAGGGAGAGGGAGAGGAGACAGAGGGAGAGGAGGGAGAGGAGACAGAGGGAGAGGGGAGAGGAGACAGAGGGAGAGGAGGGAGAGGAGACGGAGGGAGAGGAGGGAGAGGAAGAGGAGTGAGAGGGAGACGCAGAGGAGGGAGAGGGAGGGAGAGGAAGAGGAGGGAGAGAGGGATAGGGGGAGGAGGGAGAGGAGAGAGAGAGGGGGAGGAGGGAGAGAGGGAGAGGAGAGAGAGATGGGAGAGGGAGAGATGGGAGAGGGAGAGGTGGGAGAGAGATGGATAGCAAGGCACGGTGAAGTAAGGATGATGTGCCTTTTGGCGTGCTGTGCTGAGAAAAGCGGTCTAACCTGAGTTTTATGTGCAGAGACTGGCTGATAAGTTGCATGATTGGTCCTGAACGGATTTTTGTATAACTTATATTCAGCAAGGCATCAGGTCGACTTTGTGCATGGTTGGAAGGGTTGGCAGTGCATGCACCCCCCCTTTTTGTGCTGTAAATCAATGGGGCATGTGTCAATGTGTGCATGTTTATATTCTTGTTTCAGGCACACACCTAACCTTGCTTACACCCAGTTTTGCTAGTCACTGTCTTGAAACTGCACCATTGGCCCACTATTTTTTCAAAATGTTCTTGTAGGAGTACCCCCCAGAACCCCTGTAGGAGGTTCGGCTCGCTCGCTGCGCTCGCATTACCGTGTCACAAGATGAAGATTGTCGAAAAGGTGTGTCACCGACGTGGAAAGTTTGGAAAGCTGTGTCCTACATATTTGTATCCAAAGATGAGTTGCACAAAGAAGTACTTGTTACCCAGCCACTGCAATATGTTCAAGTTCTACAAACAGTAGGTTATATTTACAAGCCGTGTCGCCACAGGAATGTCTCTTTTAGTGACGTTCCTGTGGCGATATGTGCTTCGCCTTATATACAAGGCAGCGTTAAATCAATTAACGTGGCTTAGTGCTGCCTTGTAAATGAGGCCCCCTTTCATGCTATACTTACAGTGAAAGGGGTGGGCAATGAGTGCTACTGTGGACGCTCCACTGCAACATCCATTGATTTTGACGTTGCCCTAAATTTTCAAAGGGGGGCGTCAATATGGGGCTGCGCCAAAATTAAGACCAGGAGAAAACCTGGTCTTAAACAGGCGAAATGAGGAGAAATGTTTAATTTCTTCTCATTTTTGTTGTTTCCATGTGTGCTGCGTTGTGCAGCACTCATAGAAACAGCAAAAGGCCTTTGATTTTTTATTTGAAGGAAGGTGTCCCTTCCTGCACATAAACAATCAATAAAAAATATGACGTTTTGTAACTTCTATGTGTACTGCATTAAAAAGCACATATAGAAGTTTCAAAATGCCGTTTAAAGAGGGACACCTTCTAGCACGTAAACAATCTTCCCCTCAATGCAGACACCCTGGCACTATGGTGCAAGGCTGCCTGTTTTGGCACTAGGCTGCTAAACATAGCACCAGCGCAGGGGGAAAACACTGGCCTGCACCACATTTTCGTAAATATGGTGCAGCCCTGTGTTTCAGAAGTGGTGGAGCGGCGTGTTAAGCCAAGGAGGCTAACGCCGCGCTCTGCCACTTCTCTAGTAAATATGCCCCAGAATTTCATATGTTTGTGCAGAGGGGAAACTACATCTGTGTGCAAGTGCCTATTTGCAGAAATAATAGGAAATCACTAGAATGTATTTTAGATGCTTACATTGTTTCATGAAAATCTGGTGGACATAAAACCTTTCATCTGAAGTCACTCAACAGCAACATCAATACAACTCTCAAAATCCAGACACAACAACAATAACTACAGAGGATAATTGCGGCATGAATGCCTCTGGACCTTTCCATCTGGATCACCACATTATTTCCCTCTTGGACATGTCTTCAAACTTTTGGAAGACCGAAATGGTCAGAGTGGCTTTTTGAAGATGGGAAAGAAGACTCCAGGTGCAAGGATTTTCAGAGCTCCAGCCAAAAATAAATGTTCCTGTTCGCGGGCACCTTTCATTAGATAAAGGACACTATTTACGGCCGTTTTTTGCAATCTAAGGCAGGTGACTATGAAAAGTTCACCTGCTTGGCCACTCACTGCAATGAAATAATAAAATAGCACAACATTTGCACTGCAGCAGTCGTATTTGAGAACATGAATCTTCTGCATGCATGTGTTCACTCACAAGCGTGACATGCAAACACATTTGGGCAACGCACCACTTGAGTAAATCAAACTCTGCATTCTCATGCACAGGTGCCCACAGTCAGTGGAAAGGCCAGTGCAGGAGACAAGCAGCAGACAGACATGTAGCAGGAGATGAACTCCCACTCGGCGTCCTTTGTTCAGATGGCATCCAAGGCAGGATCTTGACGGAAGTCCTAATGGTCCTCTCGAGTCTGGGCGCAGCCTCCGCTGTCCAGGGTGATGGGTGCCCCATGCACAAGAGCTAATAGCAGCCGTGGCCCGTGCAGGTAAGAGCGGTGGGGCAGGAGGGCCGGGTGGAGTGGTATTTTGACAGAGGACCACGAGGGGAAATTAAATAAATAATTATTTTCCCATCCTAGTCGTCTGTCGAAACCCCCCCCCCACCCCCACCCCCACACTTGGCCCTACTGCCCCACCGCTCTTACCTGCATGGGCGGCGGCTGGCCAGTAGTTTGCTCAGTGTCATTCTGGCGAGTCTGACATCAACCTAAAAAATATTTCAACTGCACATCATTTACTACATACTACATTACAGCATAACTATATATTTACGATTCCTAACTACTGAAGTTAATGTTCTTAACACCTACTTACCTTGGTGTATAATGTGACGCAATGGTTAGGACGACATCGTTTTAAAGATTTTTTTAACATTCAAGTAGAACATACAGTATAGTGACCCCATGTCTACAGATCAGCCCGTGATGTACTAACTGTAACTGTACACAGTTAGCGCCTAGGTAGAAGGTCGAAATGGTAACCCCCCCACACTGGCAGTGAGGTTTTAGAGCTGCCATCCTTGAAGGATGTCTCTGCAGCACCCTTGGAGGGAACCTACAAGCCGCTCGAGGAACATGCACATGGTCTACACATCTATCGATCCGCAATTATTCTTTGCATCTCCTCGGAGCCTTTCCCCAAGACTGCAAATAAGGGTACACAAACACTCATTAACGGGATTCCCTGATTTGCATGGGGTCACACTCCTATGCAAATCAGACAATCTACATAATGCATGTGGAAGCATAGGAGCTTTATGTCCTTCTTTGATAACAATCTACCCCAACCCTCCTTGAACCACATAATTACCGATCATCCTTTTTTGTTAGTAGTGGAGATTTGATACCTTGAGACCTGGTGAACCGTGCTGCAACATTTCTAAATTTACACTGCTCATATGTCTTTTTATGGGTATAAGTAACAAAACGCTAATGGTCTGCTAAACCTTCACTGCACCTACGTCGAACTTCGAGGTATCATCCTATTGGATTTTAGATAGATAATGTTTTCATCGTCATCATCAAAGAAACTTTATTTCGGCTATTACAGCCATAAAAGCACATTTGAATTTACAACACGTTAAAATCCAAATCAAGAAAAAAGTACAAAATCATAAAGAACACTGGATTTTGAACATGGGAATATAAAATCCCCGTAGGAGGGTAGGAATGCAAGAAACATCATTATGGGAAATCCAAAGAATTAATACATACATTAAGAATATAATTTAAACTAAAAATATGTTTAAAAAAATGAATAGTTCACATCCAATATTTTTGTAAAGCCCAGAATCGAGATACCAGCCAGTAAGCAGGTATTTCTATCCCTCACATAGATTAATCAACGAATACCTGCACTTACAGGCATTAATTATTACAGAGTGCATATTCGCAGCAAATGACAGGTAGGAGTAGGTATTGCTTGTTATCATATCGAGTATTTTTGTAAGTGACTTCGTTTACACCACATAGCAAATAGAAATTTCGAAATTGCAACAACATAAACCGGGTTAGTATCAGATTTTAGGACCCTAAAACATTCTAGATAGTTCCTAATACCCAGGTTTCTGCAAAGTTGTATAACTCACTTAGACCTAGCCTCCTCATATGCCAAGCAGAAGAGCATTACATGAATTACTGTTTCTTCCTCCACTAGGCATCCAGGACATGTTTTCTTAATGTCAGGGCAGTTGAATTAATTTATCATCTGTGTTGTTAATCTGTCTTTTTATCTCTTGCCAGAAAATGTCAGCACTTTCATCTTCAGGCTTTTGTCACCGCCATTTGAAAAGCAAGAATGCTCTCACTCAACATATCCTTTTATAGTAGGAGTGTTCATCACAGGTCAAGGTGGGTCTGAATTATACCATATGCTCAGGTTGTCCATTGTTTATGCAAATGAGTTCTATTTAGATTGATCTTATGTAAATGGATCTTTTGCAGATATTCCACACGGATCTGCCTCTCCTTGACCTACACAGGTCACCAGGGTATAACACAATTCAGACACAAATAGGGCTTCTCTTACACCACATAGATCTTAAATTTACATAAATAATGTACCACACTTCTATAAATTAATGAAAAATATGTATTTGTTTAATGTCAGACCAGCCAGACCAACAAATATCAGGAGACGGTTTAGCTGCATGATCGATTCTGGATCAAACAGAATTTGCTATGCCCAATTGGAGGAAAAAAAGCCATTTACACCGACAGACTGTTATTTATTTGTTTTGTCTTTCTCAATTGGTGCTTATGTTACTTCTCACCATTGGTCAGTGCGAACATGAAGCAGCATTGGTGCAAAATTGACCAGCACCGGTATAAATAATCCTGGCACTGTACTTTTTTAACCAAAAGATTCAGAAAATAAGTGGACCAGTATAAACATCTGGATGGCAGTAACATCTGAATAAAACGCACTAATTATAAATCTGTTAATTCATCATAAAATTACTTCAAGTTAATAGTGAAAAGCGTCAACATCCACAGCGAGCATGGCAACGTTTCACGCAGGCATTTAGGTTAGGATTAAAAGTAGCAATGCTCCAAGCAACAAAAAATAATCTATTTTAAACAGTAACTTAAAATATGCAGTCACTGTGTTCTGCACGAAGAGGAATTCTTCACTGTTGCTATGACATCTGCCCCAGATGGACCCTTAAATAAGAAGAATTAATTACTAGTCTGGAAATAAGCGTGCACTGTCCACAAATCCATCAATTAATACTTTCTGCCATCCTAAACTCTTCAATAGCAGCATAACCTTCACATCTTTACTACATAGTCATAATTATGAGATTGTAGCACAGAATGTTAGTTAGTTATAAGCAACAAGTAAAATATATATTCTCTTTAGTTTGCAAAGGAATTATAATTAAGGTTTGATATATATGCACAAACTTATGATAAAATTCCCAGATGTCATTGTGTAGTTAAGAACACCATGTTTCAATCCGGACTTCAATTTAACAATCCAAAGCCCCTTAGGAGTTGTACTTCTAGTCCACTCAAGTTGCAAAAATGGACTGTCATATTCAATAATAATTGTAGAAAGGAAACCCCGAACCGGATCAAAGTGTTCAGGGTCATGAAGGATCATCTAGTAACATTATATTGGGACACACCAACTAGTCTGCAGTTCATTACACATGCCCCAGATCAGCAAGGACCACAGATTCCAGGGCCCTTGATTGCACAATGTTCACCTGTGCGCTTGTCTAATTGGTTTGTTAGAAATACATTACGTTGCCAACTCTCACAATACATTATGTTGCTAAATAAAAGAATAGAACTACGATGTTTGGTCCAGGGTGTCATGGGTCACAATGCAATTACCCTGCAGGTTTCTTGAAACTCAATGCTCCAGAAGTTTCTAAATGGCTCTGTGTTGGAAGAAACGAGAAGAGAGGTATAAGACTAGAGAAGACAGGATATTTCCATGCAAAGTCTTATTTGTAGCCCCATGTCAGATATCTCTGAGAATAAAGCACTTCTCTGCTCATAATTGCCTTAAAGAAAATACATTGAGAAAAACAACAGTCGGATTATCTAAGTGGGGAAAAATATCCATTGCAACGCGGCTGTGTCCCTGCATATACTTAACCATGCGTGCATTACAACGCATACACCGTTACCATACACAGCCTTTACCATGCACGTTGTGAAGCTATGTGTGGAAAAGGTATGTGTGTGGTAAGGGTGGACTATCAGCGTCCTTAGAGGAAAAGGACCCGTCCGCTTCCTCTGTTCTACGTGCATCGCGTCTCAGAAGAGCTGGAGGAGTGGAGAAGTAAAGGGGATTTTAAATTAATGTGTTTAAATGTATTTAATGTATTTATGTTTTAAAGTATTTAGGGCAGTGGAGGGGTAGTTTTAAAAAGGAGGGAGGGGCGCAAGGGACCGAACTTGGAGCAGGGCTCAGGAAAAACCTTTATCACAAATATGCCCTTCACACACATGCTTTTACAAAGAAATGTATTGTAAAGGTTTGTGCTGTAAATGCACATTCGTGCTAAAGGTTAAACGTGGTACTGGCATTCACGTTCTAATGAATACATTGTATAGGCATGCGTTGCAACAGAATGCATTCTAATGTCATACAACCTCTAACGGGAAGGGGAGGAAGGACGTGGAATAAACCCTTTAGATTTACACAATCAGGTGCCCACTTGTAACATCATGGAAGCCAATGGGAACGGCAACCGTATCTAAAGAAATGTATGGGTGACTGGAACATGTAATTTGCCAATACAGGATTTTGAGGATGTAATTTTGTAATTGGGGTGGATGCTAGAAGTAATAAAGCCACTAACTTGTTTGGTCCAGTCTATGTTTCAGTAATATAAAGTTCAATTCCTGGTAGCAACAGCACCGAACAGATAGGCTTAACTTACACAAAAACATTTACAAGTACAACAAAATTTACAAAGTCAAAAAAACAACACAATACAAATCCCATTCCAATTTATAAAAATAGAGAAACATATTTGAAGAAAATTACATCAGAACAACACAAATACAAGAAGGGGAACTGGAGATATTAAATATTTAATACAGACAGTGTCAGGATAAAGAACAGTGCCAATCAGAGGCCACTGTTCACAGCTGACGGATTGACCTCGACCTATGTGCAAATTTAGGCTGACAGTGATGGACTGCAGGTCAGATATGTGAAGCAGGTTTTCCTGGTCAAATGTTTTTTTTAACACTTCATTATTCCTGGTCAAAGGTTTCAACTTGGAATTTAACCACTCAAATGGAAGTTGAAAACCTCCAGAGGGGCAACATTGGAAGTGCTCTTGAAGTTGGAGAGCCCTTGAACAGCATCCTGCTGAAGGTGTTGGTTATGGCAGAAAAATCTCAGAGCAAGAACTTTCACTCCCAGAGATGTCTTCTTTTCAGGCAGATAATGTTTGCATCTCCACCCAATCAGGATTTCTTATTCGGATATAGTATAGTATCTTTTCAGGGATCAGAATCCTCCAGCTGGGCAGGGCGGCAGGCTATATCTGACGATGGGCTTCACAAGGCCAGGTACCATCTCGCAGCGGGCCTCCTTCAATGGATTAGCTGCCATGGAGAAGTTCCAAGTCAAAGGAACTGGTTACTTCTTCAGGTAGTTTGTCTCAGTCTTCCGGCAGCTGGATGTAAGAATTTTGTTATGTCCCACTGTTTTTCACAGATTGTAAACCAAAAGTCCTGTTAGACACAGCCAAGGGTCCCACAACCTCAAGGACAGCACTGAGAGATCAGAACTTACTCCAGCAGAGGGAACCAACAGGATATAGTCCAGGTGCAACTGGCCAGGTGGGCACTTTAGGTAAAAGGCATCTTGTAACTTGTTCCGTCCCTTTAGCCACATAGAATGACAGCCAACCAACCTTTGAATTCCTCTTCTTTTCCAGGGTACAAGGGAATGAATGAATGAATGAAGCAGGATTTATAAGGCGCAACTTAGCCCAGGGGCATCAAGGCACCAAGCAAAGCAAGATCGGAACAACGAGTCTCAAGGAAACCGGATCCAAGGCTTAGAAGTAGGCCTCTCGGAACATCCAAGTTTTTAGATCCTTACAAAATAAAACCAGAGAAGGTTGTCCCACCAGATCGGGCGGAAGGGAGCTCCACAGCATAGGAACCAGAGAGGAGAAAGCCTTCCCTCCCCACCTGGCCTTAGCAAATTTAGGCACTCGGAGGAGATTTTTTGTGGAGGACCGAAGAGCTCTAGTGGGGAGGAAGGGACAAGAAGGGACCTGATACCCTCTGACCCAGAGCCATGAATGGCCCCATGGGCTAGGCAGAGAAGCTTAAACGAGATCCTGGCATGAATGGGCAGCCATTGAAGGTCTTTCCTGGCCTGGGAAGCTGAGGAAAGCCTGGGAAGCACCAACCTGGCTGCCGCATTCTGGACCATCTGTAATCGATGGACAGAGTTCTTGTTCATGCCCACGTACAACGCATACAGTAGTCCAACCACGATGATACTAATGCTACCGTCGCCTGCTTCCTCGCATCAAAGGAGAGATAGGAACCTATCTTTCTCAAGATCCTAATGATCCCGCAGCATGTAGACACGGTCCTACTGACGTGGAGGTCAAATGAAAGGGAGGTGTCGATCAGGACCCCAAGATACCTTGACAAATGGGATGCAAGAGGGCAATCCCCAAGGGAGTCCGGCCACCAATCTTTAGACCAAATATCATGGTCACCCCCAAAAATCAAAACTTCGGTCTTCTCTCCGTTAAGTTTCAAGAAGTTTTGCACCATCCAGCGGGAGACTGCCTCCATGCAGGTTTTAAAATTGAGGGCAGAGTCTTTCACCGACTGGGTAAGGGAGACCATGATTTGGGTGTCATCGGCATAGGATAACACCTCGAACCCATAGGATCTCACCACCCTGGCAAGTGGGGCCACATAGATGTTGGAAATGGTGGGGCTTAAAGAGGATCCTTGAGGGACCCCACATTGCACAGGAGTGGAAGGAGACAGGAAATCAACCAGTTTAACTCTCTGCTCCCTTTGATGGAGAAAGGAAGCTAGGAGTCTGAGGGCAGGGCCCCCAACACCCATCTCCCTGAGCCTGGAAACCAGGATGGCGGGGGACAGGGTGTGGAAGGCCGCCGTCAGATCAAGTAATACCAGCAGGGTGATCTGGCCCCTGTCAACCTTCGAACGGATGCTGGTAATCACCACAGTCAACGCTGATTCAGTACTGTGGGCTCTCCGAAAACCGTGCTGTGAGATATCCAATAGATTCGAGTCATCCAGAAAGGTGGAAAGATGTTGGTTGAGGTGGACTTCCAGTATTTTAGCAGGGGCAGGAAGCAAGGAAATGGGTCGGAAGTTTTTTAAAACCCCAGGGTCCAGTGAGGCTTTCTTCAAGAGAGGCTTGACCACCACCAATTTCCAAGGAAGGGGAAAAATCCCCTCCGTGATGGCAAGGTTAAGCACCTCTAGAAGAGGAGGCAGGATCGCCTCCCTACAGTTCTTCAAGATTTTCAAAGGACAAGGGTCCAAAGGAGAACCCGATTTGATCTTGTCAAGAAGGCGATTTGCTTCTTCAAGGGTAAGGAGAGGAAAAGTGAAAAGGTTGGGCCTAGGTTCAGCAGAGGTGGACGCTGCAATAGTCGGTGAAGGGGAGAGAAAGAGATCTGACCCCTGGTTGAGTCCCTGATTCAGGATATCCAAGGAGCTGTGTATGTCAGCAATTTTCATATGGAAAAAAGCTGAGATCTTATTACAAAGCTCCTGGGATTCCACTATGGAGTCCACCTTCTGAGGGGCCGAAAGGGAGTCAATGTTCTTAAAAAGCTCCCTAGTGGAACTCAAAGATGTGGTCAAATTAAGGAAATAGGACTTTTTTTCCTCAATGATAGTCGTTTTATAGTCTTTCAGAAGCTGTTTATGTAGTTGTTTGTTCTCAGTGGAGTCCAGATTAGCGCGCCAGAGCCTTTCTTGCTTTCTGCAACCCTGTCGCAGTCCTCTAAGTTTATCAGAGAACCAGGGTGCAGAGGGACTCTTTCTGGCTGAATAGTGAGGCTTAGCGGGGGCTAAGATGTCTACCGCCGCAGCAATGATGTTAGAGAGATCTGCTGCAGCAGAGTCAGTGTCGCTGTTAACGCGGGGACTGAAGCTGTTCAGGAACGGCGCAAGCGCTTCGTTGTTGATATGTCTGAAACCTCTTCTGAGTTGCCATTTCTTGGAGTCAAGAGCAAGAGGGGAGTTATTAAGAGCTTTAAGCTCAAGAGGAACCGCCAAGTGATCTGACCATACTAAGGGGATAGGGGTACCGGTCTTTAGTCTATGATCATTAGAGAAAACCCGGTCCAGTGTATGACCGGCCAGGTGAGTGGGACCCTCCACAAGTTGGAGCAGACCACAGGCCTGCAGGGATTCAATCAGCGACAGAGTGTCCCTTGATGTTAGATCCTCTAAATGAAAATTAAAACAACCCAAAAGAGTGCGATTGGGTCTATCAATAAGGGGTTCTAGAAGCCTCATCAGGTCTTGGCTAAAAGAAGTTCTAGGACCTGGGGGTCTGTAAACTAAAATGCCAGAAAAAGAAACCGTGGGTGAAGAGTTAATAGAAAAATACAAGGCCTCAAAGGAATCAGCCGGGGTGGAAAGATGTTCAATTCGACAGATAGAAGAACTCTTATGCAAGATACCCAACCCACCTCCTCTGCGTCCAGATATATCCATCTTAGTCAAGGCGTAGCCCGTAGGGATCACCTCGATGAGGTCCGGTCCGGAGGATTCGGAGATCCAAGTCTCAGTGATGAACACCCAGGATGGCTTTCTCAATGACACAAAGTCCCTGAACGCTATGTTATACTTTATCAGGGATCTTGCGTTGTTCAGGAGGCCAAGTTCATTCACTGGGGGAGTAGATCTCAACACCCCCGCATCGGAAGGTCCCCTCCGGACCCTTCGTGCTCTACAGGGAGTAGAATGACACATACCACAATGCAGGTAGGGTAAAGCATCAGGGAGAAAGGTATGAAGACAGGGTTTTCAATGAGGTATCAGAGACAACAGAATGTCGGTGGAATAGAGACTGCTTCCTTGGGGTAAAGAAAACCGAGGACCAGCCCGCCTGGCCCCTGGCGCAGCCTCAGCGCGGACGGGCGCAGACGGGCTAGACTTTGGCACGACTTCGGCGCGCGCCCGCTGTGCACGCCCGCTGTGCGCGGAGAAAGCCATCTAAACTAAATAGGGTGGGGCCTGCGTGTCGAGCACCCGCGTGACCATCTCAAGCCAATCAGTGTGGGACCCCAAATGTTTGCCGGCGCCCTCCACAACAAACGGGAAAACCCGTGGTGGACCGGGGCGCTGGCAGAAGCGGCGAGAGTATGGTAAGAAATGCGGGGAGAGAGTGCAACGAACACAGTGCAGGTCACAATTAAAATACACAAAGTGTCAGCAAAAGTAAAGCAACATAGCAGTCATGTGCCAGATAGCAGTAGTCAATTTTTAAAAGGAATTAGGTATTTTTAAAAAAATGGAATAAAGTATGAGGCATTGTAATCATGCACACGATACCCAGGAGACAAACAGGCAGGATTCCAGCCACCCAAACTAAACAGGGTGGGGCCTGCGTGTCGAGCAGCGCCAGCCCTTTAGGTCTCCTCACTGGTCTAAACCAGCAAGTACAGTCCATCTTCTGCTCTTCCACAGGTACAGAATGTATTTTGAGGAGGGTAGTTTGGGGTGCACATTTATGTCATCATTAGCTTGTGGTTGAGTTTGATTCTTTCCTCCTTCTCAACTCATGGAGTAAACGTTTCCAGGGGAAATCGTACCTACTTTTTCAGCTGTTCCTATTCACACTGCTGCGACCAATCCCACTGTGCACCATACTCCTAAATCCAAAATGAGGAAAACACTTTCTTCCTTGTGCACAATCTGTGTGCCCTCCCAGAGGTGTGGCTAAGGAAATGAGTAGCCCCTTCCTTTGTGGTCACTCAAAACTGGTTCTGGGAGTAGCAACCCTCCCACTGAGTTAGGTGCCAGCTGGACTAGGGTGACTCAGGTTTACCTCCCACAGGTCTCATCTTATATTTACAGGCTCTTTACAAGTTAATGAAGTTTGCAGTTCCACCCTAACTGGTCTTTAAGGGAAAGCAACGCACCTCTGCACACTCAAGTCATTGTGCCTGCTGCAGGAGCTTTTTTTCAGGCTCAATTATGTTCAAGCACTGGATGGACTGCAGCTGTCAGGCTAATGCAAGTTGGCATCCAGCAGTTCAAAGGGCAGGAAAAAGGCAGCTTTCAAAATTTACCTTCAATAGATATGAATTAAAAATTCAAATACACTATTGAGTTGAATTTTCAATCAATATAAAAAATGGTGGTTGAATAATTTTCCTAGCTCGTCCCAACCTGATATATCAGAATTAATATTTTAGTCTGTGCGCTAGTTTTCCTCAAGGGACAACCACATCATTCTACAGTGAAAACAGCTTTTGGGAGTGTACGACTGTAGGGACATGGTAACAGTACATTTACAAATGTCCCCCTTTTTAATACCGAGCACCCTACCTTGTGGGCTGAAAGGCCCACATAAGGGTGACTTAGCATTATTTAAAAACAAGATTTCTCCCCCACTCAAAAGGGTTATTTTGCGAGAGGGATGAGGCAGGAGTATCCACTGCCCCCCAGGTATTCGCCCTCATGATGGAACCCATGATAGCCAAAATAAATTCAGATTAACCCCCGCAATGTAAGGCATGACAGTTGGTGACAAATAGCACAAACTGGCTATTTTTGCCGATGATATCCATTGCTTTATTACCCATACCGACACCAGCCTTTCAGCACTGCTGGAGGAACTGGATAACTTTGCACAGGTATCAGGGTTTAAAGTCAACTACTCTAAATCCAATGTGATGGTGATCGCAGATCTGCAAGGAGTCCCTAGAGATCCCATTCAAAGAAGTGGGTTCAAGTGGGCCATGACGTCCATTACATACTTAGGAATACAACATCCTACCCACACTAACTCCCTCTAAGATAGCGATGTACCCTGCTTATCACAGCCCTCTTCAAAGATCAATATATTTGGGGCAAGCACAAGATATCTTAGTTGGGAAGACTGAACAGCCTCAAAATCAACTTTATGCCCCAGCTTCTATACATCCTGTCACCTGACCATCCCTCTAGCAACCCAATTATGTATGCAATTGAAAATACTGAACTTTATATGGGAGTGGAAATCTCAGCGAGAGGCTAAATCCTCTCTGTTCTGCCCCCTTGGGTAGGGGGTTTGGGCTTCCTTGATGTGGTGGCCTACATACCAGCTGCTCAATTCCACCCATCCCTTAACTAGAATCACAACCCCAACAATAAGCCATTGGGGCAGGTAGAACAGACATTCACCCTGTTCCCCTTGAACAAATCCTGTGGCTACCAGCTGCTGCACCGGGGGGCACCCTCCTCCTAAGCCCCTGACGACCACTCTCTTGACCCACTTGCAAACTGTTATGAGAAAACAGACATTCTCGACCCACCTTTTTCCCTTTACCCCATTGATTTTCAACCCATACTTCCCCTGGCATGTCTGACCCTGGTTGCTTTTCCTGGGACCTTCGGGTACCACTACTCTGAGGGACTTTTATGATGATGAAGCCCTCTGCACCCAGGAGAACCTCTTAAAGAAATACTCACTGACTCTGCCAGACATTTGTCGGATCACTCAAGCACCACATTGGGAGGGGAGGGATAAAGCTCGTAGAGCTATGCAATAGGAGGAATTGCCCATCTTATTGCTATTCGCAAACTATGCTCACTGTAGGGGAAGGGCTGAAAGAAAGCCCTCCTGCCAAGATCAGAAAGCAATGGAGAAAACTCAATAAGAGCAAATTGTACTATGCATTAAAGAAATCGATTCAATGCAGGATGGCATGATGAAATGTACACCAAATTAGAGAAATGGCTAACAGAATCGCTTGACTCTCTTATCACTTATAAATCTAAGGGACAAAAGTGAAGCAATGGCTAAATGGAACAGTTACTCATCCAGGAAACTATACAGAGTAGTCAATGCCCTTATGATAACACCCTCTTGTACAGCATCCCCTCCGCCTTTCATTGAATGATGCAACATGTTTGTCATTACTTTTATAAATAAAGTAAAAACATTCTAGACTCTCTCCCAAAGAGCACATGTCTTTGTCCAACTCCCTTTGAAGAACCAACAACGATAGTTAAACTATCATCCTTTCCGCTCCTAAATATAGTGACATTGGTACCATTTTAAAGTTCATAAAATCTAGCTTGCCATTAGACCCAGCTCCACCTGATGTCCTACTAATAGCAGGTGACAATAAGCTACCTAGTCTAATGAAGATTATAAATAGGTCTCTGGCTCTCAGTAGTGTTTCCTCAGCATTGAAACATGCTATAGTTAAACCTCTGCTTAAGAAACAACATGCAGGCCCCCTGATGGTCGAGAACTATAGACCACTTTGTTTGCTCCCAATTGCTAGCAAAGTCTTGGAGAGGCATGGTAATACACATCTCTTTAACTTTTTAGAAAATGATTCTATCTTTCATCCTAACCAAACATGCTTCATACCTGGACAAAGCACTGAGACCGCATTGTTGGTTGCCACTGAAGAGCTCAGGGCCATCCTTAAACGGGTTTCGGGTTTCGGAAGGGACAGGGTACGGAGACGGCACTGCTGAGGGTGGTAGAGGATTCCAGGAGGATTCTGGACGCAGGTGGCAGCGCGGCCATTATCCTCCTGGACCTCAGTGCCGCTTTCGACACGGTGAACCACCGTGTCCTCCTGTCTCGTCTCAAAAAACTGGGCGTCAAAGACAGGGCACTCATGTGGCTGGAGTCCTTCCTTGGTGACAGATCCTTCAAGGTCTTTACAGAAAATAGCTGTTCTCCATCAATGCCATTACAGTGTGGGGTGCCACAGGGCTCCTCCCTTAGCCCCACACTGTTTAATGTTTATATGGCGCCCCTGGCAGAAGTAGTTGCCCCCTTTGGGATCCAACTGGTAAGCTATGCTGACGACACCCAGCTAGTTGTTTCTCTTAATCAGTTGGAATCCTCCCCCTCCAGGCTCTGTCATTGCCTGGAGGCAGTAGCAAACTGGATGGACCTGTCCCACCTGAAATTGAATGGAGGTAAAACGGAGCTGATGCTTCTAGGAAAACGAGCCACATTTGACAACTCGATACACTGGCCCTCCTGTATGGGTCCAGGACCCACTCCAAAGACCGAGATAAAGAGTCTCGGCTTTTGGTTGGACGCAGAGTTGTCATTTAAGACCCAGGCAAGGAAAACAGTAGCCACCTGCTTCGGACTGCTGAAAACAATCCGGAAAATCCTTCCTCAGTTACCCGAGGCAGCAAAGAAAACCATTGTCCAGTCCCTTGTTCTATCCAGGCTGGATTATGGAAATGCGCTCTATCTTGGAGCCCCCGTGTCGGTTATTCGGCAACTTCAGGTTGTCCAGAATTCCGCAGCACGGCTACTCACGGGCACGAGCCATCGTACATCAGCCAGGCCCGCACTCCGCACCTTGCATTGGCTCCCCATAAAGGAGCGAATCTATTTTAAGACCCTCTGCACGGTCCATAAAACACTCTATGGGAGTGGCCCCCCCATTCTAGAGGATATGATCAGACCTTACAACCCTACCAGGAATCTTCGCTCGAACCAACAAAACTTGCTGACAGTGCCTAGGATCAGGAGATCCCGCACAGGAGGTCGCCTGTTCTCGCACAACGCGGCTGGGCTGTGGAATGCTCTTCCTCCACCTCTTCGCCAAGAGCCTAACCTCCTTGTCTTTCGGAAAAAGTTAAAAACTCTTCTGTTTCCAAAAAACTAGTTATAATGGTTCTCTATTTTTAATTCATCTCCGCTTGGTTAGTCTTAAGCGCTGGGATGCTCCCGAGTGGCCATGCGCTATAGAAGAGCCTTTTAATAATAATAATAATAACGGGATGGCTCAGCTGCCATGATCATGCTGGATCTCAGTGCTACCTTTGACACTGTTTCCCATTGCAATCTGGTCCAGAGAATGTAAAACACCACGGGCTTTGCACTCAAGGGGATCAAGGTTTTTCAGAACAACAGACCTGTTTAGGTTCATGGTGAACCATTTATTTCAGCTACATATCCCATCAGATGCGGAGTCCCACAGGACTCTTCTATAAGCGCAAACCTCTTTAATGTCTATGTCCTCATGCTTGTATGAATCGTGCAGGCACTTGGTTTAGATCTTGTCTCTTATGCTGACAAGCAACCTTAAACATAACGGTGAGAAGACAGAAGTGTTGCTGGTTGGAAACAACACACCATGCTGGAAGGAATTTTTCTGGCCCTAAAGCCTAGGAGAGCGACCAGTACCTCTACAATGGTAAAAAGTCATGGCTTTTTGTGAGACAGAAAAGTCACTATGAAGACTCAAGCCAGAAAAATCATGCAGTGGCTACCTCCTTCATACAAAAGGATGAGTCATACAAGTGCTGATTAACATCTGGCAACTTATTGTTTCTGGGAAGTCCTCGATATATCTTAAAGCAGAGAAAAGGCCCTCTTCTGATCCAAAAACTGCTTTGCCCATATGTACCAAGGAGATCTCTACGCTTTAAGAATTCTAATTTGCTGACCATCCCCAAAGTCAAGAGAGCCAAGTGTGGTGAGAGCTCTTTTGTTTTCTGGCCACTAATCTGTGGAATGTCCTCCCTTCTAAACTAAGATGAACACAGCCAGAAATGTCCTTCAAGAATCTACTGAAGACCCATTGTTAGAACTGGGGGTCTCTAGTTGGCAGAGGTAGGTACCACTGTCCACATAGGGACCCTTGCTTCTAGTAAGGGTAAGGAGGAAACATTCTTAAATAACCTCTGCTTAACCCCGGGTAGCTTGGCACGAGCAGGCAAGGCTTATCAAAGGCAATGTGTAAAGTATTTACACCAACACTCACAGTAACACAGTGAAAACACCACAAACTGACTCCACAACAGTTTAGAAAAATAAAGGTATTTTAATCTACACTACACAAGACCAAAACGACAAAAATCCAACATACACAGTTCAAGAATATAGTTGCAAAAGAGTTCTTAAAGTTGCGATAAAATAATCCACAGTTGCATGAAAAGTTCACAGTTGCGTCACCTTTAGCCATCAGTACCTTTAAATGCGACAAAGTTCCAAAACAGAAACTGGTGCGGTGGAAAACAAGGGATGCGTCACTCCTGAGACCTTGGGGAGGTGATGCGACAGCCCCGCTGGATGTAGCGGGCATGATGCGGTGACTCCGGGATTGTATGGGGAGGGATGCGATACCTTGTATGGATTCCGGGTTCGAGGTTCCGTAGTGAAAGAAGCTTGCAAAGGCACGATGCGATGATCTTTGGAGTTGCGACGATCTCCGGGGCGACGATGCACGGACCAGCGGTGATCTTCCTCTCGCAGCTCCTCGATCTGATGGCTCTGCGACGACACTCGCAGCGACGTGATGCAGTCCACAAGCAAGTGGTGCGACAATCTCACCCAGCGATGACAGGCTCTGCGTCGACCCTCGCAGTGATGGTAATCTTCCCGCACCGGTCTGGTGCGCCCTGCAAACGAAGGATGCGATGACTCTGGCAGCGGCAACAGGTGCTGCGACGATCTCGGTCTTCGTAGATGCAGAAATTTCCTTGCACTGTCGGGGATGCGCTCCGCAAGCGAGCGATGCGACAAAACTTGCAGAAAGTCTTTAAAAGCTTGGTTTCCAGCCTCCTGACACAGGTACAACTTCCAGAATCACCACAACTGGCCCAAGCACTCTGGGAAGGACAGAACTCTCTCAGCAGAGTTCAGGGAAGCTGGGGGTGAAGTCCTTTTGTTCCTGAAACTTCTTAACAGGGAGCCAGCTCTTCTCAGGCCCTTGGAATATTCTTTCAAGCAAGGGGACACAGCACCAAAAGCAAAGTCCTTCCCCTCTCCTTGGCAGCAAAGCAACAGCAGGTCAGTCCAGCAGAGCAACAGCAGGACAGTCTTCCTTCTTCAGTTTCAGCTTTCTCCTTGGCAGAGATTCCTTCTTGATTCCAGGATGATCTTATTATCTGTAGTCAGTGGTCCTGTACTTATACCCCTAAAAGTATTTTATCCCTTTGTGCAGGAGGGCTCTGAGCCCGGTCTGAACCAGTTATGGGTATTCCTTGAGACCTCTGTTTTCTTGGCCTCTCCTTTCCTTTCAGGGATAGGGGCAGGGTCGTTAGTCGCCCAGCAGGAGGTGGAGCCAGCATTGTGGACACCAGGCACCGCCCTATTCAGGCCCAGGAGCCATCCCCTCCCACCATGACAGGGGCTCCCAGCACCTGTCACTCTCAAACCAGACAGCCAATTCACAAACAGGCCTAGGCATAAAGAATGGTCAGACAAGAGAAAAGCAACTTTCTAAAAGTGCTGTTCTCAAACACAGGTTTTAAAAACAACCTTTCCTAAAAGATGTGTTATTAAATTCTGAGTTCAGGGATACCAGACTTTTATGTCCTATCTTGCTCCTATTGGAAGATATGCTGGTAGCCACTGTAGCCAGCATCCCCCATAATAGCCTATGGGGCAAGATAGCCTTACAATAGTGAAGAATTGCTGTAATTCACTACCAGAGCATGTCACCTGCACAAGTACATGCTCTACCTTTCACATACACTGCACCCTGCCCAAGGGGGTACCTTGGGCCTTCAATAGAGGTGACCAATGTGTACAGAAAGGGAAGGGTTAGGCCTGGCCAGTGGGGACACTGACCAGGAGGACATGGCAGTTCACAGACTGCACACAGGCACTGTGGTGGCAGGCCTGAGACACCATTTTAGGGCTACTCATGTGGGTGGCACAATCAGTGCAGCAGGCCCACTAGTAGCATTTGTTATCATCACCCCTGGCACACTCAGCACACTTTACTAGGGACTTCTTGTTGACACAAATATGCTAATCATGGATAACCAATCATAATAACAATTTACACAGGGAGCACTTGCACTTTGACACTTAACAGCAGTGGCAAAGTGCCCAAGGCATCTAAACCAGCAAAAATGAAATCCAGCACAGCATCAAAAATACAGGAGGTAGAGGCAAAAAGATGGGGGAAACTACGCCAAAGATGCCAGGTCTAACACCCATGTATTCTAAAGCTTAGCTATACCTGCCTAGGTTATGCAGGTTTGTGTGTCTCTGTGCCGGGAGGCCTTTGGGGTAGTGTTATGAGATAGAATAGAATAGAAAATAATAGAATAGAGTAGAATATAATTTTTTGTTGTACCTTCCTATTGTCTCTCTTATCCCCCAAACAAAATCAATGCCTATGTAACTCAATGGGAGAAGGAACTGGACATCAAGATTTCTGAAGATACATGGGAGGCTATCTAACAGCAGGCTTCCAGGTCATCTGTTTTTCTCCACTATTAGGAGAATGCATACAAATTATTGGCCAGCTGGTACCTTACCCTGTGTGGCTCCATCAGATGTTTAGAGGCTCAGAGATGTGCTGGAAGGTGTGTGGCAGTAGGAACATTTTTCTCCATATGTGGTATTCCTCTCTACAGATCCAGGCACTTTGGGACACCGTCCTACTTAATACAATCTCTATTACTACTGTTTCTTTACCCTGTGACCCTTTATTGATCCATCTAGGAGACCTAGGAGAAGATCGACTATATCCCAAGGCAGCACCTCAGTGTCTGCTGTTTTCCCACCTTCTCCTAGTTGTGTGTCTGAGTGTTGCCTAGATGTGGAAATTGCCCTAGGGACCATCGGTCAACCTGTTGTGGGGAAAGGTATGGGCTGTTTACACCACAGAAAAACTCCCTGCTACTGTCCCAGACAGGGTCTCAAAATTTGGTGCAATTTGGCATCCCTTCACTACCTACATGAAAACACCACAGAACACTGAGGGAATACAGCAAACTATGTACACAATCTGGCAAGAATCTCGGCTCTTTTATATGGTTCCTTCTGAAGCAGGGAGTGAGTAGGTGCCTGATAGGCTAGCAGACTAATCGTTTACATGTGTTTTCCCACCCTTAATAGTGAGGAGTGGGGGCACTCTATAGAAAGACTTGGGGGCCAACTGTGGGCTGCCTCTCAAGCCTGGTGGACTATGTGCTCTCATGATGTCGACTGTGATTGGCTCTAAGTATATGGATAAGTCAATGGTATCTTGTGTGTCTACTATTTTCAAAATAGTAAAACAGTTGTGAAAAAGGGGTTATTTTGATATTTCGCTGCAGGTTTAAATTGCAGCAATTAAGCAACATTGTAAGACCTGAGTCATGTTTTCCTTGTCACATTAGTGGATGGCACGATAAGTGCAAAGGTATTATTTAAGATTCCATACCATGGGCATTGTTTCTACAACCCAATTTCTGTGGGCTTTCGGGTCGGATAAATATGCTATGCCAAGCAGGGATTGGCTAATCTTTACATCAAGTAGGGGTAGGGGTCACAGCATATTCAGTGGTCACTGGAAAGTAGGGCCCTGTGTACAGAGTCTAAAAAACAACAATAAAGTGCAGCACAAAATGGCAGTGACCAACCAGAAAGAGTAGTTATCTCCCAAGGATGGAGAAGTTGGAAGATAAAAGGTAACTGAAACATACAACACATGGTGTTTGTGTTCTCCCCAGCTTTTACTGCAATTCAATGGCAAACTACAGGTAAAGCCAGACAGCAGGGACCACATATTATTTTCTGGGGCTCAGCATTCTATATGCGAAGACTCTTGGTGTTTAGGCAGTGGTAGTGCATGAGATCCACAATGGCAACCATTCAAAGAAACCAGAAAAAGGACAACCCAATTCAATGTTGCACGCTTTTCTACCCAGTGAGCAAATAAACTGCTAGATGGTGACTACTATTTAAAGATGAAGGGACATTAGTTATGCAAATGGTGCATCATACAGGGTTTGCATCTCCACTGCACTCACGCCGCTTTGCTTTTGGATTATCTTGTTTTATCTCATGTTTCTTCAACGTTAAGGAACATTTCTACCAATTATTCTGGTTTGCTTATTGTCATTGTTAATATCTTTTGTTGTGCGAAATTTTGTTGCTTGAGTTTTTAATCCTTTTCTTTTGTTTTCTGCTCTAGAAATGTTCACATGATTTTTTTAGCACCCTTCTCTAACTTTACTTTTCAGCCACTGTTTAGGGAGTAGTTGGAATGGTTTCTGTAGAAGGTTACTATTATTATCTTTCAATACTACAGTAGACTGATGATAAGTCAGCCTACTGCCTGCACGTAATACCTTTTTAGTAAGCTTGGAGCTGTATGCCAGAGACTCAGATCACGCTGTCCCTGAATCTTAAAGTAGGAAACTAGAGTACATAACTGTATTGTCACACTGTAAAAGAGAGAGTTCTCAATCATCAGCCCTGGGTAGGCTCTAACCCAGCCAAAATAATCTAGCACATAAAAGTAAAAACACGTTTCTGTGAGTACTCCTGAGTTTACCCTTAGTAGCTTAGTACAAGCTAGAAGCTCTTCCTCTGGGAAAATAATAAGCAACTAGGCCTAAATTCTAGAAGGCACACTAACAGGTGTTTTACATATTCAGTTTTGTATTCCAGTTCGAGAAACAGATTCAGTTTTCAAAGTTACTTCTCTGCTTAACCCGAAGTGCGAAATAGCTATGCCACAGCTCATGTTGCATTGTTTCCTAAAGATGTGAGACACCAAATGTTATCAGTAGTTTCACATATAGAATTTGACACTAACCCTGCTTGTGATATTTTTGCTCACTACCCAGAGGTTAGAAAGACCAGCCATCCAGGTCCATACAAAAAAATATACATTCAGGGAAACGCATGAAAAGATGGATTCTCCAGCCCTAGAATACCATTGTGGGGTTCCTATAACCAATCCATAAAAAGTTACTGAAGTTTCTCCTATCCTTTACTAAGCATTGCTTGTGTGACACTGCACAATCTTGTGTGGCACCTGTAGTCTTTTATAATAGTTAGTACATTGAAGCAGGATTTTCTGGGGGGATGATGTGCTGCACTGATTATCTCCAATATGACTGTAGGAATTTACATGGTGAACCTACTCTATACTGCAGTTCAGGTAAATATTCAGGGGCAGCTCCTCCATTAGGGCAGAGGAGTGTTGCCCCACTGCTTTCTCGCAGTGCAAGAAGCAGAAACATAAAATAATATTTTAAATACCATTTTATGTTTCTGCTTCTCGCACTGTGAGAAAGCAGAATGAAGTGCCTGGTTGTGGGCGGGAGGGAAGATACGCCTGGTTGGCGGAGGTCGGTGGGCGGGTTTGGGAAGAGTGGCTTTCCCACTGTTGTGGGCCCTGTTTGGTTGGCCCTCTGGGGCAGACCAAACCAGTCAAGCGCACTCTACATTTTCTCTATGTAGCCGGCCAGCAGCAGAGGTGGCACGGAACGCGGTGAGAAAAGTTTTTATTTTTTTATTTTTAAATTAATCCCCACACCCTCCCCGCGACCCCCTGCTGCCCCCCCAGCCATGAGTCATGCGAGCCACAAATAATCCATTCAATTCAACTTCATCCCAGTCCACTTCAAATATGTTGCTCACTCATATGTGAAAACAATGCAGGAAACCTCACAGAAAGTTGCACAGCTCTGTAAAAGGGAAATTAAGGATTGCCTAACAAAGGCATGTTAATAATTCCTAGGTACAGCCCCACGTTTCCCTGTCTTTTTACAGAGATCTCATTGAAGCCAAACCTTAGCACAAAGATAAAGCTGCGATAATAACAAAAACAGATTAGATTGTACTCCAGCCTAGGAAATGGAAATACATCAACCAACAGTGCACAAGAGAAAAGTGCAAATGTATAATTCTCATATTCTAGTGAGTAAACAAGTTAACTAAAATCAATATATAGAGTCATGGGTTGCAGGAAGAAGTTCGTACACACATGAAATCCAGCATTCATCACCGCCACCAATCCTGACCTGTGAATTTATGCTTATTTATGCTTTACATTATTGAAGTTGTACTGTAATGTTGCTGTTAATATGCAGTGTGACACTTTATGCCACATACGTTTTTCTTCTGGTCTGTGGGGATAACCATTCTATTTCAGATTCTGACAGCTCGAATGTACGGTGTTACTTACCAGGTTCAGTCCGGAGCCCCAACACCAGTTCAAGCCAGTCCCCCAGAATAAAGCTCTACATCAAGAATTGGAGGAAGCCATTCCCAAAGAACACATAGTGGCTGACACCTCCTAGCAGGTCTCAAGCCACAGAAGCAGTTCAAAAGTCCAAAAGGCAGGACCTAGGGAGGTTGTACAACCGAACAACGCAGGAAAATACATCGCATGCCTTGAGCATGCATTGTGTACGCCGCATTTTTTTACAATGACTCAAAGGAAGTGCCAGCAAGGGATTTTGTTTATAGAATACTTAATCACAGATAGCAGATTTACAGTTTTAATGTTGAATTTTGTCTGCTGCAACTCGAGTGTTGTCTGAAAAATTCTTAATTAATCAATTTTTGAGTAAAACAAACTATAATGGAAAATAAAGCAAGACGGGAGCACTATTATGTAAAAAAAATATTTTTCTTTTATATATTTTTATAAACAGAAATTCATAGGGTACAAATTCACAGTGAAGAATTAATCATAATGCTTTCAAATGAATGAGAAACTTAAAAACGTATTCCTACAAATCATTTGAATCAAAAGTCCAAACCTGTGTAATTAAAAAACATGATTCTTATCTATCCTAAATAAAGATCAATTGTATAATGAAAAGCAGATGTAGTAATGAACTCTGCATTTTTTTTAGAACGCATACGTTTTTACAACGTTTGCTATTACCATGCATTGTTTATATATATATTTATATATATACATATATAAACAAAGTATTTGTGGGGGGGAGGCCGCCCACTTACTTAAAATGCGAGGTAAAGGCATGCATTGTAAAAACATAGCATTGTAAAAACATACCTGTGGTAAAAACATGTGTGCTACAAAATGTGTGGTTAAGGCACAAAATGGTAAAAACCTCGTTGTAAAGGCTGTTTCCCCTTAGAGAGCATTATTGGTAAACTGCATCCATCGAAGATAAAGGTAGACAATATTAACCCCTCTCCCTTGCTCTCTTCCACAAATCACAACTTATGTTCTTGTCATATTCGTCACTTATATGTAGCAGTATCAACTTTTAACACATAGATTTAGTGTTAAGTTTATATACATTGTGAAAGTTGAAAACTTTGAGTTTCACCCTCTGACATTTAAGCTTTTCATCTGCATGTTAACCCCATTTCTCTGCAGCAAATGCATTAACATGTTATGCTACCGCAGTGGCAGCTTAACTCCTTTGTATTATTTCAGTGTGTAGTTTTTCAACATGTAAAAGGTCGATTAGTGGCTACACGGAATTCTTAAACTCTTACATGGCTGCCTCTTGTGTTTACATGCCCCCCATATTTCATCAGCCTGACCTTCCATAAAACTATGATGCTACACTGAAAGCGCTCTATCTAGAAACAACAGACTTGGCCTTGTGGTCCAGCTTAAATCACTGCATAGTTTAGCAGAACATATTTCTAAATGACAATGCATCAAACTTTCATACATGGAGCATAGAGATTTTAAAGTAGCATTGATGATTGCTGCTTAAAATGGACCTGGTCATCCAATATGAGGTGGGATGTGCAGCCTTTTAAGCACAGTTAGGTAACTGTCTAATGGACTTTTAGGGGCATATTACCAAGCAATAGCGATAATTATCGCTATTGCTTGGTTAGAGACAAAAATTTACCGCTGAGCTGCGGCAATTTTTATCGCAGATAAACCTTGGTATTACCAAGGTTTATCGCAAATGCGATAAAAAACGGCCGCAAAGCATGAATATCGCTGAAAAGTCAGCGATATTCATGCATTACGGAGCTAATGCTCTTAGCCATGTTATCCACCTCCCATTGGATAACATGGCTAAGAAGTGCTCAGGGCAGGTGTTGGCTTTTGGAGATATTCGCGCTTAGCGCGAATATATCCAAAAGTTGGTAATAGGAGATAGCGATGTTAGCGACTGTTTCCAGTCAATAACATCTTGGCACGCCCACTTTGCATGTCATTAGTGATAACTATCACTGACATGCAAAGTGGGGCCCAAGATGGTCGCTATCTCCTACTAGCTGTCGCTAACTGGTGTTAGCGACAGCTAGGTAATAGGGAGATAATTTTATCTCCGCTTTCTTGGCTTTTAAAGCCAAAAAAGCAGAGATAAACCCCCTTGATAATATGCCCCTTAGTTTCCCGTCTGTTTTGGCTAAGTGGGCTGTTAGAGACGATATTGAACTGATCAACCAAAAATCAATTTTCCTTTGACTTTTTGCGATCTTCAAATGTTTATAAAGCTCATTTGTCTTTCCCTGGACTTATATTTTTGTGTTACTCGATACGTTGTTAATATTCTTTACATACTCTTTACAGCTCAATGTTTTTTGTATTGTGATGGTTTGACCATGCTGTTTTTGTGTACAATTCTTTCATTTGTTTCAGAATAAATATATAAGTAAAGCTGAACTAAACAAGGCCCAGAAATACAATAGACATATGAGATACAACGTAAGCAACATACAGGTTGCAGCCAACAGACTTTTTAATAGAATTGGCAACATTTACAAAGCATTCCCTGGGATATGTAGGGAATGCTTTAGAAAATCTCAAAGTGAAATCCGTGGGCCACAGGCTGCATGTTTTCATGTTTCCAAATGTCTCTCCATCTGCCGCAATCTGGTTCCTTTGAGGAGCAGCTGAAGCCTTGCTGGGTCCATTGTACTGTGCTGCTGTCTCTTCTAATTGTGTATTCCCACTGAGTGGATGGATTCTTGCCACTGGGCTACGATTCCTTTCTCTCAGAGAAGGTACTGGTGAAATTTAACACAGGGAGAGAGCTCACTATGGGAGCTGACTTAATTTGAATGGCTAGCCGTTCTTTAAAAATATTTTTTCTGTAGGCATTAGCTATGAAAAGCCTTTTACCATTACAGTAGTGCAGGAAAGGAGAGGCCTTTGTAACAACAAGCATCTAAGATTCCAGTGATGGCTCTTCCGCTAAGTCTGAGGAGCGTCGCTTCCCGGATTTCAAAAGGAAAAATTAAATGATAACCATTGGTATTATCATTTTATTTTTTCTACTGAAGTGAGTGGCTCTCGGGGTGGGGCTGGGCTGGCCGGAGCAGGGAGAGGAGTGGTTTGCACTCCTTAAGTGTGCTGGGCTGCTTGGCCAAACATCTGGGGCCAGCCAAACAGTCCTGTGCACTTTGCATCTTGCCCAGCAGGCTGCATTACTCAGCTTGGTGAGGAACATGAAAAGCCTCCAAGTCCCTGTCTGAATACCGTGGTTTGGTTTTTGTTGGCTTTTGGGGAGCCTGGAGCCCCGGGGCTTCCTGCTCCTTCCTTCAGCCGGCGGACGCAGGAAGAAGAGGACCGAGAAGAGACAGCGGCCGGCCGGCACAGGCAAGTGTTTTTGTTTTTAAAAAATACTGTTCTGACCCTCCCCACCACTCCCAATTGGTAGCAGCCGCTACTGTAGGATTCTGCCTTAATTTGATAAACTTCACAATGTCCATAAACAACCTGCTCAGAAAACCTAAGCTTAGTTTATTCTCTTACACTAACTAAAATTCCTAGAAGAAACATTTTAAGAAATCACCTAGAGCAGAATATTTACCAATTACATATGTCAGAGGGCGAATTAGTTCTGTTGCATACCAGCATGAAAAGGATGTGGCACTAAGTCAATAATGGTGAGCATGTTCAGGTCCCCCAATATGATTGTCCGTGTACAGCTGAGTGAGTGCTGGTGAGGTAACACATGTCCCAGTGTGTGACTCTGAAAATCACTCAGCATCCTTTTCACTCCAATGGTGTATCACTGAACTAATAATGACGATCATGTTCAGGCCCCTCAGTGTGCCCTTCATTGTGTGTCTGAGTGAGTGGTGGTGGGCAAACCCATGCTCCTGTGCATGACTCTAGCTATGTCACCGTGCCATTGCCTCCATTGGTATGTCACTAAGTCAGTGGCTTTTTATTTATCTATTTATTTATGTCTTCAAACCAAATGAATTACAATAATAAAACAACAGATGCATTTCCATACAGAATACAATCAATAGCAAAGTATCAACTCGTTGTTAAATATATTCAGAGCATGCATATCAAAAGCAACATACAGTAAGTAAACACAGTACAGTAGTGCAAGGACCAAAGAGAATTTATATGAACAATGACAGAATCAAAATAAATTTAATATGAGTAGAAGGGATACAATAAGGGAGGAGAGGCAACATACTTGGTCAAGGATAGGGGATCCCAGAGGCACAATAAATGTGTCTGTGAGTTCCTGGGGCTAAATTGGATGTTTGTGTTAAAAGGTAAGTTTGAACAGGGCCCCAAATATTTTTGAGCCAACTGGAAACGGCAGCATGGAGTAATACATATCTAAATGCTATTGACAGTGGGCCAAATCTAGTAACCAATCTCAAATAGAGGGTGTCCACCTCATACCCACATGCAGGCCACTTGGCGTTTAGCAGATAGCAGTGCTAAGACAATACACTTTTTATTATCATAAGGAAATTCCGTCAAGAGGCATAAAAGCTCCAATCCGTGAGATGAGTGCAATTTCATCTGTAGCAAGTCTGAGAGGGTGGAGAAGGTCTGCCGCTCCACCACATCATCTGATGCATTTATCATAGGCACGGAGTATATATTTATAATGTTTGGATAGGGTGTAGCAGATTTGATGTATGAAACGGAAGTGTGTAACACATAGTTTGCCATTAGGAGAAAGGGACTGAGTCAGACTGCGTATGCCCGCCCACTCTTTATCAGTGATAGATTTACCTCCCAACCATGCCGAGTAGGCTGGGAGTCCATCTGCGATTCAGATTGTGCAGAAGTATAGAAGTGAGAGAGGAGGTGCCTCGAGCAAGATGCCATGAGGAGGGTATAGGTTTTGTACCCTAGATGAGCTACTGGGAAATCAGGATAGTGTTGCCAAAGATGTGCTCCGATGCCAAAAAAAGCAAAGCGATCTAGCTAGTCTAGCAGTACATTAGCTTCAGTTGAAAGGTGCTCACAAAATTGAGGAAGAAAACCACTCATCTCAGCTGTATCCCATCGCATCACTTGTTGGGCAGCCACTCCCTCCTGCAATAAGAAAGAGTGGGAAGTGCAAGGCCTTTTGTGCAGGAGATCAAGTTTAGCTTGGAGTCGGACACAAGCCTGTTCTGTAAATGCTGCTGTGTCAGTTTTGCAGTTTGACCTCCCCGCCCAAGCAAGTCGTACCATAAGGGTGTGCAGGGTACAAGGGGAAGGAATATGCATGTTTAACAAAAGATAGAGTATCTGCGGTTAAAAATCTACAACCCATAGCCACTTCAGATATTTGTAAATATAGGTTATCTTTAAAATTGAAGAAATTATTCTTCAAGCAGATGGTAGCTAGAGATATTAAAAATTCTGTCGGTACCTGATATGGAAGTTCTCGTAAATCTAAAGTGTGTCTCATCACTTCCAAAGCCTTGGCTTGGGGTATGTTTGTATAAAGTGATTAGATATCAAAGGATACCAATAGTTGGTTCTCAATGTTGTATGGTACATTTTCTACCTTTGATATCAAATCCATTGTGTCTTTAATATATGATTGAGTATCTTTTACCAGGGGAATTAGGAAAGTATCTATGTATTTGTCAAGGGGCTCTAACATAGAACCACAAGCTGATACTATAGGCCTACCTGGCGGGTTAGTTGTTGATTTATGTACCTTTGGCAGGACATAAATATTAGGTATTTCGTTTTGCTCACTGTTTAAGAAATCAAATTCGTTTTGGCATAGCCAGCCATCTTCTAGACCCTCTTTTGTTATATTAAGGATTTCTCCTTTTAGTCTTGATGTGGGGTTATTCTCCAGTGGTCTATAGTGTATTGGGTTCGATAATTGCCCAATTACTTCTTGGTCATATTTATCTTTGTCCCAAAGGACTATTCCACTCCCTTTATCCACCGGCTTAATTATTACTGACGGATTATTTGACAGATCTTTAAGAGCAGTCATTTCTGATTTACTACAATTTGCATTGAAGAAGACTTTTTAGTTTGTATAATGTCCAAATCTCGTAGGACTAGGTAGGCGAATATTAAAATTTCTGCCGGTAGTAATGTACTTTCAGGGATAAATTTGGATTTATTCCTTAACCCACTTGTATTGATCTGTTCTTGAGAAAGAATGCTTTAAATCTGACTTTTCTGAGGAAATGTAGAATTTCCTTTTTAGTCTCTACTGGATTTTGTAATGTCGTTGGCACGAATGAGATTCCCTTGGATAGTACTGATAGTTCTGATTCAATCGGTGCATAGTTAGACAAGTTATAAATAGGTATGGTATTGACCTTTTCTACCACTTCCATCATATTTGTACTTAACGTCTGTAAGTTTTCTTCCGTGTACGGAAGGGCTCGGATTCCTGATTTTGATATTGTTCAGACTGTTGGAATGGGCCTTGTGGTGGAAACATTCCTACTTTCTGGTTGTACCCTCTCCATCGTGGTCCTCCGCCCCTTGTTCTATACCTGCCTCTGCCTAAAAAAGGTGGTAATGCTCTTGGATATTGGGGATATGAATAATAACCACTGTATGACCATTGGTCAGAATCTGATGAAGTGTCAGAAAATGAAATTAATTTGTTGCGAGATCGACCTCTATACTGGAGATTCAATGAACTTGGATTATTATTCTGATAGAAATCGCCTTTTAAAAAGGGATATACTTCGTCCAACTTGAATTTTTTAATATCTTTTGCTACTTTGGTAATTTATAAATGTGTGTTATGTGCTGTAAACTCTGCAATAGTTTTCTCTGCTGATTCTAACAATTGTTTGGATTCTTTCATAGTGGTGTCTCCAAGTATTTCTTGTTCTAATGCCTCAATCTCTCTTAATTCTTCCTCATTCAATCTCAAAGCTGTTTCTACAGATAATGCCATCCAATCTATTGAACATTTAGTTCTAACACCGCCAAACCTATTCAAATAAGTCTTATCTGTAATATAAACTACAGGGATGTTCTTGATTTGAAGTCCTACAGGGATAGTGTTATTCTTTAGGTGCTCTGATAACACTTTGGCATGTAACTGGGTTCTAATATTTTTCTTATTCAATTGTTTTAATTTCTCTATTTTATCCACATTAACAGTTTGTGTCACTGGTTGGTTACCACTCAGTAATGATAGAGTTTTTTGCAATAGAGCACTGATTTCATCTTCACTGTATCTGACTGTTACGGGTTCTGACATATCCAATTGTATTTATCAATGGGAAAAAAGGTTTTTCCTTCAAAAATGTTTTTAAAAAATGTTTTACAAGATGTTCCCATGCGTACCACGAATTCAAATCTAACTTATAGTGATTATATCGCCAGTTTGGAAACAGATGAACGTTTTTTGACTTCCTAGTCAACAATGTCACAATGACTAACACAGTTTCTCTTACAGAAAACCCTCACACTTAAACAAGTGCTATCTAAATCTCATTATACAGGCGGTAACCTAAGTAACCCTACGGCATCTGGGTAAGGTACATATTCAATAAAGAAAAAGATGCCTAGGAAATAATGATCAATCTATTCAAGGTAAGAGAAAAATAAATTATCCCTTCCTGTTTGAATTAAATCACATCAAAACCAATCTGCGCTTTATATTCATCTGCAACCAAATGTCAGAAAGCAAAAATAAGTCTATGTTGTTTTTATTTGATTACTGTTCTATTTTTTCATAGAAAGAGAAAATTATTTTCTTTTCTTTTTCAAAACATATATCTATATATATATATATACACAACAGATACATATATATACACCACATATATATTCAATACAAACTAAAATAATATATACACAATATTTACATTGACAAACTAACATATATTTTAGGACATTTGTATATTATAGCCCGTATTTTTTTAAACAAGAGGATGCTTGAAAAACTATGGAGAGCATTCCTTTAAAGCAAGATCAACCAAAACACATAGGAGCCTGGGAGGTATATTTGTTTAAACGTCTATTGTTTAAGTACTCCTTCTAAATCTTTTTGAGAAACATAAATCTTTGATGGTGTCTTCATAAAAATATTGAGGCGTTTCAGCCCAATATTTACGGGCCTCATCAGGACTAGGGCTTTTTATGATCCATCTATAAAATCAAAACAAACCCATTTATATATATACATATTAAGGAATGTTAATTAAACAGGAATGTGACACTAATATAGGAACAAGAGTTCCATATTTTATATATATATATATATATATATATATATATATTTTTTTTTTTTTTTTTTTTTTTTTTTTTTACATCGATGATCTCTTTTTGGTGTGGCGTGGTCCACAGTCGGAAGCGGAGAAATATATTGCTGATTTGAACAAGAATAGTTTGAATCTGAAATTTACCAGCAATATTAGCAAGAGTGAGGTTTTCTACCTGGACCTTCGGGTCTATGTGGAGAATGAATCCATTCAGACAGCGGTATATAGGAAACCCACTGCGGGTAATTCTATATTACACTCACATAGCTATCATCCGCGCAGTGTCATCAATAATATTCCCCTTGGGGAGTTCTTGCGTTTGAAACGCAATTGCTCCACTAAACAGGAGTTCTGCACAGCAAAGGAACAGTCAAGAGAGAGATTCACACAGAGAGGCTATGGGAAAGGGGTCCTTGATAGAGCTGAAACAAAAAGCGAACAAGTAGAGAGGAGGGACCTACTGAGTGATAAGGTCAAATCCACAGATTTAAAGATCCGACTAATCACGGATTATTCAGATAAATCCCCAGAAATTTTTAATATACTACGGAAGAACTGGAGGATTCTGAAAGCAGACCCTGTAATCGGCAAATCTGTATCTGATTATCCCCTTGTCACCTATAGGAAGGGAAATTCCTTTAAAGACTTCCTGGTGAGTAGCCACTATGATAAAAAGAAAAAGAGAAAGAGTACTGTTTCTGGCTTCTATCCTTGCATGAAGTGCAAGGCCTGTAAAAATTCTCAAAAAGTCAAGGAATATTACATTCCAGGCAAGAAAACTAAAAATAAGATCACAAAACTACTTAATTGCAACTCTGACTATACAGTGTATTGCTTGATGTGTCCCTGTGGACTGAAATATATAGGCAGCACTATAAAAGCTACTAAATTGAGGGTCCTTGAACATATGAGGGCGATCACAACAAAAGACCCCAATTACCCTGTAGCACGTCACTTCGAGCAAAAACACAATAGCAACAGCAATTTACTGACATATTTCATACTGGATCAGTTGGTCAGAACAGAGAGAGGGGGCAATTGGGTGAAAAAATTGAGAACCTTGGAATCAAGATTCATTATCCAACTTCAGACCAAGGCCCCGGGTGGGATGAATAATGAGGAAGAGATGTGGACACATATCTAATCACCCCACCTTACTCTATGTGTTGTTTTCTTATAATTCTGGATTTAGGATCATGTATATATATTGAGGAATGCTTGCTCCTCCTCACCACACTGTCATTATGTTTTGTGAATGAATTTGCTAGCCCATTCAGGGCATGACAACGGTGCAGGCTATACACGCGGAATTTTGATGTGTGAACCTTTCCTGAGAATACCCATGTATGGTTTATTATGAATTATTAGGTTAGAAGGCACTCAAGGTGTAATTAGAACCTGCATATGTGAAAATACATTATATTATGAGTTTAAATGTATTCACAGAGAATGAACGTATTTGCATCAATGCTTTAATTGATTTGTAAATAGTTTAAATTTAATGTACATATAATCTGAGTGTTATTATCATACTCCGGCATCCAATAGATTGTGGATATTGACTTATGATTTGGTTTCATACATTTTGTTGTTACCATTATAAGATGGCCGCCGTATAATTTTCGGCGAACTCCATGTGCCTTCTTTTGTGTTGTTGATTGGTCAACACGTGATAGATGATCACCGTGTTGGTGTTTAAATAATGTGGAAAGGCCAACGCGCGCTTACACTGACGAAGGCGGCAACGCCGAAACGCGTTTGTAAGCTCATTGTTTTTGCAGAGAATGAATTCTAATAAATAATTTGGCTAAACCACGAGATACTGGCTCCGTGTGCTCTCGATTGAGGTGTATCCCGAGGACTGGGGGATTCCGGTGTTTACAATATATATATATATATATAAATATATATAAATCACCAAAATGCCCAGGAGCATTAGGAAGCACACACCAGCGCTCTGCACTCCGGCTTGTTACTGCAGCCTGTCATCATGTTTCACCCTTTAATGATTTGCCGACGCGTTTCAGGGTATTTCAAGCCGGAGTGCAGAGCGCTGGTGTGTGCTTCCTAATGCTTCTGGGCATTTTGGTGATATATATATATATATGTATATATATATATATATATATATATATAAATATATATATGTTAGAAAGGGTTCCCCACACAGTAAAGTCCCAGGAAACACAGAAGACTCGCACTCCAGGGTCCGTTTTCAAAAAATCGTTTATTGGCGACGCGTTTCGACCAGGCGGTCTTCTTCATTAGCCAGCCACATAAACACACAGTCACCATTTTAAAGTGCACTAAGGGAGTAGTGGAAATTGACATAGGACCACAACCCAACTAGAACTACAATAGTCGTAAAGACTACAAATGAAGTGAACAAAAGACTCAGTAGTGCCAAAGTTTGTAAAGACTGGTGCTTGAAATAAAATGTAAGTGACTTTGTGATGTTTAAATAAACAAGCAATTGTAAATTAAGTATTTACACTAAATAAACAAATTAATTCAATTGCGTATATATACACTTTTTTACATATTCCTCGGGGTGGTTGGGCACGAAAATAAATAAACAATTCAAGAACACCCAAGTGTCGTATTGAAAGCTAGGGAGGACGTGTTTGTTAAAGATTAAAACTCATTCAGAGTAGTTTAGTGAGGAATAGACACCATCCACCGGCTTACTATGGAAGGAAAAATAACAAAACTGTGAGGATGGACTAGCTGTAAGTGAGGTAAATACAATAGAGTAGAATTACTATAATCTATTTCATCCCATGTATATGTTGATGGCATAAATCTAGAATGGTCTGAGCTCCTCTAGAAATAGACAGCTAAAAGTAAAAATAAAATAAAACCACGCTATCAGTTTTAAACACTAAATTGTGTGGGGGCAATCGAGACTTAATCAAAAAACTGCTTACCGAATAGGTCTGAGACTTGATATGTGGCTCTTACTCATAAAGCAATACAATTGGGAGAAGGGGGCCTGGCAAAAAATGGCCGCATTCCCTGTAAAGAGATATATATGATGCACTAAATAATATAGCCTATGGAAAAGAAACAAATCTAAAAAGGAGGAGAGATGCCCCATCGGTTCTTACCCTGCTCGATATTTCCTTTCGAGTATGCGGTTGAACGGGGAATAAATATTCCACCTCGTTCTCTGAAAAAAACAATTATAGCACTATCAGGAAGGGCCCTGTCTCGAGAAAAAGAATAAACAACCAAGATGCGTCCGGCAAATGCCTACCTTACTTAGCATCTACAAGTCAGCGTGTATACTCTACGCCATTCTGCTTCTACCAACGTGCAGGATATCACACGTGTGCCCCAGCTGCAAATATCAGGGGTTCCCAAACAGCAATTAAGCCTAGCCAAAGATTTGTGGACAGTAGATAAGTGTGTACCCTCCATACTCACAGAATGGTGGGCCTCTAGATATCTAGATATGTATTAGGTCATTGGTTTTCAAATGGTTCAACGGTGCAGCAAAGGTATGGTGTGTATGGAAAGCTGGGTTGGAGCACCTGCCATAATGAATTAAAATGAGATTAAGATTACCACCCCAGAGTACACTGCCATGTGACAGAGTAAAGCAGTGCTTTCAGGTTGACCAGAACAAATCAGAGTCATCCATTTTTGGGCCCACCGGTATTGATGATGGTGAGGTGTTTCCCCTGTATTGTTAACTGCAGGATGACAAACCCCGTATGGGGCTCAGTAATTTCTGCCTGCAGACAGGCCATCGGGCCCTTCTAAATCAATAAAACCACCCCCCTAGCATATGTCGAACAAGTGGCAAAAACTCTGTGAGAGACCCAGTTATTACCGAAGCAGGAGATCAATATGAATATTATGACGGGACATTCCGCTTTTTTCGAGGTTTAATAAGGCAATGCTCATTCCCGGAGATTAAATTGAGGTCAGATGTCATAAAGGATTTATGCACCATGTTACGCGAGACATGGTGCTGGGAGTGTAAGCGATAGGAAGACAAGTGACCAACAATATCCTTTCAGCTGCAGAACAACCAAAAGCAGTCAAATACACAGTGATCTCTATTTGTAGGGCACAGCTTATCACCCTTAAGGGTTTCCAGGCGCCGACGGATACCCTGCATGGGTAGGTAGATCGGTGGATGGCCAAAAGAAGAATGAATGACCAAATGAGTGAGGGAACGCATGGAGGAATACATTGACGAATAAATGTCTTGATGGAAGGACTGGAGGATGGTTGAATTAAGGAAATTAATTAATGGAGTCATTAACCAATCAAGCATGTTAGGCCTCGCAGGGGACATGGAAAGGGGTACCCAGTAAATGGACCCCCTTACAGGGGTTTGAGGAACACCTGCAGTGATACACTCCCTGCCTCATGTGTACATCATGGCCTCTCTGAAGTGAGGCGCTACTGGCTCGACGCCTTGGCGAGGGCACACTACAGCCGAGCCCCTGAGGTGCGACGTGGAAGGAAAAAACTCATTTTGACAACAGGCCTTTCTAAGTTTATGGAAACCTACGATTTCTATTGATCGCCAGCCTTAGGAGCTCGCTGTAAACAGGCAGAATGTTGTCTCACTTTATTACAAGAGGGGGCTCAAGGCGGATACGTGCAGCTCGCATAATTCGGTGTAAAAACACTGACAGCGTTTACAATAATATTAAGTAAGGTTTCGAAACGGCCAGGAACGCGCACATTGCTGGATGTAAATTCAGGATTAAACAATTCTTACTTCGCCTAAAACACTCCAGTTGAAACAACACTGTACAGGGCAGTTTGCAACTCCAGTCAGCACCGGAATGCTAGCGCTTGGTAATCAAGAAATCGAGTCACTCTCAGTAGCATTTAGAAAGACGTCATTGTTGTTCTTCCAGCTCCTGAGCGTGGTATGCTCCCTAATACTATATAATTGAACGCCCACGCTTTAATTTTTTGGGGGGGCAGGATTCGTGACCCCAGTGCGAATTTCACCGAATAAAAAAAATGCTTTTTTTTGGCCCTGGGGGTCCTTGTGGCACCCCCTGATCAGGCCTGGGGGGTCAGGGTGTTTCTACCCTGCCCCTTTTTCTTTTTTTTACCTTAGTTTTACTGTTTTCTTGTGACTCTGTTCTACAGAGTTACAAGATGGCTGCCAACACTTCCTGGTTTGGAGTGTTCGCAGTCAATTAGAATGAAGCGCGTGGTCGGGAGGGGTCATGAACCCACAGCGCCCATAGATATCAATATTTTTTATTTCTGAACCGTTCAGTAGTTTTGGCTGTAGCCTTGCCCAAAGTTTCGTATGGGGATTTAATTTCTCAGCAACTACTGAACGGGTTTACACCAGTTAAAAAAAAGGTCACTTTCTGAACCAAGCTCTACCTTTTTGCTAAATTTGGGATAATTCCGTTCAGCAGTTCGGGCTGTAGCCCGTCTCAAAAATTCCTATGGAAATTAACATTGGGAAAACGTGTTTTGGGGCTCCACTTTTTTCGCAGCCATTGATTGATAATTCACCCCTAAACTTTCAGGATAGGAGCTGGCCTGAAAGGACTTCTTTTCTGAAGAATTTCGCGAAGATTCATCGAATGACGCCAAAGTTATTAGCAAATCAAAAAATGCTTTTCCTATGGAAACTAGGTTCTAACTATAACTACCTACTGGCGACTGCGACTGGCGTATAGCAGGCTTGGGAGAGAAGCTCATTGAGGCTGAGTGTGCACCTGAAGAATTTAAACTGCACACATTTCCGCTTTTGAACTGTACCAGCACTCACCATGAGTTTGTATGTGTCCAGTGAAGACGCCTCCCCGACAGCCGAGATGGTGCTTTCTGGGACCTGCAGTACGCCAATGTGGGCTGCCACGACGTTTCACCGAACTTGGCACAGCTGGGCTCCCACCAATCGGGAGGGTGATTACTAAGTTTAAAAGGCGGACTGATGTAGAATGCTGGTGACTATGCCATATGATTAAGGCAATCCGCCGAAACGCGTCATGCCGACCCTGCTCTCAATAAATGACCTCTTCCTGGTACTCCTGCTGGGTCCCTCCGATTTCTTGAAGGTGCAGAAATCGTGTGGTGCATTTCTTGCGTGCTGGCCCTGGGCACGCTAGAGGGACCCGCCTGTCAAGTTGGCCGCTGCATCAAGGGCTTGAGCTTCCAGCTCCATTCGTATTCTACCAAGGTATTGGTTTTGCTGTGGCCCCTGCAACTGAGAACAACGCACATTGCTGCAAGGAAATGCGGTCCGTGACTTCGCGGAGGGTTTTGCTCACTTAGGCAGAATCCCTAGCCACGTAGGTCCCACATGTTGCGGTATGGCGTATAGCAGGCTTGGGAGAGGAGCTCATTGAGGCTGAGTGTGCACCTGAACAATTTAAATTGCACACATTTACGCTTTTGAACTGTACCAGCACTCACCATGAGTTTGTATGTGTCCAGTGAAGACGCCTCCCCGACAGCCGAGATGGTGCTTTTTGGGACCTGCAGTCCGCCAATGTGGGCTGCCACGACGTTTCACCGAACTTGGAACAGCTGGGCTCCCACAAATCGGGATCGTGATTACTAAGTTTAAAAGGCGGACTGATGCAGAATGCTGGTGACTATGGCATATGATTATGGCAATCCGCCGAAACGCGTCATGCCGACACTGCTCTCAATAAAGGACCTCTTCCTGGTATTCCTGCTGGGTCCCTCCGATTTCTTGAAGGTGCAGAAATCGTGTGGTGCATTTCTTGCGTGCTGGCCCCGGGCACGCTAGAGGGACCCGCCTGTCAAGTTGGCCGCTGCATCAAGGGCTTGAGCTTCCAGCTCCATTCGTATTCTACCAAGGTATTGGTTTTGCTGTGGCCCCTGCAACTGAGGACAACGTACATTTCTGCAAGGAAATGCGGTCCGTGACTTCACGGAGGGTTTTGCTTACTTAGGCAGAATCCCTAGCCACGTAGGTCCCACATGTTGCGGCATGGCGTATTGCAGGCTTGGGAGAGGAGCTCATTGAGGCTGAGTGTGCACCTGAACAATTTAAACTGCACACATTTACGCTTTTGAACTGTACCAGCACTCACCATGAGTTTGTATGTGTCCAGTGAAGACGCCTACCCGACAGCCGAGATGGTGCTTTCTGGGACCTGCAGTCTGCCAATGTGGGCTGCCACGACGTTTCACCGAACTTGGCACAGCTGGGCTCCCACCAATCGGGAGCGTGATTACTAAGTTAAAAAGGCAGACTGATGCAGAATGCTGGTGACTATGGCATATGATTAAGGCAATCCGCCGAAACGCATCATGCCGACCCTGCTCTCAGTAAAGGACCTCTTCCTGGTACTCCTGCTGGGTCCCTCCGATTTCTTGAAGGTGCAGAAATCGTGTGGTGCATTTCTTGCGTGCTGGCCCCGGGCACGCTAGAGGGACCCGCCTGTCAAGTTGGCCGCTGCATCAAGGGCTTGAGCTTCAAGCACCATTCGTATTCTACCAAGGTATTGGTTTTGCTGTGGTCCCTGCAACTGAGGACAACGTACATTGCTGCAAGGAAATGCGGTCCGTGACTTCATGGAGGGTTTTGCTTACTTAGGCAGAATCCCTAGCCACGTAGGTCCCACATGTTGCGGCATGGCGTATAGCAGGCTTGGGAGAGGAGCTCATTGAGGCTGAGTGTGCACCTGAACAATTTAAACTGCACACATTTACGCTTTTGAACTGTACCAGCACTCACCATGAGTTTGTATGTGTCCAGTGAAGACGCCTCCCCGACAGCCGAGATGGTGCTTTCTGGGACCTGCAGTCCGCCAATGTGGGCTGCCACGACGTTTCACCGAACTTGGCACAGCTGGGCTCCCACCAATCGGGAGCGTGATTACTAAGTTTAAAAGGCGGACTGATGCAGAATGCTGGTGACAATGGCATATGATTAAGGCAATCCGCCGAAACGCGTCATGCCGACCCTGCTCTCAATAAAGGAGCTCTTCCTGGTACTCCTGCTGGGTCCCTCCGATTTCTTGAAGGTGCAGAAATCGTGTGGTGCATATATATATATATATATATATATATATATACTGAAAAAACAAAGGTTACAGGGACATTATAGTTATGAAATTCTTTAAAATTACCTTAGAAAATCACTGAAAAAACAAAGGTTACAGAGACACAATAGTTAGGCTCAGTTTCACTTGTGCAAGCCCATCGAAATTTAGCAGTTATAGTTACCTGAGCGAACTATAACTTATGCCCTCGCAATACACTGATTATGACCTCACATATTACATCACTCATGACATGGCCATTGACATCATTGATGACATCTCAAATGACATCACCGGTGACATCACTGATGATATTATCTAGTGAGTAAGTATTTTCTAAGAGTTTATGATTATTAAACAATATACTAACTTATTACAAAAGTTAAATTAGTATACCAGGTGCACTACGTCTGAGCGATACTACTTCTAACATATATTATGTGAGTGGCTGTGTGACAGTGTGCATCCTTGTGTTTATTGGTGTGTGAGTGGATGTATAGGTTTATACGTGGGTGTGTGAGTTTCTGTGTGAGTGGTTGTATTGGCAAATGAGTGGGTGTGTCAGTGGCTGTATGGGTGAGTGAATAGGTGTCTGAATTGATGTATGAGTGAGTGACTAGATGTGTAAGTGACTGTATGGGTGAGTGAACAGCTGTTTGAGTGGGTGTTTGGTTAAGTGATTTGGTGTGTGAGTGGCTGTATTGGAGAGTGAGTGTGTGAATGGATGTATGGGTGAGGGAGTGGATGTGGTAGTGCTTGTGTGGAGGTGTGAATTGATTGCTAAGTGATTGTGTGTGTGTGTTAGTTAGTGTGTGAGTGCTTGTATGGATGAGTGAGTGGCTGTGTTTAGAGGCTGTATGGGTGAGGGAGTGGCTGTGTGAGTGATTGTGTAGATAAATAAGTGGGCATGTGAGTAGCTATATGGGTGAGTGTGTAGATATGCGACTGGATGTACGGTGAGTGAATGGTTGTATGGGTGAGTGAATGGTTGTGTGAGTGACTGTACAAGTGAGTGGGTTTGTGAGTGGCTCTTTGGAGGAGTGAGTGGGTGTGAGAGTACTGATATAGGTCTGTAAATGGGTACGTGAGTGAATATGTCGGTGTGTGACTGGGCATATGAGAGTTTGTATGAGCGTGTGAATAAGTGTGTGTGTTTCTGAGGATGATGTCATCAGTGATGTCATTTAATATGTCATCAATGATGCCATCATTGGTGTCACTGACCATGTCGTTAGTGATGTATTACGTGAGTTCATAAGTAGTGCAATACGAGGGACATAAGATATCATTAGCTCAGGTAACTATAACTGCTGAATTTCTATAATTTTTTACAAGTAAAATCTGAGCCTAGGTCCATGTAACCTTTGGGTTTTCAGTGAATTTCTACGATTTTTTTATATTATTTTTTAACTTTTTTATTTATATTTATTTATTATAAGTTTTGTATAGTGCTAGCTGGACCCAAGGGTATCAGAACGCTTCACATCAGGTACAGCAATGTGCCTTAACGGCGAAGGCAGAATCCACATCTGGTCAACTTATGAGCATTGTAAATAACATTACCATACAGATCATTAGGTCCACGGGGGGTGCTATGTTCTTCCCGTTAAGTTCAGATGCACTCAAGGAAGAGGGCTTTGAGTAAAGTCTTGAATTTGGGGTAATAGGAGGTCATTCTAATGTGGGGGGGATGGAGTTCCAGATCTTGGGTGCATTTCCCGCAAAGGATTTACTTGTAGTTTTGCGTTTCCGAGATTTCAATGGAATGAGAAGGAACATGTTGGAGCTTCTGAGATTCCTGGACTGGCCGGCCACTTTGAGTTTCGCGGCCAGGTATTCTGGTTTGCCTGTGTGAAGGGCTTTATGCGTAGGACATGCTGTTCGGAAGTTGGCTCGTTGTTCGATTGGGAGCCATTTCAGTTCCTTGAGAGTGTGAGAAATGTGATCGAATTTCTTGGTTCCTGTGACCATTCTAGCTGCGGCATTGAGGGTGGTTTTCAAGGGGCCTAGGTGCGATTTAGCTGATCCGGTCAGGGCTGCGATTCCATAGTCAATTCTGGAGAGCACCAGTGCTTGAGTGACCTGTTGAAGGTCTTTTGGAGGAAGGAAGGGTTTTATTTTGTAGAGAAGTTGCAGATTGAGGAACGCGCTTTTGGCGGAACCAGCAATGTGTTTCTTCATGTCTAGTTTGGGGTCTAGGGTGATACCTAGGGACTTTACCGAGACTTCGGCTTGAGGGTGCCATTGAGGGCATCGACGGCTTTGAGCCATTCTTCGATTTGTTTTTTGTTGTCTCTGTTGGAGATGAGTAGCACTTCAGTTTTCTCTTGATTAAGCTTCAGGTGGTTCTGTGAGAGCCATTGTTGACCTCTTTGAGCGTGTCATTAAGTTTGAGCATGTCGTCCATGGAGGTGGTTTCCAGATAAAGCTGCGTGTCATCAGCGTAGAGGTGGAAGGGGATGTTGGAATTCCTGAGTAGTGTGGTGAGGGGTTCCATGTAGATATTGAAGGGATGGGGAAAGACTACTGACCCTTGTGGGACTCCTCTGATGACAGATAGAGGGTCAGATTCAAAGTTTTTAATTTTTACTCTTTGCGAGCGATTGTGTAGAACGGAGGAGAACCAGTTTAGTACCGTCAATTCTATGCCTGCTCTTTCTTGAAGGACTTTCAGGAGCAATGTGTGATCAACTTTATCGGACGCGGCCAATAAGTCAAGAAGAATGAGAAGGCAGCATTGGTCTGAGTCAAGTGATTTGTGTAGATCGTCTATGACGTTTAGGATTGCAGTTTCAGTGCTGCATCCCTTTCTGAATCCCGATTGGTGTGGGTCAAGGAGCTTGATGTTCTCCAAGTCTTGGGTTAACTGTGGCAGAACACATCTTTACAGTATTTTGGATAAGAGAGGTAGGTTCGACACGGGTCTAAAGTTGTTCATATCTTCCGTGTCTAGCCCTGGTTTTTTTTAGTAGCGGCATGACTTGGCCGACCTTGAGCCAGTCAGGGATGTTTCCCGAGCTCAGTAAGCTGTTGATGATCTTGCCCCAAATTGGGGCTAGGGTGTGTTTCAGGTCTTTGGCCACATTTATAGGAAGCTGATCCAGGGAGTGGGATGACGGTTTGGCATTGGCGATCAGAATGACTATCTCTGCTTCCTGAATGGGGTGAAGATGGACTAGTGAGTGAGTGGGTTCAATGGGGTGCTGACCATCAATGCTGGTGCCTTGGTCTCCCTAAGAAAGGAGGGGCTTATGCTGAGAGAGAGGTCGATCTTGGCGATTTTTTCATTGAAAAAGCTGGCAAAGTTGTTGCATTGTTCTTTGGAGGCCACTAACTTGGATGTATTTGATTTGGATGTTTGGCTTCTGATGATACTAAAGAGTTCTTTGGGTCGGTTTTTAGCATTATCTAGAGCGGAGCAGAAGAAAGAAGATTTTTTGTTCTTGATGTGTTTGTTGTAGTTTCTGCGTGTTGCTTTGAGTTGTTCACGGTGATGGGCGGAGGGATTGCTCCTCCAGATTCTTTCTAGGGATCTGAGATGTCTTCTTTCATCATTGATGTCAGAGGTGAACAAAGATCTGGATGGGGTGTTTCTGGTTTTTTTTAGTTTCAAGGGCGCCAGGCGTTCTAGGGTGCCCGTCATGTTGGAATGGTAGAGAGAGGTGAGATCTGTGGTTGAGAGGTGCTCCGTCGTGTTCGGGAGGAGCGTGCTTAGATCTTCTTCAAGATTGTTCCGTGGGACTTGGGCAGTATTCCTGACCCATTTGGGAGGAGCTTGTTTTATGGGTTGAGTTGGCGCTGGTTGGTTGATATGGAAAAGAATTAAGTGGTGGTCTGACTAGTCTACTGGAATGATATAGTCAATAGTGATAGTGTTTTTGTCCGCAATGATTGCGTCGAGTATCGCTCCTCTGTGGTGGGTTTCTTCAGAGCAGTGTTGTGTCAGATCATTTTCTAGCAGAAGACTATTGAGGGATTGGATGAGCGGGTTATTTGTTTCATTCCATCTTATGTTGAGATCGCCCAGGATAATGTTGTTGGCATTGTTGAGCGCGCAGTGGGAGATTAGGTCAGAGAGCTGTACTCCAAATTCCTTGGAATTGCCTGGTGGGTGGTAGAGGAGATGGCATAGTATCGATCTATTTGCGCATGATTTGATGTTGATTGAGAGGCATTCGAAGGAGCTGTACAGGCACGATGAGCTTTCTGTGATAGAGAAAATACTTTTGTGATTGATAGCTAAACCTCCACCTCTCTGCTTATGACGGTCTTTGTGGGTTATTGAAAATCCGGGCGGCACCAGCATGTCCATGATGGGGACTGACAGGGTGTTGAGCCAGGTTTCTGTGATAAAAGCTATATCTAGGTCATGGGAGAGGATAGCTTCTGCTAATTCTGTTGCATGTTTGGAGGCAGATCTGCTGTTGATGAGCATGCATTTGATGCGGGGTCTTCTTCGGGCCTCGACTTGCTGGGTTGGGCTATGGTTAGGGAGGTTAGGTGTGCCGGGGGTCTGGGGATTCTAGGGGGGCATGTTCCCTGCCCACTCCTGTAATTACTTGAATCGAGGACTTGGGTGAGGAGATCAACATGGGGTCCTGTGTTAGGGCAGGTGGGATCCCTCTCTGTGAAGGCTGTGAGGTGATGTGGTCGGGGTTCGCGGGGGGTCATAAGATGAGGCGAGTGTGATCGCTTCCTGGGGGGAAAGGGAGGGTTTCACTCTTCTCGGTCTGTCTGCTCGCTTCTCTGACTCTGGTATAGTGATGGGAGGAAGCGATCTGGCGGGAGCGGGGGTCAGGTTGGGGGGAGGCGATTTGGGAAGTCTGGGAAGGGCGGGGGTAGGGGGTTAAGCGGGCTGTTGGGTGGACACACCAATTTTGGCTAGGGAGGAAAGGGATTCATTCAGGCCTCCGACCAGGGTTTCGAGCTGAGCTTCCAGAAGGGTGAGGCGATGCGACATGTTGTTTGCGTGAGTGGGAGGAGGAAGGTGGATGGTGCTCTGTGTTGGGGTTGAGTGTGCGCTTGTAGCGATGTTTCTGATGTGGATCGGAGGAGGTGGGGGAATTAACTCTGTGTTTTCAGGTTGAGCTTCACGAAGGCTGGCGCGATGCGTCTGGTTATTCGTGTGGGTGGGAGGGGGAGGGAGGGTGTTGTTCTGCGTTGGGGAGGAGTGTGCGGACCCGTTTTGAAGGATGTGGGAGGGCAAGCCGCAAGTAACTTTATTTCTAGTAGGGTTCAGGGGAAATGGTTGAGCTATTTCTAATTGGGTGATAGGCTGCTCTATGGGAGGTTGGGGGGGAGGGCCAAGGAGCCATTGTGAGTGGCAATGTGAATGGGGCTCTACTATGGTGATCTGCCTATGATTGCTGGGGGTGTGGAGTTGGACGGCTGTTGGAGGTCTCTCTAGCTGGGTATGTGAATGTGGCTCTACTCTGGTGTGCTGACTATGATTGATGGCGGGGTGGAGTTGGGCGGCTGTTGGAGCTCTCTCTGGTTGGGTGATTGGCTGCGCTGTGGGAATATGAGGGGGTAGGCCATGGGGCCATTGTGAATGGAGATGGGAGTGGGGCTCTACTGTGGTGTGCTGAATATGAATGGAGGAGGGGTAGAGTTGGGTGGCGGTTTGGCACCTTCATTGCGAGGGACGTTTGGTGGTGGTTGTCAAGGGGAGGCGGGGGTGGGGCTCGGGGAGGGGGCTCAAGCGGGGTCCTGTGACTTGCTAGGAGTTGGAGTTTTCCCGGTTGGGCGTTCCACACCTGTGGTAGGATAAGGGATGTGGTCCTCTTTAGCGTGAGGAAAAGGGAGTCAAAGAACTCGAGGTTCTCATTTTTTGCCTGTATCAGGATGGTGCCATTCTCGATAATGGTTGTGGAAATGAAGCCGGTACGGTTCTGGTGTTTTTGTAGGGAGATAGTTAGTTTACGACTGTGAACTGTGATGGTGGTTTTGGAGACTAGGAGGCGAGCGTTAAGGGTGTTGACCCAGTGGTCGGGTCTGTCGATGTAAAAGATGAAGTCCAGTTTTAGCTGCCCTCTAGATGGGCAGTGGTACGTGTCAACGATTAGTGTTTCGGGGAATTGTCTGATCACTCTGAGTTTAAGGAGTTTTTTTGCTTTAACAGAGAGTCTGTGGGGGCAAGAAATAGCGAAAGCGTCTTGACCGTGGGGGTTAGGTAGTTCGGGGTTAGGCATGGGTATTCGTCCGAATGCATGGCTGGTGGCATCTTGGCTAGGCTGAGGGGGGGAGCCTTTCAAATGTGAGGGGGGGAGCAGCTTGATGCAGTGGGTGTAGTTACAGGAGAGGGCTCTCTAGATGAGATTATTCCTACTGTGGAGTGCCCCGGATCTCACCTCTATGGGGAGCACCGCGTGATGAGGATCTCACTCACCTGAGTTGCTTGGTCGAGGTAGGCCTGTTCTCTGAGGGTGATCCCGGTCTTGGGGAGTGCTTCCAGCGGTTATTCCTACTGTGGTGTGTCCCCGGTCTCACCCCTTTGGGGTGTACCGCGTGATGAGGTGTCTCGCTAACCTGCTGTTGCTGGGTCGAGGTGAGTCTGCTCTCTGCGGTTATTCCAGGACTTGGGCAGTACTTCCAGACTAGGTGCTCAAATAGGTTGATCCTTCCTTCCTAGCGGCACGTTCGGTGGGATTCAATCTAGGGTGAGGACCAACCGGGATACAAACCACCTGCCAGGAGGGTGTATAGTCCTGGTGGGGGGGTGGGCGGTAGTGTTATGTTCCCCTCTAGGTGTATGCGCTGTTTGTTACAAGCAAAACTATGTGGCAGGCACCAGCAAATCTATTTAATCAGTGATTTCACCAAATGGGCGGCCATTTTGGGGTCAGGCGGACCCTATGCAATAATGTGGGTTAGGGGCTTTGCGTCCTCAGGAGTGATCGTGCTGCAGTCGCCCTCTTTGCTAATGTCCAGCTATAAAGTCCCTGTAAACTTTGTTTTTTGTGGGAATTTCTATGTTTTTTTTAACTGGTAGTTGAGTTTGCAGAGTGGTGGGGAAAGGGGACGGGCCTATGAACAGCTCTCAGGTATCCTGCTTTGTCAGACTTATTGGAGGTAGGCCCCAAAGACCCTCAGCATCCATTGGGACTTTATACCCCAACCAGTAATGTGCTAGGAGGCATGTTAGCAGAGTGATGGAGAAAGGGGGCAAAGCTACCGAAGACCTCTTAGCAGTCCCGCTGTGTGGAACTTGCTGCAGGTAACAGGAGGGGTTGTTGTGCCCCAACGACCCTCAGCAGCCAAGGTTACTTCATCTACCAACCAGTAGTGCACTAGGAAGTACATTTGCAGAGTGGTGGAGAATGGGACGGGGACCTCTGAAGACCTCTCAGCAATCTCACTGTGTGGGACTTATTGACCCCTACGCCAACATATATATTTTTTATTTTGCCCCAAATTTGCAGGCGATGCACAAATTTGCAGCAGATTTATTGAGATGCGCAGGCTCAAGTGTTTCTTTTTTATTAAAACAGCAGATGGCTGGGGCCAGGGGTCAATGGTAGTTTTTATTTTGAGGGGGGGGGGCAAGTGGCCCAGCCATCTCCTGGGCAACCTGCGTTTACTTTCAGCTGCAGATTGGTTTGACTGTGTGGGTCCTCAGCCACAGTTCACACCACCTCATGGGTTAATATCAGATTTTCAAAACTAAATCAAACACTAAATGTTAACAAAGTATATCCATAGCCAGAGGTGTAGAAATGGTGTCCTGGTCTCACACTTTGATAGTAAATATGGCAATCGTTGGGCCAATGCCGATGGCAAACCGAAAATGTACCATAATTGGGTGCCACTGCACCTATGCATAGTAAACTGATCATTTAATGACAAGCTTCTGGCTTAGAAAATGATGAATCTGAGTTTGACTTGGCCATAGTGACTTTTAGAAGCCTTGGTACGTAGTGTAACCTTGTACTTCCCTCATAAGCCTGTAATCAGGGAGTATTTACCCTGTTGGCCTCTCATCAGGGAATATGCACTGGTAAACAAAGGACACAGCCCCATTGACAGGCAGCACGCATTTCCTTTAAAGTATGAAAAAACAGCGTGGAAGAGAGTTTACAACCACTGTGTGGTGTTTCACCTGTCAGGCTAGCCATAACTTATTGTTATATGTCAGAGGACAAAGTTTAAACTACAGACCAAATCTCACTTCTTATAAACTTTGTAGGAAACCCCCAGGGTCTCAATAAACAGATAAAAGGTACACTTTTCGGTATGAGCAAGCTTCTTTTAACTAGATTGCACAACAAGCCCACCAGTCATGCATAAACAGTAGTGGCGGGACAGGAGGAGCTAGCTTTCTTAAATCAAAGATGCAAGAGAAGTACAGCATGTGTCCCTAAATCATAAGCGAAAATGCCAATAAATGTTCACTTAACCGTAGAAGCAGGTCAAGAAAAGCAAGATTACCTGACCCATGGGTTCAGGAATGATAGAACAAGCCTTCATGACCTAGGTGCAGTATAGCTAGAGTACTCATCTCTAAATCATAAGTGCAGACCGAGTTCCCCAAGCTTCCTTAAGCCATTGAACAGGAAGGGGAAAATAGGGTTTTCTGAGCCATGGGTGCAGAACAGGTAGAGTCATTTCCCTGAGTCAAAGGGTCACAAGAGGTAGAAAAAAAAGCATTTTTAAACAATGAGTGTGTGAGAAGTAAAGCAAAGATCCCTAAGCTACTAGCAACCTTACGTCATGGGTACAGTACAGATGTAGCAAACTTTCCTGGACCATAGGTGCAAGACAGGCAGAGAAAGCTTCTCTAAAGCGTAGGTGCAGGTCAAGAATAGCAAGTTTGTTTCCAGTATAGACACAGGCCTAATTTTCAGTTTCCTGGTGCATAGCATTATCAAGTTTGTTGTGCATTCATTGGTGAAATTTATATACCTTATGTGTGACACCTTGAGTGGCACTATCTCACGAACTGAGCAAACGAACTAGGTCTGTTTTATTGTAAATTAATGACAGAACTTAGCAACATTTTACAATACTGGGGTCTTTACTTTCAAATGAAATCTTCCATCACCTTCGTATTCTATCCCGTTTCCCTTCACATAAGCACTTTCTTTCATCATACAAACACTCTACTCACCACACCTTTATGGCACATTCTCTCATGCCTACTCCTCGAGTTATTAACTCCATTCCTGCTCCAGTAATCTGCCTGTCCCTTTCCACTTTTCAGCAAACACTTCTCCATCACACACAGGCACTGCTGTAAGTTATTTCTCCCTTGCCCATCCCTCATGCGCCCTATTAAATTATTTCTAGATACTCTTTTTTCTATCTCTGTCCTCCGCAAGGTACACCTTGCTTCTTCCCTGTACAACAACAATTCTCGGTCTTATTATCCACCTTCAAGTAATCGCTTCCCTTCTGCTTATGAGGAATTCCAGCAGCCACTTCCACTCAGGCACTCTCTCTTCTCCATGCTTCCTGGGCACTCTCTTTCCACCACAGCCCTCGCATACCCTTGGACGCAGTGGGCTCTATTAGCACTCGCTGTAGTGAAAACGAATACAAGCCCTATCATCCCTATGTCCTGCTTATTCAGATCCACAATCCAGATTCATTTGGGAATCCTGCTGTACTTTTCTCTTCTCATAGCACAGCTGCTACACATAGCTTTAGGCTTCCAGGGAATTTGTAGTCTCCGCCATCTGAATGGCTTGGCATCACTCACAAGGGCACAGAAGTAGCGGTGACCCCCATTAAGCACCAGCTTTTAGAAGGACTCAGTCACCATTACGGCAGACGGGGACACTTACGCGGTACTTCATGCAAACTTCGCACAGCGTGATTTGGCAGACAGTGCGACGCAAGGCCTGGAGTGGTTTAACAGAAAATTCAAGGAACCTACTGCTGTGTCGTCCAACCGCGAGAGCCACTCCACAACCCCCACTCCAGGCGCTGCACGCAGTGCAGTGCAGCTCTATGCACATGCCGCAAGTTAACCGCCTTTTTTCAGACAGACTCTTACAACTCTTGGGGGGAGGGGCTGTTTTGTGACTGGGTGAGCTGCCAGAACCAACATCCGGAAGTTACGCATGCAGAACGAGCCAGCCGGCAGTGTTTTGCCTCAGCCACCTGATCCCCACCACTCCTCTCCCTGTAAAGCAAACTCAGAAGAAAGGATGTATGTGTTTTTTTAGGGCGGTTACAATGTGAATTAACTATATTCGGAGCAGAACTGACAGCCCCGTCCTCCCCCTCCCAACACTCATTCTTTTTCTGGTGATTCTACACCAACCGCACCAGTGATTGCTACGCCCAGGGTTTAAGTGGGGTGAAAAAACGGGGAGGATCTCTCAAAGGGGCGTGGCCGATGCAATTAAGGGCGTGGCTTAAAACACATGACCTTAAAATCTGGGTTTAGCATAGTGTGCCACAGGACTGGTATTTTGCTGCTTTTGTCATTGCTTCCAGATATATAGTAAAACAAGTAACATACAAGTAACATTACACTTACAACAAGTCAGGACTATTGGCTTTGTCAACGGTTGTTACTTGCATATGATAAATAAGCAGCAACTACGGCTTCGTTATATAGAACATTGAAAATGCTTCAGTTCTGACGTGATGAGACTATGAAAGAATTATAAGGATTCTCTTTGAAGTTACATCAAAGACAGTGAAGGGTGGCGCTGCTGCAGAGTTGAGATTACATTTTTTTCAACGTGGGGTTGGAGGCAAAAATAAAGAGCCCGACAGGAACCCGTCTCGGCACCTGCTTTTTAAAACTGCCGGTGCTGTGTACCGGCAGGACCCAGCCCACTTAAAGCCCTGGTTACGTCACTGTCTGATAGTGACATATTTATCTAAGTGATTTGCGAATATTATGGACTGTTCTATTTCAATACGCATCATTTACATTGAACATACTCTATTTATGGACTACTCCAACTACCCAATGGACTGCCCTCGACATCCTGGCCCTAGACTCCACGCCCACTGACATTCACTGGATCTTCCTAGAAAGGGGACGAATAATCACGAACAACCGCTGTTTACATACTCACAAGAGCTACGAAGCCGCGACTCTTCACAGCATTACAAAACAATTAATGTAAATAAAATATGAGAAAATTATGCCTTTAGTAGCAGAATAACCACAACTTTTTGGAAGTCAGTCGTGATGTCCTTTCACAAATCGGAAATATATTTCTACAAAGGTTATTTGAAATGTATTTAATAGTATGGGACATTTAAAAATATTTCAGAAACTATAGTTACAAATGCACAGTAGCAATTATAATATTCTAATGATAGATCAGTCGCCAGATTAGGAGGGCAAACGAAAACAAAATGAACCATCTGCACCGTGCCACATAATTCTCTTTCTTGTTGTAAGGATGAAGTACTTTAATTTTAAATATGTGAATGTATCTGTTTAACCAAAGCACAACCCCTAAGCATGTTCAGATCGAAGAAACCAAGGGTCGCGTTCTTTGCTAAATTATAGTTTTACGTACATTGAAGCCACATTCAAATATAAAGAAGTCCAGTTGTGAAATATTACAGAACTTGGGAAAGGTGATTTAAAAACAATTGCACTCCCACTGCTGTCATTTGGACAATGCATATTATCCAATGCACTAGCTTTAGTTATCAAATGCATACACAAGGCTGCTTTTATCTTGGAGCACGGTTACCATGGCAACATCGTTCTACTTTCAGGAGATAATTACAACTATGCCGGTACCCATTCAAGCCTACAGTGTCCATAAGAGAACAATGTCAGTCATCATTCCCTTTTCTTGCTCAGTTATTGCTCACTGGGGGATCATTTCTTAAAGAAAGTCGAACATGGGAAATGGGTACTCTAATCTTAGGCACTGTGGAAATACACAAATGTGAACCTGGGTCACAAAACTTACAGAATGCAGGAAGACATCTCTGCTAAGCAAATGTTATGCATATTATAGTGCACGAGTCACCCACATTCCTGGAACACACTTGTTTTACCTAACCAAAGATTCCATATGCATGGGGTTATGAAATTAGTGGCATTTCTAGCGTATTTTAATTTTATTTTTCATGGAAGTAATATACCATGAAATGATTTTCTTTCACACTCACTGTTTCTTACAATGAGAATGGTGGTTCTGCACCTCCCACAGTGGGACCATTTCAGCATAAAGTAGTGGTACAGGAAAGTGTGTTCGAAATCATTATCGAGATGAAAATGCATTCAGTATCCAACATGTCATAATAGTCCTGTTTATGCACTGCTGAGAGAAACATATTTCAGCTAGTCTTTCTTTATTTTTTCTTTCTTTCTTATTCTTTAACCGGCTGTGACTAGCCATGAAAGCACATTGACAGCAATATCGATCAGAATAGTACAATAACATACATTCATCCATCAGATTAAACATCCTGGTGTAAAACAAGCAGTGGACCTGATAAAACCACATACAACATTATAACATCTTCAATCCAAAGCTTGAACTGAATAAGGCAAGCAAATGTATAAAAAATAAAATTAAAATGAAGCATTATTTCCAGTGAGCAGACGGCTGAACCAACGAAGAGCCCCACTCTCACACGAGACTCTTCATCCTCAAGGTTGTTTAAGAAAATTAATAAGCTCTAAAATCTAAATGTTCTTGCCTTCGGCAGGGTGACTAAAAACCTTTTGGTAAAAAGCTGATAAAAGTCGCTGAAAAACAAATAGTGCATCATTGTTTGTTTTGAGGTACCCTAACACGGGCATGTACTTAGATCGAGGTGGTGTTGGGAAGCATAGTAAGTATTTAAGCATGTCAGACGTAAAGCAAAATAATAAAGAGTGCTCACAGTTACTCCTGGGCTCCCATATATAATTTGTTATAGTCCTGGCTTTATCACTTAACCTCAGCTATTCGAACATACACAACTCTGTTTTAGAAAGTAAAGAAATAAGAAGAGCCTTCTATGCCTTTCTAGTTTTCTATTTCTTTCACAAATGACTGCTTAGGTGTTCACCTGCTCTGTGATTCGTGTCTCTGTCCGCTTCTGTGACACTTCCCTGTGCATGCCCATTTCAACATACCTGGAGAGCACTTATAAATGTGGAAGATATGCATTACATTGTGTAAGATCTGCAGTTGTAGATTACATTTTTTACATGTGACACTTCCATGTTTCTGTCTTTATGATTCACCAGTAAGTCACATATGTATGAGTAATAGCGTGCTTTTTGTGCAATTCCTATTCCTTGGAAAAGATATGAAATTGTGGCACTTTCCCTGTAAGGTTCTACTTATCCACAATAGTTGCCTTCTCCTCTTGAGCCTTTCTTTCTATTCTCTTTCTCTATCATGCACCCCACATTTGCTGTCGCTCATGAATTATGCTGCCTTTTATTTTTGTTTCTTACTACATTTACACTTCCTGTACCATGGTGCAGCCTCACCTCTACATACAACCCCTTTCACTTTCCCTTTGTTACCACCCGTTACCTACCAAACAACATACCTGCCTCTTTCTCTCCCACCCTTACTCTCTCACTTGAATTCATTCAAATCTCAACTCACGTTAATTTGTAGTTGCTACAAGGAGTGAGAATACATGAGAAACAAGCATTAGCAATTCAATTGGTCTCGCCTTATCTTATCTTATCTTAAGGGGGTTTTATATAGCGCTCTGACACCATGAGTTTCCTGGCGCTGATTGGGTGCTGAGAGGTGTAGGAGCGGGGGTCTAGCCAGACTGTATGAAAAGGCAGGTTTTCAGGAGTTTTCTGAATTCCAGAAGAGAGTTGGAAGATTTGAGTGGGAGGTGCAGCGGGTTCCAGAGATTGGGGGCCAAGTGAGCGAATCTACGGCTGCCAAATTTTTTAAGCTTGATTGTGGGGGTAACTAGGAGCTGGCGATGGGAAGACCGTAGGTTACGTACCGGACAGTAGGCAGTGACCAGGGATTTAAGGAAGGCGGGAGAAGTCCCAGACACAGGTTTGAATGTCAGGCAGCCGATCTTGAACGCAGCCCTCCGTTCAACCGGCAGCCAATGGAGTTTGCGAAGTAATGGTTTCGCAGACTGCCACTTCGGGATTTTATAGGCCAATCTAGCCGCCTGGTTCTGTACAATTTGGAGCCTGTGGAGAAGGGATTTAGATAGGCCATGGTACAGGGAGTTTGAAAAATCCAAGCGGGAAAGCACCAGGGCAATCAAAACTTGTATCAGAGCCTCAGGTGTAAGGAGGTGAGAGACTTTCCTAATTTTTCTTAGCTGGAACATACATGATGACAGGACAGCACCCACCTGAGGCTTGAGGGAGAGCTCCATGTCAATGATGACGCCAAGACTCTTTGCTGACTTGGCCGGGGCAAGCGGGGAGCCAAGCTCCACCGGCCAGAACTGAGGACCCCAGTAGGTGGGGCTGTTGCTCGGAAGAATGAGCTCTGTTTTCCCCGGGTTCAGCTTGAGCTGGTTAAGATTCATCCATTGCTGGATGTGTAACATAACCGTTTGACAGTCGAGAGCTGCATTGGGAGTGTTGAGGGAAAAAATGATTTTTAGATCGTCTGCATAGTTGAAGACGGTGATGTCCCACCTCTTCAGGGAGTGGATAAGTGGTTGGAGATACAGATTAAAAAGCAGATAGGACAGGCATGATCCCTGAGGCACTCCGCAGATGGATGGTTTCTTAGCGGCCGTGAAAGGGCCTAAACGGACCACCTGGGTTCTGCCCGACAATAAAGATTTAAGCCAGGCGGAGGCCAGGCCCCGGATGCCGGCCTGCTCGACACGGTGGAGAAGGATGTTATGGTCCACCGTGTCGAACGCCGCCGACAGATCCAATAGGACGAGTGCCTGAGGTGCCCCTTTGTCGGTATTACCCCTTAGAGAATCCATGACTGCAGGGATCACAGCCTCGGTGGAGTGGGCTGGTCTGAAACCGGCTTGATTGGGTTCGAGATAGTTGGAACACCCGATAAATTGAGAGAGGCAACTGGTGACTTGTGCCTCCAAGAGTTTGGATAGGTAGGGCAAAAGGGAAATAGGCCGATAGTTAGCGAGGTCTTCCGGGTCGGCTCCAGGTTTTTTTAGCAGGGGCACCAAAACAGCCTCCTTAAAGGAGTTGGGTACCATGCCCGTCTCAAGGGAGGTGTTTAACAGAGGCAAAATGCAGTCCGGCAGAGCCAAGCAGATGTCGCGAAACACAGAGGGGGACAGCAGTCATTGGGCGAGCCAGATTTGACTCGGGTGACGAGTTTGGCCAGAGTGATAGAATCAAGGACAGGGAAGCATAATAGTGAGAGTGGGTTTAAAGAGGAGGGAGCTGATATGGCAGCGGAAGAGGCAGGAGGAATAGTATTCTTAATCTTGATAATTTTTTCGATGAAGAAACTATTTAAGGCATTGCAGGACTCTTGGGTGGGGGCCTGAGAAGGGAGGGTTCTGGCGTCAGACGTGAGCTCGCTCATGACTGTGAAAATCTCCTTGGACTATAGGGGCAGTGAGGATCCTTTCAGAAATATGTGAGGATTTTGCTGCTATGATTGCACTTTTGTATTTTTTCCGTGCAGTGACGTATAACTCTCTGTCGGTGGGCGAGTAATTACGTCTCCACCTGCGTTCCATCTGGCGCAGTTCAAGTTGCTGAGTTTTCAGGGTGGTATTAAACCACCTGTGTGACTTGCTGTGCCGGGAGCGAGGGAATCTGGAGAGGGGGGCGAAGTGATCGCTGGCCTTGGTAATCCAGCTGGAGAAATCCTCCTCCAGTGTATGGACAGTCGCGACACTGCGCGGCGGGGGGGCGAGTCTCAGCCAAGAACAAGAGAATCAAGGGCGCTCCATTTGCGAGCGACCCCACCAATCAGAGGGGGAACCTTTACACGACCCCTGACAGTGATCACAGTGTCGATCATATGATGGTCCGACCAGATACAAGGAGTGATCACGGGACAGGAGAGCGCAAGGTTGCTAGTCCAGATATGATCTAAAATATGACCCCTGATATGGGTGGGAGAAGTGACAAGTTGGGACATATTAAGGCTAGAAAGGACTTCAAACAGCTCAGCCGCATGGGGACCAGCGTCACTATCATTGTACCAATAGTTGAAGTCGCCAAGGATAGCGACTCGGGCAGATGAAGTGATCAGGTTGGCTAGCTGTTCGCTGAAAGCGACAGGAAACAGAGGCATAGGATGGGGGGGGGCGGTAGAGAACAATAAGGGTAAGAGCTCCCTCTCCAGTTTCCAGGCTGATGATGAGGTTGTCCACATCAGCGAGGGTAAAAGAAGACGTGTAGATGAATTTGAACTCCTTTCGTATGACGGCTGCCACCCCACCACCAGCACGACCAGAGGGTTGGTTCATATTGAGCATGTAGTAGTCGGGGTGCAATGCTGCCAGGATGTCAGGGAGAGAATCATCAGTCAGCCAGGTCTCGGTGATTAAAAGGATATCTGGGCATTCATCGGTGAGGAGAAGAAAGAGATCAGCCTGGTGTTTTACAAATGAACGTGTGTTTAGATATAATACACGGATGAGCGTTTCGGTAGTGCTGGGGCAGGCTGAGGGCTTGCAGCTAGAGCGTGGGAGGGATGCTTTACGCGCAATGCCGAGTAAAAAGGCACGATCTAGGCTTGCCGGAGATAATGAGCAATGTGCAGATTGTAGCTTCCTGAGGGCAGAGGGGGAGTAGGTAAGAGGAGTGACAACATCCCTGGCCCCTGGGCCCGCCGGCCATGGACGGGCGCAGACGGGCAGGACTCTGGCACGACTCCGGTGCAGGTCCGGCGCGTCCGCTGCGTGGAGGCATGGACGTCCCCTTTTATGCGCAACTAGAGCGCGAGGAATTAGAGCCACACACAATATGGCCGCCGCTAGTCTGTACCTGGGACCAACTCCACAGCGTCAATACTCGGCTGGGAGTGGCCCAGGGCAGCGGGAGGAGGGGGAAGGAGTCAGCGATGGAAAGCTTATTAAATCAAGCAATTTAAGGCAATGTTGCAAATGAGTTTAAAAAGCGCCGTATTACACAGGTATACGATTTACAAGTAAGATTAAAACAGAGCAACACAACCTCCCGGCTTCTGCCTCAGGAGGGATACAAACACTCAATCAAACACTCAATCAAGCCTTTGGGCCCTTAAATGTATTTAGCTATGCAGCACATTAGCCTGGGTCTTGAAACATCTACTATTCTGTAACATGGAGGGAAAGTAAGCACCAAAGTGCCTGACATGCCAGGTATGGGAACACATGGAGAGAAATATTGCCTTTCAGCGGGAAATGGTATAGTCCAATGTTCTGTTTTCTGGGCTTTCGGTGGTCATATCACTGAAAATACAAGAGTTGAAAAAAATATTATTGTCTACAGGTGCTCGTACAAGACAATTTCTATGGACTGGAATCTAGAGAATACTAAAGTGATTCTGGTACTTTACTGACCTCTGCTGGTCGTTTTCTATCAAGAAAGTTAAATAGAGACCCTTGCCAGAAAAATTTAAAAAAGAAAGTCCCTCAGTAGAAAGCAATTCTGGTATTTTACTGACCTCTACTGGTCATTTTCTATCAAGAAAGTTAAATAGAGGCAGTTCAACAATGCAGAAAGCAATTCTGGTATTTCACTGACCTCTACTGGTCATTTTCTATCAAGACAGTTAAGTAGAGGCAGTTGAACAGAAAAACAGTCCTTAAGGGGAAGCAGGCAAGTCCTAGGGATGATTTACAGAGCTCACAAAGTTCATACACATATAAGTGTATACTACAGTATATAAAAGAGATCTCGAATGCTCAACCTAAAAACACTCATCACCCCACTTACTTTTTTCAAGTTGCTCACAGATTTTAATGCTCCATATATATATATAATTATATCCAAGCATAAGTGCTTTAGTACATGAGGGAAGTGAAGTAAATTTACAGTGTGCACAGATAGTGTGCATTGAGAAAGATATATATCAGATAGAAAAAGAAATTCAAAATGCACAGTGTGAAATTCCACTGATTACCTAAACCTATGTGTACTATATGTAGTGAATTGGCGAGTCACACAAAGTTAGGAAAACATATTTAACTCTGCAGTTTTGGTGAATACCATTTGTGCACATTGTCAACATGTGCAATTTCAACATAATATGTGGATATTATGTGAATAAGTCCATCACTTGCATATCGCAATTGTATGTAGCCATAAACTCTGTCTCCCTTCTTTCTAAATCAAGGCCAATAATTGTATTAAAACAAATTATAAGGGAATTAAATAATTGTATTAAACCTAAGCTAGCCATGAGGCAAAGATGTTAGGAAAACAAATGTGTAAGAGGAGTCCTGAGGAAAAACACATATAATAGAAGTAATAAGAACACAGTGACCATGGCTTGTTGTGGCAGTTGTGTATTTTGCTAATTATCTGGAACACAACGGTGTACGGTCGTGACCAGTGTATGGTGAATTTGTCAACTAATCTAAGAAGAAGTCCCTTACTGCCACATACTGTATATGATTGACTATTGAATTAAAAGTCTCCAATGATGCTTGAATCTAAGGTCTTTCTTCGATGACACAGTCTTCAATACTCAGAAGTCAGTCTCCTTTAGCTGCGCCCTGGGTAAGAATGACTCAGAAAGACTTGTCCTTCCCCGTGAATAATTTGTAAAAACTCAGTGTGGGGTGGCAAATTTCTTAAGAGCCCAGCACTGCAGAATGCTGGAGTTGCAAAACATCAAAGCTGTCTAGTCTTGAGCACATTTGATGCTACTTTCATCACCAGCCTACACTTCCTGTTTCTAGCTCACTCTTCTACTTTCTTTTCCATCCATGCATTCTCCCTTCTTCTTTCCCTTTTCCTTGCTCCTGGTAAAAGTTTGATGATACAAACCTAGTCTCAGTCTTAAAAAATGAGTGATAGGGATCAATCTCTGCAACTAACAGCACAAAATAAAGACAGCCGGCTGCATTCATTTACAGAAGTCCCAAAAAAACTAAGGTCAGCTACAGATATTTGTAGCTATCACCTGTGTGTGCTATGACTAAGATTAGCTGAGACTGGTTATGTCTGCTAACTACATTCTGGAAACAATGACAATGATGCCATGCAAACTGGAATCTGCATATAGTGGATAAATAAAACAAAATCCTACCATGATCATTTGGTTACTTAGGAGCATGGCCATTTAGCTACCGAAAGAAATTGAAGCATTTTTTAAAGCTGGCGCTAAGAATACATTTCAAATAATATTCACAATCCTTGTCAGGGTGAATCAGTAAGGGGTCTGATTCACATAGGTAAAATTACTCTTTTGTGCAAGTTTACTCTTTATTGTTATTTACAAATTATGATTGAATAGTACATTTACTCTGTCGGGGCAGAAAACCTCCTAAAAAATAGGACAGGCCTATGTTTTTATGGATGGAGTTCTCCACCCGACTTCATACCTGGTTGAAAGTTTACCTTTTGACTTGAACACTTTTATGGAGAAATAGTTATCATCAACAAGTCGTTGGTGGGGCAAGTTGTTAGCTGCATCTGAATCGAGGCTTGATGGTGGTGGGTTGCTGTAGAGTAGGGTGCTGTGCTGTTGCCAATGAAGGTGAGAAAGCTTAAAGCTGGAACAATTCTGAAATCTGGCCTCAAAGTCGATTGGATGCTTCTCAGCATCATTCCTGATGAAGCCCTCCAAATTCGGATTTACAAGCTTTTCTGGGAGTCAAATCTCCTTCAGTGGTGCATACCAGCAAGCTGAGGCTGTGACCATTCCACGTCCATGGCTGTAGATTTTTTTGGGGCGCAAACGCGACCCAAAGGTATTGGAACGCTTTATATGAGCACCAGTTGCATTACAGACGTCCAGATTAATTTTGTTAGGCACAGGGAGATTAAGTGATTTGGCCCAATTCAGTGTGTTGAGCATCCCTGCTGAAACTCGCACCCAGTTCCCCAGCTACAAGGTTGACCACTCTAGCCATTAGGCTACATCCCCTCTCCCTTCAATCGTAATCCAGATCTCCATCAGTTCTTCAGGCAAAACGTTTCTAAGTCTCACTTCTTCCAGTTTGGGGCCAGGAGGAGTACACTCTCACATTAGCCAAGGGTCCAGAACCTGGGAGCATCACTTGGGAGGTAGGACTCATTCCAACAAAGACCAACAGCAGTTGTGAGGGCAGGTCCAGTTTGAACTGGTCAGCTGAGCAGTTGAGGGTGAAAGACTTCCGGAAGTTTGTTGTGTTCCTGTAACTCACTTAGGTGGTCAGCCAATTGACCTTTAGAATCACTTCTTGGGTCCTGAGTTCACGGCAAGTAGGTCCAGTCGTCCTTTACATTTTCCCGACAGCAGAGCAAGTCAAGCCCTTTTATGAATATTTATATCTAGATCAGTTCCTTTCTACACTCCCTGTCTCATCACTTAAACTCCTCGGGGGCGATTTTAATTGCCACTATGAACCCCTAGATGGTATCAGTACAGTCACCTTGGAGCAGGATTCTGCATGGTCCATTCACGAATGCTCCATGTTCCGAACAAATGGCTGGACCTCATTAGCTCTCCAGTTAAACAAGCTTATAATATCCCATTCTCTCAGAGCCTGCAATGGAAGATTTCCATCTGAAATACCAGGCAAACCTACATTTAATAGATCGGGTAGAGGCACAACGATAGATTATATAATGGTAGACATTGAATCTTGGACTTACTCTAGGATTTCAACGTAATCACTAGACAGGATAGCGATCATTATCTCTTAGTATTGGAATTAAATCTCCCGCTGGGTAACAGTCGAAAGCCCTCCACTGAAGAACTCTCGTCTCTACCAAACTTGATTAGTACAGCTGGTGGTAAACGAGTCAGATGGGGTAATCTTATCCAATCCGATGACCAGGTCGCTGCATTGTATCTTCAAGCTATCCCTTTTTTAGAGAATGCTTCTAGACGGGAAACATCCTTTACAACGCAACTTTTACCACGCAGTGCTATTACAACGCAGGTTTTAGTACAAAAACCATTACAACGCATTGCGCTGGAGGCGCTCTAGGATAGTGAATAGATTTAATTTACTATCCAACACCTTCCCTAGTGTCCACGGGGACTGGAGTTGGAATAGTAAATTAAACTATTCACTATCCAGCACCCCAAATCGCAATGCGTTGTAATGGTATGCGTTGTAAAAACCACGTTGTAAAAGCATGCGTGGTAAAAGCATGCGCTGTAACGTCATACATCCCTTCTAGACTCCCAGTGGAAAATCTTGATTTAATACACCAACTTGCTATCTATAAAAAATATCAATCAAGACCTTCTTAGTAAAATAGCAACTTTTTTTTTATTACTGGGAATACTAAGGCACGACCAACACGTTGCAATCCTCGGTTTAATTCTTCTTGCAGACAGGCGAAAAGTGCTCTTTTAAAAAAAATAAAAAGTGGAACACATACTAACAATAGACTAGCAAGGAGTTTCTATAAGAATGTAATTTCCCACGCTAAGCAAGAGTGGGAGGACGATAGATGGTTGTCCATTAAAACCGCACTCGATACCCGAGACTACAGGGCCTTTTGGAACTTAGTCAAAACGGGCAAGGTTGAGGGCTGTGACGCTGTAGTGCCCAACTTAAGTGAAGAGGTTTGGATCACACATTTCAAAAACTTGTACTCCTTTACAACCAGGCCTCCAGCCGCCGCCCTCACCTCCATATCTAATGAGATACGTAACCCCTCTGACCCTGGTAGCTCTAATGCGATAGCCCCACCCTACACCTTGCAAGAAGTAGTAGCGGTTCTGAAGGGTACACTACCAGGAAAAGCTCCTGGCTTGGACAGAATACCAGGAGATTTGTTCTGCAGTGAACCGAAGGTTTGGGCTCCTTATATTCGGCTTCTGTTTAATGCTACCCTTCAGGGCATGGAGGTCCAGCATACGTGGTTAGAGGCAGAAATTATACCTATATTAAAAAAGGGCTCTCCTGTGGACCCGGCGAAGTATCGCCAGATCTGCCTAATCGACGTCCTCCAAAAACTGTTTGCCCGTTTCTTACTAGCACGGCTGCAGACTTGGATGGACGAATTCCAGATACTAACCCCCCTACAGACTCGTTTCCGTGCTAAGGTCTCCACCATCGACCAATTATTTAGACTCCAACTAATACTCTGGAAAACTGTGGTTTTGGGGGGGGTAGTTTGTATCTGATATTTGTAGAATTGCGAGCTGCATTCAACCTGTTCCAAAGAGATAAGCTCTGGGCTCTATTGAAAGATATGGGCATTCCTCTATATATCTGCTCCCTCCTACAACGATTGCACCAAGGCACCTTTGCAAGGGTACGGTATGGGAAAATGGGGCATCTTTCAGCGCCTTTCCCAGTGGAAAGGAGGGTCAGGCAAGGGTGTGTCCTGGCCCCCACACTTTTTTCTCTTTTTTGAATGGCCTGATAGCTGACCTCCAGGGTAAGAAAGATCTAGACTCTCCACGATTGGCAGATCAAAAAATAGCAGCTCTCATGTTCGCGGATGACACGCTCCTTTTGTCAAAATCACCAATGGGCATCCAGCGAACATTGGACGCGTTCTGCCAATTCTGTAAAAATAGAAATCTGGAGATCAATTGTTTAAAACAAAGTATATGGTCTTTGGACATAGCATAGTCAACTGCCCTCACCCCCACATAGATGGAATGGCCATTGAGAGAACTTCAATATTTGAATATCTAGGGGTGACTTTGAACGATCGGATGAAATGGGGGACCTACGTGGCCAAAGCCAATCTAAAGCTGGCCCAAGCAGCGGGGGGTATTCTTATGGTACACAATGATTGTTCCCATAAAACCCTAGGCCCCCGGTAGAAATCTACAAGACCCAAGCTAGAGGAGGAGCACTCTATGGGGTTGAACTCTGGGGTCATGCAAGCAGCAACTCCCTTGCCTTGACAGAGAATGAGTTCTTTAGACGACTTTTGAGACTCCCCCAGAGTACCCCCATCCTCCCATTGCGATTCGACTTGGGCACGGTCCCCATTTCGGACATAATTGCTAATCGCCCCCTTCTCTTCTGGAGACGCCTTTGGAGCACGCCTGAGCTCTACAGTTATAGAGATGAACTCAAGAACCTCCTTTCTATTTTGGGGGTGGGGAAGATTCCATGGATCATGCATGTTAGAAATCTTTGCTATGCACTAGGGAGGCCAGAGTTCTGGTTTGTACCAGAACAAACCTGCCCTACTATTTCCCAAAAATCCCTTGCACTTGCCCTTAAGGAACACCGTTTGGCTTGTCTTCTACGAAATAGTTCACTTGGTGTTCTGAGTCTTAGATTCCTGGAGGTAAAATCTGTTTATCACTATGAGCCGTTCCTCGACCAAATCCAGCCCCTTTTGGCCAAAAAATTATATCTGCAATTCAGACATGAAACACTTCCACTCAGGGCACACACTAACAAGTGGAAAGGCGCACTAACCCCTGTCCAGGGTTGTCCAGGGTGTAATGATAGTGTAGAGTCTGATTTGCATGTTCTGTTATTTTGTCCTTTATACAAAAAGGCCAGAGTGAAATGGATTGTTCAACTATGTAAGAACTTGGGCTATAGCAACTACCTCGAGGTAGTTAGACTTTTAAAATACGACACATCTTCTTGGACGATATTCGTTACTTCCAGGTTTCTTTACTCTATGTGGTGTACTAGGTGTGCAAAGATAAAAAAAAAAATAGAAAATGAGAAATGGGTTGAACCCGTCCCCTGCTTGCAGACCTGAATCCTCGATGTTTATCTGTTTTACCCATGGTCATTGCCTAAATCTGAATATACTTGGCCGCTCGCTGAGGAGTTTGTGAAACCTGTGCCTTTGGACCTTGTTAGGCATTCTGCTTTGTGTCAGGTGAAGCTGCGTCAGGGGAAAGACTGCTGTGTTCGTGGACGGGACTGCGAGGCCCACCAGGCTGTGCGCGGAACACCAGGCACACCTGCCGCCTCTTCCCGTGACTCCTCCCCCTCATCACCGGCTTTGATAACTCCTCGCGGCCCCCGCTTCGCGGGCGCCGCTCGCTGAGGAGTTTGTGAAACCTGTGCCTTTGGACCTTGTTAAGCATTCTGCTTTGTGTCGGGTGAAGCTGCGTCAGGGGAAAGACTGCTGTGTTCGTGGACGGGACTGCGAGGCCCACCAGGCTGTGCGCGGAAAACCAGGCACACCTGCCGCCTCTTCCCGTGACTCCTCCCCTATACCCAGCCTACCATATAGGACCTGGTGCTGCAACGCGTGAGCGGGACGCGTGTGCGGGACATATCCCGGGACAAAGCCCGGACTAAGGGCGGACCCTCTGAGACCCTCAGAGCACCGAGGAGACCAGACCGGGCCTATCCCTGTATATTTCACGTACGCTCATGTATTTGAAACCGATTGAGATCAGGTTTTTTATTATTTGATTGATTACTGTGGATGCTTGTTACTAATGTCTGCACCAACGCCTAACGTTGAGTCGCCCGTGTTGGACAAACTGGGGGTACCGTTGATTAGAACCTTGGATAAGTACTTTACAAAATCCACCCCTGATACTACCAAGGAATCTGCTTTGGCGGAGAGGCGAGCGGAACGCCGCCGCTCCGTGGAAGGCATGAAAAGTAAGCCAATTTCTTTGGTATCCCTTCCCACTATCCAGACTACTGATATTATTCCAAAAGCTGATGTGCCAATATTTATATCGGACAGCCAGCCTTTAGAAACAAGTAATGTTATGCCCATATTGAATATTTCCCCCCAAGTGGTTGTGAATGGATCGCCCATTGTAATCGAACCAGGCATTTCAAGTTCACTGAAGGCATCTGCCTTGGCCCACGCAAAAACAGTTAAAAATTGGGCAAAAAAACCTATGCCCTTGCCTAGGATTTGTGGCCCACCGCCGAACAAAAAACGGCGGAAACGGGGGGATTCGAAACAACCCAAGTTGAGCTGTTCCGATTTTGGCAAGAAGGCCACAACTATTGACACAAAATCTAATACTGCACAAACAGCCATGGATGGAGTGCATACTACACCTCCTTCTTTATTAAGTTCATCTATGAACAAGGAGGATAGCATGGACACTAGTATGCTTGTCACTGTACCCAATGAGGATCAGGGTTCTGTAACTTTGCTTAGTTTAGAAAGTTTAATAAAAACTTACTCTGCATCAATTATAGAGAGGTTGATGGAAATAGAATGTAGATTGTGTAAAATCGAGCAGGTTTTGGGAAACAAGGATGTAATAAGTAACACTGTACAAAACAAAGCATCTATTTTAGCACTGAATGATGCACTACAGAGTACATTGTTACCCTCCAAACCATTGATAACAGCTCCTACTTCTACCCTTTCTTTACAATCAACCTCCCTAAAGCCCCCGGGGACCATAGTGTCTGTGGAACAAAACCCATCGCCCAATTTACTTCCACAAAGAAAACAGGATCAGTTGTCGTCTACTAGCATTAGTAAAACTTCCATCAACGTGGCCAAAACATCTTTGGACAGATCATCAAGGGGTATGGGGGATTCTAGGCATACAAGGGGGGAACCAAGAAGAACCCCACTTCCAGAACTACCACCTGATGCAGTACCCTATGTGGTAGTCCTAACAAGGGTGCCAGTACTGGAACAGAATAAACGGGAGGGCTTCGCGCAATTGAAAAATAAGATTATGCATTGGCTGAGATTACACAGGCCAATCGCTAATCACATCAATGGCGAAATCATCCATGTCCGACGTCTCCAATGGTTGGGGGATAGATCTAAAGACATCGATGGCGATGTGGTGGTTGTGAATTTTAGGGACCCGAATGCTGTCCAATACATTTTAAATTGGCCAACAGATAGTTCTAACAACTCTATAGTCCCCAGACCATTAACATATTTTTACCCCAGGTCTGTGGTGTTTCCATCTCAGCACCAACAAATACAGCATACAACCTATACTAAGCCATCTAACCACCCAATTGTACAAGATTTAGGGAACAGTCAATATACATTGGGTCCTCCCATATTGCAGAATGTCAGGAACTTGCAGTTTGCACCCTATTCTGTGACAGCCCCAGAATTCTCTGTATGGAACCACGTACCAGTCAGGATTCAGAATGGTCCGAACAGAGGGATGGACCATCTCATACCATTTACTCCTCTAGAGACTTACAACAGATTCGATATTTTCAGTGGTCTAGAGGATTGTGATTGATGGTTTTTGTATGGGGGGCGAGGAAAGTGGAATAAGAAAATCTACCGTTGAGGGTGTCATCAATGAAATTACAGCAACGGTGTCTTCTGAGCCCCCTTTCGATAAATCTGGATTAAGGGAGGTAATAAATCCAGGAGAACGATGTATAGAATTAGATGTACCAGTAATAACCCATAGTAAAATGAGGGATAGGTTATTGCCTGAGGAATTAGCCCTGGTAGTTCATACTGTGGCCCCCGTATGTTCCAGAGAGGCATTAAAGGTGCACTCAGAGACCCCATTTAGATACGGGGAACCAGTAAAACTAATCTGCTGGAACATAGCCGGAGTCGTAAAGAATCTGAGGGACCCGGTTTGGGCGAGGTTCATTGAATCTTTCGATTTTTGCATGCTACAGGAAACTTGGGCAATTGATATACCACATAGAGTGGGGTATAAGACATATGGAATTGGTGCGATTCCATCTAGAAGCGGAAGGCCTTCGGGGGGTCTTTTGACATGGGTAAAAGTAAATTTAAGGGTAAATATTGAGGTGGTGAACACAAACTCTTCAGATATACTGGCATTAAAAGTCACAACAGGTAAAGGGAAAAAACTATTTCTAATAAACATCTATAATAGGCCTTTACCTTTATCAAATGAATCACCAACCATAGCCAAATTAGATGACCTTTTAAGTGGACTAGACCCAAGGGAGGATCTCATTATTGTGGCTGGTGATTTAAATTGTAACTTTGAGCCAGTTTTAGGCCTTAGCGACATTTTTGCTGAGGAAGATCAGGCGAACAAAATCCCTAACCTGGAGAACGCCAAGCCAGTGAAATGTTCAGCTCAGGCACTCCAATTGAACAAACTGTGTACGGAGTATTGTTTAAGGGCATGTAACGGACGGTTATCGTCTGACTGCTTGAAGAAACCAACCTTTTGCAGGGCTAACTACAAAAGCAATCTAGACTTTGTGATCGCTTCCATACCCATTTGGTCATATCTTCTGGACCTCGACGTAATTGAGAGGCTAGAAAGTGACCATTTTCCCCTAAATCTTACAGTAGACGCATCTTTGTTTAATGATATAGCCCAATTGCCCCCACCACAGGAAAATAGTGGTGATAGTGTTGAGATCCATATTAGTAATAATAGGAGATCACTAAAGTGGCCTTTTATATTGGACCACTATGATATCCTTAGAGAAATTTATACACTCTTTGTGGGGACCTTCGAACCCTATTTAGGCTTAACGCTCGAAGAGGAAACCAAAACCTCATTTTTGCTAATACACCAAAAATTCTTTACTGATCTCAAACTATTAGTCACTAAAATGCCTAAAAAGAAACAGCAAAAGACCCAGAATCTGTCTCATAGTAAGCCCTGGTACGACAGATCATGCAGAGAATCTAAAAGGGAACTTTTAATGGCCGTCAAATCTAAATCCCTATTGGATATTCAAAATGCAAGGAACAAATATAAGTCTATCCAGAGGGCTTCCAAAATATCATGGGAGGAAGACAAATGGGCCGCAATGCTGCTGGCAGCCAAATCACACGATAATGTGACCTTTTGGAGGCTAGTAGCAAATGGCAATAATGTCGGTAGAGTGGTTAAGGACGTCTTTTTGGATGAACAAACCTGGATTAATCACTTTACTAACTTATATAAAAAGTATGATGATTCGGATATGGTCACGGACTTCCCATGCTATGAAACATCAACAGACCAGCTTGCTTTTACACTAGGGGAAACTGAGCTGGCAATAAGTCAAATAAAATCGGGCAAAGCTCCAGGTCTCGACAAAATCCCAGGGGATTTATATAAGCATGACTTTAATATTGTTTATTTGTGCTCCGATTGTCTTCCAACATAAAATGTATTGTTTTAGATAATGATTTACCATTTAAAATGTAATGTTTCTTCTTTTATGGCATCAAAGCCGAAATAAAGACTTTGACTTTGAATATACTGTAACCTCCCGACTATTCATATGTACTGTTTTGCAGGGTTTCCACCCTTTTTTTAGCACATTTTTATCTGATGGTTTTATAATTTTCTAATCAACTTGTTTGAGATTTAATTGTGATATCCTTGTATCAAAGCTGATTTTATCCTTGTAGGTCACAGAATTTTGAGAATGACCTTTTATTGAAGTTTTTTGTATTGCTTTTATGGCCTCAGGGCCGATAATAAAGTATTTTTGACTGACTGACTGAATATTTACAGGTACAGGAGGTTTCAAGGAGGGGTCTGTGGGGTCCACTTTATGACTAGTGGGTAAAGGGTAAGGCTTTGCCACCTCCTAAAACAGTTCTGGTCAGTTCCTCACATTCCACAGGGTTTGGTGCCAGCCGGACTACAGAGACAAACGGATGACTGGCCTAGATGTGAACTTTATCTGTCAGAGACAAGGTAGGCATTATTTAAAGATCAGGAGGGGATAGGCACAGTCCCCCTAGCCATCCTGACAAAGGGGTTCCCCCTCCTCACACTGGCGCCCTATGTTCAATGTGTGGCAGCAATACACATCTCACCACAGGGGAGCTATCAAGGGTCAGGTGACAGGTGGATACCAGGAGAAAAACCTTTTGTTTTTAGACAGGAAAATAATAATAATATAAAATCGGACTTGACCAATAAATTGGATTTAAAATTACTATTAAAATGAGTCCTTAAGCCATTTTTCGAGCTCTTTCAGAACTGAATTTAGCACATGTTAATGGTGATAGTGTACAGTGGTCTTAACCTTTGGGAGAGCCATCCTTGCCTTATTGGAAAACACATTTGGAGGTTTTTCACTACCAGGACATATAAAACATTAAATATACTTGTCCTACTTTCTAAATATCATACACCCTGTAGTGGGGGCTTTTTAGGCATACATTAGTGTGATGATTTATAACTATTAAAAATTAAGGTTTTGCCCTGGCAAAGGCTTTGTTTTACCAAGTCTAAATGGCAGTTTAAATCTGCAAACCCAGGATGCGGCGGCAGGTCCGGAGACATGTTTTGCAGTGCTACAGCTGTGGATTGCACAATGAGTGTTGTAGCATACCAGAAGCATTTAATCTGCGAGCCCTTGGTACAGGTGCATCCATATACTAGGGACTTATAACCAAATTAAATGTGCCAATCAGCTGTATACCGACTTTACCGGGTTTGAAATGTAGAGAGCACAAGCACTTTGCCACAAACAGGTTTCGGAACATATGGCAAAAGTTGAGAGAATACCACATAAAAGATGGTCCTTTCCATCAGCTTCTAAATAGTTGTTTGTAAGATAAATTCAAACAGCTCAATATAAGGTGGCCTAGAGCCACACTCATCCTTCTGCACTAAAGGGGCAAGTCCAGAAAACAAAGAGCAAATCTGCTTGCAGAAAAAGTCCTCGTTTCCACACTAGTGAGAAATATGTCAACTTCTCTTACTTTTAACTAAACTAATTGCTGGGTTTAAAGACTGAGGGCCCGATTACGACTATGGCGGTAGCCGCATTGGTGGTGAGGGCACCGCCGCACCGGCAGTGTGTCCACCTTATTACAACTTGGGTGGTCGAACTGTCATTGTACCGCCACACTGCCGGTGCCACGGTTTTTATGGCAATTCCTTCTCTAAGAAAACCGCAGCAGAGAGGAAACAGGGCCCCCCTCTTGTCTCAAGGCCATGGGGTGCATGCAGGGAGATACATGTTGTGCCCCCCTGTGTGCATGCACCGCAGTACCAGCAAGGCATGGGCTGCACTGGTCCATGATGTACTGGTACTACCTTTGACATTCAAATTGCGGTGCCTATTTTATAGGCTTCACCGTGGGACCGCCAAAGAACCGCCCACCATCGATTGTAAAAGTCATAATCTTGTGGGTGGTCTGCACACGGGTTTGGCGGTGTGGGAGTGGGGTGGTGGTGGGCGGTCACACTCCTAGCTTCCAGTCTCATAATCGGGCACTGAGTCACTGGAGGGCATGAATGGGTGCAACATGTATTTGATCCAATCCTCGGTGAAATTTGGATGAATGTTCTTACATCAATCTGTGGTCTATGTTTGTAGCACTGTTCTGGCAAATATTATGGGAGTAGTTTCATTCTTAATCCATGCTTGAAGGACAACTTTCAATAACAATGATATCTTTCAGTCCCAGCATGAAATTATTGAACAGGAATTTACACCCAAATCCAAGTGGTTTTTTTTTGCTATCGGAGTGTCCTAGAAATTGTTTGTTAGAAGTTCTATGAAATGAAAGTGTATGGACTTTTAAATTCCTGGTCCACAAGCATATTGGAGAATAACATGATTTAATTTGCCTGGTTCAATAGTGTAGCTTTTTCTAAGAATGCAGATATTACCATACAGCATATGTTTCTATCAGGTGACACTTTACTTTTGCACAAAGGAACTTCAGGAAAGATATTACAATGTATGTATGTCCAGCAAGCACAAAATGCAAAATGTAACGCAAATTGTATGTGTTGATAATGGATTTCACATTATTTATCCTTGGTTTCTGTCTGTCCCTTCATGCTTAAGGCACATTCAATTCTGCAGATCCTTCCTTAATATTAACCGCAGAGAGAAATGTGTTTTTCTAAGGATGTGCCAAAGGTATTCTTATAATCAAACACATTTGAAGAAAAGAGAATCTACTCTGTTCTAGTGAATTACTGCCACTCACATTGTGTTCTTTTTCCTTTAGAGAAGTAGAGCGTGAACAATAGTCATGCATTCCAGCAGATGACTCAGCAGTTCTAGTGGAGAATAGTGAATATTATAAAAAAGACTACATGACTACCGTCTCAGTATCCAGTCATGCTGATGAAACATTGTTAGAAAACAGCACCTGTCTGACTCGTATTGTGGAACTCGACAGCTATTAAAAAACTTGATTAACTCATTCATACCGGCAAAGCTTATATTCTGACAGAAAACAATCAGTAGAGGGCTGTCAATGGCCATTTGTGAACAACTGCTATGGTGCCACTGTAAGAAATGGGGATGCTGGTTGACGGGGATGCAAGCCCTAGTCAAGCAGAAACCACAATCATTGTCAGGTTGGGGCACAAGCTCACAATAAATTAACCTGTGCTCAACCCTTTGGTAGCTTGGCACAGAGCAGTCAGGCTTAAAAGGATCCCGCACCAAGTTAGAAAATATCTAATATGGACTTGATGGAATTATTTTTCTTTTTCACTGAAAATAAATTTTAGCCCTCCATATTGATCTACGTTGTGCAAGGATACCCCATCAAGTCCATATTAGATAGCTTGGACCCCCAGGCTGTATACCAAGAGCGTCTGTTGTCAATTTATCGCTCTGGCTCCCCAACTGTAGGACTGGTTGTACATTGAATTTCACATGTTTTTTTCTTGTTTTATCTGTTTATGCTTTAAGATTTGTTCGTCACAATGAACACAAGGTTTTCTTAAGTGTGTAAATTTTTATATTAGTAATTGGATATGTCTCTCTTGCTTGAAAAGATATCGAAGATCAAAAAGTGATATGAGCATTTCTAAAAAATATCCAGAGGTCATTTTGTTGAGTAAAAATTATTATCACAAATAAGTAAAATTGTTAAAATGATGTAGCCACCTATTGTTGTTTCTTGTTTATAATATTTCTAAAAGCAGCATTTTCAAAATTGTGATGAAAAATCCTGCTTCAACATAAGTTAGGATTTTTCATTACAATTCCAAACACAGCAAACATGAGCTGTGTTACCTGCTTCCATTTGGAAATTAGTTTATTAAATTTAATAAGTTAACTCCAATGTTAATCTAAGGGCGAGGTAGGATTTGCAATAGTGAAAAATGAGTTTAAGAGTTTTTCACTTGTAGGACAGGTAAAACTTAAAAGTACATGTTCTACGTTTTAAATACATTGCACCCTGCCCTGTGGGTTGTTTGGTGCCTACCATAGGGGGGATTTTTATTTATTAAAAATTAAGGTTTAGGCCTGGCAAAAGGTTTATTTTGCGAGGTGAGAATGACTGCACACACAGGCTGCAATGACGGACCTATGACATGTTTAAAGTTCTACTTAATTGGGTGGCAAAATGAGTGCTGTGGCCCACTAGTTGCATTTAGTTTGCGCAGGTAGTGGCACTTTACTAGGAACTTACAAGCAAATCAATATGCCAATAGGGTATGAGCTAATTCTACCATGGTTTAGGGACAGAGGACATACACTGTACCAGTGGTTAGCAGTGGTAAAGTGCTCAAAGTAAGTCAACAAAACTGGTTTAGAAAACAGGAGGGGAAAGGCAAGACATTTATGGATGATCCTGCAGAAAGGACCAAGTCCAACAGTCGCATCTGTGCATTTAATATTGTACAGGTTTTCACTCTCCCATATGACAAGTGGACATAAAGCATGGCACAAAGTCACCCTACGCCCCTAAGTACTTTTGGACAGAGCACTCCAAATCTGCACATGTTGGTTGCCGGGACAGGAGGTTAGCATACCATCTCAGTGTACTAGCATACCATCTCAGTGTACTATGAGAATTTCAACATTATAGACACAGTGGCAAGTGTAAGCAGTATAATAGGTCGGCATCTTCCACGAAAAGGTTACTGACAGAGATGACCTTTGGTTTGAGTATGATCGTCACTCTATGAAAAGAGGAATGCTGTTACTTTACCTTGTTGGCTCCTGGTAGTGCATAATCTAGCACGTCATCAGAGAATTCAGAGGTTTTCTTGTGAACAGAATGCACCACAGTCATCTGCCAGCCTAAAGCTGGAGGGAATTCACATCTTCATTGTCATATTAATTCCAGTGTGAATCGCAAGAAAGGAGCAGCGTGTCTGTCTCCTGCCATCACCAGCACTGCTCTTGAATCTGTTGTATGCTCTGCTGCTGTGCCAATAACAGGCTTTATACAATAATACAAGGAAATCATATCCTTCATAATCCTGTTCTAAGAACTGCTCAAAATGTCAAAGGAAATTGATTGCAGAGTGCCAAATGAAAAAATCGAGATATGTGTCAATGTGATGCACATGTACTCTGCTTTAGATGCATAATATCATTTTAAAGTGCTGTTTCTAAAATGAAAAAATACAAATTAGTATACATTTCAATCTGGATTCAGATTGGTGCATAGAAAGCATTCATACTGCACTTCTACAGTGCGGGCAAACATGAGACGGCAGGAAGTAATAAAACAAATGAATCAAGAAATTGCATGCTAGAAAGCAAGCCATATCAGTCCAAACTGTAGGTGCTATATATATAGGAGTACACACACGAAGACTGAAAAAATCAAACGCATTTTAATGTGTTGGGTCTCTTCCGACCCTGCAACTCTGAGACATGCGTTTCGGCTGTGTGTATGTTTTTAATCTAAAAGGCACCATTTTTACCACATCTTAATATAAAAAAATCATAAACATAAAAGACATACTCCAAAATACTCATTAGTCATCCTTTACATCTGTGGTCACATAAAAAAGAAAATATGTATTTTCAACAGGATGAGGCAGTGCTCTCCCCTGCATTAATATGCATATATGTATATCTATATTACCTACTGGCGGTCGCCAGTAGGTAGTTATAGTTAGGACCTAGTTTGCCTAGGAAATCCGCAACATTCTACTGGGAATAACTTTGGCGCCGGTTGTTGAATCTTCGCGAATTTCTCAAAGAAGATGGCCCGCTCCGCTCCGCTCCTTCCCTGAAAGTCTTGGGAAGATTCGTCAAGCGGGGGGCGAGAAAAAAGGGGGGTCCCAAAACGTGTTTTCTCCATGTTAATTTCCATAGGACGATTAGACACGGCTATAGCCCGAACGGCTGAATGGAATTACAAGAAACTTGGCAAAATGGTAGAGTCTGATTCGCAGATCACCCTTTTGTTTAAATGGTGTAAATCCCTCTAGTAGTTGTTGAGAAAATCAAATGTGAAAAAATGTATATATCTGGGCGGAGCCTAACCACACATCTCATCGTGAGATCTGATTGGCTGTCAGCACTTCATCCAAGAAGTGTTGGCAGCCATCTTGGGACCAATATACATGATATCACCTCATTAAAAAGCATTGCAGTTAATAGAAGGTTTTAGGACTTTAGTTACATTATAAATCATGTGTTGATGGTACCATACTCATTTTAGGAATTGTGGTGTGTTCTAAGGTGATTTTACCATAAGAAAAAACCTTCTGCTGGGATATCATGAATCATGTTTGAAAGAAAACTATTATCTCATGCTTTTCCCACAGTGGTTTGGAAGGGGATCTATAAGCTAAACTGAAAGCATATTTTCTGTAAATTCACATTATCTTTCTCAGTCATGTGAGAATGAAGTCTGACTTCTCAGTAAAACATGTACATCCAACAAGGACAGAGACTGTCAGTTGATTCCTTTGTGTTCTACTGCAGCTTCCCAGAGTGTTCGAAAGAACAACTAGAGCGCTAACAGTCCTACTTATTACAAAGGTATGGCACACCTGAAGCCATGTTGATTGGAATGAAGTGGTAACTCTTAAAACATTTAATTTAAAAAGGAACAAAATGAGGGGGTATACTTTGCCATAGAAAGTATAATTAGGGCACATTTTGAGTGACTTCTCAAAACCTCTTCTATTTCATTAAAAAATTCTGACCTGCAGTCTCCCAAGATGGCCACCAGAGACAAAAGAGCCCAAATGTAGCCCACATATCACTCAGATGTAGCCCAAGTATAGCCCAATGACAGAATGTCCCAGAGTGTTCTAAAGAACAACTAGAGCGCTAATAGTCTTACTTATGACAAAAGTATGGCACACCAGAAGCCATGTTGATTGGAATGAAGTGGTAAGTCTGAAAACATTTAATTTAAAAAGGAACAAAATGAGGGGGATCATTTTGCCATAGAAAGTATGATTAGTGCTTCAGAAAGAAAATTTAGTGCACATTTTAAGTGACTTCTCAAATCCTCTTCTATTTCATTAAAAAATTCTGACATGGAGACTGACACATGCACTTTTAATACCAGCAGCAGACTTCCCTGGTGAGCAGTAGCTTTACTACAGTGATCTAATAAGCAACTAGCCTGCTAACATTCTGAATTTATGGCAAATGTGTGTCACACCTGAATGCCTTCTTGATGGAATCAAAGTAGAAAACTGAAAGTATTTCCTACTGAGGAGACTGTAGTAAATGAGGAAATTAGGAAACTTCACAACAAATAAGTCTCCCAAGATGGCCATCAGAGAAAAAAGAGCCCAAATGTAGTACAAATATCCCCCAGATGTAGCCCAAGTATAGCCCAATGACAGAATGACTCCGTCCTGGATTCTGTGATGTCTATCACTACCCAGTCATGGAGGGACCAGGACCCAGTCAGAGGGTGCAATCTCTGCCAATTGCAAAGGGCCGTGGAGGTAGGTGTATTTGGAGGGTAACTGTGGACTCGCAGAGTAAGCCCACTGAGGCCACAACACCCAACCTGCCTTCACACAAGTCCTGTGAGTCCTCTAGGACTCCCAAAGTGTCATGGCCAGGGATACAACCCCGGGAAATGAAGGAGCTGCAGAGGGACACATACCAGGAGTTTGCTGACATCCACACCAAGGTGGCCGGCATCTACACTGAGGTGACCGGCATCTACACTGAGGTGGCCAGCATCCACACCGAGGTGGCCGGCATCCAGCTGCTTGGGTTGCTGCGGGATATCAACACCCTTGCATCTACACCATCCTGTGGTCCAAGTATATCCAGACCACCAACATCTACCACAGTCACAGGAAGGGAGGCCCTGTCAGAGGAGAACACGCCTACATGCACCCCTGTCTTGGCAGATCCAGATCTCCCCTCTGACAAAAAGAAGAGTAGACGTTGATCCAAAAATCCAGGATGGCAAGACTACCACCACTGCCAGGAAGCAAAATTGCCTCTAATGTCCTTCTTTTTTTTTTTGCTACACATTCATTTTGTGGACTATTCCTGAAACTTTTACATCTCTGATGGGAGGAGTATGTTGGACTTTGGGCTCCTGACCACTTGGACTCTTCTATATTGGTTTCATCCACAATGACTGAAGACTTCACTTTTTGTGTTTACTGTGTAATGTTAAGTTAATTTCTTGTTCTTCATTAAAAACATGTCACAAAATCATTGTCTCCTGTTATAATTCTCACATATAACAATGTGAATGTATTACGATCTCAAAATTAGGGACTTTTGGAATATGTTGTATGTAAACAATGTCCAATTTTGGATCACTACCATGTCAAAACAACTCATTCCTACAAGTGTCTAGTCTGAGAACATCTTTATTCCATTGTTCAATTCACATGTTGTTAGAAACATAGCAATAAGCCAAGATTCAGTGATTCTGTGTCAACGATCACATACTCAGTTTCAGACTTTAACAACATAGGAGTAGGGGATACATCTAACAAAACCCAAAACAATAGGCATCAATTCATTAGGTCTACATCATCAGCTGGAGCCATATTGCCTACCTCGCAAAAGGAATCCTACATCAAATAAACAAATAAACAGACACATGTCAGTACAAACAGTTTCTGACCACAGGGTCATTCCAATCCAGTGTTGGTTGCCTCTGGTAGAATGTCACAAACAAATGTCAGTGATATGCCACCAATATTTTGGCCTAGAATGAGGACACATCAATAGCTACATCCAGTACATACACAATGAGTTGGGCACAACACAATATTGTGTTAGGGAACATGATAGCACACATATGTTATGTTATGTTATATTAATTTGTAGAGCGCCCAGCTACTCGGCAGAGTGTCCCGGTGCTAGGCAGTCAGGGAAAAGACAGGCAGGTAGGCAGCAGGTTTAGCTGTTACAAAGGCAGGTTTATAATTTCCTCTTGAACATATCCAGGCTGTGTATCAGCCAGAGATCTGGTGAGAGTCTATTCCCAAACAAAAAAGTGTCCTAGATAGGAAAAGGATCTCCCACCTATTCTGAGGCAGCCAATGCGGGGTACCTTTGCCAGGAATGCTGAGGAAGTGCAAAGGGTGCGAGCAGGGGTGTTTATGCTGATTCTCTCATTAAGATAGGATGCACCCGGTCTGTGCAAGGCCTTGTGCATGACAATCATGGCCTTAAAGACCACCTTCTTTTTCAACGGGAGCCAAGGAAGGGCCCTCAGATGAGGGGTCATGTGGGACCTAGGAGGGAGTCTGAGTAGTAGTCTTGGTGCAGAATTCTGAACCACCTGTAGTCTGTTAAGGAGAAAGCCAGGGAGACCGAGGTACAGAGCTTTCCCATAGTCAAGTCTTGACGTAATCAATGCCTGCACTACCTTTCTGCCTGCAGACTCAGATAGTAGAGGTAGAACTTTTTCAGCATGCGAAGCACGCTGAAACATGACCCAACTAGTGCTTGAATCTGTGGTAAGGAGAGGGAGCAGCCTATTTTGATCCTGAGATTCTTTACGCAGTTTTGTAGGAAGCCTGGGTGAGGCAAGTTGTTCGGCCAGCTGGCTTGCACGAAGTTGTGGAGGACTACTTCAAATATCACAATCTCAGTTTTGTCCAGGTTCCATCTCAGATGGTGCAAAACCAGCCACTGAAAAAAGTTAGTGAGACAGCGTGAGATCAACTTCCCATCCAAGTCCTTGCCTTTCTCGCATGCAAACAAGAGCTGCATGTCATCTGTGTAAGAGATGACTTTTGCGCCAATGGCCTCCACAGGGATCGCAAAGGGGCGCAAAAATCCATTGAACAGAATGGGACTGAGAGCCAAGCCTTGCAGATTGCTCACTGTCAAGATAGCCAATTTAAGGCATGTCTGATCCCTATCTCGTGAAGGCACTCAAACAGCTTAAGGTGGGACAAGGAGTAAAACGCCGCCGTGAGGTCAAGCAGCATGGCTCTTCCTCCCCTATCTAGAGTTCGCCGAACATGATCTACCACTTCAAGGAGCGCTGTCCCTGTGCTAAAATGGGGGTGGAAAAAAGATTGAGTGGGGTGGGGTATTCCATTGTCTTCAAGATAACTGGAGAGTTTGTGGATGACTTCCTTCTCCAGGATTTTAGAGCGAGAGCAGGGAGATGGGCCTATAGTTTACTGCTTGCTTCGGGTCTGCTGCGGGTTTATTTTGCAACGGTAGGACTTTGGCCATTTTCCATGCAGAAGGAACCGCCCCTGTTGCCAAGGATGTATTGAATATGTGGGTCACAGTGGCCTTAATAGAAAGTGCCACAATATTTAGTGCCACGAATGGGCAGGGGGTCAAGAGGAGAGTCAGATTTTAGGCTCTTTAAAGCTGCAAGAGACTTTGAGGGAGAGATGGGAGTGAATACGTCCATGGTAGAATATGTGGGAGAGGAAGGCAATGGCCTATGCACTCTGAGATTGGGGTGCTGGATACTGGAAACCATTTTGGATGGTCTTGATCTTTTCATAGAAGAAAAAGTTAAGTTCATTGCACCACTCTGCCGTGGGGGTGAGTGACAATGGGGCACAGGAAAGAGTCAACAATTTTGAAGATTTCCTTTGCATTGTTGTCACCTGCCAGAATACTAGTGTCATAGAAGATTTTTTTGGCAAGGTGCTGCTTCCCCTTATATGCCTTTAATGTGCTTTTGAATACAGCATTATTTTCAGGGTGATATTTCATTCTCCATGCTATCTCAAGCTGCTTGCAATGTTTCTTGCAGGTGCTGAGCTCAGCATTAAACCAAGGAGCAGCTGGATGTGATCCGGTCTGAGATGTATTTTAGATGGGTGCTAGCGAGTTCACCATCTGACTAATCCAGCTGTCAAGGCAAGCAGCGTCTAAATTCACATCGCCTGTCAGGACTGGAGTATTTATAATGAGGGTAGGATTAATGCCCTCCAGCTGTAACTTATGAAAGACCCGACAGGAGGGTGCAGCATTTCTGTTCATAGGCGGCTTACTGCTGGTCAGCAACCATGCAAAGGGATCAAGATAGTGGTCCGTCCAAGAGAGAGGAGTAGGTTGTAATACTGCCAGGTTCATGTTGGAGAAACCTGGTCGAGGGTGTGTTTGGCCTAAAGTGTAGGGCTGAAGACCTTTTGTTTCAGCTTCAGAGGGTTCATAGTTTCTAAAAGAACATTGGTTTCTTGCCCTAATGCATTATCCAAATGGATATTAAGGTCTCCAAGCACCCGGGAGTGGGCATTTATCATTGCCCGTGTTGCCAGTGTGCTTTCCAGTGAACGCAGGCCCCTGCTGGTAGAATCAGGTGGGAGGCATACAGTAACCCCTGCCAGCGACTGGTTCGGAGTGAGGGATAGGCAGAAACCTAGTTCTTTGACCTCCTGAAAGACTACAAGCTCAAAGGATGAGCATTCATGTTGTTTTTTAAATACTATAGCTGCCCAACCACCTAAGCCAGTATCACCGTCTTTCCTAAGTATTCTGTAGTTCAAGGGGATGGCTAGTGCTAGTGTGGAGTTGGCCGATGCTGAAAGCCAAGTCTCAGTGATGAAGAGTACATCCATGTCCTCATATTTCATAAGGGCCAACAAACCACATGGAACAAGTACACTTGAAGCCAGGCAACTTTCATCCTCTCGTTTTGCAAGCTGTCTTGGTACTGCCTTTGTACCCCCAAACCCTTTGTCAGACATTCCCTGTACCAATCCATGTCCACTTTGTACATCTGAACAGTATCATATACCTGCTAATGTCACAACTCTGAAACGTCCAATTGAAGATGACTTGGTGAAGGTATCTAAAACAGATCAACTCAGAGATTAGCAAAAAAACATACATATGACCTACCTCATATTCTCAACTTCTAGAGAAAACAGTCCAAGCGCACATTTGCAGCTGACCAGAGCTACACTTTTAAAACAAACACCTTTCCCCAGATATTTCCATACCCATATATTCCTAGTATGTAGCAATAACATCCTCCTCACAATATCACTGCAAAGGTTGGAAGAATAGTTAAAGTCATCCTATCTCACACCATACTTATACTGAGGTGAAGTAGTTTCAAATGAGATCTTGAGACATGTCAGCTCATTCCTCTTCACCACTATCATCATCTTCATTTGGCTTTTCAGGGTGCCCACCGGTTGGGTCTTCGCAGCTTGCATCCTCCACGATGTAGTGTATGTTCCATCGCAGAGCAATGTTGTGTAGTATTCAGCAGGCCACAGCAATCTTACACCCATTCCTGGGTGAGTAGTAGAGGGCTCCCCCAGTCTTGTCCACACATCTGATATAGGTTTTCAAGAGCTCAAAAGCCCAGTCCACTGGCTGCTGTGTTCTTCCATGGGTCTCATTGAAGTGACTTCCACTGGCATTGTAGGATTCCTCAGCGGTGCCAACAACCATGGCCAGTTGGGATACGCTGAGGCTCCTAGATGGAAGATAGACAAAAGTGCAACATTTAGTTACACACTTTCAGATCATACTACCTGACATTACCCTCACAAAGTTAGGACAGATCACACTTACCTACAAGCCAGGCCCTCTCCAGTAGTAGTTGTGACATCAGCTAGGTTATGGTGCTGTTCTTCAGTATGAAGGAACATGTACAGATCCTGGGAACCGGGCACGTATGTTTAAGATGTACAAATCCGGTAAGCAGATAACATGCACATGGGTAGAATGGAAAGTCTTCCTGTTACCATACACTCTGTCCCTGGCTTGTGGTGGCACTCAGGAAATATGGGTGCAATCAAAAAATCCATTTACATGTTGGATGTGACTAAATCCATAGAAATCTGCCTTCACAGTAGCAAAATCCTCACATCTGTGTAAGTGGATGTAGCTGGTCATGTGTCAAGCAGTTCTGTGAGTACCAGACTGAATATAGGTTGTGGCATTCCACCTGAAATAGCAACAATGAAAGGATATGAGCATGTGGCCAAAAAATGCAAAATAGACATGAGTTTAACAAGTGGTGGGATTAATGTAGGATTATTGAAGTGAGGTAGGAGGTCAGGCTCAAACTGATGACATAAATCTATGTTGTTTGACGACTCAAACAGAACTTCTGGATTACATGTAGCTCTTCCATGGTGTGTAGGTCTGGAGATGGGCGGTACACTGGAGCCTGACATCCCCCTCTCCCTGGGTACTTATGGGGGGAGTAACACAAAAATGTATATTGATCACAGTGTGCAGAGTAACATATGTGAAGAGTAAGGCAAAAGTCATCTGTCTGAACATTAATGCTTCATGACGCATTATACATTGTACATGATTGTGAAATCTTAAACAACCACCAGTCATAATCAAGGTGACCTTAATAGGTCAGTAACAGAACTGTGCTCATCATCAATTCAAAAAACATAAATTGCCACTATAGTGAGGGTAGCATAACTTTTCATATGAAAGACCCCAACCACGGTGTACAGTGCACCCACACATTTTACCTATGTGCTTAGTAATGCATTACACTGATGAAGTTTTGCACTGAATTTAGCATTTCAAATGTAAACATGTTAGCCGTCATTTTTATGGAAGAGATGCACCTACCTGTCATGAAAACAGTGTTCCTGACCACTAACATGACGGATGCCTGAACTCGCTGATAGCGCATGTTGAATGTACGCCACCAGCTGTAATCAACCATGTGCGGTGGATGGTTGCATGCACAGGGGCAATAGCCATAGGCTAACTCTGGGAATAGTGGCAGTTTCGACTCAATGGCTATGTGTGCCAATGCTGGTGATCGTGTATGTGGTGTATATGTACGTGACGGTTGGAAAAAAATCTCACTTGCCTCGGGACACTGCTGCTATCAATACCTCTTTCATTTTATATTCTGTTTTCCACCTCTGGGAGTGATCATGGCATGCACTACAAGGGAGAGGGCCCATCCGTTCACTCCAGAGGAGCTGGATGCCCTGGTGGACAAGGACCTACACCTGTATGCCAGGCTCTATCGCTCACAGGTAAGTTTCTCAAGTACATATTGAACTCCATTTCACTGCTTCCTTTCTATTCCCATAGGCTACAATGTACCTCTGAGTCTCATCGTATAAGCATTATACTGATTACATACATTGTATGGCCCCTACATAGGGCACACATGTAATGGATTATGGGCCCTGGGCCTTGTGGAGAGAAAGCCTCCATTAGAATGTGTGATAATGGTGATTTCTTCTTGTGTAATATACATGTATACTCTTATAAGCATTTGGGGATGATGTTAGCCAAGTGTACCACACCCCAAATCATACAGCCCACATCAGACTTGGTAAAACAGTTGTCTAGGAAGTAGCTATCCCTCACAGACGTCTTCAAAGTGCCCCACAACTGTATGTTCACATATGAAATAGGCGGAAGTTTCAGTTTTCTGTATCAAATTGGTAGAAATGTAAAGTTCATTTGGTATGAGTATCCTCAGCCTTCAGAGATCAAGGCCTGACTGTGGCAGGACAACTGTTGCATAGAGTAATGTCTCTGTAGATCTGCTGATCCACGGATGTTTACAGAAATAGTAATCTGTAACACTAATGACCCTGATAGCTGTTACATGGTTAATATGAGGAATGGTGACTGAGATGATCCTCTGATCTGATACTTCTTTCCATTGACCCACAGTGCCAATGTGTGTTTGTCACTAAAGACTATCCCCTTACTCACATAGGTCTGTTGATACTTTTCTAATAGTGTTGCTTCCACTGTACAGCTATTCCACATCTGAGACATGAACAGTGTTGATAGTGGGTTACTTTTGAATAGATTTAAATATGTGATACGCCAGAATATTCCCTATCACATCACACTACAATGGTATGTTGATTGTTATCCCTGTTACAGTGCCACCTATGGGAAAATGGTTGTCCCGTGATAGCAGTACAAAACCACAAACATATTATTACTTACTAGGATATTCAAATAAGTAGTCCCCACAGCCCCCTGAGAGGTAGCTCTCAAGGTCACACATACCAGCCCTTACATTGTGACCTTAATCTTAGGATTTTGGATATACTATGCTTTTCGCCTCTATGGACCATATGTATTAAAGCAATGGGCCTGACAGTTAATTGGCCTGGACAGTCATGCACAGGTAGTTTACCCTTCATAAGGTAGAATTGGTGTGTTGTATGTGATGGAACCTCACATCAAATTCCTTGTAGAATGGCATTGGCCTACATTATGTCAGAGGGCTTCCTCAGTCCATGTAGGTCGTGACCAGGGTTGAGGTTAGTCATCAGATGTCCACAAAAGTTTATATTCATGCTTTAGTTGCACTTAGCATATGACAGGGACACATGTAATATGTTGACTCTTGATTAAGGTTTGTGCTGTATGTCAACGTAATGTGTATCAAGCTGACAATTATCCTCAAACTTCCAGTTACAAACTGTTTCTACATCTATTGCATCCATACAGGTCAACCCCCATTAGAAGCAGGCCATATTGAGAGCCACCACCTGGAAGGTGCAGGCCCTGGGGGTCTACAGCCGGCATAGTGCCCACTGCCGAAAGAGGTGGAAGGACCTGCAGTGCTGTACCCGGATGATCGTGGAGGTCCAGCTGGGGAAGTCCTCCCGATTTGGAAGGGGCACGCGCCAGACCTTGATTCACCTGATGGCCTGCACACTGACGGTGGCCTACCAGGACCTTGATGGGCATTTGAGGACCTGACAGCAACAAGGTGTGAGTCATAGCCAGATTTATACATGTCATATTGCCAACTTTGAGTGTTGCATTTTATCAACCAAATAGTTTATAGCCCATGTGCCACACACAAAATCAGTCATTGTTAGTGTAAGTGTGGTAGTAGCTGCATGCTGCTATGCTGCATCTATTGTCTTTTGGAACTGGAACACAGCAAAGTCCTGTACACATCCAATTCTCTCCTTTTGAGCAGACACTTGGCTGAGTGAAGTAAATAACCTAATGTTCTCAGTAATTATGGGTGACAGTTATGCCACACTGGCAACTGGTCTTGAAATAGAGTGCACGGTACATGCAGTGACTGTACAACATTTCCCATTGGTAAGCACTGGTTATACAGTGAAATGAGTGTGCAGAAATCACTGGTGCCATCAGAATTATTGCCTACATGTTGGCCAGTGTGCATTTGCCAGTTGAGGGTTCATCTGCAATAGTGTTTCAAAACACTTGTCTACTGGCTGGCAATATGCGTGAGGGATTGAGATGTAGAACTGTGGTGATCATATGTGAGTGTCTCCACTGATCTTTACAAGGCAATCTGGGTAAGCAATACCAACGAGTGAGGTGAAGTGCCTGCCCATTGGGACTCTAGTGATCTCACATCTTAATGTCATAGATGTTCAGGGACACCAAAAACCTTCAAAGGGGTATAGGCTTGTGGATATACAATCTATGACTGGCATCAGCACCTGTGCCAAGCAGGATTGGGGATGTTCAGATGGCTAAATTGATTCTTGTGCTGTGTGAATTCAAAGTATCTATCTCCAAATGTTTGGATCCCAATGTTTTCAGGGACCTTTGTCTGCTACATGTAATACATAGCTAAACTACAATTGTACAGCTTTTATTTGACATTTCAAGTAGTGGACATATGATGTGATTTGGAGCCCAAAGTGTCATCAGTGTGCAATGAGCATTTGCATGTGACATGATGCCTGTCACAACATTAATTGATGGTATATTGGTGTTGAACCTGATCTTCACGACATCATGATGTGTTATGAGTAAAAAGCTTGATTTGTTTTACTCTGGGCCTTGTGTGAGCATTGTGTAAATCTTACACTTGGATCTATCCTATTTATTTATATTTTTTATAGTGGTATACAACAAGTGCAAAAGGATGCAAGGTGATCAACAATCCTAACATGGATATAAAGATGGAGTGTAGACATTACATCAACGCATTTGGGTCTGTCTGGGGTTATGACTTGAGTGGACCCAACTGTTTAAATGTTATGCATACGTGTTCTAATGCTAAAACTGAAGCCTATGGAGTAAACCATGAAGGTTGTGTGATAAGTGGACTTCTCTAATGTTTTCTGGTGATTTGTGATGGCAGGTGTGGAAATGATATTGCAAAAAACCCATGTTACATGCCATTACAGATACATCCAGGGCAAGCGGAGGAGAAGGGGTCAACGTCAGTGGGGACTCAGCTGGTCACAGCTGTTCTGTACCTGAGATGTCAGACATGGAGGGACCCAGTGACCAGGAGGGTGTGAGGAGTGTCCCGGAGGACAGCAGATCAAGCTCATTATCATCTGAGTCATCCTCCTGTGGACACTCCCTAGTGGTGGTTGACCCAACAGGATTAGTTCCACATTCATCATTGTTTGCCATCCCCAGTTCAATCGCCACACTCACTGTTGTTCCCCCACAAGTTGACTGTTCCCACTCTCCTCAGAGGGGTTCAGTCTTCAGAGGTATATAGTGAGCTACGTCGCCCAAGAGCCGCCCCAAGAATTTCTGGAGCCTATACCAGGAGTATATAGCGGGTGAGGCATAGATGGGAGCACCGAGTTAACACTGAGGTAACTCCACCTACCTCTATATGCGTGGATGGGTCATGGAGCAGCTGCAAAGCAATATAGATTTCATCAAAAGGAGGTAATCTCTAAATATAAACCAGGCACAAAGTAGCCGTAAGTCGCCACTTGGCCTTACCACGGAGTTGGTCTCCACAAATGAAACCCTGTATCTTACCAGATCACTACAGACATGATTGTCAAGGATCTCAAGGGGGCTGTTTCCCTCCCCTCTACTGTATTGATCTATACCTCTGTATGCTAACAGGCAGGAAGTTCTACTGCATCATATACAAGTACAATGTGACAGAATATTTTTTTATTATTTTGATTGCTGGCAATTGTTTGTATATTTTTTCTTGTTTTTGTCGATTGTCTGGAAAATTCAATAAATAAAAAAATATAATAAAAAAAGAGGGGATCAGTCTCCTCTTGCGGCACATCAGCTTCTGCACCTGATAGCCCTACTGACCTGACTGGGGAAGCTATTGACCTCTTGAGGAGCATCTCTGTGGGATAAACTGCAGCTGAATGCCATTCCAGGGCAAGGCATCCAGCAGACCCAGATGGTTGCTTACCTGGAAGGCATTCACACTGCCAAGTCTACCGAGATCTTTTCAGATTGCGAACTCCTCCCTCATAGCAGCCCTCCACCCATCACAACCTTCCCCCATGCCCCTTTTCCATAGACTGTCCCTATTCTCATTCCTATCTTAAGCACACACATACCTAAGCATGCACACTTTTTATCAGACACAAGCACCACTGACAGAGAACATTTGAAAAACGGAAACATGCAAACACACAGCAGACACTCACCCCCTCACCACACCCACTGCCCCAAGCTTACCGCAAACACCACAGAAACACAGAGCCCTCCACTGACACACCGATACCCATAGGCACCACACCAAAACACACTGACCCCTCCAAAGACACAACCATACCCACAGACACCAGACCACCACACACTGACCCTTCCTTTGACACACCCATATCCTCATTCACCACACCAACACACACTGACCCCTCTATATACACAACAATACCCAGAGAAACCAAAACAAAACCAACTGACCCCTCCACAACAGCCAGTACACCCACATCACTCCCACCAACAAAGCTCACAGTCACCCACACAACATCTCACCCTTCACACGTTCACACTTCTCAGACCCATCTCACACTTCTACTGCATCTTCCTCCCAACCTCAACTCTATCCTTAACACTCTACCCATTTTCCCCATGAGGAGTCATGTTTGCCCTTGCCCCTCTAAAACCTGATTCCCCAAAGTCTCAAACATATTTCCCATGCCAATCCCTTCCACTTCCCACTCTACCCCTGAAAAACAGGCCCCCCACCTTCCTGAACCCAGCCCAAAAACAAAAAAAACTAAAAAAAAACTCCTAAAAGTAAACCCATCTGTTTCACCTACCTCTCTACCCCTGAACAACAGCATCCCAACCACCCTAAACCCAACCCAGAACTCCTAAACCCAAGAAGACCCCTCCCTACACTGAGCCCACCCTCTCTAAACCTCTGCCCCTTCCCTTCCTAAGTACCATCTCCGAGGTGCCTGCTGTGCCCAATGGTTGCCCCTTTGTGAGGGGATCCTGGCAGTGTCAGAAAGCACAAGTTTATTGACATAGCATTGTGCTGTGGTATAGGTTCTTTAATAGGGACTGGCCGTTGGCCTTTGTTCGATTTGGTGATTCATTTAATCTATTCATTAAAAGCTTTCACAGTTTGGAAAACCCTGAGCCTGCCATTACTTTTCTGACAATTTGATGTCATTGTATAGTTAGTGGTGTATGAGGACAGTTGTGTTTGTTTAATCCCTGATTGCTGATCCAGTTGAAGTGCTTTGTATGATGTGACCTTGGAGCCAGTGCTAGAGTTACATAGGACAAGGGGAAATGCTGGCTGGGTGTTTGTTTGGGATGACATCTTAATGGGGCAGACATTGTATTGGGTGACATTTTATATGATAAGTATTTCAGCTTGGCCTGGCCACTTGCAATGTCATTTAGGTTACACTTCTCCCTTTGATGTAGGTTGGATATGTGTTTGATGTGTTGAAGTTATATATTTGTATACTCACACATGGAGGGTGTCAACGTTTTTGGAGTTCTGCATGGACGTGTCCATTTTGCAGTGTGCACCTTACAGTACTTCATCTAGATGTGTGCCACATGTTGTTTGTGCTGTGTTTGCTTTCATAAGTTGCAGTTACCCATTGCCTAAACGTGCATGGAACTTGCTCATGCTATTGGTTGTCATTGATACACTTCATTTCCTAGGTCCAGTGCCCATAGAGTTTGTCAGATGTGCAAAAAATACTGTGCTCCAGGGCCCCGGCCTTTCAGTGTTCCCCTTAATAGAGTCATATTTATCCTGCAGAGACTGTTTACATTGTGGCCTTAGAATGCTTCTCACACTGATTCTGTGTAATACCATTGTCTGACATTGCCTTTTTATGTGGGTGATGTGTGAAAATACAATCCAGAGTTGTTGCAGAGAAGGTGTGTTTCACATTAATGACACATCCATACAGATGTGTCATTATATCAAAACAGGACCTAGGATGTGTGCAATATGAGTGTCGCATTCACTATAGCATCTTATGTAGAGTTGGAGTGAGAGGACCTCATGGTAGTTGTAGTCACTTCAATGTTACTTTAACAACACTTGAGAAATGGTAAGCTGCATGAACAGTGAAGATCAGTAGTAACGTGGCAGACAAGTGAGAAGGGGCAAAAGGAGGCTAGTATCTTGGTTAGAGTTCAAGTCACAGTGCCTCATGGTAGTTGTAATCACTTCAATGTCACTTTACCAACACTTGAGGAATGGTAAACTGCATAAACAGTGAATATCAGTAGTAACTTGGCAGAAAGGTGTTAAAGGGCAAAAGAAGTTTGAGACAGACATTAATAGGTGTCATATTGATGAGGAGGTGCTGTTGTGTTACACACAAGAATGCACACATCACTATCACTGCATATCATTTTTAACACATGTCTATTTGTGTACAGTGGGCCTGAGCATTACAAATGTTTCAGCCTAGTAGAGCATCCTACAGATGTGTTTTCGAATATTGTTATGAAACACTCCCAGGCAGTGTCCCTGTATAATTGCAAATTACTTAGAGACACCAACTCCCTTGCCTGGTACTAGGGGGGCCTCATTTTGCAAAACATTCTATGGAAACTGGTCGTTGTATGACTTACTGCTGATTTTGTCTGTGACGGAGCGGGTTTTGAATGTGGTAGAGCATGTATAGCAGTGGCAGCACATGTCCGGTGGGCTCCATGGTGGTAGTAGATGAGTAGAGGTTTCTTTCAGCTTTATATTTATTCCTTTCCGCCATCTTAGATTTGGTGGTTGAACCGCCATAATCACATCAGCTGTAAAGCAACTCGTAATTGGTTTGGTGGTTTTACTGGTGGTTCAAGCCTCCCATAGATTCATAGGCCCATTCCGCGGCTTACACATTCAGTTTTGGCAGGTGGGGTCAGGAGTTCAGCCATGGTCTTCGCTAAGCCAGTCCAGCCATCTCTTAATACGGCTACCAGACTGGCACGCTCGTAGTGGTCAGACCGCCACCACCGGTACTGCGGTCCATGGAACACCAAACTTGAGTTGCAAGACTTTTGTTAAGATACTTTTATTAAAATATGTACTATTCCACCTTATTGTATTAATCGTGACAACATGCAAGGTTGTTTTTCTTTTTGACATCCCCTAAATTAAAAATGAGTACCTTACTTTATAATGTTATTGACTGCTTATTGGCTGGTTTGCGAATGGTGTTGGAAGCTGTCTCCACATAATCCTCAGATCTCTGACAGATATTTCACTCTAGTGCCAGAAACTGCTATTATTGCCTTTTGTATTTTGATCAGGTAATAGCATTTAAAATAAACATTGCCGAAGCTGGATAATTCCAAAGAATGTTTTCAAAATGTGTAAAATTTGATTTGTAAAAGAATAAATAAGTGATTGTTTGATGCTATATCTAAAATAAAGAAACACAAAGACATTTTCCAGCTTTGTAAAACATGTTGCTCTGAATGAAATATGTTGTCATCTATTACAATGTATCTGGTATGCATTAAAAAAAAGAGCAGTGGAATAACGTATTCAGTGCTATTTCAATACAAGTGCCTTAGGATATGTTAATTCCTTAACAGCTCATTTACCTCTCTCTTTACATATATATTTGAGACACCGTTGATACCATTGAATTGTCTCTTGAACCAATTTAGAATATTCTGCTCTTCAACTGTTGATTGTTGAACTCTGCATATTCATTATTGTCTATATTCGAAAAATTCTCCTTGTCTGTCATTTTGACATTGCATTTTCTTTTGGACGAAAAATACCACCTTCAGATGAACATCCCACTGCCGTTGTCTAGCAGTCCAACTACAGGGCTAGAAGTCAGTTCTGTCAGACACTTTCTGACTAATTCCCTTAACTTATCAAATTACAGCCCACTGTTCAGTTCTTGCACTTTTTTCTAAAAAGGGGAATTACATTTTTAAATCCTTCCAACTTAAGCATTCACTTTTTCGCTCGTTAGTGGTCGGAAAAAAGCATTACTGTAAGTAGAATTTGTTGTGTTGGTCTGAAAACACACAATACCCATATGTATGAACTAGGTCTAAAATCTACTCTAAAGTGCACTTTTATATTAAGTCCTGCTAAAGTCAGCTTTTTTTGAACTTCACAAATTTAATCCAATTCATGAAGGAGGCAACCTTTAATAAATAACAAAATCAGGTGGAGATCTTAGAGTTGAAAAACAGTTTTTTATATTTACCCAACTAAATGGTACTCAATTTATTGGAACGCATGCTGAAGGATGCTGCTGATATGTTGCCACAAGGTTAAACTGCGACAGACGAATATATTCTATAAAAAATATTGTGGTGCAACAATAAATCAAAAATATTGTGATGTGAAAAATACTGAGGGATAGAACAATTGAGGTAAGAATTTGCTTTGTCTATGTATATAATATTGTTTTTTTTATAAAACATAGATGTACATAATGTTTGCTTTAACCCCTTCCATGCTGCCGTCGGCCATTGGCTGACGGCAGCACTACCACGCTGGTGCTGCCGTCGGCCAATGGCCGACGCGACTGCGCATGTTTTTTAAAATGGCCGCACTGCCGCAAAAAAGCGGAAGCAGCCAACGGGTTAAAGTCGGTGTAAATATTTTTTTTAATTAACTTAGGGCCAGATGTACGACAATGGCATTTTGCGAGTCGCAAATTGTGCTCAATTGCGAGTCCCAATTTGCGACTCGCTAAATGACATGTACAACAGTGTCAGAGACACTGTTTGTGATACTCAATGGGGTCGCAAATTTCACGCCTCATCAATATTCATGAGGCACTCACAATTTGCAATCCGATTGAGAATGGCTGGCCCTCCCAGGTATGGTGCCCTGCTGGGCTCAGCAGACCTCCATGTCTGGGACTGCTTTTAAATAAAGCAGTTTTTTTTAAATGCAGCTAGTTTTCCTTAAAGGAAAACGGGATGCATTTAAAAAAAGAAAAATGAAATGTTTTTGTTTCATTTTTTAAGAGCAGGTAGTGGTCCCTGTGACCATTGCCTGCCCACAAAAAATATTTTCCCCTGCATTCACAAAGGAGAAGGGGTCCCCTGCGAGTGCCTTTTGCGAGTGCCTTACCACCCTCTTGAAGAGGGTGGTAAATTGCGAGTGTGTTGCGACTACAATTGCGGTCGCAAAACATTCTTGCATAATGTAGCGAGTCGCTATTAGGAAGGGGCGCCCTTGGAATGCCCTTTCTTAATAGAGAGTCGCAAATCCTATTTAGCGAGTCTCAAATAAATTTGTCTCAAATAGGGTTTGTACATGGCCCAATAGTATTTTGCATGTGCAAACGGCTCGAAAACCTGTTTGCTCAAGCAAATTAGGGTCGTTCATCTGGACCTACATATATGATAGTTAGTATAATGTTTTCTAAATATTAGCATTCTTATAATAATAGTTTTAATTTTTTAGAGCTACTTTGGAAGTTACAATGTGTAATATTGTTAAATTTTATTAGTAATTTATAATTTAGTAGTAGGTTAATGGGTTTGCAACGAAATAGAGAGGGAAGTTTTGTAAATTATAAATTATAGTTTTTATTTAAAAATAATTTGTTATGCTAATTACATGCTTTTTTGGTAATTATTTATGTCATTTTTTCAATTGATTAATTATCATTTTACTTATTTAATCATCTTACTTGGTCTTCGATTGAGCTCTTCTGAAGCCATTTTCAGGAAACAACTGAAAACTTTGCTCTAGTGCTAGGAAGCCCCTTTTGGGTTAGGTATGCATTCTGTACACTTCTTAAACTTAATCTTGAGGGTATTTTGTAATTTATAATGTGTATTTTGTGTCTTCTGTAATTTAATTACTAATTGATAATTTAGTAGCTGGTTGTTGGGTTTGTAGGGTATACAGTGGTGAGCTATTTAAAATATTAATTGTTTTTTCAATATGTATTTATTTTAATTAAATATTTAATTGCCAATTATATGTAAATTAGTTCAAAAAAGGAATTTTATTTATTTATTATTTGTAAAACAAAATCAACTTTATTCGGTCACAGACTATAAAAGTGCGAAGATTACAATTTCCATGATTGGGTGAACATAGCGTGAGATTACGCATTCACTGAATACATTTTTGTTGATTTCATAGAAATTTTTAAAAAGTAACATTCTAAAAACTATAAAAGCATTACCTAAATGTGGGTGAAATAAAACGTGATCATTAATGACAATACAAGTGCCCTCTAGCACATTCTCCTGAAACGGGTGCTCCACACTAGTAGTGAAGAAGTCAAGTGGTCCTTATACCTCGTTATGCCACGGAACTAGAAAGTGCCCGATGTCATGAACATATGCTGTTCCAGCAGAGGGAACTATACCACTGTTGTGAACAATATGTTTACAGCATGATAAGGAATTAGCAGTTTCCGCCCCTTAGCAATAGTTTTCTCCTAATGCCCCATATGCAGCTCAAGAACTTAGCAACTGAGCAGGCTTTAACTTGTCTGGGGTCGCTCTTAGTATACACAGGGCTTCGGTGCGGGCTGGGGCCCGCATCTGCTTGCATAGGGGTATCAGCCACTTGGACCTGGGACAGGATTAAGCAGGACAGGTTAAAGAAGACATGCGCTGGGGATCCAGGAGATGTTATGCACAATGGACAGGACAGTGAGGATGCATTGGTGTTACTCCATGAACCAAGGAGGCAATTGATCAGGAGCATGCCACACCTGAATTGCATGTACATCTTCCTATCTAGTGGGGTTGTAATAAAATCTAAAAATTGTTCTAGGAAGCTGGTGGGCTTAAAGTCTGTAAATTTGATGGATAGCCGACCCTTACTAGTCTTAACAGTAGCTTGATGGGACACCCAACCCCAGGACTGCAGTTTGTTTCTGGTTTTTGGAGGGGAAAGATGCAGGGTCCCTATTCTCCCAGAGATCCCCAATGTCCAATAGAACATGCTTCATGTTCTTTAGCCACCCTAGTTTTTCCATTTATCTGGGGAGATAACTTCTTCCAGAGCCTTAGCATAGGAGCATAACTCAGGGGTTGTCCATAGTCTCTGCCAGAAAAACACAGGGCGGAGCTTTGCTTTGTCGACAATCAATTTTTTCCTCAATTCAATTCTTGAATGGTGAAGCGGAATACTCGGAGGGAGTGGGACTAGATTCCTTAGGAATTTGTTCGCTGCCCCATAAAGAATGTCTAGCTTATCAAAACCCCACAGTTTGGCTCCATAGAGAGGGGCACTCACTGCTTTCATTTCATAAATCTGTAGAGGCACCGCCACTAGTTTGCTGTGGGAGGAACGCTACTCTTTACTTATGGCTCCTGCTCTGTGTGAGAGTTTCAAAGTGGATTTAGCCACTGGGGCTTCCACGACATGGTGTCAGAAAGAGTGATTCCCTGATACTCAAAGGTGGTTGCCCTCTTTAAAAAGATCCCATCCATGGAGGGTCTGCCCTTAAAGTATTTGTGGTGGTTAATCATTTAAAATGTAGTTTTGGAGGTTTTGATCTTTAGACTGTGCATGTCACAGAAGTCCATAAAATGAGAGAGTAGTTTCTGAAGCCCCGCAGGTGTTTTGGATACCACCAGGGTGTCATCTGCAAACAGTAGTGTCATGATTCTATCACCTCCCAGTGATGGGTAGTCCGAGGGGACTAACACCCCTGTTTATGACTGTGGTATTTGTCAACTGCGCTTGGACACCCCAGTGGATTTTCGCATAGTTTGCATCATGGAGATGAATTATCATAGACAAAATCTCTGATGGCATCCCCATGTCAGCTAGGCATTGCCACAATTTGTACCTAGGGACAAGCTCAAAAGCTATTTTTAGGTCTATAAAGGCCACCTATAGGCTTCCCTGGTCAATTACCACAGTCTTCTACAAGAGTAGTGTTAAGCAGCAAACTTGATCAATTGTTTTCTGGTTTGGGTTCTAAAACCCACTTGATATGGGGAAAGGATATTATTATCTTCATTCCAGGTCCGAATTTTGTTCAGTAGTGCTTGACTGACCACTTTCTGGATGGAATCGATAAGGCTTATTAGTCTGTAGTTTCAGGGGGATGATCTATTGCTTTTTCTGAAGATCTGTACCACCTCAGCTCCTTTCCATGACTCAGGGGCTGGGGCTCCAACTGTGATGGCATTTGACAGAATAGTGATGTAGGCCAACAATTTCTCCTTATCATATAGAAATAGGTCACTGGGAATGCCATCTGATCCAGGAGCTTTGGCCTGGACAATTGCATTAATAGAGGTGAGGATTTCGGCATTTGTGAAAAGCTCCCTGGTGAAGTTCATTCGAGGGGCTGACTGGGACAAGTCTGTGTCGGAAGACGTGCAGACAATGTATAGACGTTTAAAAGTATCTTGCCAGTCAGAAATTGCTGTATTGCTGGCAGGTTGGAGATGCCTTGCTGATTGCCCTCCACCTGTTCTCAACCTACTCCAGTATTGCTCTGGCCTGGGCATTTTTATAGGCCCTTCTAAAATCGCTTACTATCTTGGGTGAATGAGATCTAAGGGCAGCCGCTAGTTGTCATTTGAGTTGAATGCACTCAAGGGTTAAACCAACCAATCTGCTCTGGTGCCCTACGGCTATGTCTTTGGGGTCGTTTAAATGAACTAAAATGGGCAGCTAATTGTTTAAAACGGTTTGCGTGTCTATCGGAGATGGGCCCCAGTCTGTCTGAATCTTAAGCATAGCTTGGAGCTTCATCCGACCTGCAGCAAGTTGTTATTTTTCAATTAATAGTCATTGAAAAGTGGTGCACTTAGTAATAATCCTTCCCCAAAAATATTTTCCTTTATCATTTGTTAATATTTAATTTGTTTTATTATCTTCCTTCCTTTTAAGGTGATTAATGTTTTATTTTTAATTTCATATTTCATTTATTCATTTGTGGATGTTTTTGGTAATATGCAGGGAAGTGTCATTTTTCTAAAAGTATTTATTTTGTTTTATATTGCTTAAAATATTTTTGAATCATTGCATTTTATCTTTTCTATAAAATCTAATTGTATTCATTTATTTATGATGTATATTTTGTTGTTCAAATATGTTTAATATTTTTATTTTGTTAGGAATTTAAATGTTTTTGTAAATGATTATGATATTTATTGGTATATATAACCCTTCTAAAATCCAACATTGTCCCTGCTTTTGGACACATTGGAGTTCGAACATTACATATAACCCCTCCCCAGTCCAACACTTTCCCTGATTTTGCTTAAGTTGGAGTGGGACTAATGTATCTAACCTTTCCAAAGACAAACACTTTCCCTACAATAGTTTAGTTTGGAATGGGTATAGTAAAATTAACCCATTCAAAGTCCTACACTTTCCCCACTTTTGCTGAATGTTGAGATATATTAGTAAATCTGACTCCCTTGAAGTTCAATACTTTTGCTAGAGTTTATTTTTAATCATTATTATAATTTATTTTCCTGAATTGTTATAATATTTAAAAAAAGAATTGTATTTATTTCTTGGATCTTGTTTTTTGTTGGTAATATAGTTAGATATGTATGTTGTATGCTTTTCTTAATTTATGGTCGTAAGATATGTATGTTGTATGCTTTTGTTAATTTATGGTCGTTAATTTTAATTTTAATATATTGCTTACATTCCTAATGCATTTTTAATTGATTAAATATTGTTTTTATAGTTCTTAATATATATATATATATATATATATATATATATATATATATATATATATATATATATATATATATATATATATATATATATATATATATATATATCACTGAAAAAACCATAGGTTATAGACCATATATAGTTAGGAATTAGCATTTAAAAAACCTTATTTTACTCACACAAAACCATTGAAATTCCATATATAGTTAGTTGCACTAACTATATATTGCGCACCCGCAATCCACTGCTGATGATGTCACATATTACATCATTCATGACATGGTCAGTGACATCACTGATGACATCACTGATGACATCTCAAATGACATCACTGATGACATCACTGATGACAACATCCAGTGACTATGTTTCTGTAAAGTTAAAATATGTCTTACATATTGAAGAATGAGTGGATGTATAAGTGTCTGGACGAAGGATTTAGTAGGTGCATGACTGAATGTATGAGTGAGTGATTAAATGTGTCTCACTGAGTGCATGGGTTAGTGACTAAACTGTCTTAATTTGTGCATCATTATGTCTGTTGTTCTGTAAACTGCTGCATGTGTTGATCAGTAGCTATATGAGTAACTATATGGGTTATTGATTGATTGCCCAAGTATTTGCATGGGAGACTGAGTGTGTGTGTGGCTGGCTGGGAGGTGTGTGACTCTGTACAGATCAATGTGTACGTGTATCAATGATTGTATAAGAGAGTAAGTATGTGTTAGTATATGGTTGAAAACGTAAGGTGCTCTATGTTTAACTGTATAGAGTAGAAAATGGAAGTGTGATTGATTCTTTACAGGACTGACTAGGTGTGTGAGTAACTCCATGGATGAGTGGCAGAGTGTGAGTGTCTGTATAGGTGTATGAGTGCATATGATAGTGTTCTAAACATGAGTGATTCTATGTATGAATGATTGTATGGGTGAATGAGTGAATGTGTGTGTAGACGTAGGAATCAGTGAGTACGTATGTAGTAACTAGTATTGGTGTGTCAATGGTTTCAAAAATTATACTCTGTTTTTAACACTGGGTGAAACAGAGGTTATATTAAAATGTGAGGAGATGCATTGTATTGTCACATGAATGATATCATCAGTGATGTGGTCATTGATGTCAAATGAGATGTCATCAGTGATGTCATCAGTGATGTCATTTGAGCTGTCATCAGTGATGTCATCAGTGATGTCACTGACCATGTCATGAATGATGTAATATGTGACATCATCAGCAGTGGATTGCGGGTGCGCAATATATAGTTAGTGCAACTAACTATATATGGAATTTCAATGGTTTTGTGTGAGTAAAATAAGGTTTTTTAAATGCTAATTCCTAACTATATATGGTCTATAACCTATGGTTTTTTCAGTGAATTTTCAAGGTTTTGTAAATGCTAATTCCTAACTATATATGGTCTATAACCTATGGTTTTTTCAGTGAATTTCAATGGTTTTTTAATAGCAAATATCATAAGCTGTCGAATGTCAAGTACGTGGTAAGTGAAAACATTTTCGTGTTTATGCACACTGATCTGCTTTGGATGGTGCCCCCCCCCTCATTTCTATTACGAGTACTCTCTCTTTGCAGATAGTGAAAGGTAGTTAACGCAGGCCTTTGCCCCCGTTGTAATCCGTCGTGCCTGCTTCTCTCTCCATTTGATTGATTGTTATCCAAGTATTTACTGTTTTAGAATTAGTTCTCTTTGGTTCATTCTCTATTTACAAACAAACACAGAGTCGCAATACTCTGTTTAGTCTTTGCAGATAACGAAAAATCGTGTAAAAAAAAAAGAAAAGGAATCGAGTAAAATCAGTAGGCCACTAATGGGATCTCTTTTTGACCTCGCTAAAATAGAAACAAATACCAACCTTGGGACACGTTTCAACGGCATGGCAAGAATAAGAGCTCTTTTGTCTCAGAGAGAGGTGGCCTTGAGTTCGGCCCGTGAAACTTTCGTACTTCACATAGCGAACACCCGTACAGAGGTGCACACCCTTTTCAATTAAGATTTGCCTTTCAATTTCAGCAACATGTTTCCGACTATCTTTAACGCATCCTCCACAAAGTCCCTGGCGCACTTTTTTAAAGTTGTTACCAGTGGTCTCGTGACTTCATTTGAGAAAATCTTTGGAGTCATCCCTGCTTCCTTTCATTCCATTTTCTCCACTCTGGTTCGTGGATTGGCATTTTTACTTGCATTACCAGCGGACGCTCTTGTGCTTTTTTACATTTTTAAATATGGATGTCCCTCCTATGCAACCTCACGCCCTGCAGCTGCTGACACTGTTCCGCAATCGCATGCTAGAATATTATGGCACAATGCCGTTGGCGATATTAAGCACGGCATATGGATTATCTTTTCGATTCTCCTACTTCACCTGTGTCCAGCCTGTATTTCACTGCCTGACCTGTGATTTCGATTGGGCCATTGATTTGTGTCTCTGCGGACCGGTTTCTCCTGACGTCGACTTTAATCAGCTGATGACTCCTATCATTACTCACGAGTTGGTTTGTCCTGGCGAAAGGATTATGGCTGTGGCATTGATGCATGGACTACTTGGTCCCTGGAATTTACTGGCGGCAGCACAGTCTTTCTTGGAACAGAGCTTTCTTGAAAACCCACCGAGCTGTCCTCTGATGGTGATAGAGGATCCGGTGCTGGGAGAGCACGTATGTTCTTTTCCGCTTTTAAATTGGATGGCTGAACTGTTTTCGGATGAAGACGGTGACTTCCTATTGGAGGCTGTTGCAGCTTATTTTGCATACACAGTTATGTCATAGACCTTTTTCATGTTTGATATGCTGAGTACTAGCATTTCATTGACAATTCATTGACTTATTTGTCAAGTTTTTATTATTTACCTTGCCTATTGGCTTAAGACTCGATAAAGTACTTGGCTGTTTTATTTTTCTTTAGCATTAAATTTTCCTAGTTTTTAATGCTTTACCTTGCGGACCGTCCACATATAAACTTGCAATCTGCTCTCATGAGATGGCACTTCTATTATCTTATTCAGTTCGTTTCCGGATCATGGGGAGGTGTCATCTAGGTCCTGGATATCTTTACACCGTGTTAAGTTAGCATGGGCTCATTACCGGTTTAAACGCCATTTTTCCTTTTTTGCAACTTCTGCACAAGACACTTAGTTGTTGCTTTAGCTTTCCACCTAGTAGTTCATCGTGGTTTACATGGGAATAATATGTTATTGGTCTACTATCTGCTTTACTTGTTAAACTATATCTGTACAGCGAGTGCTAAAGTTTCAAGAACAACACGATACAGAATTGTTATGAGGTCTGATCTCCACGACTTCATACTCATAACATAAGTGCAACTTCTGCCAATTCTGGGCATGAGGCGGGTTTTATATTGCTTTGCCGAACACACATACACAACAGTTGATGCGGTTCACATGAAGAGAGAGCTGGTGTATGCTGATGTGATTCCTTCAAATCTAAGACACTAAAGTATGGGCACGCCCTAAACCAACACAAAGAGACCTTCTTAGCAAATAATATAATATGTGTATTAGGGAGGGTGAGATATAAGCAGCCGCGGGCCGTGGAGGGAGTTACGATGGGGCAGGGAGGCGGGGAGGGGGAGAAGCAGGGTGGAGCCCTCTCTACCTTGCCCCTCCCCCTCCCCGCCTCCCTGCCCCACCGTAACTCCCTCCACGGCCCGCGGCTGCTTATAAGTGTTGCTAACTCTTATTCATTTACAGCATGTTAACATACTGTCACCATTCGCTTTTTATGTACTAGTAACTATGCTGGTAATTTTGCTACTGATAATATGTGTACTTTTATTATCTAAGGTACTACGCCTGAGAAGACGGCATTAGTAAATAAACATTTCAAATACACATCTGTTCTTCTTAACTCCATGTTCTGGTTTCTAAGAAATCTATAACGACCGACTGTTCATGAGTTCCACGTATCCTGAGGTACTATAAGTTCATATTCTGGATTGTCTAAACATTGAGAGTTTGTTATATCCAATGTGACACTGTACCTAGCTTGCTAAGGAGTTTTTGATTACTAACGTGAGTTTTGGGACACCCTAATTCGCCGAGGTTCCAATCCTCTGTCCACAGTTCTGTGTGAGAACAGAAACCCTGCGACAGGGGCACCCCCGACCCTTGCTGGAGCTTCATCACACTTGCGATACAACTCCAGCAATGCATTCGCCGAGGTTCCAATCCTCTGCCCACAGTTCTGTGTGAGAACAGAAACCCTGCGACAGGGGCACCCCCGACCCTTGCTGGAGCTTCATCACACTTGCGATACAACTCCAGCAATGCGCCACCTTTACGGCACAGATACATCACGCATCTGTGCTGTTTTTGCCCCATGATGCGCCGCATTGTAAATGCAGCACACCATAGGTGACGGAACAGCGGCACAGAATGACTAACACATCCCTGGTGATGCGCCAGTCATCATAAATGTATCCCTATGCTTCTTATCTTGTTAGAGATGAACCGCCATATGTATCATCAAAGTTTTTTGCATTTCCTAAATAGCGAACTTTAAGGAATAAATAGCGATTCTTTACCATTCCTAGTTTGCGATGAGCTATTTGCTAATTAGCCGAATGTAGCCCAATGAAGCCCAATGTAGCCCAATGTAGCCCAAAGATGGCCGCCAGACACACAAAAAAACAAATGTAGCCCAAATATCAGCCAGATGTAGCCCAACTATAGCCCAGTGACAGAATGACCAATCAGCTTCGCAAACCTCCGTTACGCGAAGCGGAGCGCTGTTACAGTTATATATCTTTTTTTGAACGTTAATTTCTCAAAATCCACTGGAGCACATATATTGAGACCTAGCAAAGGCACATCGGGCTACCAGTCCCTAATATTTTGCCAAGTTTCGTGCAAATCCATTCAGCCGTTCGATTATTATTATTATTATTTTTTTTTGCCCCGCGGGGCCCTTTTAAAACCTCCACATCAAACCTAGGGGGTCAGCGAGGATCTACTATGCCCCCTTATAGTTATTTCCCCCTTTGTTTTGACCTCCTCTTGTCTCTCGATCCTACCGAGAGACAAGATGGCGGCCGCTACAGACTGTTTGGAATGTTGACAGACGCCGGAGAACCAATCAGCTTCGCTTCACAAAGCTCCGTTGCGCGAAAAGTCCGCGTCCTGGGCCGCTGCCCAGTCCGCTGTTACAGATATATATCTTTTTTTAAACGTTAATTTCTCAAAATCCACTGCAGCACATATATTGAGACCTACAAAAGGCACATCGGGCTACCAGTCCCTACAATTTTGCCAAGTTTCGTGCAAATCCATTCAGCCGTTCGGGCTAAAAGTGAGGCCAACCGCCCTATGGAAATTAACATGGGAAAAACGCGTTTTGGGACCCCCCTTTTTTCTCGGCCCCCCCTTGACGAACCCCCCCAAAATTTTCAGGGGCTGCTCAGAAACAAAATGTGCCATTTTCCTGAAAATTTCAGCCAATTCCGTCCACAAACGCCAAAGTTATTAGACATAGAATTTTCAAAAAACCCATAGAGAAAAAATCCTAACTATATATACCTACTGGCGACCGCCAGTAGGTAATATATATATATATATATATATATATATATATATATTCAAAAGACCAAAGTTCCGGTGAAGAACCAGTCACGCTCACGAGTGGGTCGGAGTGGGGCTCCCGGTCACCCGATATATCCAGCAAAATACTCCATTCACACGAACAGACGTATCCGACACACAAAGAGTTGCTGTGCGTAATGTTAATCAGCAGGAAACAATGCGTTTCGCCTTGCGGCTTGATCACGTGATCAAGCCGCAAGGCGAAACGCGTTGTTTCCTGCTGATTAAAATTACGCACAGCAACTCTTTGTGTGTCGGATACGTCTGTTCGTGTGAATGGAGTATTTTGCTGGATATATATATCCTCAACAACAAGCGAGCAGCGTCCAAACAGGGCAAGGCGCGCCAGGAGGCGCAAATGCAAAGAAAGGTACAACACAAAACTATGCAAGGAGAAACTGGAGACGATAACTTCGTCTACTGAGAACACTGTGGTGAATTTGACTGATGAAACTTTATCTAAGGCTGAAGAACAACTTTTGTCACTAGGTTTAACATTTTGCCCTAAGAACAATTTCTCGTACTACCAAACACGCATTGATGTGTTTAAATTTATTCGCGAGATCAAGCTAATTAAACACTTTCAGTTACATCCTATGCCTCCAGCTCCAACACAAAGTCAGCGGGTTCCAGGCAATTCCATCACAGGATTACAAGTCCGTCATTTGGGGGGACTACAAATGATGCTTGATATTGCCCACGAGGAATCTTCGCAGGACAATCCTACTGTCAGCCAAGTAACCACTGTAAACAAAACTACTCCTACACCCTTTCGGGCAAAATCCACGTTTTTTCCAGTCATGCAAAAAGATGCCATTGATGTTTTCAGCGACAGGGTGATAACGGAATTGAAGATCTTGAATAAAGACACTTTGGGATGTAAGAGACAGTTGGATTACAATAATCAACAATATCACAAATTGATTAAAAAACTGCAATCGAAGCCCAATATTATTGTGAAGAACTCCGATAAGGGTGGGAACACTGTTTTATGGGCCAAGGATGCCTACGTGCAAGAAGCAGAAAAACAACATTTTAATCAATCATGTTATTTGAAATCCACCAAATTTGAAATGTGCAAACGCGAAGAAAAGACTAGGAAGTTTGCCATCTTTGCCAAAGAAATGGGCTCATTTCTAGAGAAGAAGAAAAATTTCTAAGTGTAGAATTTCCTGTTACACCTCTGTTCTATCTTCTCCCGAAGATTCATAAATGTATTGTTCCAGTACCTGGTCGTCCCATTATCTCTGCGCAAGGCAGCATGAATGAGAATATCTCTAAATATGTTGATTTTTTCCTTCAACCCACATGAACTCATTGCCAACATATTTAAAAGATACAACAGACTTTTTGCTGAAAGTTGAACAAATTAAATGGTGTCCCAATTACTGTTTTATTGTGATGGATATAGAGTCACTATATACGAGCATACACCATCAACAAGGGATGGAAGCTACTAGATATTTTCTAAATCAAAGGGATGCTGTTTTTCGTGATCACAATATGATGCTCCTCCAGATGATTGAGATTTGTCTATCCAATAACTTCTTCCAGTTTCAAAATGTAATCTACCACCAGCAGCGAGGCGTCGCGATGGGTTCGTGCTTCTCCACCAGCTATTCGTGTTTACATGTTGGCTGGTGGGAGGAGCACGAGCTCAGAACTACGCACGCGCATTGGGCTCAATACTTGATACACCACTGGAGGTTTATTGACGATGTCTTTATTGTTTGGAGTGGTTCGCAGGAACAGGCTTTAACTTTTGTTAATGATGTAAATCAAAACGATCGTAATCTCAAATTCACAGCCACTATCACTACTGATTCAGCGTAATTTTTGGATGTTTCTCTCTTTATTAAAGAAGGGCAACTCCATACTAGATTACACCGCAGAATGACAGCCGGTAACTCCATATTACATGCCTGGAGTTCCCACCCTGCCCATACAATTCAAAGCATTCCTTATGGCGAATTCATTCGTATTAAACGAATTTGTAGTGACGCCACTTCTCTAGCTACCTGCTTCAATGAGTCTTACCTTAGATTCTCGGCACGTGGCTATAGTTCTAAAATTCTTGACCAGGCTTTATATAAAGTCAATGATAAATCAAGATCAGAACTATTAAAACCTAAAATGCCAATCACAACGGACACTACTACAATTGGTCCCATAGGTTTGATTACAACTTTCAGCAATCAAGAAAGAAAAATCAGACGCATCCTTTATTCTGAATGGCCGATTATCCTCACTGATAACATCTTAGGACCTATTTTACCGAAATTGCCAAATATCACTTTCCGGCGTGCTCCATCTATGAAAGATGCATTAGATAGATCTATGCCAGAAAATGTTTTAAAACCTCCTTGGCTGTTGAAGTTGTTTTTTTTTAAATGTACTTCGTGCCGGGCCTGCACATTCGCTAAAAATGGCACATATTATCAGTCGGCCTTTAGCGAAAAAAGAATACCAATCCGTGAGTATCTAACTTGTCGTTCTGAATTTGTGATCTATAAACTTAGATGCACATGCAATTTAGAATACATTGGGAGTACGAAACTCCCAGTAAATAAACGTATTCTTCAGCACATTCGTGCTATTGTAAATTCAGACAATAACTACCCTGCGGCACGCCATTTTTGAGCAGTTCATAATAACCAGTAGAAAGATCTTGAGTACACAGTCCTAGGTTCTGTCCCTAACCCAATCAGGGGAGGGGACCGTGAGAGATCACTTAGACAGAAAGAGACACAATTCATTTTATTGTTAGACACTAGAGTCCCTAATGGATTGAACATTAATAAAGGTCTCAGTAATTTTTTATAGTCTTTTCTGATTTTGTCAGATGCTTCTGATGCTAATTTCTGTTGTTTGCTATTGTATGAGTTGGATTGGATTTGATGTTCGTAAACCTTTTCTAGAGCAGTATGTTTCACAATTCAGCGGCTGCTGTATTGTTGATAAGTTACATAAAAATGCTGTTTACGGTATTGAATTAAGTATTAGGTTATCTATAGAGTGCCACTGCCAAACTGTTCAAGTGCCCTGTTTTAATAACCATTTAAAATAATTCCTGTTTTTTGGTTGATTTTTTGTTTTAATTTTGTCATATGCAGATGACCTTTTTAGATTTATTGCGCCTGTTTACATCGTTTTGACTATATGATACAGGTAGTCAGGATGATGATAAATGAAGGAATAGGGAGAGAAGAGGGAAAAGGAATAATCGTTTCTTTTTTTTCCACTTGGAGAAAATGAATTTATAACCCTGATAGTGGAATTTTGGACACACTTTAAGATCTGAACATCATGGTCTTTTTTTCATGTTTGCTGTGATTTATAGACCCACATTGAAGTTTTTATCTATTACTTGGAACTCATCGATCATAAATGAATTTTGGGCACTTGCCATAACTTCTTCTTTTTTTTAATATGATGGATGTAATATCCTTAAAAATTTACTATTTCAAATGTTTGGGTTAAACAACACCATGTTTATTGTTTTGTGTGTCATTGCTGTTATTACTGAGTTCTCTGCATATGATTGTCTCACATATTATTTGCACTTTAAAAATAACTTAACCGAGAACCCAAGATGGCGATCGGAATGGAAGCTTAGGCTCCCGGCTCCGTAAGCCTCCGAGCCCCGCACGGATATCCTGCTCATGATCCTGTGATTGTGCTGCAGCGGGGGGGACGGTGAATACGCGCAGACATCGCTCGCGCGATCCCAAAGTCTCTGCCAGCCTCCTAGCTGGAGAGATCCACGAAGTAAATTGGCGGCCTTAACGACCCTGGAACCGGGACCTCGGCCGCGAAACATGGCCGGGTGCTGACTTATCAACAGCGGCCAGATGGGCCTGGGCGGAGTCGGTCCTCCGAGACGCAGTGGCTACCGAATTTTTTTTTGACCGGAGCTCTGATTGTCACACGACGCGGCCGGAGTGCATCCTCGAGGTGAGGGCTCTGTGGAAATACTGTTTACCTGCGGAGCGCTGAAGGTGAGCTGTGTCGGCTCTGTCTTCTATTCTGCCCGGTTTTAGCGGGCCGCTCCCGAATTTCCCGCTGGCACCGAATCGGAGAACGGATGGCCATTTCCAGAGGCCGCTCCTTGGATGTGTGCTTTGAAGGCCCCGTGATTCGGATTGTGGGCTGTCCGAGCCGGACTCGTCCCTGCCCTACCTTCTTTCTCCCTACGAGGTGGAAACGCCTGATGGCTGCCTGAACGAGATGAAGTACAATATCCTGTCTACCGAAGTGCTGCACGATGGGGAGTGCGAGTTACCGAGTAGCGCTGTGGTATGGGACATGCAGTCTACGCCGTCTTGCGGTGACATTCTTGCTGCTCTTGGTGCCTTACAGTCCGCTTGGAAAGACGGCTCCCGAGCGTTGGGAAGAAAGCTTGACAATATTGCACTCTCACTTGGGCGATTGCGATCGGATGGCTCCCAGGTCCGCGAGGATTTGCCCCTAACTGTCTTTGAGGGGGGTACTGTGGTTGCCCATGGGTGCAGAGGGGAACGGATGATCTCGGACTGTGTTGGTGCCTGTGGACAGATGTCCGTATGCCTCTACTTTACTGAAGGCTTCCTTTCCCAGCGGAGGACGGTGGCCTCATCCATTGTGTCGACACTAATGGCCCGGACATTGTTTCAGCAACTGTTGGCTCCTGTAACTGATTCTTCTTTCCTCGCTCTTATATCCTTGCTTGGGAATACGTATCACGGGACGGAACTGGGGGTGATGGTTGTAAGTGAAGATGACTCTGTCAGTGATCAGCGACGTCCATTTTGTATTTGCGTGCTGCTCTTCGCTCCTGCGTGGACATTTTGCTCTCCTGTTTCGGCCGAGACGGGATTTACTTGGCGGGCATGCCTCGGGGGACTTACAAGAACAGGCCAAGGCTAAGTGGTTCTCTTTAATGGTTGACGTCTGTTTGGCTGGCGGGGATGCGGGTTGGCGTATTCTCATGACACACCTAGTTGCGCAATATGTGATAATTCTCTCCATTTCTTATCGTATTGATTGATTACTGTTGTTGCTTGTTGCTCTTGGGGTGGAGCATAACTACGTGGACCGGGAGACCGGGAGCCAATATGGCTGGTCCTTCTCCAGTTTTATATAATCTTTTCTTCTTTTCTTCCCTTTTCTGTATCTATATTTCGGGTACTCGTTTACTGGGCGACAGGCACACTGTTAGGGGGGGTAGGCCGTAGCCTCTACATGCGTGCACAGTGGGGGGTTGGGGGGAGAGGGTTTTTTGTTTTGTCCTTCTTAGTTTCTATGGGCCCTTCTTTCTTTTCTCTTCTTTTCTTAGTCCTTCTTCTTTTCTCCTTTCTTATTTTGGGTCAGTATGGAGGCTAGGTGTAGCGCTGCTTATCGTTTTCTGTTTTCTGTGTTACCGCTCACATTATTTGGGTAGTTCCACATTTATGGGGTGGGTGGTGACTGGTACGAAATGTGAATATATGTTTCTTTATCCTGATCAGCGTATTTTTGTGCCGCCTCTCCGATTATGATTCTCCGCTTTGTTGACCTCCTGCTGTGTGCGTTGCTCACTCTGTGCCTTTGGTGGATTGCATGGCATCTGATCCTTCTTATTTTCTTTCTTAAAATGAACCTTACTTAATCCTGTCCTCGGTGGTCGCGCTCAACGTGAGTGATATTTGACATATGTATGGTTTTTGTATTTGGGGACTGCTGAACTGTCTTATGGTTGCCCTACGTGCAACAATCTGATTTCGAGGCCGGCCAGATTGGTTGTAGGCCCATAACTGTATGCTACTGTTGCACAATAAAGGTTTAAAAAAAACAACAACAAAAAAATAACTTAACCTTTCAGCCTATTTTTTAAGCTGATAGGCTTTTATTGCACATATAAGGCACAACCTACGGTGGCGCGTCATGTGATCAAGCTATGCTTGTCAGAGCGAAACGCGTCATGGAGGGCAGCTGCCCGTAATTGCATTGAATAAAGTATTATGACTGCTTGCACTCTACAGTGTTTGATGGCCTGTCATTGAGCATTCTGTATTTTTTCAGGGAAGAGGTCGTTACCTACTTTTGCCGCCTGGGATTCAGCGGCTCAGGATTTCTTTGGACTATATATATATATATATATATATATATATATATATATATACAAAAACCTTCCCAAAAAAAGAAAGTTTACATTATTAATTTAAATTAATTTCAGTTTTCAAAATAAGTTTAATATATCTGATTGTTCACTTTATCTAAAATGGCATCAGTCATAATAGTTTCTTGCCTACTCCTATGGACATGTTTAGTGAAGCCATTCATGTATACTCTTAATTAAAATGGAGCTCAAATAATAGTGAATAATAAATTACAGGGTCTTCAAAAACTGAATCAATCTGAGAGGTGGGTGAGCACCTTGCTTACGAAGTTTTAGGAAGAAGTTAGGGTGACTTGCAGAATGTCGATTCTATTAAAACCAAGTTATCACCCACAAAGATCATCCACACAAATTATATCAATAGGCAGTGAAAAATCCAGGAACATGATACAATTTTAATAAAATATGCCATATTGGATCGGCCTAAAGGGCTACAAGAAATTGAAGATGTAAAGAGAGATCCATCTCAGAGCAAAGAGCAGGAATTAATTTAAAAAATGTGATAGGAAAGAGAGATTGGAAAAATATGAACTGGATTTCAAATAGAGAAAAGCACGGAATAGACTGTCCAATGATAGACCGTCTACCGTTATCGAATTTCTGATATTAGGGTTGAGGTATGTAGATGGCCTCTTTCTGATATGAACAGATATAAAATGCACACAGGTGTGAGACGGGAATGCATCCTTACTTCCTTCCTTTTTTTATATTATATATTAATGGAATATCTAAATATTTGGTGGAAGTAGGGAAGGATATTCCTCTAATAGGTAGTCAATCAATCCCCATTTTACTTTATGAAGATGACAATGTGCTAATGGCCAGCACAGCAAATAGGCTGCAAATATTATTGGACACTTTTGCTTCATACATGGGAAACTTAGATCTTATGATAAATGACTCTAAGTCCTTTATTCAGACCTGTGGCCCATGCAATACTAAATCAAAAACATTTATCATGGGGAACTCAATTTTGGAGAAAATGAATGATTCTAACTACCTTGATGTCATATTTACCTCCTTTTCTTTTTTTAAAGTCACTTTCAGTTAGCGCAAAACATTTTAAAAGGAACATTGAGACAATTTTTTGATTTTCACGCAGGTTGGGCCAGAAACCTTTCAAATAACTGATCCATAGTTAACTGTACTGTGGCAAGCATAAATGGGGTGGACCTTTGGGGATATGCAAACACAACTGCTCCAGAGGGGAAATGTTTCTTATATAGAGATTACTAATGGTGACCCCAGGGATCACCACATTGATATTCAATGAAGAGCTTGGCCTTACTTAACTGGAAGGCACACTGGGCTTAGCTCCATTATTGTTGTGGATCAAGACCTGGACAATTCCAAAGTCAGAGCTGGGCCGTTCTTGCATTTCCAATTGTGTTGCCCTGAGTGGGGCAGGGGAATTCCCTGGGTCACATACTTGAAGGAGACTTTTGAATTAATATGCCTGAAAGAGTTGTTAAGGATTCCTGATTTGATTACCCCAAAAACTAAAGAGGAAGTCAAAACATGTTATTTTAACCATTGCATGAATTTAAGAATTCACAGTCCATGGGAACAATAAAAGACATTGTTTGGGTCACTAATCCCACATATTGCTGCTATCTTTCTCTTTCTACACTTTTATGATGCATTTTAAAGTGGCCTTCCCTTTTCAATATGTTTGGACACATGACCACCTCTCTCTTGGTGTGACAAAACAACTAAATAAAGTACTTGCCACTTCAATTTGTTCTTCCCATTATATGCAGGCTGGAGACATAAACTTTTAAAACTTGTTCTACGAACATCCAACCTGAGATCCCATGCAGATGGCCTGACTTTTTTACAAAAATCTCCCAATGACAGATGTGTGTTTTGCCGTCCTCAATTTTATTAGGAAAGTGGTAGCAATTACAAAGAGATATGAGAGGATCCCACTTAAATACTTTGAACAGCCTCCCCTCCCCTGTATTTGCACTTTTTTGTTTAGTATTTTATTCGACTTTTAGCTTTCTAGTTTGCTAAATGGTTTTAAGATGTTATAATGGTCCATGATGCATTGCCTTCTGTAATAAGTCTTTGGATACCAGTATTTTCTAGTTTTATTTTTATGGAAGAATGGTGTTCTAACAATCGTAAATTTTATGAAAAGTAGTTGCACTGTATATTTTTGCTTTTGACTTTCATGGCTGTTTGCTGAAAAAAATTTGATCCGATTTGATTTGATATGAACAAGTTCTAGCGAAAGGGCATGTGACGTCACTGACATTTAAATGAGAATGAATGCACATAATCTTGTTGAATGAAATCCACAATGTTGCAGTTGAATGACTGTATAGAAAATTACAAATGACGGATAGCATGATTGTGACTTCCCTACATAGCAAGGAGACAGCAGACAATAGCTACTTCATTATAAAAGCATGCACCTTCTACCCCTTAACAAGAGCATACCACATGAACAGGTATTGAGGGCTAAAAACAATTGAAGGACAGTAGAAGCATTTGAGATAGAACAAGAAATTAGAAAAGCTAGCTATAGAGAAGGGGGTATTGTAAAATACAAAGTCTCTGTGCTGTACAGGCAGCACTTGATATTTGAGAATAAGACCAAGGTAAATAGGAGTATATAATTTATTACTAACTATAGTAAGCAACACAATGAGAAACTTAAAGCTACTGGGAAACACTGGGTACCATTACGATTAGATCTCACAGTCGGTCAGAATGTCACAAAGTAGCTGAGAATGACACACAAAACATCTAGATCACTAAAGGATAAACTAACTATGAGCACTTCAGCAGTGAGGAAAGAGAAAGAAGAACATGGATGGGACAACAGGAAGGTTTTGTAAAGTGTAAAAAATGCAACGCTTCTAATTTGAGGATGTTCTGTTGAGACTATGTGGTATCACTGAGATGAAAAACTAAAAGAATAATGAAATACCTGCCATGTAAAACTAATTATCCTGTACATTTTTTGATTTTTGTCTGTCAAAAGTTGTATGTAGCAAACATAACTTTCCCTATTCAGAAAAAAGTTTAAAGCATGCCAAGTAAAACGCAATAAAAATATGAGCTACCTAGTGGCTTGCTACGTTTATGAAGTAGACAGTGGGGAAAAGAAAGGTTTTAAATACTATGCTATATATTGCATAATGCCTACCACAGGAGGAGGCAATAGAGAACACGCCTTACACAAATTAGAATTGAGATACATGAGAGAGTTGAACACATTAGATCATAACGTATTAAATATGAGTAAGAAGTCGGAGGCCCATTTGGGAAAGTAAAGTAAGAAAATATAACTGAGGGCATGAATGTCTCTTCAATATAAAAGTATCTGGATACAAAGAATTACATCATGACATCATGAGAAACGAGGTGTACAGGGTGTCCTTGTAAATAACTTTATATTTTATTTACATGTATAGCTGGTGGTGCAGAGAGAAGCTAGAAACCGAGATACCAAACACATTCGATGAGCTGGTGTTTGGTCACCAAGTGCTTCAACATATATTTTTGAAGAAACATTGAAAAATCTGTGCATCAAACATATGAAAGGATGCATTGTGAACTATATCATATTGAACTTTATATGAGTTGTGCATATATGGAATGGAGAAATCTAATGGCCCATTTTGGTATAATGTAATCAAATCCAAGAATTATTTTTAAGCATTTAGAAAGCGTGCTCTAACATACATGAACGGTGGTATTTTTTTAACTCATACCTTATTTAAAAATAAAACATCTCTCCCAAGAATGCCCACATTTTCTTAAAATTCTTAACCTTTTGAAAAACCTTGCATTCACATGGTATTTTCTGTTAATGAGGTTTGAAAAGTATATGCCTTTAGTCTGTTTTGTAAAGGGTGGTGGTGATGGACAGAGTATCTGAATTAAGCAGAACACTCCTACCCAGTCAAAAGATCAGGGCTTGATCCATCACCGTTTTTTAGCTCACTGCACCATCCCAGTTCAGAACCTGGCTACATGCAAACTAGTCTGTCCCTGGCCCAGTGCATCATGGAAACAGGGCAGACCAAACTACCAAGCCAATTCTTTACTGGAAAGGAAACAAGCTTCCGGGGACCGGTTTCTGGCATTACAGCCGTCTTCGGCCGGGCTTGCTTGAATCCTGATGGTGCAGTGAGCAAGGGACTCACATCTGAGCATACCCTTCCACACTTGTGGTGGCCAAAACGATTCATAAAGGGGGGTGGTGATGGACAGAGTATCTGAATTAAGCAGAACACTCCTACCCAGTCAAAAGATCAGGGCTTGATCCATCACCGTTTTTTAGCTCACTGCACCATCCCAGTTCAGAACCTGGCTACATGCAAACTAGTCTGTCCCTGGCCCAGTGCATCATGGGTACAGGGCAGACCAAACTACCAAGCCAATTCTTTACTGGAAAGGAAACAAGCTTCCGGGGACCGGTTTCTGGCATTACAGCCGTCTTCGGCCCGGCTTGCTTGAATCCTGATGGTGCAGTGAGCAAGGGACTCACATCTGAGCATACCCTTCCACACTTGTGGTGGCCAAAACGATTCATAAAGGGGGGTGGTGATGGACAGACTAATTTGCATGTAGCCAGGTTCTGAACTGGGATGGTGCAGTGAGCTAAAAAACGGTGATGGATCAAGCCCTGATCTTTTGACTGGGTATGAGTGTTCTGCTTAATTCAGATGCTCTGTCCATCACCACCCCCTTTTCTGAATCGTTTAGTCTGTTTTGTGACATACTGTTTACACAAGTAGAGCCAGCAAAAATCAGAAACTATGGGCCAGATGTATGAAGCTTTTTTCAGCTCGCAAATGGCCCAATTGGGGTGTTTGCGACCTGAAAAAAGCATTTTTACATTTACAAAGTCCTATTTGTGATTCAGTAAGCTATTTCCGAATCGCAAATTTGGTTTGCGAGTTGCTCTTAAGATGTGGCATGCCAAGAGTGTCCCTTCCTACTTGCGACTCGCACTTGTATCTAGGAATGTTTTATGACTGGGAAAGTGGTCACAAAAGATTTGCAGTTACCACCAACTTTGGTTGTAACCCATTCGCCAACAGAAAGGGGTCCCCAAGGGACCCCTTCTCCTTTGTGAATGTGGGCGCCAACATTATTTTAGAGAAGGAAGTGGTCCCATTGACCACTGACTACTCTTCAAAAATGAAATGGAAACTTTTATTTTTTCTTTTTGAAATGCATCCCGTATTCCTTTAAGGAAAACAGACCGCATTTCAAAATAAAAAAAACTGCTTATTTAAAAAGCAGACCACCATCCCTGTGAGTGCCGGCCATTTCCAATGGGTTGCAAATTGTGACCTACCTCATTAATATTAATGAGGCAGTTCCCTTGCAATTCAATATTAGGAAATCACAAACGTGAGTCTATGTATATCTGGCCTTATGTCCGATAAGTAGCAGCCTGGGTTTTGCGATTTTCTTTGATTATTTGATGCAGGTTGATCAAGATATCCTGTGACTGATGTTCTCCTGGAGTATATAGGCAATAATGAAATCTTAACATTTCCACAAAGATTAGCAGGCATTGTGGTCAGACAAGATAGTGCCGATCTGGCATTAAGGCATAAAAGGCAAGGGGGGGGGGGTGGGCAAGCTTGACAGAGTCAGAACACACTGTGGGTGATTGCAATGCAGGCTATACCCACAACTACAGAGGTGAGTTGGGCACATTGGGCAAGCTAGCTGGAAATATTTGTCATAGGGCTGAGCGAGCTCAGAGCAGATGACAATTTCGATGGCTATTAAGCATTGCCTGCCCCCAATTTGCCTGGAGTAACCTCGAATTTTTTGAAGCCATTATTAGCTTTGTAGTTTTCACAATGAACTGTCACTTAACAACAAATTACACTGAGCCCTGAGTAATGAGGCTTTACAACTTCACACACTCCTAATATTGTGCCTACTAAGCTGGGGATGGGATGGTTCACCAGCATTATAGAAAGTGCTTGAGATTGGTTGTTAGCCCAAAGGAAAAACACTTCTAAACTACAATTACAATGAATGCAGTTACCAGTCAATATGGTGGGAGTTGCTTGAAGATTTTATGGAAAAATGGAGGCGCAGAATATTAATCAAAAGGGGATAAGCATTAGGAAGGATAGAGGCATGCATGTTTCAAAAGCACAGTCAATAATGCACCAGTTAACCTTCATGAAAATAATGCAGTGAAAACGCTGGCTGACAGATAATGAGTGGGGTCAATTAATTTCTAAATGAAACAAGGAATTCGGAAATCCACTGGAACTCTATTAATATAACCATGTCTTTACGAGGTGAAACATACAGATGGGAAAGAATCATACTAGCCTATTTCCCTAATCAATACAGATGCTAAAATATATGCAAAGATGTTTGAACAGGCTAATCATCTGTTATTGATGCACTTGCACAAACACCATTAGCATAATTTCATACCAGGACGTGACACCACTATACACATAAATACTTCCATTTTATTGTTGATGCTGCATAAACAGGCCGGTAGAATGCTGAGAAGGCATTTTGATAAACTCTCTTGGGCTTTGTTATGGGCTGTGATGTGAATAATGGGATTTGCCAAAATACTTCTTGGATGGATATAGGTGTTCTACAGATATCCACGGGCCAGAATTAAACAACTGGTCATATCTCTGATACAATTCAGATTATCTGAGACACACAAAAGTGCTGTCCCATATCCCCACTTGTATTTGTGATTTATTCAGAGCCTTATGAGGGAAAAATAAGGAACAATATTTTACAACCCTAAACCCTAAAAATCAACGGAGTGCAAATCAAAGTTATTACATATGCTGATAAAGTAGTGCTGTATTCCTTTGATGTTAGCTCTACATTTGGAGAAGTATCAGGGTTGATAGCACTGAGGTGGGGTAACATTTAAATATTATGGCTACACCTTTTCTTACCATCAAGTTCAGGTTTAAGCCCTGTTTCCTTGCTAGCTTCTAAGTACAACTCACTTCAGGTGACGGATCTTTGCCACTGTATTCTGATCCAGGAGCTATTTCACCATTATAGGTTAAATCACAATAACAGATCTAAGTTCAGTCAAAGATTAGAGTTTGAAATAGCTTTAAAAGTTTTATTTCTCATTAAAAGATTAGGTAGTATCTTTTTTTTCTTTTTATTCAAATTAGTCAATGAATCGAGTAAGTTTACAACAATCACATCAAAAAGATTGGTTGGAATAAGTAATCAACTAATGAATTGAACATGTTCCATAAAAAAACAAAATCCCTATTCTAAAGAACAGGATCAGACATTTTAGTTAGTGTAACTCATGAAAAGTTCGAGTTCAGAGCAAAAGAGGGAGATAGTAAAGAGCATAATCAGAATAAACCAGCAGAACTTCCCATAAAGAGTAGTTCATGAATCTCAGCTGAGTCTCAATATTTCGAAAAAAAGCACCCAGTGCAGTAGCAATCTGCCAAAATCAAGCACCAGTAATAAGCCAAAGAAAGAACAGAAGCAGCAGTCGCCACAACCCTCAAAAAGGGACCTGGGAAAATGGGTTTATAGGAATTACTATGTGTAATGAGTGTGTTGGGCCTGCACTAGAAACACGCTCTAATGTAAAAGGCAAAGATAATGCTGCAAAATGTGTAGCAGGTCTCTCCTTCTCAGATCCATTTGGGTAAGAGCAGTTGTCTGAGAGTGAGTTCAAAGTTTGTTACAGACACCTTATGTACACATCTTCTGGGTTCATAGATCTAAGTTCCCATTGGCATTCAATGAGGTTAACCTTCTAATGATAACATTCCTTAACTTACACAATTATCTATGCAAAGAAGAGAAACTTCAACTGTTAAAAATACTGTTTCGTAATGTATTTCATTAACACAAACAAGAAAAAAATGTGCCACTATTCTATTCAAGCAGTATGTGAAATATTGGGTAAATAGGAAGTTTAGTTTTCACAATCAGATTCTTCTTAAACTTTAATACATTTGTTAAACCGGAACATTCTGCAGTTATGATGAACATTTTTAAGTATGTCACATTAGGGTCAAGTTTCAAAATTGTATTTTGCATGTTTCAACATTGTCGATGTCACTTCTAGCTAAAAGAAAACTTGCATTTACGTATTTTTGTGATCTATACTAATAACTGTGGCTGCCTAGTGCAGCTTTCAGATTTAAATGTGTGTCAATTTCATCTTGTTGTTTTTAAGATTTATGTAAATCTTTACACATATAGCTGTTATTCTAAACAATTTGCACCGCAATTAAACATTTTTTAAGGGTATCAGTTGAATACCAATGAACTCAGATTCTTCTTCTTAACTGCAGGTTAGAGTAGTAGGATAATCGTGAAGTCAAAACTGAAACCCATGCAGTGATTTAAGTGGCACTGGGATAAAAAGAATCACCTAATCTTTGATATTTTGTTATAAAAATGTATATCTCAAATGTGCCACTAGAATCACCTACAGAATAGTCTTGTTAGGTAAAGCAATATTCTGAAAATGCATACACTCCCAAATTTCATGCATTTTTTCTATGCAATTAGTCTTATCATTTATATTTCTTTCTTTTCGACAATTCTACTCAGCCTTTGTCAGCTTCATATGGGGATACCAGAGAGCAAGAAGAGTTATTCAGTTCATTAAATTGCCTCAAGAAAGAGGAAGATGGCCTTTGGATGACTCAAAATTGTTTTATTGGGGTGCTATGGGGCAACGTATTTGGTGTCTCTTATGCTAAATGTGATAATGGCATGGTGCATAAAGTCTAATCAACTGTGGAGGCGAATACAAGTGGCTTTTTTCCAAGTTTATAAGCCTATTTTAGATGATCAGTAAATGTAGTGTGATTGGATAAAACGTTTTAACATTATTAAAATTAATCAGAAAACTCAATACTTTCTCTACTGCATTCCACAACGTTGCTGGTTCCATATGGCACAAAAGATGTTTAACAACTACGGGACAGTTTTTCACAGATTGTGGGTCTCCTTTAGTTCCTAATCCCTAAAGGGAGTTTCTTTAAAAATGTGCAGATATTCGTTTTTTTCAGCTTGATTTGCTAGAGTTAATACTTCAATCAATCAATCAATCAATCAATTAATCATCAATTGATAAAGCATGCAGCTGCTTCAAACAGAAGTGTCCCTGTGCTCAAGCAGGCAATGGAAGGCTAGCCGAGATATCATGAACGCTAAAGTGAGTCATCTAGCCAGGTTTTTAGTTTCCTTTTGAAAGTGGCCAGTGACTCAGCCCACTGCAGATCAGGTGGTAGGCTGTTCCATAATTTAGCTGTGAGAGCAGTAAAGGAGCTATCTCCATGGTGTGACTTTGAAATCTGTATGAAGCAGCTGTTATTAGAACTAAGTACTCTCTCTTGCGTATACAGGGCTAAACTGTTCAACAAGTAGTGAGCAAGTAGTGAGGGGCATCTCCTCAGAGAGCTCTGAAAGCCAGTAGGAAAGCGTTAAATTTAAGTGCCTTTCCACCGGGAGCCAGTGTAGCTGTCTCAGAAGTGGAGAGATGTGATGGCAACAAGGGACTCTCCTAGAAAATCTGGCCACTGCATTCTGGATTATCTGTAGTCTGCGGTACAGAAATGCAGGGAGACCAATTTGTTCCAGTTAGACATAATTAATTTGAGAGATTTTGTTCTACAGAATTACATACAGTAGGATTAACCATTTAATTAAATCTTCCTTTGGTCCTGAGTGACTGATATAGTGCTTCTTAGTGTGGTGTGGTGTGCACAGTGCTCTCCTGTTGAGTATGCCTGATTAGGTATATCTAATGAAATGTGTTTGCTCCTCATACAATGGTGTTACAAATTAGTTATCTTGTATCTGTTGAATGTCCCTACTCTGGACCAGGTGAGGGAGAGACCTCACTGCTTACATAAACCAACAAAGTAGTTAATACATGTCATGAATCACCATGTACTCATGGTTATATCCCACCAATTGCTAGTTTTTGTTTTCTTTGTGATATTTAGTTTGATTGGTTGTATTCTAATGCTTGCGATTCCCTAAAAATAGCAATTTGAGAATCGCAAAATGAAAATTACCTACATATGCCCCTAAATGATAAGTGTTTGGGATATACTCAGATAAATCATGGAGGCATGTGATGCTGAATCTTCTGATTCAATTCAGTTTCCTCTGGTACATTACAAGTCAGAATTGTAGATTCTTGCTTTTTCAATGAAAGCTTTTAAAGGGATCAAGCCAGTATATTTATTTGCAGCAAACAAAGCTTTAAAGTTAAAAGGATAGTACAGAACTATGCACTAGATAAAAAGCCATACTAGGAGTTGTCGGGGAACACATTGACATGTATTGTACAGTAAGAAAGGATAACTTTGTTCACCATTACATATGGTGTTTTGGCCCAAGCCAACACTGTTACTGAATTACATTACAAGAGAAATAGATGTATCATTAGGATGCATTTTGCAAACTGATGCATGATGATGACCATCATGTCAGAGACCTGGTACCAGTATCAGATGCTTTATATTACATAGGTAAAGAGAAAGAAGATGTCCTTATATTTTAGGGCACCCAGGCTCTTCCTAGTGCACAATATTATGCTGTCATATCTCCTTTTGATGGACAATCAGATTCACACATGCAATGGAAGTTACATCATGTTAAAAGCAGTTTTTCTAGCATATCTATTGTATAAATTGCATTAGCTGTGGTGACCTCATCTTAAAAACCTGCTGGCTGGAGTCTTTGCACAGCAGATGTGATTAATATTGCTTATCAACAGACTTACAACAAAATATCACCTATAAATCTAAAAGGTCATGCCTAGTCATAGCAAAAGCAGTAAGAGATCAAACTTAACTTAAATACATCCTTAAGCAAAGATGCTTTCTCAACTACCTCCTTAGGGTAACACTTAGCCACCATGGTGAGTGAAATGCATTTAAAGAGAAATTAGTGTGTTGTGCGTTTCCACTCTGAAACGTGAAACATGGCTTTAGTGCCCATATTAAGAATGTTTAAGCAGTATAAAACGCTTCACATTTCATGAACAGAGAAACAAAGTAGTTCTCTCAAACACAGACTTTTCTTGGAGAAAGATCCTAGGCAAGATTACACATTTACTACCATGCTCTTCCTGTTGTACAAGTTTAGTTTCCAATCATATCATTTAGGCCTTCAATGGATAATCACATTCACAACAACATCCACACAAGAAGTAAATTGCACCATGTTCAAAGCTGTTTCATCAGCATATTCATTGTACAAATGGCTTCAGCCCGAGTGTCATCTTGAAAAAGCATGCTGACTATAGTCTTCACATAAGGCCTCAACAGATGCACTCAGCATTGTTACTGAGCGAACCTTAGTACCACACAATTCCATCTGCAACAAGATAAGCATTCACATAGATTTAAATTCACCCTTTGTCCAAAAGTATTTTAAGTATGCCTTCAATGAAATTCCGGCTGTTGGCAATTTGTTATTTCCATTACTGCCAATGAAATCATTTCTTTCTTCATTTTTGCTTACATCTGCTTTCTTCAACAATACTGATGCTGTTCCTCCAGTTTGGCATATAGCACTTTCGTTGATTCAGTGAAATGACTAACAGAGCAAAACAGACATCAATCACCATTTGACCCATGATGACATCACAACTTTGAATCTTATCTCTTCCTTAACAGGGCTACCGCTATCTACCCCTAACTAAGGTCCGTGATAATAATCTGGCACAAAGGAGAGTAGAAAGGTGGAAACATGTAATTGATCAAATTGTGAATACATTTGGTGACCTGAGAAGTTGCTATCTAGATGTTTACTGTCAATATGAATATTATAATAACATTTTACTATAATGCAAATGACTCTAGAAAGTGTGTTACATTGATGAGGCTATCACTTCTGTATTACATTATCTCGGCCATCTAAATAAGACCATTAACAAGCTTCAAATCCCATAGTTCTATATGAGTCCTTCAAGCTATTGTTTGAAATGGGACAATGGCACACTCCGCTTAGAGTAGTACATTGATTCTGGGAGAGTCTTCTGAAAAGGTACACATGCCTACAGAACAGCATCAACTCCAGAATGGGTAGACTACACCAGTAAATTGTTATCTTTCAGTCCTATGTTTCTAAACTACCTTGAGCGCAAATGGTGCTTTCACTGATATGATATCCGCTTTGCAACTGAGTAAAGTGGGGCAAATTCTTGAGGAGAAAGATAATACTTTATCATATTTGAAACCTGTTGTTCTAGGGACATTTGCAAATTAAATCATCCATTGATTTCTCGGTTGGGCTCATTGTGTTAATCTGTTGCAAAACACTCAGAAGGTTTCACATTAATCCATACATAACTACATTAAAATTATTAAGATAACAGGTGAAAGGTTGACACAGTTTAGTCACAATTTGGCAGCTGTAATCCCATATTTAAAACCAATACATAAATGAGACAGCCAAATATATGTAAAATGTGTACAATTCACAGAGTATCAAAACCAAAGGGAAATACCTGAAAAATCTGCTAGGTAAACAAAAATCAAAGTAAGAAAAACTATGATAAACATTGAGGGTGGGAACATTTGAAAATATTTGAAGTGGACAAGAAGGGAGGGTCATGCAAAATCCTTAGCTTGGGATCAGTATATTGGCTTGGCTAACAGGTGAACCACACACTAGAAGAGCGATATCCTTGGTTGCTTAACTGTGTTACATAAACTCTATAATTTTGGACAATGCTCTATTCTCTTCTATACGCAGTGAGGGGTTGGGCTATATATCTTTCATAAGCCACTTTGTTAGTGTTAGTTCAGAACTTACTGGACATTTTTGTTCTTCTGCTTAACCAATATCTTAAATGGTAATCTCCTTAATCTAGAAAAAAATGCTCGGTGCTTTACTCTTGGAACCTGACAGTAATTACCTTCTTCCAAAATCAATGAAATTCATTATGAATCTTCCAACAATAAGCATATGCAATTTTCTTTCAATTTGAAAATTAACCTTATTCAAAATCTCATTCCAGACATCACCAACACTTTTCATGCAATCAATGTAAACACATCACTGAACTATTTGCTTCTAAATAATGATTCCTCTGACTTCTCTGTTTGAGTTTGTCTCATCTGGGGTGCTGAGGGCCTTATAGGTTTACCCCTCTGATTGTGTGGGCACCAGAAGAAAGCTTGAAAAGGTTTGAAGACTTTTCTCCAGAGCTCTAGTGGAACTTGTTGGAAAAAGTATCCAACCGGCAAGTCCACATTATTGACTGAATTTCAGATTTGTCCCACTCAAAGATACCTGCACTTCTGAAAAGACACTAAGGACCTGCTTGTGTGTTTGGTGGTCCGACCGCCACCGTGGCATCGGATTCACCTCCACCGACTAGGCAGTCCACCCGCCGTATTATGTAGTTATTGAATTTCAGAATGAAAGACCGCTGGAGGACCACCGACGGCCATTTGCAGACCACCTCGACGGGGGTCAGGGGAAAGCAGCTGTTATAGGATGCTCCAGAGAAGTTTCACCTCCATCTGAATTATGAGTTGTCTTTCTAACACACCGACCATAGCGGTGGGACCACCTACTTTGAGTCTGCAGGATCGAATGGTTTGTTGGCACATAATCACCTATTTCGGTTTCTTCCCTTTAGTCTCTGACAAGAATCGCTTTCTCCATGTTCCCCCTTCACAGCAGCATCTTGACCCCCCAAAAAATAAAAGACCCATTTGGTGCAGAAATCCAGGTATTTCCGTTTTGTACTATCTACCCACTGACTGGACTGGGCACACATTGTCCAGACTACAGCAATGGTAGTAGGTAATTTTTCATGTGTCATGCATATGTGAATAGTCGACACCGGTGCAGTCAAAATATAAACACATGCATCAACAAATATGAAAAACCATTCACCACTATCAGAAAGACTGCCGCTGACCCATCGGGAACATCAAAATACGGCAGGCGGGAGTCCGCTGCTGCATCAGTCTTCTTCAGACCACATCCGTGGCGGTACGGCGGTCAGACCACCAAACTTATAATCAGGCCCTGAGATTCTTGTAAAAAATTCACAAAAACTCTCATTCTGCTTTAAGACTTACAAGAAATCACAATGCTTTTGTTTAGGAGAGTGACAAAGGTCATTTTTGGGACTTTTTAACTTCCAGACTTTCACCGGCACCAATCCACTTAGTGTGTAAGATTCAGACTCCATTGCTTTCAGTTTGAAATTGCACCTTGATCCTGGTCAACCGCAACTCTTGACTTACATTGGGAGCTTTATTTGTCTTCGCACTTTTTCCACTTAAACTTTAAAAATTCATATCCCTTTCTTGGATATTTGACACTTTGGTGTAATGTTGCTTCTTAAATCTTTTTTCTCTTTTTATAAATTCCAGGGGGATTTTCATTGTGTTGTGTCATTGACTTTTTATTTGTTTTGGTACTTCTATATGCTTCACACTTTTCCCCTAAATTAAGCCTGTCTGCACTATGCCTTAGCTATGAGGGGTTTAACTCAGGTTTAAATTATTGAAAGCCAAACTGCACCTAACAGGTTAGTGACTTTGGACTACCATCCACTGAAGTGGACTATCATCCACTTTAATTAATTCATTTTCTTACACCTTCCAGTTTAAAAGCAATGCTAAATATAATGCACACATCATTGCTCTATGGTGCACAATGGAGCAAGGGTGCATGCATTGGGGCAAGGCAGCCTAAGGTGCGTCAGCGCATGGAAAGAGTGAAACAACACTGTATCTTAAAAGAGTGAATCCACTTTCGCTGCTTAACTACATTGCATAAAACTGAGTAACATTGACTATGACCATGGCTATGGCTTTGGCCCACATGAAAAGAATGCCATACTAGGAAGACCTTTTTAGACACATTAGGGGACTTTAAAATTAATTTAAAAAAAATGTATTTTCTTACACTTAAGCATCTCAAATTCTAGTAATGAGGTGTTTCCATATTACATTTCCCTTGTTCTGAGGAAATATGAACATTTCATAAGGGATTCACATTGTGACATTTTTAATAGCGTGGCTATCATTTCTTCAAATAATCTTACAAACAGCATGCCATAATGTTAATGTTAATAGTTCTCCCAAACAGCAAAGGATCATTTTCACTGTTTAGTGGCATGTATGGATAGACCACACCATTTACAATTTGTATTAGTTCTTCCATAGAGGATTGCAACATTTACAATTATTGATAACACTCTTTCTCACTTTCTCAATCTTTCTATCACTTTCTCAGAATTTCTTCTGTGTGCAGAATGATTTCACATATGCGCGCTGTTATTTGCACCTCCCCACTAGCCTACATCTGAGATGTCCAGGCTTTGAAAAGTCAGTGTCCTGACAGCAAATTGAGTGGACCAGAGCTAATGGTGTTACACTATTCCCTGGCATTGTAGGATGTCATGCTTTCCCATATACAGAAACAGCGTTTACATTTCTGATCTAGGACTTCACAATGCATGGCAGAAACATACACACAGAAGCAGTAGCATGCACACACAATAGTGTATAAAACATAAATGCTGTAAACATTGCATGTGCAAGAAAAGCAAAACTGTAATCCCCAGGTCTACCTGGGCAAATGTACAATCATCTGGGGCTATTGAATTATCCATGTCACATTCAAATATGTGGACTGAACAAGTCATTGTGCAAAGAAGCCAACAATGGAACATAGCCAGTAGTGAGCGATTGAGGGTTTAGGAGGTATCTAGAAACACCTGACCATTAACATCAGCTATGTAATACTCATGAGGAAAATCAGACCTGACAGTACTTCTTAAAGTCAGAGATTTGGAAATCATATTTGTAGATGAGAATTAGATTGAAAGAGCTATTACTTCCGTAGAATATTTGTGAGAATGCTGTAATTATAAAAGTTAACTTTCATCTATCATGAGGAAAGATCAAAAGGATGTCAACTTTTGTGTGAGACTAGTTAGAATCACAGAGAAACAAAGCAAGAGAGATAATCATAAAGAATACTGTGAGAGTGATAGTGTTAGTTCAAATCAATAAGAAGAGCCCTGTAATAACATGGTAGATGGATATTCAAATGTAGTCTATAAAGTCGGCATTAAGTATCCCCTAAATCTACTACTAACAGATTTTACAACTTACTGCATCTTTTGCAGAACAAAGTATGTCACTCATTCTCTTTCATACTGTCAAGAACCCAACTCTCTTTCTAATCCGCACTCCGTCCTTATTACGTATCAAGTCAACGTCATCATAGGGTGTTGAAACACTTGCATATGTGGCAAAGATTGAGGCCTCATTTAGAATACCTTGATGCATTGAAGCACAGCCAGCCTTCCTGCTGCACTGCTGTGCGGCAAAATAAAAGGGCAGGAATGTGCCATATCTTCAAGATATGACACATTCCTGTCCTTTTCCTCTGCACTGGCGCACAATGGGATGCCAGGCACCAACTCAGGCCCCTTTGCGACATGGTGCAAGAGTATCTGCATTACAGGGGTGATTGTTTTGTGCAGCAGGGGACACCTTGCTTGGTGTTTTCTTCTTTCAATGCATGCAGAGAAAAAGGAAAACAAGGCGAAATAAAGGAATTTCTCCTTGTTGCACTGCTCTTGCTCCTCCCCTTAGGAGGCTTAGGAATCTGACGTATTCTCAGGTTTACAAAACTTTGTAAATCTGGGAATGCACAAGGTTTCATGAATGTTGCATGGGAAAGCCCACAGCACCACCCATGGTAGACCCCTTTTATGCAAAGTAATATGTGAAAGGGGGCAATATTTACAAGGCCATGAAATGCTGCGCACGGTGGCTTTATGAGGCCTTTTGAATATGGGCAGGCACACTGCGCCACCAGCACATAAATAAAAACTACCACGGGGTGGCACAATGGGCTTATATTCATCCGTATTCTGAGAGGAAATTCAGTATCATTTCTCATGCTAGGAACTGCCATCACAAACATTTCCCTTGTCATATTTTGAAAGTAAATGTTGCTGCTTATGATGACAAAGCCTTTTTCGTTTTTGCTAATTTCTATTTGTTTTTTACATAAGCAAAACATTTCAAAGATCTGTCTTACATACTTTTATCCCTGTGTACCCATTTGCTGAAAAGCTTTTTCTTCCTTCATATGAAGCTCTACCTTGCATTTTTCTGGGAACCCATTTTCTCAAGCAGTAAGCGCCTCCTCTAGTTGAAAGAATATAAAAGCATGTCTTTTGCATCAACATGGAATTTCTCTAGCTCATGAATTTGCTTACATTTTGCTTCAACAGTGTATCCTTAAATGTATTATGGAAATCTACTGCATTAATACAAAATGGTGTATCTGGAACGGCACCAGAAAGGGCTTTGTCATCTCTTATAGATCAAAGTGTACAGGAGGTAAAGCAAATTATCTGGAAGAATACTTTCATTCAGAATACCAAGTAAAATTAGCAAACCACCAACGAACTGCAGGAGAACAAATTAAGGGGATATAAATAGTAAGTTTATTTACAAAAGTCCATTGCAGGAGTGTGTAAAGCTATTTTATGTGTAATAAGAAAATGGCTGCTCCGTATTTCTGTGAAGTGAGTGTTAGCAGTGCTTGCTCATTTCGACAACTAGTGCATGCCTCAAAAGTGTTACAATCTGGACTTGCTCACTGGAATAATATAGTGCAACTGGTCTGGTTCTCAAAAAGAGTGTGTTGATGACACACAGACTAGTGCAAACCATAACCGATTTAGAGGATTTTATTTAAATGGAGGAATTTCAATTTTCTGAATCTCACTCAAGCTGTAAGAGACACTGTCATTACTAACATTTCTGTGATTGGTAATGTGTAATCACTATCCAGGAGGACTGAGGCACTTGTTTTTACTCTTGCTTTCAATCAGTCAATCAATCAGTATTTATAAAGCATGGCTATTCACCCGATAGGGTATCCAGACACTTGCAGGTCCCAGAGGCTTATTCTAACAGTTAGGTCTTGAGGGCCATTGGAGAATTCTGGAAGTAGAGATGATGGTTCGGAGGTGCATAGGGAGGCAGCTCCAGTTCTTTGCTGCAATGTGGGAGAAGGAGCTTCCTTGACTTCTGCTTTGGTAGATGTGGGGAGTATAGGCAAGTGAAGAAGGTGGAGGGTAGTCTTCTCAATGGTTAGTGGAAGTTCGGCAATGGTTATTGTAGGTGGGTCCTTGTTGTTCAATGCCTCGTGTGCGTGGCGCAGCAGCTTGAAATGGCACGGGGGAGCCAGGGGAGCTTCTTGAGTGGAGTGTGATGAGGGCTCATTGGGGAAGGCCAAGGATGTGTCATTCTGTAATATCTGAAGTCTCTGTAGGAGGTGTGTGGCAATTCCAACATGGAGGGCATTGCTGTAGTCCATTCGGCTTATGTAGCACACAGAGTGATGAAGTAGGCTGAGGAGACGGTGTGGGTCTGTGATTACATGGTGAGCTTGATTTTAATGATGATTCCGAGGTTTCTGGCATGGTCGGAGGGAGTGGGTAAGGGTCCTAGATCCGATGACCACCAGGAGTCATTCGATGTATTGCTGCTGGTGCCAATGATCAATACTTCCGTCTTGTCTGTGTTCAGCTGCAGGCAGTTGTTCTTCATCCAGTCGGCAATGTTTGTCATTCATCTGTGGAAGTTTTCTCTGGTGGTGGTGGGGTCGTCGGTGAGTGAGAGGACAAGCTGGGTGTCATTTGCGTGGGAAATTATGTTGACACCATGGGATCTGATCATGTGGATGTAGTGTAATTCTAATGGCATGCATCGCGCGATGTATGCTTGCCCTATTGCACGTGTAATAAACATGTTGATAATTAAATGGTTACACCCGCGCATGGAAGCCTGGTCTGCGGTTGGCCATTGTCACCGTTGGCTTACCACAGATCAGACACTTCATGAACGGGTAGAGTTTTGTTCTTCAATAAACTGGATTATTTACTCAAAGAAGGACTCACTCTTACTTCATTTGAGCTTGCTACATTTGGCGATGATCGGGAAATCGCTCCACCCGCACCCACGCAAGAAATTATTTATTTTGCTCACGCTGTGGCACATGTAATAAACATGTTGATAATTAAATGGTTACACTTGCGCATGGACGCCTGTTCTGCGGTTGGCCATTGTCACCGTTGGCTTACCACGGATCAGACGCTTCATGAACGGGTGGAGTTTTGTTCTTCAATAAACTGGATTATTTACTCAAAGAAGGACTCGCTCTTACTTCATTTGAGCTTGCTACAGTGGACCAGTGGGGTAATATATGCATTGAAGAGAGTGAGGTTGAGGGATGAGCTCTGGAGGACACCGCAGGTGATCTACTTGGGTTTAGATGTGAAAGGTGGGGGGTGGATCATTTGGGTGCTTCCAGTGAAGAAGGAGGTGATTAATCTCAGTGCATCCCTTTGGATGCTGGTGTGGTGGAGGCTTTGTAAAACATTTTTCTAAAACCATAATGGTTATATAATTAGAGCACAATGGAAGCAAGAACTTATTTTCAACCTTTCTAAGACTGAGTTACCCATTTAAATGCCTTGGCACAGAAATCCCCAGAAGTGTGAAAAATGAAACACTCCAATTAACATCTTGCCTGACACAATAAATAAAAATCAATAAAATACTACAGTGTCAGAAATGCATTGAAAGACATCTCAAATTGTTGTGTTTTGTCTATATAGCTAAACTTTGTAGAATATGGGTTATAAAATTGGCACCCCTTTTGCTAGTCTCACAAGACACAGGTAAAAAAGTTATGGAGATGTACAATCCAAATATGATCATCTTCAGTTAAGCATCAGGCTTGTGAAGACAATCTTGTTTATAGCCTAAGTCTTTTTTTCTACATTCTCATCAGCCATTCAGAAGGAATGCATACATTACCAACACATTTTAGATGAAAATTATTCAATTATGTTAGAAGTTTTTCAAGTAGTACACTGACTTTGTGGCGCTTACCAAAATAGAACATTTTCTATTTTTGTCTCATGCATTTCCAATATTTCAAATACAGTTATTGACAATTTCCATTGCAATCAATACGCCAGGAAGTCAAGTCCCTTAAAGCATAGTGCATATGCCAGAAACACCTTAGATGTATAGTTGAAAAGCAATGTGTAACATGACATTTTCAAACACATCACAGAGGTAAAAAAGAAGGGGTGCAGAGACAGACTATTTGTTTTGTGTTTTTTCACACTCATGTTCAAAGTCTCACAGCAAAGATTTCACAGTTTGGCTGCTTTGCCTTCTATTTGGCATTTTAATATGTAAGGAATGGTCAATAGTGCAAAATGTATTTTGTTTTATCATTTACTGTTTTATGTTATGAAATCTGACTTTGTTTTCAAATGTGTTCCTACAATTGTTAACATATGTTGAGCATGGCAGCTGGAAAATGTAGTAGGTAACATCAATTGCTCTATTTATTTAATTTCACATGAGAAGATGTTACTAAAGAGATGTTTTAGGCTTTCTCTGTTGTGTGTTTCTGTAATACAGCTTTATAATAATTAATTCTGTAGTGATGAAGAGCAGTCATTAAAGCAACAAATGATCATCTTCAAATAGTATATTGTATCTCGAGGCTTCTATTCCTACATCTTACATTTAGAACATTAAAATGTAGAAATTCTGGCATTTTTGCCTTATTAGTCATTCATCATTTGCTGTGGTGAAGAGCTCCTGAATTAGGCCCTGTTTTACTAAACATGAAAATTTGTAAAATGAACCTCTATAATAATTGCAGTTTCACAAGGTTACACGTATAATGCTGCATGTGACATCATCAAGGATGACATCGTTAATTAATATGTTCAATATGTGTTTGCGATCGACCAGGAAAGACAACATGATCTCTGCTAATATATTATTCTAAAATAAATTTCTTCTCTGTTTATACACATTTAAGATCGCAATTTCCACCTGACCTTGATCCCAGTGTAACAGGACTAGTAGATGACAACACTCAGACCCAAACCCGAAATGATATAAAGACTTCCTATTTTGCGTGCCCTTCTTTTATAATTTAGTATGCTGGTGAACATGTGTTTTTCTCTATTGATATGCAAACGTCCACTTGCAATTTGATAGAAGCCTGTTGCACTAAATGATGCCCGTATATTATTTATTTTCATTGCTTTTTGAGAAACCATTCCCTCTTGCCTTTCTACTTCATGGCTGTTAGCACATCTACTACATGGTTGTTAACAGTGCACTTCATGCTAGTCAGGGAGGATACATACTGTCTTTCTTCCATGTTGATGGTTTCATGCCCCTTCACTTCATAGATAAACACAGTTTCCAACAGTTTATGTGTCAATGTTCCCAAGTCCATATTTGAATGTTTCTACCAAATTCAAATGAAATGTGAATAATCAATAATGACATTAGAGAGATGAACCCGTTATGTGAATTAAATACCATAGGAAAACTACAAACATCTTTGCAACATTATAAATATAATATCGTTTGTAACTAGAATCGCAGAGCCCCCCCAAACAAATTCTTGCTACACCATCTCCAGAGACAAAATATGCAGTTTTCTATGGAAGTTCACAATGGAATTGTCCTTTTCTATGGCGGGTAATGAGACATTTAACTGTTAGTCATTCATAGTCACAGTTTAGATGACCTCGGGAGAGTCAATTCTTAACATAGCTGAAGATATCAATATTTTCCCATTCTTTTATTTGTGATTGTGTCTTTTGAATTAATTCAATGTTTCCTAATTTTTTGTTTTATTTGTCTAAGCAATAAGCAATTACATAAAATGAAAGTACTGGTTTACCTTTTCCTATTAAGATGATCTTCTATTTTCACGCTCACAACTCATTTGAGAAGGTCTTACCTGAGATGTCCGCGAGTGAGATGTTAAGGTCTCCAACATCTTGGCCCATTTCTTCAAGTTCATTTTGGCGATCACCAATTGTGGCAGCAGGAGATGCCTCTATTTGATCAGGTCCAGGTTTTGAAGAATACTCTTGTCTCTGTTTCCTGGGTGCAGGAATATGTGCAGTCTCCAACTCCTTCCGGATTGTAGTAGTCATTTGATCTGGAAACAAAATTTCGAGTGAGATAATCAGAAGTGATCAGGGAATTTGCTAATTGTTTTTATGATTATCTCTCATAATCAGATCACATTTCTAATATAGATGCATCAAATGCCATTGCATTAAGCAGGGCATGAATCTGTTGCTAACAGTTTTTTAAATAATTGGTTTTGATTAAAAACAGAAAAGTTAGCCTTTAAATATACGGAGGGAAACAGTTGCAGGTATGGATTGTGTACAGTAAATAGATATTATTTTTAAAAGGACACATACTTGGCACATGAAATAGTTTGTTTATTTAAAAAACAGATTTTAATGATTCGTAGTGTCATATTTTTTTCAAACTGAATAAACTGAGCAAAGGTCTCCATTTCTTCATGTGAAAATAATTTGTTATTCAGCCTGGTGGGTCATTTAATTCAAATTGCTTCATTTTATTTTTGATCCACGGGCAAATAAACATCACAGCAAACATCATGATAAGACAATAAGTCACATAAAACATTAAACAGGAAACATTAGATAAAAACAATAAAATAATAACTAAAAAGAAGTACAATAATCATAGTTTATTAAGGAAATTGTTCACACAAATAATCATTTTTGTTTCTATAATATCTCATAGTACTAATGTGATAAATATTTTCATATGTGTTCCAAGTACCTTAATTAACACTTTGGAAACAGTTCAAGGTGTAATATATAAATATTGTAAATTAATTGACCAGATAGACTGTATAGAGCAGAACAAAGCAAAAATCAGATGTGTGCAAATTAGTTATTTGAAAATCAGCCACAAAATTATGAATGCCAATGTCAGAAATAGTAGAATAATCCATTTGATCCTGGTATATAATACAGTGGACAGAACAACTTGATTTCAGTCTCAATAATTTTCTGGCAATTACAGCAATAAGGCTTAATTAATTTGTTGTTTTCTAGACCATTTGACACTAAAATCTGATTAAGGCAAAATGCCCAATTTAAACTTTAGATACAATGATCTTGTATACGGGTGCTCAATATATCTCTAGTAAGTTTAAACAAATAAAGAAATATGTTTATACATTAAGGAGGTCCTTGTAAGTCTACCATAGGTAGCTTCCAACAATCTTGTTCAATTGACAATCACACATACATATTTTAAATTATTGGCGCATAATATCTGTTATGAGGTCAGGAATGGTTCATTAATGCTTAGATCACATTTTTTCTGAGAAAAAAAACTACCTACAAAAGCAAGGGCAGAATTTTAAACATTATTATTTGTCAAAGTTCCTTACAGCACAGACCTTTAATTCCTTAAGGCTGTATTCAACCACAATCTGAGCCAGTATATATGTGACCTGAGACTTGCTATTTGAATGATATTTCTTCTCTGGTATTATTGGAAAATCGGATCAAAAGGGTGATCATTATTAATCTTAACAAAACGTTCAGGAAACAATTATCTACAAATGTTTCTGAATTGGCTACCCCCATATTTCCAAGCTCCTGGCTGTATCTGGGCTTTGTAAACTTCTAATTGGGGTGCAATAGCATGTGAACCCAAGTTTTTCCCAAACCTCAAGGTTGCCTTCGCTTTCAATAAAACAGCACTCTTGAGGTCCTAATGAATCCAACTCTCACTGGCAGCAGGTCTCATCTCCAAGTAATCAAACTCATAACCTCATTTTAGATTAGTATTATCTAAATATAAATTGTGCTTGTAATTTTAGGGGTTTTGAAAATCATAAAAATGTTTTTTGCCAGTGAGAACTTCCAAGCTATTTGGTCAGGCAGTAATCAGACATGTTATTCAACACATTTTAAAGTCTCTATGTGAACTTGTAAATGGACAAAGTGCTGCCAGAAAACAAGCGTGTCAATGTTTTTTCCTCAGCTAAATAAAGAACATCATGAACAAAATTGATAAGATGAGTATTGGCACCATTAATTAATAAAGCAGGCGAACTAGATGGATAGCAATACGCTCCTTTGCACAATGGGAATAGGTGTGGTTGTTCAGTCCCTGAGGTTCATCTTACTTTAGAAAAGTTCCTTTTTTTTTACACAAATGATTAAACTTACAAATTTGCCAGGATACCAGTATCATAAAGCACTTTACATAATGTGTGTTTTGATACAGTATCAAATTCTGATTTAAAATCATTAAAGGTTAAATGTAATAACAGATTTCTTAAAGGACACACGTTTACATGAAAGCAAGAGTAATCTAAAAGTATGATCAATAGTACTCACTTCTTCCTTAAAGTCAATTTAGTAATATGAAAGCCTGTTTTGATCATTAACACAGTCTTTAAGTTTGACCAATAACATGTTTGAGGGTATTGGCCTTTTAATGATGTCAGTAAAACAAATGTAACAACACCATATTTCAGGATTGCACACTACTTAGGACATAATGTACCTCATTTTAAAAATATTTGAAATATCATATGGCCTTTTATATAGTGAATTTCTACGGCCACCATAAAATTTATAATATACGTGGGCACCACTCAAGTTCTACTGTTCAAGAAAAACTACAAAACCTTTATATCTGAGAGCATATTGCGTGACATTTGCACTGTACACAAATTGCACAAATTCTCTTTTTACCAATTTTGCTGGTGACCTAATAAAAGATTGTTTGTGCTCCACTCGACATTGCAAACCAATGGCATGTCTTTTGCTTCCACATCATTTTCCATTTGTAATGCAGTTTTACAAAGAAAAACTGATGCATTCATAGGATGGATAAAGAACTCCCTAGTGTGCATTATAAGGATATTGTAAGTCACTGAGGATTTCTATGACCACATAGAGGAATGAGGCTGAAGGCCAAATTACTATAAGGTTATGGAACTCTGAGGTGACTTGAAATATCAATATGAAGTATTGTAGGGAGTACTTTAGTCCTTTTGCTACATAGTCACACATCACATTTCCCTCAAACAACTTAAATGCAGAGTGTGTTCTGCAAGCATGAAGAATAATAATAGAATCTGTAGTACAAAATTATACACATCAAAAAGCTGTTGCAAAAAGATGTTAGAATCAGTTCATGTGAGTCTTTTTTTTTTAAAGGCAGTAGCTCAGAAAGATTAAAACTTTTCTATAATCACATAAGAGGTGCAAAAAATAAACATTTGGCTATACATATCGCCTTTCTGCCTATCTGTATACAGCTAGAAAAATAGCCAGAAGAAAGAAAAGCAATGCTTTGGTTTGATCCTTTAACAGCTGCTTTAATTATGCTCTGAGACAAGACTTGCCTTTCCCCTCAACTGCTGGCTCTGGCAGCAGGCATTGAGACGTCAGTACTCAATGGTAATAAGTCATTACAATTGAGATCGGACATAATTTCTTTATAATAGGCAACTATGTGCATTAAAGTTGCCTACTATAAACAAATGAGAGAGAGATTTTTATACAAGGATTGCAAAATCCCATGTCTTATAAACAATTTTCATATGAGACTAACTTATTTAACACTATTTCATGCACATTCGTATTCTACCTTAAATATGGAATCTGCTTTGATATTTTATAAGCAGCAAAATATGTATTTGTTCCATTTTTGAATAAGTAATCTGAGAAAAAAAACATTAGAGCCTGTTCCGAGAGTGAAAAAATATTGTGTGGACAAAATATTGTGTCAAGAATATCGAGGACAAAAATATTGTGAAGATACATTTCTGTGAGTAGTCAAAGATTTCCAATACTTAACTCTACACCTATGTTCCTTGAAGTGGAGTAGCATCAACAATGCATCTTAACCACTCATTCCTTTACCACACAAGCCTTTACAATGAATGTTGTTGTAAAGGCATGATTTCTAAAGGGATACATGTGGATAAATTACCACTTCCCGACCCCCTCCCTGCCCTAAAATCCTGCCCCCTACATCAGTCTCCCTGCCCTGAGCCCTAAAACCAACCCACCCTGCCCTCAAAATTACCCCTTGCCCTCCCCCACCCTGAAGCCTAAAACCCAGTCCCCCTTCAATACCTACCTGAACCCTGCCCCCCACCCTGAGCCTTAAAACTGATCCCTGCCCTGCCCTTACCACTACTCTGACCCCCCTCCCCTTCCTAAGCACTAAAATCCTGCCCCCTACCAAATACTATCCAAACTCCAGCCCCTCTGCTCTGACCTCTAAAACTGACCCGCCCTTAAAACTACCCCTTTCCCCACTCCCCCGGAGGCCTAAAACCCTGCCCTTTCCCAAAAACTGCCCAGACTCCAGCTAACCCGCCCTAAGCACTAAAACTGACCCCTGCCCTTAAAACATCCACCCCCCCTAGCCTGAGGTCTAAAACCCTACCCCCTGCCAAAATCTACCCCAACCCCAGCCCACTCGCCCTGAGCCATAAAACTGATCCTCTCCCCTGAAAACTGCTCCTCCCCTGCCCTGAGCCCTAAAACCTGGCCTTCGAACCTTAAAACTACTCTTCCCCATGCCCTGAGTCATAAAACTCTACCTCCTTCCAAAAAAACGATCCTGCCCTAAGCCCTAAAATGGACCCATACCCCTAAAACGTACCCCCCCCAAACCTGGCCCCAGCCCTACTTATCTGTCCGCATCCGGAGCTTCCTGTCCTGACACTTCCTGTTCCTCTCTTTGTCTATCCGAACATCTAGACTGCTACCTGCCTTAACCACGCATATGAGTGGTTAAGGCAGACGAGTGGTTCAGGCAAGCATTGTTCTGCTTTGGGGGAAATTGAACATGTGGCTTAGCCAGCATCGTAAAGACCGTTTCCCTTCATCTATTTCCCCTTCATGGTATGCAGATGTGGAGTTAAGAATAGTAGATCTGTGCTTACCAATTTGCACTTACCTTCTCAATATTTTCATACTGAATAGTTTTGATATTATATTCTGTCCACACAATATTTTTTAGACCAACATTCTGTCTCACAACCATTCCAGGCGCACTCATTTATGTATTATAGACTTACACATTTGATTTGTGAAGTCTTACACATTTGCGAGTCCTGCAAGAACACACCTGGATATGTATTCATATGAGAGATTTCCAAGCAAGCTCTTTGCCAATGGAAGTCAATACAATGGATGTACATGGTTGAAAATGTGTCTTTTATCTTTACTTCTTTCTTTCATTATAGCGAAAACATGTTTTACTTGTGGTAAAATCAATCACCTACACCGTCAAAGGCATGATAAATTTAAAGGCTTGATTCTGAAGCAAGAGCTGGGCTGTTGTGTAAGTGTCATTTCATTGAATATGTAGGGAAACAAGCATGGAAGCCCATCAATACACACTGTATGAGATCCATAGCTGTTCACCAGTGTCGTTTTCATGCCACTCACAGAAATAACTGCCGTTGCCAATTAGCAGTGAGTTGAAATAAAGTGTTTCAAATGTACATTGAGACAGGCACCATAGTTAACCATGGACAATGAATTCTGCTCCGCTAGCGGAGGTTACGGAGATTTGTTAACTACCCATTACATTGAAAACACAGAATTCATGCAAAAACTCCAACTCAGCCACGAAGCGGAATTAACTACTGCACCCACAACCCTTTATTAAAACACCAAAACCCTTTAGTAAAACAACTTTACATGCTAAAAAGCATATAACCAATTCAAAAAAATTATTTTTTACAAATATCACGCAATGAGGGAGGTGATGATTTTGGGGTCCCCCCAAACCTAAGGGGAGGACCAAGCAGATGCTTTGAACACAAATAGCATATCTTGCGGAACAATTTGATGGTGGTCGCATCCTTCTAGGACCACCGCAAGCAAAGTTATGGGAAAAATAAAATGCCAACCAAAGGCCTAGCAAAGCATTAGGAGGCGAGATTCTAGAGTGCAGTGAATATTATAGTATTTGCTCTCAGCTGAGCAGGAGAGCATGCCCCTTTAGGAATGTTTTGATATTGGATACTATAATATTCACTTCATTTTTGTTAAACTCTGCACAATTCCACGTATTGGTACCAACTTTGCCCACCCTTAACCACTGTACAGATTCTCTACTGCAAATTGTTAATGTTAACCCGACCTGTACCAAACCAATTTAGCAGAAATAGGAGGCTATTCTCAATTCTCCGGTAAGAGCATGTGTGGGGAATGGGTGTACCCAAATTCCATTTGAAATACACCATCAATGCATGGGGTGAAGAAACGTTAACACAGTGTCAATCAAAGGGGGATAGGAAGGTGGCTGTGGTGTTTTTTAATTCCCTTTTTTTATTCCAATTCTACCATTCTTCTCTAAGTAACCTAACATCAACCAGAGTACTTTTAACCTCCACAGCTTTCAAAGACTTTGTTACTCAAATTCTTCTATCCACCATCAAGGACACAGTCCACAATTTCTGTCAGTGGGTATATACCTGCCTACAATTGTTGTAGATGATGGTGCATCTGGGTCCATCTATCACAATAGTCAAAGCCTATTGTTTTCTCCATTACTGCCCACCAGTCTTTATAAGGTAACCTACATATGGTGTTGGGAACTCCCTCAGTGTGACCTCTATTTCAGCCAAAGCACAGGCCATCTCAATGCAGCCATACACAACCATTGATTACTACTTGTCTGTACACTGTCAGGTGATCACATTCAGAGCATGTGTAAGTCTTGCTTAAAACAGTGCACCTTGTGTTTTATTTGGTTCTGTCCTGGGAAGATTATCCGTCTGTTCCTCTTGTCTGCCAATCACAGCAGGAGCTTACATTGGTTCCTCTCCAAGGTGTGATCCCAGCATTTCCTCTAGTGTCTACCTTCCCTCCCTTAAAATGTTGGCTTCTTCTGCATTGTAGTTAAGTACAAAACATTTAGGAATTTAAATACTAAGTGGACCTGGATAATTACCCCATCAATGTGACATACACCGGATGTATATATTATACAAAAATATTTTTATTTTTATTCAACACAATAAATATTTGTGTTCCTTTTTTATCATTTTGTTTAAGAAAATCAATATTTATATTTCATTTTTCATATTCAAAAATTGAATACAGTGCATTTCATTTAATTGTATTAGTTTTGTTTCATTTTAACCAAATCCTACCCACATTCTCTTCCACATTTATACACTATTTATTTACCAATATAATTAACGGCAAAACAGTAATTATCCAATCATTTCATTTCAATTCGATAATGGTTGATGTTACATAGGATTCAAATTGTGGTCTTGTGTGTTATATATGACAATTTATTACTGATAAGGTTCCCCCAATAGGAATGTAGCCTTTGTTTCATTCGAAGAAAGCAACCAATATCATCATGGCTAAAATTGATCAAATCCTACGCGCGTTTTCGGCTTTGAGCCTTCATCAGGAAGCCTTGTTTGATGTGAATTCTAAATATATATATACGTGCATCTGGATTATCAAGTACTCGTCCTACTTCATAAGATTAAACCATGATGTTCCACAAGAGAGAAAGATAAAGAACGGATGTTAAATTAGTTATGTATTTCACTCTAAGTGAAGGAAAACAGGAAAAAAAGAAAAAAGAGAAGAAAATAAATTTACATAAGCTCCAAGGAAATCTCACTCTTGGTTTCCAATAGGTGCCTATGTAGTGTGCACCATAAATACTATAGGCAATTTATAGATCTCAGCAAAGGATAAAGAACAAAGAAGAGTGAACTTGAAATGAGGTATAGGGACCTTTATTTCCCAAGTGATAAATAATTGTGACAGAGAAACTCTGTTACCTTAACACTAGAGCTTGCAATTATAGCAGAGAAAGGATGACCAAATGCGTTGCAGAATGCAATTGATTTGCAAACCCAACGAAAGAAAGAATAAATGAAAATAACATGAGGTAATGTGAAGTGTTGTGCGATTGGAGGCTTATATGTCAAGCGTGGCTTGCAAATGCTTACCGAATTGCGTTAAAGTTATGTCGACTATTTGAGGCCTAAAATGCTGAGTCCAATTTTAGGTTAAAGAAGGGCTGGCTGAGCCTTTGTTGAAGTGCGCATAAGGTGGTATGCCTATATTATACGTGACAATATAATTGCACTTTTTCCAGAACTGTGCATTTATATTGGGAGCTGATACACTATATGGTGCCGCAGGTTATATATAAACCCTACTTGAGCGGCTATTGCTCCTTTTGCATGGACATACGCTTACCTGAAATGTTTCCATACTGGGCTGTCCGATATTGGGTATCTCCTTTTTCTGCCTTGAATGTGTGATTTAAATACGGCCAGCTTGCCGAGCCCGAATGTGCCATCCGCTTCAGAATCCCATTTGTGACAGTCTGAAACCTCATGTTCAATGACTACCAGACTTACAGAGCACAGGTCAGCCATCCGTACAAAGAAAATCAATGCACCTCTAGTGAAACACTTTCTGGAGGCACAGCATATCACTCAAGACTTTTTCTAGTACTGTGCATTTATATTGGGAGCTGATACACTATATGGTGCTGCAGGTTTTATATAAACCCTACTTGAGCGGCTATTGCTCCTTTTGCATGGACATACGCTTACCTGAAATGTTTCCATACTGGGCTGTCCGATATTGGGTATCTCCTTTTTCTGCCTTGAATGTGTGATTTAAATACGGCCAGCTTGCCGGGCCCGAATGTGCCATCCGCTTCAGAATCCCATTTGTGACAGTCTGAAACCTCATGTTCAATGACTACCAGACTTACAGAGCACAGGTCAGCCATCCGTACAAAGAAAATCAATGCACCTCTAGTGAAACACTTTCTGGAGGCACAGCATATCACTCAAGACATACAGAAAATACGCATCAATGCTGGAAGCGTAAGCACAGAAATTCGTAAACACAGAGAGGTTTACTGGACAATTATCCTGGATACCTATAAAACCGGAATGAACAATGAAATCGCATGGGAGCAAGCTATAAGATACAACAACAAATAATTTTTTGTTATAATTAGTCCGGACAAGAAGATAACTGTTAAGGAGGGGCTAGGTTCTACTATCCTACTTTAAACTCTAATACACATCACAATCTTGCGATATCCATCAAAGCTGCAATAGAAGTTTTTTCCTGAAGTTATATCATTTTTATAGATACAAATAGGATAATTCTGCTTACCGGTCACATATAGATCCTCAGTCCACTTTCAAGATCCGTATAAAGTGTAATAAGGTAACCCAGTGTTATTGTATGGGAGAACCAGCCTTCAACAGTGAAAAATGACTTTTGGGAGTTTTTCAGTGCAGGAAATGTCGAACTTAAGTACACTTGCTCTACTTTTTAAATACCACACACTTTGCACTCTGAGGTTTTAGGGCTTACCTTAGAGGATACTTATAGGTTTTAAGAAGAAAGTTAAGGGTTTGGCACAGGTTTATTCAGCCAGTTCAAAATGTAGTTTAAAACTGCACTACAAGATGCGGTGGTATGCCTGAGACATGTTTTACAGTGCAATTTTATTGGGTGTAGTGCCATTTACTAGGAACTTATAACAATATTGCATGCACCGATTATGTGTTATTCAATCTTACCAAGTGTGGAAGGGAGAGAAAAGCACTTTACCACTTGATAAAAAGATTAAAGTGTGCAGAGTTCTAATGCCAACAAAAAGGAGTGTAATCTAAAATAGAGTAATAAAGAAACAAATCTGGGGGACTATCACACAAATATAGTAATTTCTGGCCCCTTATTTTTGTATTACCCCTGATGAGGCATTGAGCACTTTGTGGTGAGTAGCTCGCCACTCCAGACCCCACAGTGGATTACTCGGGTGGCCACGCCTATGGAGGCGGGATTGACTATTGTATATATGTGCTTCAAAGAACTGCCACGTTGTAAGTCTCTTATCGGCCAGAGCCCATGAGGAAGTGCTGTTTGCACGAAACGCGTCGGGCTGGAGCTGGACTTTGCTGAAATCCTTATGCTGCATTTGGTTTTTTGCTGCTTCTTCAATAAATATTGGCTGATTTTACCTACCTGTGCTGGCCCTTTCTCAACAGGCAACTCTTTGTTGATATATATATGTATATATATATATATATGTATATATATATATATATATATATATATATATATATACATATTACCTACAGTAGGTAGATATAGTTAGGACCTATTAGCCATAGGAAATCTGCAACATTCTATTGACAATAACTTTAGCGCCGGTTAATGAATCTGCGTGAAATTTTCCAAACTTTTGGCCAGCTCAGTTCCGCTCCTTCCCTGAAAATTTGGGGTTGATTGGTCAAGCAGGGGCCGAGAAAAAAGGGGGTCCCAAAACGTGTTTTCCCCATGTAATTTCCCATAGGACCTTGAGCCATGGCTACAGCCCGAACGGCTCAACTGAATTACACCAAAGTTGGCAGAGAGGTAGTCCTAAAATCTGACTTGTGCCTTTCGCTTATCTGGTGTAGATCTGTTCAGTAGTTCTTGAGAAAATTATGGTTAAAGGCATTTATATATCTATGGGCGCGGAGGATCCAGAGTAGTATCCGCAAACCTTACGCGCAGCCTACAAGAACCCTGCCGTGCACAAGCTGAATGCTCATTGGCTGACAACTGTCAAAATCAGGAAGCCCCCGGGGCTTAACAAAAACAGGTGGGGGGGCTCTGAGGCCCACCCAGCCCCGGGGACCTCCACCCCCGTGGCTTCTCAAAAATGTGGGAGGGAGGCCGCGCGGCCGCCCTCCTAGAGCCCTCGATGGCACTGGGGACCGCCACCCCCCAGGGCCGGCTTCTGCAGTGTCCCGGGGTGCCCACCCCCAGGACACTGCTGTTCGCAATGGCAGGGCAGGAGCCTCGCGGCTACCACCCTGCTATTGCAAACTGATTTGCTTCATTAAAGCGAGAGGAGGGAAACCTGCTCTCGCTTCAATGAAGCAAAGCAAATTGCTTTTCCATATGGGGAGCAGCATGTTAGCTGCTCCCCATATGGAAAAGCAATGCCGGCTCCCGCAGGAGGCGGGGAGCCGGCGGAACCGTGGCTGCACGGTCCCCAACGAAGAGGGCCAGCCTTGTGGGATGGGGTCCCCGGGGCTAGTAGAGGCCCGGGAGGGGGGCACGCAAGCCCCTCCAAAAAAATAAAATAATACAATTTAAAAAAAAGAAACAGCCCGGGGGATGGGGTCCCAGGGCCAGAACTGGCTATAGGAGGGGGGCAAGGCAGCCCCCTCAAAAATATATTTTTTTTTAAAAAAAGGGCCAGGCCCTGAGTGAAATTTTGGCCTTGGGAGAGGGGCCAACTAGCCCACCAGGTACCTCCAGTATGCGCCAGGAGGCTGTGTTGCAGAGAAGTGTTCAGAGGCCACATCCCTTTTTACAACACTCTGCAACGCAGCTCCCTGGCGCTTAGTGGAGGTACCTGGTGGGCTAGCTGGCCGCCAGGGGACCGCAGGATTCAAGGGGACTTAATCGTTTGCACAGTGGTGAAGGGAGGGGGCGGGGCCTGAGGTGACATGTATGCAAACACGCCCTGTGGCGCGGTTTAAGTTGGGGAATTAATTCCCTGTCAATACTGAGGGTCCCTGGGGGCTAACTAGCCCACCAGCTAACTCCAGTAAGCACCACGGAGCTGCGTTGCAGAGTGTTGTAAAAAGGGACGTGGCCTGTGAACACTTCTCTGCAACACAGCCTCCTGGCGCATACTGGAGGTACCTGGTGGGCTAGTTGGCCCCCAGGGGACCTCAGGATTCAAGGGCACATAATCACACAACTTAAAGGCGACACAGGGCGTGTTTCCACACATGTCATCTCAGGCCTAGCCCCCTCCCTTCACCGTTGTACAAATATTCCTCTGAAATCAGCTGAACTACAAATTCCGATTTACGAACCTGTTATCAGGAGAGAACCCAGTGTGGCATCTTTTAGCCCAGCACTGACCCTGAAAAGTAACTCTAAGCGTATTTACAGTAACTTGTATTTCCTTCCATACGAAACCATTGTGTGGTTTGAAGCGGAAAAGTTTCTAAGTGTTGATTTTTGAAACGGACCAATATTCCTCTAAAATCAGCTGAACTACGAATTCCGATTTACTCACCTGTTATCAGGAGTGACCTCAGTGCTGCTTCTTTTAGCCCAGCACTAACCCTGAAATCAGTAGTGTCATTTGAGATGTCATCAGTGATGTCACTGACCATGTCATGAATGATGTAATATGTGACATCATCAGTAGTGGGCGCGTGAGATATAGTGAGTACAACTAACTATATCGGAGGAATTTCAATGTGTTTGTACAAGTGAAATGTCCAGCTAACTATAACACCCCTATAACCTATGCTTTTTTCAGTGAATTTCTAAGGTTATATATATATATATATATATATATATATATATTTATATATATATTTCTTTTTTTGTTGATTTTTTGATTTTTATATTTTGTTGTGTTTGTGTAGGTGAAGTTTGTCTTGAGTGTTGTTTGCTTTGAGCCTGGTACAATGCAGTTTGGCAATTTTTTTTTTAATTCTGAATTTATCCATGGTTCTTGTTTTCTTTTGGCATGTTTTGTTGTTTTAGTTGAATTAGAATATGAAAAGCTTTCAAGAGCCACTCATAGACTTTTTGAACTGAGGGGCATGTTTATCAAGAGTCTTGTGTCACTGTTGTGCCACGGAAGGGAGCTCAGGGTGACACAAATCCTTTCATGAGATTTGCCATGCAAGGCTACCTTGCGTGGCCCTGCTTGGCAAATCTGGAGTATCGAATGGCAGCCCAAGTTGCTACCTTGTGTTACACTCCTCCCGAAAGCATTTCATGGGTGGAGCATGGGTGTTCCTACGCATCTACCCATGAATTCTGAAGCATTCCCATAGTTACCAATACTGGTAGACATGGGGATGCATCAGAATGCTACGCCTAGCAAGGGGAGGCGTAATGAGGATACATATCTTTATTTCTCCTCATTTTTAGTCCTTATCCAGCTGATTGTTTTTGTGCAGAAAGATGTTCCTTCTTGTACAAACACAATTCTGCCTGTAATGCAGGCACCCTTGCACCACAGTGCAAGAGTTCCTGCATTGGTGCTAGGCAGTAGTTTTTGTACTACCACAGGCAGAGAGCAGGTGTGCACCATATCTTAATATTTATATGGTGCATTCCTGCCCTCTCCCTTTCAAGCAGCACAACAAAGTGTATTGCTTCATTATGTTGCATGAATTCATAAAGAAAATTGCCCTGAATTATTGTGTCCAGACCTATGTTGGAAGTTAGTTGTGTTTTCTTGGTCCTCAAAATGTAGTTTCTTACAAGTCTGATATATGTTTTTTTAGTGAGTTATTAAACTGGAAATGAGAGAATGCAGAAAGAAGGAGACCATGTGTTTCATAGCTATTTAATAAAATGCTAAGTGTCCTCAATCATGTGGCAGATAGCAATATGCAACATGGCTGGGACTTATAAGCCTATTTGTAGGGGGTTAAGTAATAGACTATCTGGAAATACACACTGTTTTGAACTGCATACACATCAGTAGGGGTATTCAGTATTGACAATTAAATGCCACATATGTGCTGAATATAGAACACCTTAATAGGTCCTATATGAATGCAGTGAAATCTGTTTATCAAGTGAGTGATGGATGATGTTATTGTAGACCCTTTTAGAATGAATCAGGAAATCCCAGGTTGAAGATTATCTGTTATTATGTATGATTAGGAAAGCCCATTGTGATGGTAGGCTCTATTTGAAGTGTTATTAACTGTGAACATTCCAAAAGCATGGGTTAAAGTTGAATATCAAAGGTTCTTGATGGACAAGCCTGCCTGCCACGCAGTGTAACCTTGATTAGCTAATAATTCCTATTAAGAAAATAACAGATCATCCATCTTTCAAGATAATCAGTAAAGGACTATTCTTGTCTATTGTAGTCAATTGTAGGGTCTCATTTAGAAGTCAGCAGACTCAGGTCCACCAATATTGTATTTCACATACCCATTTAGAGGTGAAGGAGCTGCAGGGTTTCTGGCTGGTTTTACCGGCCTAAAGCCTTGGCCTCTTTGCACATCAGCCCATGTGCAGCCTTGTCACAGGCATGGTGGCACCAGGCAGGGAAACAAGGAATTATCCCAAAGTGCATTTATATTTTATTTTACTGAAGAACTTTGCACTTTGTGACTTTGAGCAATGTAAACAAATGAATGCCAAGTGGGTACAAAAGATTTGACACCCCCACTTTCCTTTGATCAGTGTCTTATGTGCATTTGGTGTACTTAAACATGCATTGAACGAACAGAGTTCTACATTAGGCAGGAGTGGATCACTGAATATGACAAGCATCAATCTCTGACTTGTTGTACTATAAGGCTACTTAGCAAACCATAAACCGTAATCTCTAGGATGAACTGCATCCCATAAGCATAGTTAAAAAACACCTTAAATGTCAGATGAGTGCATTGGAGTCTTTCCAATAGGTAGGAAAGACTGTTGGGCATGAAACTGACCCCTGAGGAACTCTAAAGGAAATGTGGATGAAAAATAAAGAGCAGTATATTGCTGACTACCTGTTTTCTGCAGTCTGAATAGCAAGAATATACTGATGTTGTTGAATGTCTGCAACGGGTCATGCAGTAGAAGGGTTCTTACACCATCTCTGTGAAACAATTTTTTAGATCACTCAAAAAACTCACCAGAAAATATTTTCTACCTCTTTCAAAGAAGAAACCTCCATGAAGAGAACAAACCATTGTGTTCAATGAATATGAGTAAGTGATTGATGGATCTTCTCTCAAAGAGTTTGCACTCCAAAGGATTACAAATAAACTATATACTACTGATATCATTATGGAATTATTGACCAGACCATGTAACCTGATGCTTCTATATCTCCTAATAATTTGTACTTTGTCCCATGTATTTTAACCAATGTATTTTATCAATACTATATCATACAAAATAGAGAAATTAAACATTTAAAATACCAAGGAACATTGTGGCATTAGAGGTCCTGCTATTAAGCCCATTATTAACTGAATGAAGATCTTAAACGTTGTCATATTTTTATCATAACCCGCCATTCATGTCCCCTTCTCCTGATTATTTCTGCATATCCCACTATGAGCCTGAGTCAGGTGGAATGGAATTCTCATAAAGAATTTTGTTCTGTCTGATCATAAGTGGGCCAGCCTTCCTGCATCCAAATTTCATAGTCGCAGGAACACTGAATCCAATTTTACCAGCCTGAAAAAAAAATCTGATAAAAATTGCTTGAGGCCATGGCTGCAACAGTAACCAAGTCTCTATAACGGTCCACTGCTGACATTTTTTTTGCCCTACAATCCTATTGCTCCTACACACCCAACCACCTTTAACTCCCAATCAGCTTACATTTTCCTCCTGCGGTCTGCAGGAGCTTATTGAGAACGTTAATTCCCCTGGATCAGAGAAAACCATGTGGAATTGGGTCTAGTAATACCAAGTCCACTTATTTATTCCCTATTTTGGGTTATTAACCTGTAATTGCATTCTACTGACTGGGAATTATTGCAAAGTAATGTTTTTTTGTGTACTTAGGGCATTAGTGAATTAACAAACCATCCTCAAACTTAATGCAGACAAGAGAAAAATAAAACGTTTCACCATTGTAAATTTTAAAAAGTCAGAATAATTGACAAGTATTTTATGGTTTTATATAGCCTTGGTTTCCTGATATTTTTCAGCACTATAGTTAACACCGACAGTGTAAACACAAGCAAATGTACGCAGAACAAACTGTGGATTACCAAAGAAATGTTTGGTCTGCCAAAGTGGGAGTGGCAAATTCCCCTGCAGATGTTGCCGAACACTCAAACTTTAAAGACAGCCTGAGGCCTCCACAGCCTGTGAGTAGTACCAGGTTACAGAGCGAAGGAGAATGGTGTGCCTGGGCTTATGTAATAAGATATTTGGCTGTAATAACAGTGTGGGTGAACCTGTAACAATGAAGGCAATTTACAAATTACTCTTTTTCTACCACATGCAGGACTTTCAAAGCCTATCATAATTGCATGTGATTCTATAGCCAGTACACATTTGGGGGCATATTTATGATAGGTTTACATCATGCTTGCACCACACAACGTGGTACATGCACGACGTAAACCTCTAAGAAAGAGTTAGGAAGCCATGTAAAGCCACTCTGCGTGGTTCTGAGTGGCTTCATTCATCTGGAGTAAGGCAATGCAGTGCAAATCGCTGCATTGCCCTGTCTCTACCCTGGGTAGGCATTCCATGGGCATTGCAGTGGGTGTTCCCACGCAACTCCCATGGATTTTGATGCATTCCCAGATTGACAAGGACTTGCAAACCTGCTAATGCGCAAAATGTTATGTCTTCCCAAGGGAGGCACAACAAGGAGGAATATTTTTGTTAGTCCTAGATTGTTCCTCTTTCTATGTTTGCTGCATTCTGCACGACACATAGAAAGAGGAAAAAGTCTCTCAGGATTGTTACGTGCAGGAAGGCGTCACTGCCTACAATACAGGCGGCCTTTCACAATGATGCAAGGGTGCCTGTGTAGGTGCTAGGCTGCTAAAATGGCACCAATGCAATGAAAGAGGAAAGGCATGCGTTGTATTGGATAAATACGGTGCATTCCTGCCCTTTCCCTGTGATGCAGGGCAGCACAGCAAGGTGACTTGTTGTGCTGACCTGCACCACAATTCTCATAAATATGCCCTTAGTAGTTTGCTCTGAGACCTATTGGTCCCTCATCAGGCTTCTGTTAAGGAAACAAGTTCAAGAGCAAAGAAATTCAGCAATTTCCAAGCGGAAATGTTATAACTGTTGTCTTATGTTCACTATTACAGAATGGCCTCTGGTCCTTTCTGCAATGCTCATCTAAATCTCCGGAAGGGCAAAGAGGTCTGAGCTGAAATACTGTGGCCACAGTCATTGCTCTTGCCAAACTCAATGGCACTTAATTTGTCTACCTTAGATAGATAAATATTTGAGTGCACCTATCAAGATTGAAACCATGACTTTTAGATTACACACCAAGTTTACTGTGTGCTAATTAGACATTTTCCCATCTTGAAAGCTAAGTTTGCTAAAAAAACTCAGAGAAGGAAACTCCAATCTGTTTAATCATAGCTTTTAATGGATTATTCATGGCTTTTTCAGGATTTGCATATAAAAATAAAATAGACTTAGGGGCATATTTGCAACCCAGTGACAGAGCGCAAGTTAGCTACAGTGCTAACACCACCTCTGTCACTTTAGAAATGCAGGGATGCGTCGTAGTTACAAGAATACGGTGCACCCCTGCGTTTCTCCCTGCGCTGGCGCTAAATTAAGCTGCGTAGCACCAATGCCATTGTGTCTCTTCCAGCACATAAACAATCCAGAATGGCAATTTGTAACTTCTATTGGTGCTGCTTTGTGCAGCACACATAGAAGTTGCAAAAAGGGGCACCTTCCTGAACATAAACAATCATTAATGGCAATTTGCTGATTCTATGTGTACTGCACAATGCAGCACACATAAAACAGCAAACACGGCTAGAAATTAAGCATTTCTCCCAGTTCCATCATGTTAAGACAGGGTTTTCCCTTGTCTTAATTGCAGTCGTGGCTGGTGCAAGTAAGGACGGTGGGGCAGGGTGGGGGCAGGGCAAGGCAGGGGGGGAAGTGACAGATGACGTAATATGGAAAATAGAGTAAATAAGTAAATGAAACCACTGCCCTACTTTGCTTACCTGTACTAGCTGCCTCTGCGTAATTTTGGCACTGCCTCCTATTTACGCCACCCTTGTAATTAGGGGGCAGCTTCAAAATCAATGGGTGCCAAAATGCCCACCGCAACACCCATTGCCCACCCCTTCCATGCTAAGTATAGCATGAAAGGGTGCCTTATTTACAAGGCGCTGTCAAGCCACTTAACATGGCTTAAAACCACCTTGTAAATAATCGAAGCCCCTATCGCCATAGGAAGGTTGTTAAATGTTGTGTTCCTGTGGTGATAGGTCCTTGTCAATATGCCTCTTACTGTGGAAAAAGCATATACTCTAGAACCATGCTACAGATTGTCAAAGATACCAGGTCTATGAGGCTCAATTAACTGTGGTCTACTGATGAGGATCTTTAATGTGGAATTAATCAGATTTAAGGAATAAGCAATAATTTTAACTTGAATAGTTGACTTTTCTTGTCATTGTTAAATGTGCTTCTCGATGACACCGCTGGCACAATTCATTAGAATCTGGGGGCATATTATCAAGCAGGGCGTTAAAATTATCGCCGTTTTAGTGGCAGAAAACTGCTGCTAATGCGGCGATAATGGGCCTGATAATATGCCCTGGAGAATTCCAATAGAAGTCCATGTTCACACCAGAACATGGGTTTATATTGGAATTCACAAGGCCATATTATCAAGTACATTATCGCTGCTTTAGCGGCAGCTTTCTGCCGCTAAAACAGCGATCATTTTTAATGCCCTGCTTGATAATATGCCTCCTGGTGTGTTGTCTTAGATTATTTAGCTGATGATTTATAGTGTCCTGTTATCACCTTGTCATGAGCTATGGCGCTCCGTTGCTCATGACGAGCTGAGCTCGTCATGACCGCGCCCGTTCCGTGGAACGCTCACACGCTGGGCTGATTCCCCTGCTGTGCTGAACCTTCCATGGGAACGGGTGTGGCCATGACGAGCTCATCTCGCCATGAGCACCGGAGCGCCGTAGCTCATGACGAGCTGACCTCGTCATGAGCACCGGGGCGCTGTACGTGCCCCCCCACGCCCCAGCACAGCGGGGGAAACAGCCCCGCACGGAAGCGGTTAAAGATCACTTTTACTGACAAAGAAAAACAAACAAATTTGAAAACGTAAATGTTAATTTCAAAGCTAGTGTAAAAGAGAATATGCGACGGTAAAGTACATTTTATGTCTTGATCCCGCCGCATTTACATGGATGCAGTCGTCCTTCACCTGCGATGGACACTCGTGTCTTAGGGAACTTTCTTGTTATTTGACGATTAAATCATTTATTTCGATCTGTCAATAAACTTTGAAACTTTGAGTTTAGAAAACAAATTACTAATGCGTGAAAAAAAAGAATTAGGAAAGGGAAGATGTATATATCAATGCAGGGAACTTGAGTGAAGGAGGATAAGTAGCTTTAAGGGAAACTAAATGCGATAGTTTGAAAGTAGGAGAAGGGGATGATAACATATATTGAGAAGAAGTAAGGAAGGTCTGTTGTTGATGCAAAATGTTATGTTACCGAAAACAGCCTTCATTGGGAGATTTTCTTTTATTTTGAATTAGAAATCGCAATTGCAAGATGCGGTAAAAATCATACCCTTGGAGTTTTCAAAAGCACATATCACAATGTAAAATCTGCAGAATATTTCTGTAGAACGTGTCTCATAATTCACTAAATTCGTGCTTGAATTGGTGTAATAAAAACACAAATTCTCTTAGTATTTCCTAATTCAGAGGGTCAAGCTTGTAATGGTGTCCTAATATTACAGCAGAATTACGGCACCTCGCAGTATCTGAATTTTCAGTTGTGGAATTACATATTTACTTATTGGAAGTCTTGTGACCCCCGAATTGAGGGCTAAGCCAGTGGAGTTGAGAAGATAGATACATTTAAAAGTACCAAAGAGGTGCATAGGAGTTCAAGAAACTGTTGCTGCAGATCGAATAAGAATGAGCAAATGGGAGCATAATGAATAGAAAGAGGATTCAGCGTTTGACAGGCTAACAGTATATTCAGATGGCCTGACAGAGAAATGCTAGAGTTAAAAATCTTGACGAAGACAACACGTGTGCAAACATTTTAACAGAATGAGTAATATAAAAACAGTAAAAATGGGAAAGGTAACAGGGACAGATGATAGAAAGTATGGGCCTCATTTATGAAAAGTGACGCATCGCTGCGAGAAAACAGCGATGCGTCACTTTTCATTGCGCCCTCCTTGCGACCCCAATGATGCGTCATATTTACAATATGACGCATCATTGCGCAAGGACTTACAGATACGTCAGTATTTCTGACGTATCTGTAAGCGCAAAAGTGACGCATTGCTGGAGTGTGACACAAAAGTGGCGCAACTCCAGCAATGCGTCCTTTCACATGGGGAAAGACCCATGTGACGGGGCTTGCGTCAGTCTTACGCCTGCTGTGAGGCAGGCGCAAGATTTTGACGCAACAGCCTCCTAAAAGTGACGCCGTGAAATCTCATAGATTTCACAGCGTCACTATTACGTGGCTTTTTGCGGGGGAACGCCCCCTCTGCATACATTATACCTGACGCAGGTATAATGTAGCGCAGGGGTTTACAAAGTGACGCATCTGCTTAGATGCGTCACTTTGTAAATAGTGCGCAACAGGAAACATGTTTTACGCTGCCGATGCGTCACAAAAAGTGACGCACCGGCGGCGTAAAAGTGACGCATGGCCTCATAAATGAGGCCCTATGTATTTAGGGAGAATAATCAAAATAAACAAGAAGTAATTTACATTGAAAATAGAGGAACAAGAGGTAAAGGATGGAGAAGAAGAAATAGAACTGACAAAAGAAATCAAATGAATTCAACAAGAGAGTTAACAACTAGATCCTTCACATGTGGGAGATAATTGACATTGTCTCCATGGAAAATTTAGGGCCCAATTCACAGAACTAACTTAAGACAAAATCCTAAACTTACTATCATTTTGGTATTCACAGAAGACACCTATTCATTTTGGTATTCACAGAAGGCACTTACTCATTGATGAGTAAGTGCCTTCTGTGAATACCAAAATGAGTAACCTACTATTTTTGAGTAACTTGCTCATTTTGAGTAACTTACAAAGGAGCATATTATCAAGCAGGGCGGTAAAAATGATCGCTGGTTTAGCGGCAGAAAACTGTTGCTAAAGCTGCGATAATGGGCTTGATAATATGCCCTTGAGAATTCCAATGGAAGCCCATGTTCGAGTGTGAACCTGGGCTTCTATTGGACTTCTTCAGGGATAAACTTGTAAAAGGTTTACATTTACTTCAGTGTATTCACCAAGCACATATTTTAGCAAATAGATTGCCAATAAGTCGAGTAAGCATTTAACGTGTTGCTTTGCAGGCCTTTCCCATGTACATCCCATTTTGACAACATCTCTGATCCTCCTTCACAAATCCTAGCAGTAAAATAGGATATTGTATAGTGTATGTGCTTTTGATAGAGCTTAGTTATATCTGCGTATTGTTGTATATAAAGCCTCCTTAAGAAGCAATGTTGAAAAAATTATTACATTTGAAAAATATTCAGGATGGAAAAATCAAAATCATGGCAGGTAATATTGGTACTGCAGGTCAGGAAATGAATAAAAAAATAAGTTATTGAAAGACACAATTATTTCATGACTTCAACTACATTGATGAAGGTAATATGGTAATTGTTTCTTGGAATCATAGAAGCCAGTTGCACTTGGTTCCTTCCTGCAACTTCCTCATTTTGGTCAGAGAGACCTGATGATAACTATTACGGTATTGAAATTCAATCCATTGTTAGAATACTCTCACTCTCATTCCTAATAATTTGTCCTGAAATATTGTAATCAGAGTTAACAATCAAAATTAACAATTTAGCAGGTCAGCCAAAGATCCTCAACTCTTCTAGAAGATGTGTTTTTAAGTAAAAAAAATATGCGTGTGCTTTAAAATAATTAAAGCAAAACGAATTTCGTTTAGCACACGCAGGTCTCCATGAACGAAATCAGCCCCCAGCTCAGCAGCATTCCAAACTGCCTGGTAGCCGGTCCGGCCCTGGGCAACTGAACGGCATCATTACACAATCCATAAAACGTGTAACCTTCAAGAAGCAAAACAATGACTCCAGAATCAGGCACTACCTGTGGCTATAGAAATGCATTCTGCTTTCAAGGAAGAGGCCATCAGTGTGCGAAGACAGGTGCGGATAACAACCATAGGTTTGTGCAATGGCTGCTCCCTGCACCTCCGACTATCTTGGTATCTCCATTTAATGGTGGCCTGTGCAAGACTAATCGTTTTTGATGTACTATAGACCTGTTTTCAACAGGGACCAGTAATAGAGGTGAGTCAAAAAGTAGACTCATGTTTAACTTTTTGGCAACCTTTGAGATGTAAAGGGTCTGGAGCACACCTGCAATACCTAAACTGAATCACAACTACAGAACATATTACAAAAAATGCAAAGTTATAGCAAAGAAGGTCAGAACACTAGAGTGCTCTAGAGAAGGGGCCATGATTTTAATCACAGAAACTAAGTATAAGATGGAGCACAAGGTACAAGACACCACAAGATTAGGGTTGGGTTTCCATTTTGATCTATGGTTTATCCAGTGTCGCGGAAAGCAAATGATAGTATGCTACAGATCAGTTTAACACAATTAAAATTAATTAACTTAAAATTGAAACATGTATAGACAGGAAAGAGCTGTGAATCACTATGAAGGTATTAACAAGGGTTAATGACTCAATTGTGTTTATTAGGAGTAACTTAATTAGGGCATGCACGTAATGCAGTTCATACATATGAGTGTTTGAATAGTACCAAATTAGCTAAAGATAATTGAGTGCTGAAAGTGGGTGGGAGCCCCACAATATATTTCATGATTGTTTAAAATAAAGCATTCATTTCGTGATGTGACAGTGAAAAGGCCTAAGTGAAAACCAGATAACAGAGTAAGAATACAATCTCCCTACGACTGAATCACAATAATGCCAGCAGGAAGGGGCGGATGCACACATACTCATTCTGTACTGAGTATCACTGGGTATCTAAGTCAGCTTAAACAGTTTATCTAAAGTGGTAGCAGCACTAACATTGAGGCCCAATTCACAATGAAAACAAGTGTAAATCTATTACCTTACACGCACCTTTCCACACATACTATAAGGAGTGTTTCAATGGCACCGGACCCAATAATCAGTTGTGTGCACCATACAACACTGCACCGACAAAAAGCAAGCAGTCAGGTAATACAGGTGCATTTCTTGTTTCCTTTTTTAGGTCGAGCCTAGGCTGCACATGTGCTGTCTCTTAACATGCCATATCTCCTTGTGAGGACTTTCACCCAGCCCATCACTTTTATTGACTTCATGGGCAGCCTTTCTAAATATCTTTTCTTTGGTAGGGAAATGCTTTACTCCGTCCTGTCTTGTGGCTGTTTAGTTACCACCCTGCACACTGACACTGTTACCTGGATTATTTCCTTGTCTGCCTTATATATTGTTGGTGCACTACTTTTTCTTTTACCTCTGCTTCTTTTCTTAGGATCCTGCTGCTTATGTTCTGAGCTTTGCTTTTGCTCCTTTGTTGCCTTTGCACTCGCTCCCCTCCCCTTGTCTGTGTGGATCACCTTCCTCTTCCTTCTTCCCCTCCCTTTTCTGGGCACGTGGTGTTTTTTTCTGTTTATCAACTGGTACTTTTTCGTGGTATGACAGTACCACCTATTGCCCGTATTGCCTTTGCTCCCGCCCCCCTTCTGTTACCTATGTCAACCACCTCCCTTATCCCTCCACCCCGCCCTTTTGAGGCATGTTTTTATTTTTTCACTTAATGTTACTTTTTTGCAGTACGACAGTACGTGATCGTGTGTCCACTTACTTCAATTAATGTTCCTGCCCCAGTTCCTCTGCAACTAGGCTGCTCACACCATAAGGAGACCATGCGGCTCTTTGCTCCCCAGTCTGTTAAGACACTATGGTCTGCACAATTGAAAACAGGCCTGTTCATCTTCCCTACTCCTGTTGAAGCTCTTTTCCTGTCTGAACACTGTTTTTTAATATTATACGGTCCCGCTTTTACCATTAGTTGCTCATACTTTTAATCTGGGAAGGGATCCTTCTCAGCCTCAACCTTCTCGGTTTCATCCTTCAGCCACATCAGAGTTGAGTTCCTTGTTCACTAATTACATTTATATCTTTGCTGATCACTACTAATAGGCTTGCACAGGAATTAATTATGCAGAGACATTTCATGGCCTGCCGGATCAGGAACTCCCAGTGAATTAGTGACAGTCTTTTCAGTCCAGGCGTCCCTGGTGGTGAACAAGGCCTGGAGCCGGGAGCCCAGCCTCCTCCCACTGTTGCTCAGCCTCCTCCTCCTCGAGGGGCCCCCTCCAGTCCACTCCTTTTCCCTCGCCTCCACTTCACACCCACTCACTCCCCTCCTCCAAATTCTGCCACCAATCCCTACTCTACACTGCTGATTCCCCCCCCCCCCTTTCTTGCCACTGCAGGGAACCTTCCGTCCTCCACACTTACAGAATGGGCTTCTCTTAGAGGGCAGCCCTTGATGCTGCTTGATTTCTGGTCCCCGAACAAGTTACTTTATTTGTTAACAAAATATTTGGTATGGTCTATGTCCTTTCACTGACTTTCCCATTAAGTCCCCTCTGATTCTTATCCTTTTTTTGTTGAAGTTTTATATAGCGCAAACTTGACCCAAATGTATTGGAGCGATTTACACGAGCACCAGTTACATTGCACATTCATATTTGATAGGCACAGAGAGATTAAGCAATTTGCCCAGAAACACAGGATGTTGAGTAGACACGGAGACTCGAACCTGGTTCCCCAGCTCCAGAGTTCGCACCTCTGACCATTAGGCCACATCCTCTCCTGGGCCAACACTCCCAGCTCAGGTCCCCCAATACCCCTCAGACACTACACACACTGGAGTGCATGCTAGTACAGGTCCCCTGTTTGCAAGTATGGGACCCTCAGACTCTGAAAGCCTCCCCCGCACTCCTTGAACTCCTCATGTCCTGGCACCTCAGGTGGGCTGCTGATCTTTACGAGCACACACCTCTGCAAAATTTGATTATGGGGTACATCAGAATGATGCTTGTCCCAACCGATGATCAATTCCACCCATTTCCGCAGCACCTCTTTGCAGTCCTTACAACCCTTTGGAAATGGGGTGATACTTTTTGGCTCTGGGATCTCTTGGACAGGAATACAGCAAACCAGCTCTTGTAGAGTACTTAGGTACCACGGCCACACAGTTGGCACTAGCTGCAGCCCAGCAAGTGATATTCCCCTTTCTAGAGCACAGCAAGTTCCAGGCCACCACAAGTCTACAGATAACTCATTTGCAGTCCCTCCCACCCAAATGATTCCTTGTGTCAATGTCCGAGCATTGGACCAGCATACTATGGTTCCAAATCCAAAAGCATGTCCAACTTATAAAGCCCGAACCCCCTGCAGTTATACCCACGATGGCCTTTGAAGATGCAATCAGTGTACGGGCACTCTCTTAATTCTGTCCTGTCTGCCATCCTACTCAGGGGGTTATTTTAATATCTTGAGTGGGGCCAAGACCCCTGCCCCTTGGAATGCAGGTGCCATATTCCATGCCCACGTGACCATCTCAGAGCGACCCCTCAGAGTCAGAGGTCTGCAGTTTCCCTTGATCCCCTAGTATACGGCCTTCTATTGGGAATTCGCAGATGTAGCTGTCACCCCAGAACACAGATGTGAATTGGACACAGACCGACAGGCACACAGAGCCCTGAGCACCGAAATTCTGCCTTTCCCAAAGTGACATTTCCACACACATAATGTCGAGTCCACTTGCACTACAAGAGAGGATTTGCCATTACGAAATCATTGATACCAAACTCTATACTATTACTATACTGCACGTAGGGAATCCTGTGCAATAGACTTTCCCTACATTACCCCATACTATTCCAATGCGAGAAGCAGGCCCCATCATAACAAACACACCTCCCAGTGCCATTCACAGCCCTACCTCCTTCTAACACCGCACCCCCTCACCAGGGAGAACTCTGACATTGCAAGAGACATGCCGAGTCTTGGAACATAGCGTCTTAACTGCTAAGCAGAGTAACAGTAACCTGTGCACACAGGCCCCACCAGGGCAAAACTGTGGCACGATTGATGAGCTACCTCCATTAATGGCACAACCAGTGCTGCTGGCCCTCAGAGGAGCATTCGAGGTACATGCCCTGGGATTATGTCTTACCCCTAGACAGGGGACTTACAGCTAACTCGAATCAGCTAATCATGTAAACACCAATCACCAGTATGTATATGACAAGCAACGCACGTTGCCACTGAATGGCAGTGTCAAACGCACTCAAAGTCCTAAGCCAGTAAAACAAGGTCGGCAGCCAAAAAGACAAGGGGAAACCACGTCAAAAGATGCCAGGTCTAGCAGTAATCATCATCTGTTTTCCTAGGCCTGAGTCCTGTTTTGGGACTAGGTTGGTAATGTGTACAATATTAACCTCATTCATCATTTGTTGTGAACTGACGTCAAGAAGGAATTCTAATATAGCTTAAGGAATAATCTAAAACTAAGACAAGAAGTGCAACAATGCTAAGACTGTTGAGTCCAGAGAGAGGAAAAGGTTGTAGATGATCTGCAGATGAACCATTAATCATCCTCTGGCCACTGTTCTGTGTACACTGACCTCCATGCAGCAGTGTTACTGCTTGGCTCTTGAAAAGTTAGTCTTCCTTGATGCAAGTCCAGTTGGAGGACCCAACAACAAATATCAGCCCAATATGCCTCAAAGGTTGAGCTCCAAATTCATCTTCCTCCCTGATATATCTTTAGCAAATGTGGTAACTTGAACCAAAATAAGCATCTGTCATTGGCACCGGAAGAGCAGCTGTCCTTTGGAAATGCAGACACTTGGGGGCATATGTACAATAGTATGCGCCGAGCCCCGACATTCTAAAAATGCAGGGATGCATCATATTTACAATAATACAGCGCAGCCCTGCATTTCCCCTAGCACTGGCGCTAAATTTAGCTGGCTAGCTCCAACACAGATACGCTTGCACCATAGTGCAAGGGGGCCAGTGTTGCAGGGAATGATTGTTAATGTGAAGGAAGGTGTTTCTTTCTGCACATAAACAATCAATATTGGTGATTTGTAACTTCCATGTGTGCTGCAGAATGCAGCACATATAAAAGTTGCAACTCGTCATTTTTTAATAATTGTTTATGTGCAGGAAGGGACACCTTCCTGCATATGAACAATCACTACTGGTAATTTGATCTTTCTATGTGTGCTGCACATAAAAACAACAAAAACAAGGAGATATTATTCATTTCTCCTTGTTGCACCAGGTTAAGGCCAGGTTTTCCCAAGTCTTATTTTTGGCGCTACCCCATATTTACACCACCTTTGTAAATAGGGAGTAGCATGAATGGGTGCTATGCTGTAGCAGAAAGCCCACTGCAACACCCATTGCCCACCACTTTCATGCTAAGTGCTACATAAAAGGGGCATTATTTAGAAGGCCACAATAATGCCGCCTCGTAAATAAGACAAAGGGATTATCGCCTCCAGACGTCACAAAAAGTGACGTTCCGATGGCGATAAGGCAATGTAAATATACCCCTTGGTTACCTGAGTGTTAAACGTTTCTTAAAGTCCAGTAGGAAGACTCTCCTAAATCTATGATACCAAGCCACTTCACAAGAAACACTACGTTGGGATTTCCCACAAGTGCATTCTCCTCCAGGATGAGACTTCTTTGGAACAGATGTCAGTGGGACACAGCTAACTCATACAGTAGAAAGATGCACTGTGTATGGAGGTGGCACACTATAAAACTGTGTATTACTCTGGAGGTATTAAAAGGTAATGACAAAAGGACTGTCCTCAAAAGAAGATGGAAGCCTTTTTCCAATAATTTACAGCAGTCCTGAAGAATATAATATTTAATGGAGTAGTGAGAAAATGCCACTTTTGGGTTGTCACACCCCATTGTTTAATCTGCATTCTATTGCTGGTTTTAAGACTATGCACACTGGGGAACTGTTGTCTGATGCCCATTTATGTACTTTAACCCGTACAACTTGCTGATATTAGATACTCGCTGATTTATTTATTGGCATTTCTATAAGGCTATAGTATATGGAGCAGAAATACACTTATGGCATGAACAGTTAAATGTCACCTGTGGAATGGAGCACTTATTGTGCTATCCACTAGTATGCCAAAGGAAATTGTATCTCCAGGCCTACAACTGTAGCCTGACTGCTGCAGTGTAAAACCTGCACTGGAACCAGTTAAAATAACTCTTATTGACTAGGAAAACTCTCACTTTTAAATATGTAGGTCTTGTGACTCAAAAGATAGGGTTTATGGTATTCAAAAGTGGGACATGTAGAAGCTTAGTGTTTCCCTGTCACTACAGTTACAAGGCCCTAAGTGCTGTTTTCACTCTGTTAGACCAAGCTGTCCTATGTAGAAAACCAGAGCACAGAGTAAAATAACGCTGCTGTCATGGGATTGGGACAAGCTAGATAAATAATTAAACCACTATTTATAGTACTTATTAAAACATCCAATTCAGTGATGAAGCCAGATTGTTTAATAAATATTATGGAAAAGTAACTTTTAGAAAGTTACACTTTACCTCCCTGAACCATTCAAAGGCTAATTGCCATGAACCTCTGCCAGCTCCCAGACTGTGGTCATGCCTAGAAAAAGGCATGAAGAGGTGTAAAATGCCTCCCTGGAACAAACAATAGGTTGATCCTAATGGGCAAGCATGACTCCTTTGTAGGCCACAGAATATGGTGAGTGGAGGCTTTGGATATCCTGTTGATACCGCACTATCAAATCCTACTTGACAGATTGATTACCCCTCATGGGTCACTTCAAGTGCACTTAAAAGGGAGAGAACAGGTTGACCAAACAATACTTGTATGTCTCCTGTTCGGTTGCTATAGGACCCTGTTTTTGTCCTGGGTTTGTTATGGGCACAATGCTTACATAAAACTCTATCTTTTTGTAAGATGTGAGAGGACACTTGTGATTGACCCATGACACTACCACACACACCCTTAAGCCTCAGAGCCCAAGATTTGTGTGGCCAAAGGCTTTTGCCATCTTGCCATTTTGGTACTTTTAAGTTCTTTATAATTTTTCCTCCACGTTAAGCTTGTCTGCTCTGAGCCACAGCTACTAGGGGTTGAGCACAGGTTTAAATTATTGAAAACTTTGAATGGCCTTAGCAAGACAATGACTTAGTTACTTATTTTACTTGATCAAATTTCAGCACCATCTCTCCCACAACGGACCACTGCAACCATGTTTCACAATATTTTTCAGAAAATTGTAGATGGTATCTATTCATCTTTTCCAGAGAAGGTTAGGAACTTAAAATGATCTTTACTCAAGCAACTGTCTTCCATTTTCACGCATGTTTTCTTTACCCTAAAAACTCTATCTGTGGCCAAGACCCATGTTTTATTCTCTAGAGTGAAATCTGGATCCCCACTTGATCCGGCCTCATCAGCCATGTTGGAGCAGGGTCTGGAGGGTATTGCCTACCTGCTTTGCAATATACTTAACTTGTCTTTTTTTACCGGCTGTGTATCATCCAACTGGAAATACGCTATGTTGATACCCCTATTAAGAAATTATTGCTAGACCCAGCTAAACCTGAGAACCTCAGACCAATATCCTTGCTACCTCTTTATGCTTAAGGTTGCTGAAAAACAGGTCAACCAGCAGTTGACGAATAGCATTGAAGATAAAAAACTACTTCACAAGTCCCAGTCTGATATTATACTGCTTTTTAGCACTGAATCTGCCCTCCAATTTGCCTCAGAGTCTCTATGCCGCACTGCCAATGAAGGTGGGACAGCAGCATTAGACTTGCTAGACCGTAGTGCGGCAGTTGACACTGTGCCCACGGTCTGTATTATAATGACTCTGGAGGCTTGGTGTGGGGGAGCATGCACTCGAGTGGATTGCAGATTTCTACTAAGACCATAACTTTCAGGTACTCCAGCAGTCATTTACATATGAGATTTTACCTCTGCAGCAGGAAGTGCTACAGGTTGTGGCTTTGAGCCCAACCCAATTTAACCTATATATGAGCCCCCTGGTGGAAGTAATTAAAGGCCATAGCGTCAAGTTACTGCCATATTCAGATGACACTCAGCTGATCATAACATTGACACAGGATAATGGCAAAGCTGCAGCTTATTTTAAGGCCTGTCTTGTGTATCTGTCCCAATTTGATGGACTCCAGCTGCATTAGATCTAATGCAGAAAAAAATGAAATCCTGGTGGTAGGAAAGCAACCATTCATTTGATCCATTGTTTGGTGACCAACTGAGTTCGGCTCTATGCCTGCTCCTGAATCCTAAAAAACCTTGGTATCTGGTTGGACTCTAACCTATCCTTCAATACCCAGATTTCTACTCATGTTCGAACTTTTTGGGGAATATTAAAGATATTATGGAAAATCCCATGGCTCCTGCATGATTCTGCAAGGCACACTGTAATTTAGTTGCTTGTGGTGTATCGCTTAGACTACTGCAATCTCCTTTACCTAGGGGTACCTTAGGTCTGGCTGGGAATGTTTTAAAGGGTGCAGAAGGCTCCAGCCTGGTTGCTCCTGAAGCTGCAAGTATGTGCATAGCTCAAACGATGAGAAGCAATCGGCGCTCAGTGTTCATGAGCTGTGAATCCACTCGAGCATTAACACAAGTAAATTCTGAGTTAACTGTATTTTCTTTAGACAGTACAATAGCAGCATAAAAAGAGGCTCACTGACCAACAACATCAGGCTCGCCCTGGGAAGATCAAGAGCTCTGGGGAGAACCCAGGAATGTAAGGCCATGCATCAGACTACCCCTATCCAGTCCCAGCTCTATGAATCAAGGCCGGACTTCTGTATCGGGCATCTGGTGTTTTTTTGGGAGGACGGGATGCTGTTTTTGTTACTGGGAGGCCTGTTTTGCAGTGCTGCACTGTCGGCCCCCAATAACAAAATCAGCATACCAGCATAATTAACACAGCAATCACTTTTGTTTCCAGCCTCCCTGCATGTTTAAAGCAGTAGATGCAGATTTATTTGTATATCAAGCATAATAAACGTGTCAAGATATCTCTGGAGATTAATCTTTCTGCTAGTAGAGATGTTGTCTAGTGGCAGTTTTACTCATCTATAAGGTAGCGCAGAGGGTTAATACGCCTGCTGCAAGAATGTACTCCATGCAGATCACATAAATGTATTTTATGTGCATAGTTCTGTAGGTTACTGATCTTGTCACAAAATATCCTTTTGTTTCTGTACAGTTCATATGTTACAATACTAATCTAGATCAGTGAGCGATGAACTGCGAACAAAAAGAGCTGCATGCAAACTACGTGGTACAGGTTAGAAAGTTATGTGTGTTCCAATCTTTCAACATATCCTAATGTTGCTAAAAAGGTTTGTTTGGGTAGAAGTAAATTCTTATTAGTAAATGTAACCCTAACCACTGTGTTACGTTTTGAATCCCAAGTTTGTGCTTCTCCAGCCCAAGCACTCTTAAAAAATGCCTACACATCATAGTGCCCTTGGTCTTATGTAACATTTCTATACACTGACTTACACATATATTATTCATCGTTACTATGTGTTTTTGACCTAAAGTGCTCCGACACCATAATCAGGTTTGGGAAGCACTATACAACAAATTGAAATACATGAGAGAGGGGCTATGGAGAGGTGAGGGGCACTGTTGGAGGGTGATAGTGAAGGAATCATTGAAGCGGTCCATTAAAGATTGTCCTAGCCCAGTGCATTGTAAGCTTTTAATTTACTGTGCTTTAAAAGCTAATACAATTGAATGTATATTGAAAATTCTGTTGTAGAATTCACAATTTTTTCAATTTTTCCGAAACATTTTCTTGCAGGGAGAAACCCTCCAAACTCTCCTTGTGGCCGGGCTCACTAGCTACGCAACCTATCGGGGCTGGTCTGCCGAAATTTGCCAGGGCTGCTTTGGGTTCCCAGTCCGAACCTGCTATGAACAGGCTTGGATTGGGAAGACGGGCAATTGAGCTTTAGGCCGGTACCCCAGGGTCACCTGTGGGCTGGTTTTTTAGGGCCTCTGTAAACCGGCCCAAGAGACTTATCCTTACAGGCCACTATAGTGTGGTGCCAGAATCACAGGCAACCCCGCCTGCCAGAAACCTTGTCATCCCCCGCTTGACATTGATCCATCCCAGGTCGTGGCCCTAAGGCTATAGTGATCTGAAAGGAGGCAGGTAAGAGAAGTCGTCTCCCTAGGAGTGTTCTTACCTCTTTTGGGACTTGTTTGAGAGGGATGGGGGTATTGGGAGCTCTTGCATAAGCCTCGCTGTGAGACCACCTTTCCCAGGGGAAAAAGCAAATTGGATGTTCGATGGGTAGTATGGAGCGAAGCTGGCGCTGCTGCTCTGTGCAAAGTCTGCTCACGAGAGTTGTACTCTTCTCCTAATGGTCTCCTTGGAGTATGTAAACTTGTATTGCTGCCGCCCACTTGCAATTAGGACGGCATTAAAGAAAAATCATTTTCAGTATACAAAAGACAAAACTTTGGGTCTGTCACAGTTCGTTAAAATTGCTTCTGTAATCCTACCTTGTTTATTGACAAATGAGGCTGAGTCAAGTCCAGGTTTGGTAAACATTCAATAATGGGCCAGACGAAGGGATCCTGGGGGGTAATTCTTCGGCGCTCTCCTTTTAACATAATCGCCAACCAAGAGGAAGATTGCTAAACCAGCAGGACATGTGAGACCGTCACCTGCTGCAGAATGAAAGTTACTGCACACATAACCAACAGCTCCATTTCAAACAATTAAAGGGTTTACCAGTCCAGGTTACAATCGCTGACCATATAAAAGACCTGAGCGTCCGAGGGCCCCACCTCTTCATGGACTCCTGTGACCTGGACGTCATTGCCTTTAACTCTTTGCAGTCCATCATTTGTAGCTTGCTGAAAACGCACCTCTAGCGTTCTGTGTGCCATAAATCTAAAATTTGTGAACAAAGTGTTTCTAGTTTCACAGCATTACTCAGAAAAGTTGCACTGCACATTTACATTCAGTCACTGGTGTAGGATGGCAGATTTTCAAACAGCAGGTCAGCTGTTAGACATGCAAGGCAACAATTGCAGCATCACCAAACAGAACTACACTGGCACAGGCAGAAGACAAACAAGCCAGATGTAAGAGCTCTAGAGAATCAACAGTTGGTTATTTACTGGTTACCAGCTTCTGCACGAAACAAAGCTTCAAATAATAGTGATGAACTGCCTGGGATGCATGTGTGTGTCCTCATTATAAGGTTGGTGGCGGCATGCAATTTCAAAAAGGATACGCATGCTGCTTCACATGACCAATTCCAGCCCAATCAGTTTCATGGCACTCTCATTTACCGTCCACCCGGCATGGCCAGTACTTGGGCCTCTTCATTTCCTGAATATATTGCCCCACTACTCTTGCACTCAACTAACTTCCTGGTCCTTGGAGACCTTAACTTACATTTTAATGACGTATCCTGCCCCACCAGTACACACCTTATACAAGATTTAGCAGCACTTAACATTTCTCTTCATAACTCTGGTCCCACTCACAAGGCAGGAAAATTACTGGGTCCCATTTTTTCTAACTTAGACACCATAACATGTAAGTCCCCCAGGCCCATTCCTTGGTCCGATCATTACATAATTAGTTTCTCTATAAAAATTGACTGTGCACCGAAAATCCCTGGAAACTACACGCTACCTAGGGCTGGTAGAAATTGGAAGAATCTAGATTCCAAAAAACTGAATTCCTGTCTTGAGAATTTCCAGACCTTCTATTAATATGGCCACTATTGAGGATGAGGCTGGTATACATAACTGGCTTACCTCTGCGGTCAATACATGTCTCCCCCTGCGCAAATATAAACACAACTTACATCACCCCCCCGCTCCATGGTTCACTGAGCAATAAAAAAATGAGAAATCTATGTGCAAAAAGTTGGAACGGAAATGGCGCGCCTATTACGATCCCGGGGCCAAACAAACCTACAAAGTTGCTCTTACCAAATACCATTCCCTTTGTAACATAGCCAAGGCGGAACATGTTAATCTAACCATTCTAAATGCTCAGAACCGACCTAAAGCCTTATTTAAAGGTGTGCAGGAACTTTCGGGCATGTCCTGCCTGCCCAAAGCTCCCTGCTTGGATGAAACGCAATGCAACTCCTTGGCAGTATTTTTCACTGCCAAGATTGAGACCATCTATACTAACTTTGGAGTTCCTACTCACATTGCGTCCTCTCCTGACCCGGTCATGTCTGCATCTTTGTATGAATCAGAAACAAAGGCGCAAATGTGTCCGCCCTCCCCTCTTCAGCTGACTGCATGGGACCCTCTTACTATCAATTCTCTGCAGAATATCCTGGGTTGCATTAAATCTGGTTCCCCCTTGGATCCCATGCCCCCACAAATCCTTCTAACTCTTGATTTCCATGCATTCACTTTAATTTTAGAACTCCTTAATGCCTCACTCAGAGAAGCTCAGGTCCCGAGTACGTGGAAGCACGCAATAATTGTGCCCCTACTAAAGAAAGCTAATGCTGATCCCAATAATCCAGCTAATTTTCGCCCCATCTCACTCCTTCCGGTCTGCTCCAAAATTCTAGAAAAGCACATTAACAAACAGCTCACCACTTACATTGAAGCAGGCAACTTTCTCCATCAGTCTCAGTCTGGTTTTAGTTCTGGCTTCTCTACCGAGTCTACTCTCCTTGGGGTCTCTGAGACCATCCGGTGCCAGGTTGACAGAGGGGAAACTGTGGCACTCATTCTACTGGATTTGAGTGCCGCTTTCGACACTGTTTCCCATTCCATCCTTCTTACTGCCATTAAGTCCATCGGCATCAGTGGCTCAGCTCTCGGTTGGGTGGCCAGCTATCTATCTGACTGCACGTTCCAAGTTTTCTCCCCCTCCTCAGCTTCCAAAATCCATCACTCCACTCATGGCGTCCCTCAGGGCGCTATCTTGAGTCCACTATTCTTCAACTTGTATGTAAGACCCCTGGCTACCATTGCGGAGCAAGCCAGACTTACCATCTATTCTTACGCCGATGATACTCAGATCATCTATTCACTTTCCACAGGTCAAAACTCCACTACATCTTCCCTCTTTCTGGTCTCAATAACATAGCTAATTGGATGCACGACAACAAATTAAAATGAAACGGGGATAAGACCGAGCTTCTCTTGTTTGGCCACAATACCACACTCTGGGGTCCCCACCATTGGCCACAGCAAATGGGTCTCCTACCTGTTCCCTCCAAGACAGCTCGTAACATAGGCATCATATTTGATGATCAGCTGTCGATGAGGCAACATGTGATCAAGGTCTCTGCCACCTGTACCCCCATCATCAAGTGGCTGAGAAAGATCATATGGATGCTTCCCCATGACACCCAGAAAACCGTAATCCAAGCGTTAATTACATCTCGGCTGGACTATGGGAATGTTCTTTTTCTGGGTGCATGCAAGGAGGTGACTCGTAAACTTCAGATGATTCAAAAATGGCTGTTCGATTACTCTGTAATCTCCCCAGAACCTTTTCCACTTCTGCTTCTCTGCGTAACCTACATTGGCTCCGTATTGAAAACCACTCTAAATTTAAGGCCCTCTGTATCATGCACCGTATCAAGTCAGGTAATGCCCCTTCTTATTTAAGCACTCTGGTTCAACACTATTGTCCCCCCCGCACTCTTCGTTCATCTACGCAACATAGATATCAGGTGCCTTGTATTAGGAGAGCCAGAATGGGCAGCCGCTCATTCGCTTGCTTGGCTCCTTCCCTGTGGAATGCCCTACCTCTTTCCTTACGCTCTGAATCCTGCTATCTAAGGTTTCGCAGAGACCTTAAGACCTGGTTATTTAACCTCTAGACCCTCTATGCCTTCTAGAGACCGTCTTTTTGCAACAACCTCGTCCTCCCTCTTTTGTTTTGCACCGAGAAACCTCCGGGTAGCTGCGCGCTGTATAAAATTAAATATAATAATAATAATAATAATAATCAGTGGTCTGCCCCCCGGCAACACTAACTGAAGGCATGGATTGATTATCGGCTCAGCTCTTCACGGGGACTCGGAGACAGAGCGAGAATCTGAACACCTATTTTATCATCTGACACACGTTATGCATATGCACGCAGGTCCCTGATAAATAAGTGCCGGTGCTAAGCACCTGAATGCACAGGCACAAATTAAGAACTGGTTGCTTATGACTAGCTGCCTAAAAGCAGAATTGGACAACAGATTTCCGTTCATCAATGAGCATTCTTCTTTTATAACTCTTCCTCCCAACCGTATTGGTAGGTTTGTATTTTAACCTCCACTTTTCTCTAGGCATTAGGGCTTTCAATTTCTTCTCAATTAAGAATTCATGACCATTCTCCTTATATAATGAGTGATAAAATTATCTTTTTCCTTCCCTGCCCTAGTTGGTTGCATGGATTATTTACTCTAACAAGCTGGGCTCCAATATGGCTATGTTCCTCTTGATCATGTTCTGCTGCTGCTACTCTCTTACCCTAAATCACTTACTCTGCACAAATGTGAAGTAAAGGATAGAATTCCAACATGTAGTGAATTCAGGTACCTTTGTTATAATCTTCACAAGCTTTTCCTAGTATTTTCTTTTGGATAAATGACACCAAAAGCTGCCACACAGAACCACTGGCATTGCAAGTGTTACCACCTTACTTCTTCATTAAATCTATATTGATACATGTTAGACCTGACATCATTGGTGTGAGTTTCCCTTTCATTTTTGACGGATTGCCTCCTCTGTTTTGATATGTTTTTGCTGGATTTATGCTTTGGGCACTGTGCCACTGCTAATCGGTGCACAGTGCACGTGCTCCCCATGTTAAAATGATATACTGATGGGATTCCATGATTGGGTTATTTAATTTATCTGTCAGCCCATAGTACAGTGCACCATGTGTGCCCAGGGCTTGTAAATCAAACGCTGCAGGTGGGCTTGCAGCACTGGTTGTGCCTCCCACAGAAGCAGCTTGTAAAGTGTGTCTCAGGCCTGCCATTGCAAGGCCTGTGTGCAGTCTAGCACTGCCATGTCGACTTGGCCAAGTGCACCCACTTGCCAGTCCCTAAACCTTCCCTTTGCTTCATATTAGACACCCCTATGGTAGGCCCAAGGGCAGGGTGCATTGTAAGTATAAGGTAGAACATGCTCTGATGTGTGTAGCATGTTCTAATAGTGAATTACAGCCATTTTTGTTTTTCACTATTGAAGGCTACCTGTTCTCGTAGGCCAGAATGGGCAGTTAAGATTATTACATCCTTATAACCCTTACTGACTCAGGGAACACGGTAGAAATTCGAATTTAGTATGCCTGAACTCAGAATAATGAAATACATCTTTTAGTAAAGTTTATTTTAATATTCTGTGTTTGCAAATACCACTTTTAGAAAGCAGGTATTTCCTTGCCTAACCATTTGAGCCTGCCTCTGCTGGGTTGTGTATTCCTTGTCTGGGTTTGTGTGTGACAGGGTTGGGGAATTCCAGGAGACAAGCTGGGGCAGCCCAATGGTGAATAGAGAGATCTGCATCTAGATGGGAGGGAGGAGTTTTACCCGGGACCTGAATAGGGCTGGGCCTACCCTCTACAATGCTGGCTCCACCCCCTGTGGCTTGTCTGATGTCTCTGCCCTACACTGTGAAAGGAGAGGAGGAATCATGTCAACAGAGTGCTCCAGAGCTATATCTTCCCTCCCCTGTGTTGGCTCCACCAACTGTGGGGCGGCTGATGTCTCTGCCTTGCACAGTGAAAGGAAGAGGAGAGTCATGTAAACAAAGTGCTCACAAACTAGTTTGGACTAGGCAGAGGCCTCTCTGCCTTCTGAGAACAAAGGATTTTGGGGTATACATATTGGGACCCTGATCCCAAGAAATTAAATAACTTCTGGAACAAGAAACATGTCTGCCAAGGAGAAGAACCAAGGAAGCTGCAGGAGTTTGGACTGCCCCTTTGCCAGTGTGCTGGTTGCTGGGTTGGCCTGCAGTTGTTACTTAATTGCCAAGGGAAAGGAGAAGAAACTTTGGAGGACTTTCATCTAGAGTATGGGTCTCGAGCTACCGGTCGATCATGAGCCCTGTTAGTAGCTCGCGGCCCAACTTCAACTTTTGTACCCTATCGACATCGTTTTGTTTGGTTTTGAGGCCTTTAGATGTCTCTTGTCTATGCTTCTCTGCCGCCATATGAACCGGCCGCTCACACTGTCTATTTGAGCCTCTCCGGGGCGGGGCGAAGGGGCAGAATTTGGGCAAGCATGAGACGCCTTATCCTGCCCACGGAGAACCACGAAGCCTGCCTTCTGCTGCCCGGAATCGCACTATGACAGCCGGGCCACATACCAAACAACTTGTTAGTGTAACCTCTAACCGTGTAACCTCTAACCGTCTACTCTAATGCATATTAGAGATATATGCATATCTCTGCAAGGACTGGACAATATCACGCATGTGCATGTGCGTGGCACTTGGCAGGGCTAAGCTGAGTAATTAAAACTCTCCCGGTAAAGTCCTTTCTTCTTCTGCCGCCTGCAAGTAGCATGCTGAGGTCTTTTTCTTACGCATGGGATGAATCCGACACAGACTATGCCCACTGTAGAAGAATGGGCCAGCGACCCCCCTGTGCTTGCAATAAAGTCATTTGTTGGCACCCACGTGCGCTGTGCAAACTCTATGTTGCCTTCCCCAGCAGTGGCTCTGATACGCCTGAAGCAAGAAAACGCCGAGGAGAGGCATGGAACATGCTCCACAAGACTGCCCCAAACAACAGGCTGAAGGAACCTGACCTCTGGCTTTTATCTGGACAGGAATGCTGAAGTCCTCTCCTTGGCGGCTAAATACTTCTTTTTGGTGATTTAAATCTCCAATGCAAATCCTTTCTCCCCTGAGGCTGAAAGCCCCGGCACAGAAATATATGGGAGCAACCACCAAAGTAATCAAAGCCGTACAAGTAGGAAGTGCGCTCGTCACTTTACTCCTCCTGTTGTCAATGTGCTTATAAAACACATGCTCAAATACACAGCTTTAATAATAAACTTTCATAAAACTGCGAGCTTCCTTACGAGGTGCACGGACATTATTTGGAAAAACACATATTTCCGTTTCACAGTGGTGTTTCTTCATTAACATATTTAAAAGTCAAATATTCTGGAAACAACATATTTTTCCTTCAATCATCTCTCTTGCTGATATCGGTTTACATTAAAATAAGATACCACATATATTCGGTAAACATTATGTGAATAATATACTTTTTAAAGAGTAAGGGATATGAAGAGTAAGGGAGCAGTGACCTAGAATAATCTTGATAATCTCGAGTTTGAAAGTTGCAAACCTTTTTGTAATTGTTTGTGTTTCAATTCTCCCCACAATTAAAAGAACACTAATATTGTTTTGAAAAAGGGGTAATTTCTGACATTCCAAATTTTGTTATCCTGATAACAAAGTGTCACTCAAAGTGTCAGACATAATACTTTGAAATGTCACACATAAAACCTATAAATAATATCCATAAAGAAACTGGAACCTTGGCAGCTATGGCTATGATCCTGCGTGATTTGGCGGCTGGAGCCACAGCCTTGAATGCACAATTGTCTCTACATCCCGCAGCACAGGAGATGCAGCGCTTGCCACCTTAGGCACAACCAGACAGGCATCAGGATCGTGGTCAAGAAGAGTTTTTTTTTAAAATATGTCTGTGCATGCCATTATTCAAGGCATCTAAAACGGGAGCAGTGCTTTATTTATTTTTTTAAAAATCAATTTGAAACGCTGTTTTAATTTATTCAATAAATTAAAGCAAAACGGCACAGGCATCTTTTTCTTTTTAATAATGTACCTTGCACGTTGTTCCTGGCCACAAAACGAAACCAAGAACATCATTTTGCATGTTTTTTCATTAAATTTAATGAAATAATGCGAGAATTGTAAAATTAAGTTCCTGGCTCTGGATGGCACCCAGAGAAAACTTCCAAGAGGTGCTTTATTTGAAAAACAAATATCTGTAAAACTATGCTTTTAATTTTCAGATATCATGGGAGAAATTTCAAATGAAGTGTAATTTTATGATATGCTTAACATTTCACTTTCAATTGATCCCATTTGAAAACAAGTACCTCACCCTTGCATTGGCCATATTTTTCCGTTGAAAATTAGGCCAATACATTTACAGGAAGAGCTGAGCATGGGACAAGCTAAGGATGTGGCCCCTTCCTTGCATGAGCAAAGATTTGAAAATAGTGTAAATAGTGGCACAAAAGTCATTCAAAATATGATGGAATGTGTTGAAAAATCACAATATTTATTTCTCCTACAGCATTTCATATGAACAACATATTATCTCACTACACTGAGAGGCATTTTTAGAAGTAATAGCTTTTGATCATGAAACAGTCATGGTCTCCCACCATTCCTGATGACAAAGCTATAGTAATGAACTAAGTGGCAAGCCATGTGCACCATCCATGTCGAATAGGTTATTACTACGTGGAACAAATGTATAGTCTGTTAGGAGAGAATTTTGTACTGTGCACACCCTGAACTCAGGCATTTCAAGGTCCCGTTGTGTGATAATGTAGACTAGAGAAAGGAGGGAAAATAAATCAAATAATTGTATTGCAGAATTTACATAGTGCTTACAACCCTTATGTGGTGCACTGAATCACTTACATGGTCATCAAGCTAATCCTGAGTGGTTGGAAAGGTGTTGTTTTTATTTTGTGTTCCTATGTGGGAAGTCTTTTCATGTTGTGCGTGATCACCATCAACGTGCAATTATGGAGTTATGGAACATAGTAGTGTGGCAGATGAAGAGGTGTGAGACAAAGATGTGCAGTTTATGGTTTTTAGTATGCTGACCGGTTTGAACAGCACTGCTGGTCTGTATGATTTCTTATGATACTAGCCTTCTTAGCTGGTAACTACAGAGTTCAGGAGCACACAATTTGTTGAAGAGGGAAGCCAGTACTAATCCCAGGCTCTCTGGTTTCGTATTATGCATTGCAGACACTAAATGGGTATCTCTTTATCCCTAGTCAATGAAGTTGGGCGTGGGGGGACTTGGGGAATAATGTGCAAGTTGTATTGCCTTTAGTAGCTCACAATGATTTTCACAGATCAGAAGTGGCATTCACTATAGAAAAGGTTGGAGACCCCTGATCTACAGAATATTCTCCAAGGGCTTGAACTGTGCTTGCCTCCTGCGGAAGTCTCAGGGACAACAGACTTCACCTCCAGCTCCCTTCTGAATTCCCTTGCTGGGAATTCTGACTCCAGACACTTACGAGCCGCTGGGAGCTGGAAGCGCGACGCATTGAGAAGCATTTTGCCGCCGCAGCTGAAATCATCACAACGCTGGAGAAGCGAGCCTTCATTGCATCTCCCTGAAAGCGTGTGTTCATCGAAGCTGCCTGCTGTCGCATCACCGAAGAAGCGTGACGCCATCGAGAGAGTCGCCATCGCATCACCGGAGAAGCGTGTCGCAGGGCCTGTCGCGGCTCCCAAGTACAGAGTCGTCACAGGCAACCAGGGCGTCATCGCATTGCCGCATCAACTGCGCCATCTTCTCGCATCGCAACTGGATCGGCGCATCGCATCAAGGCGCCATCTTGCGCATCGCAACGGGCCCTTAGGCCGAAAATCTACGCATCACCTCCGCACCGGTAAGGCTCACGACAAGTCCCCTACTCTGCGCAAGCATTGAGGAAGGACGCAACCTTTCCCCCGAGTCACGGAACCGACGCATCTCCCCTTTAGCGAGCCTTTTGTCCACTTTGCTTTACGCATCCAGGTACTTTGTTGAGAACTTTATCGCATTTACCATCAACTTGAACTAAGAGACTTTAATCATCCTTGAAGTAATCTTAAGTGTAGTATTGTGGATTTTTGTTGTTTGTGGTCTTGTGTTTAAGTCTATATAAAGAATACTTATTTTTATAAAACCTGTGTTGTGTCCATCTGTAATGTTATCACTGTATTACTGTGTATCTTCACAAATGCTTAACACACTGCCTCTGAGATAAGCCTGTCTGCTCGTGCCAAGCTACCAAGGGGGTGAGCAGGGGTTATTAAGGAGTATAATCCCCTTATCCTGACTTAGAAGTAAGGGTCCCTATTTGGACAAAGGTGATAATCATTGCCAACTAGAGACCCCAGGATCTAAAAATCCAGAATGCCTTTCCATTGGCTACAGATGAGAACCTACACTGTTACTCTGTTTACAATGCATGTAGTAACAGATGTGTAATCCACTGTTGTTTCCTTTGCCTGCCTTACACTCGCTGAATGTATACTATTTTTCTAAACTGTTTTTTGGGTACAGTCAGGAGCAAATTTGAATATACCAATGCATCTTCAATACTTAATGAGCAAAATATTGTGAATTCCATTGGCACATGAACACTACTGCCATAGCTAGATTTGTTCCACGGTAAGTGCTTCTTAATATGATATAGGCTGACCATTGTATACCTGAGAATAAGGAATGGTTGACTCCACTTCCCTTTCATGTGTAATCACACCTAGCTACAATGCTGTTTGAATTCCAAGAATCCATTCTGTCTGACAGTACCATCAATATGTTCATGACAACTCCTGAGATGCCAGCTTCTACTTTAGCATATCTTATATAGGAAGAAAACATTTCACCTAAATGCAAGTGGATGCTATTACATTTTTACAATGCTTGAAGATATGAGTTTTGCATACGCTTTTTCTCACTGTCATCTTGGTCCAAGTGTCCAAGTGCCCTTAAGAAAGATTTTATCGAATTCGAAGGACACTTTTCTTGTTATTTAGTATTGACTACCAAAGGCTTTTCAGTAAATACAGTGAATCATAATAACAAATTTCACTTCAGATTGGAATCAATAATTGCAATACCCACATATAACCATATATATAATATATGTGCACAGCCGTGTCTCTGTACTTAAGGCTCATTCCGCATTATATGGAAATAAAATGTTTTGGGACAGATGCATGAAGAAACCATTTTGCGATTCCCTATTTGCAAATCCTTGCGAATCGCAATTAGGAAATCACAAAACGGCAAGCATGTGTGGTGAACACTTTTATGCAATTCCTAGGGGATCACCAATGGCCTATCTCATGAATATTAATGAAGTAGGTCACAATTAGCGACCCCCTAGGAATCACAAAATTCACAGGGATGGTGGCCTGCTGGCGTCAGCAGACCACCATGTCAGTGTTGGCTTTTAAATAAAGCAAATATTGTTTTTGAAATGCAGCCCATTTTCCTAAAAGGAAAACAGGATGCATTTCAAAAACAAAAATGAAAAGTTTTCTTTGAATTTTTTAAGAGTAGGCAGTGGTCTGTGGGACCACTGCCTGCTGTTAAAAAATGCATTTCGGTCACAAAACATTCCCACATACCGATGCAATTCAGTATTAGGAAGGGACGCCCTAAACATGCCCCTTTTTTAATACTGTATCGCAAACCCATTTTGCGATTTGGTAACAGGTCACAACATCGCAACATAGGGTTTGCTGCATCCGAAAAGCATTTCTTGTGTTCGTAAATGGCCGATTCTGTGAATCGGCCAGTTTGCGAGGCAAACATGCTTGATTCATGTGACCCATAGTGCCTTAATCACTTTGCACCCCTCCACACAATCAATACACACCAAATATGTTGAAAACAATGACTTTCAGGACATATAAGAGAATACCAAATTTGATGGAGATCAGTCAAATGGTTCAGAAATTATGAGGGTGTTTTAAATTATTTTGTAAATGAAATGGAATTGTCACAGGATATTTTTCCACACTTGTATTTTATAAGTCAATGAATGATCAGTAAATTTTCAAGGCAGAGCGACCTTTTCCATCTGTTAGTTCTGTTTTTGGTTTGATGAAGATACATTCAGACCTCAGATATTAGACAAAATATGAGTAGCCAGAGCACAAAAAGTATGCTTATTTTTCAGATTATTTATGATCTCTGGATAAGAGATTAAGAACTACTGAAAATTTAGCCTGGTTACGACTTCTCCTTTACTGGCGCAATCCATGCATCTGTGGTAATTTGGCAATACATTTGTTACACAAAATTCCTGAAATTATGCTATTGTGAATTATGTTGCATAATTCCACCATGTACCTAACAATATTAAAGGATAGGAGGGAATAATGTGAATGACCAGAAAACAAGTGCTAGTCATTTGCTGTACGTGTGTTTTTGGATCTATATTTTTAGAACAAATTGCAGCTTGGCGCCTTAAATGGATGCAGTGACACAGTCAAGCTAAAAAATAGTCCTAAATGCCATATCTGTATTTTGTGTAATTATAGATAATTTTGTGTGATATTCCTGAATTTTCATGTGAATATATGAAAGCACAACTGTAGTGCAAATGCCATCCGATTCTAGTCCCCAGCCGGGCCAGAAATTGGAGAGTACACTTACAAGCCGACCTCATATGGCGCTGTGTTTATAAAGTGACCTTTCCTGGCACTGAGAAGTTGCTGGAGAGTTGCAGTTGGACCCTCATTGTCGAAGGCTGGGTGAGGTGAGGTCTGCATAAGGGCTGGGGCCAGGTACGTAAGGGACTCCAGCTCCCTCTCCTTGACCGAATGCACTGTGGGATATTCCCTCTCCCCATGCAATACAAAGTGTGCAGTGGTTTTCACATATATCCCCTCTCGCCTTTCCAAGGGGCAAGTGGCAAATGGTCTTAATTTCCCACAATGCACAAGTGTGTGTGGTGCTTTCCACTAAACCTTCCTTCATCTTGCTCAAGAGCAAGGCGATGTTTAAAAAAAGAGAGAATGTGCCCCCTGCCTGCTGATTGATACCAACTTGCCAATGAAGCTTTATAACAATACAAGAAAATGAAGTAATCATTTCTATATTTTAAATATACTGTTCAAACCCGATACAGTTACAATAAGCTTTTTTAGGTGGATATAATAATGCTTATAGGATACTGACAGAGATCTCTAAAAAGGAGAATGAATGATTTCATAACTAAATGCAGCTATAGATAGCCATGGAATTCACAATTAAGCATGTTTTGCCAACGCCTTCTGTGAAATTACAGTGAGGTCATGAAATATTTCTATTTCTATCTTCATAAAGATGTTCCTTCCTGACTGTTGACCCAAGGTACATTATCAGTGTCTTCATCCAGATGTGGCAACATATGCTTATTTTAGGCTTCACACGTGTACAATCTCATAATATTGAGCTTAAAGGTTGACACGCCTGCATTTCGGATGTGTGACTGGCAAGTAACAGGTCTGATTGCTAGTGCATCTTTATTCCTCCTGTTATTGAATAAGTGAGTCATTTGGCAGTAGTAAGGGCTGTTAATTACTCTGCCAGCAATCTGCGCTATCTGAAATCAAACTAAAAGTTATTATTAGAACCCTATATTGAGCAGTTCTCATATGAGATGACGGAGCTGCATCCATGCAGCAAACCTCAAGGCTTAAAGAACGGATGAAAAGGAAAGTTAGTTTGAAATAACTCTTCAACACATGTTTTTTCACGTTCCAAACAAGCATTTCTGCAAACTTCAAAATACATGGAATGTGAAAGTGCAATGCTCTGCAAAGAGGATTGAAAAGGCAATGCCCTACAAAGAGGTCAGTCCAACAGAAGCCTTTGTACCTCTTTAAAAGCGTGGTATAAAAAATAAAAAAACACTCTTTCAATTATGTTCCGCAGTTCTCAGCATATAAAGTCTGTAAAATATCAATGCCACTTTTCATTCCTGCAAGGTCAATATGCATTATAAAATGCAAAATTTGTTGCAAAAAACTCCTATGCTAAAAATGACCTTTCTCGCTATAATAGTTGTTTCTAAAAGAGTATCCTAACTATAGCAATTAGCCTGGCTTAGGTAGAGAAAGGGACAACCTTTAATGGAACACCAGGTAGACAACATGGTTAGAAGTTCGTCATTTTAACACTAGAATAAGAACTGCACAAATAGTGTTTTCATTGGGCAGTGATTTCACATTAGTAGCCTAACACAACTAACAGCAGAGTTCTAGTGCTTTTTAATGGCCCAGGCTTAGTTTGAGAGTAGAATATGGTTTCAGAAGCATGTTGCTGCCAAACTTAACTTATTGAGGCAGAGTGCATCAATGCATGCCTACACAAGGGAAATGGTGGTGTACTACTCTGCTTATACACCATTCTGCAGAAAAAATACACAAGGCATATGTTAAACAAATCTCTGCCCTTGTTTTACAATGTACTATGTTAAACTGGTCAAAGTGCTGTTTTTTTAAATGGCAGGTATGCCTCTGGTTAGATATAAATTATATGTTGAGGCTTCACATAGCTGTGCAATCTATCAGTCGACCAATAGGACAGGTACCAGACACTTGAGCTATTCCCATGTGACAATTTTCATCACTAAAGAACAAGAGCCACAGCCCTCATCTGTGCTCATTTTTTCTAAAATTACTACCGTGTGGAAAAGTCAGCCCCGATCGCACCCGATGCCCAGGCTGCTGGTGCAGGGCGACTCTTTGTTTCCTTCTTGAGAAGTTACCAAATAAAGAGACGGGCACTGGAAGTAGGAAGACAAGGAAAAAGGTTTATTACTCATGAGGAGAGCCTGTCCTTTGGGACACTCGCATAGTGTCTTCGGGAGGTGCTCTAACAAGTTTCTCTGAGGCTTCGTCTTTTATACACAGGTTTGTGGCACACAGGCATCCTTTATTACAATCAACGCTTTGTATAGTATGAAGGTATTTCAACACGTGGCTACAGTAGGGCCCTTATCCTCCATGCAATAGGAGGGGCTGTCACGCAGCTGAGTGTTCTGCTGATTCCTTTGGAATGTGTGTGCCTGTTCGAGTCTCAGGGGGTGGGGTGGCCATGATCAATAGTAGCTTCTTCCAAGAGAGACGAGTGCATAAAGTAGTGGGCAATAAACTGTATCCTCAGGCTAAGGGATGACCAGTGGTCAGTGCTGACGTTCAGGCTCAGAGGAAGAGGTCATCAAAGGAGGGGTATTCATGGAGGGACAGGAGGTGTTGGTCAGGCGCGGGGTGCGATTCTTAGGGACAGAGTCATGCGGGAGGGGTGGGCTCATGACTCGCGCATGTGGGAGAGGGGCAGCCAGGGTGCATGGGGGAAGCTTGCAGGGTCAGGGAAGGGGCGCTGGCGATCAACCGCAAACTGAGAGACCATGGTGCCTAAAGTGGCTGTCGTGTACGTGTGTGCACGGGTCTATGCTAGTGGGACAACACAGTCAGAGTTTTAACGATATCCATTCTGTTTACACCAAGGGGTACTGTGAACATAAATGAACGCCGCTTATGTACATACACATTGCTATTTTTAACAGTCGCCGCTTTTTACATAAGCACGTTCAATTTCTACACAGTCGATGTGATAGGCAGAATACAACACATGTTAATTTACATCTGTTGGGCTCTTTATACAAGCCTAGAAATCGGCATAATATTTAGTCGGTGTAGAATCAAGAAAAATGTTCCGACACATAAAAATCAAGTTCACATTTTCTCTCTAGTGACATCATATACAGAAAGAACGCTCTGATACCTTCCGGCTTGTCAGTACTATAGGGGATTTTTGAAAAACTAACCACATGAGTGACCGATGAAACATTTCTTAAAAGGCAATACAAAATGGTTGAGGGAGGTATTCAATTTGATACAAGTAATTTTAGTCAAGGGGCGAATAGAAAGTTCTGGAAAAAGGGGGGGGTCTTTGTCGCAATGTCTTTTAACAGAGTCCGTCTTCTTTTGTTGGCGCTGCTGAGCACCGGCGGTGGAGCTATAGGTCCAGCTCGGATTCGTCCTTACACGTTGCAGGGTGCGATCAGTCCTCTGCTGTTAGATCACAGTCCTGTTTCCTAACTCATTTTCTTAGGGGTGCCTTATGCTGGGCACCTGCGTGTCTTTCTTTTTCCGTGACAAAACCCCAGTCCATAGTCAAATTTTGTATGAAAGAGTTTGTTGAATAATCGAGGGAGGAGAGGGCGGAGTGGGGCCAGATCTTCGAACACACCAAGGGAACAAGGGAGCAAAGGACAATGAGCAGGCAGGCCCATCAGTCGGACTCGAAAAGGGACGGGGACTTCAGGCACGAGTGGGTCAGCAAGTCGAGGGCTTCAAGGCAGCCCCTTATTTCTTCATCAGCTGAACTTGAAAGTTGTGCCTCGTCCCGCGTCTCGTTGCTCTGCGGCTCCACCTTTGGTCGTCACACGTGCTCCGTGATCTGTGGCCAGGCTGTGCGTCACGTCCAGCTCCTCTCCTTTGGTGATTGTATCTTTGAATGGGTGAAAAACAAGTTTTTAGAAAAACTGGTCGGGAGAACAGATATACATCTCAATTCCTTCCCTATTCCTGAGTAGGTGGGGGATAGGTTCATCGGTCACAGTCAGAGGTCGTTATTTATGGAGTCTGTAGAAGGACATTGCATATTGAATTCATAGACTTGTTTGGCGTTCATTCGCGACATATGATAAGAGAAATTGAACTTTTGTACACAATGTATTACGTTACAAAAAATTGAGTCCTTATGGAGAGACTCGTTCTTCCCTTTAACCCAAGTATCGACAATATCACATCTCCCTTCGGGGTTGGCTAATTCTTGCAAGCAGGGAAGTTATCATAGGGTTGATCGGGGGCGCGTGGGTGTTTTTGGACAGGGAGCTGGGGTCGATCGGGGGAAGTGGGGTACTCTGGACATCCGCACTTAGGTGCAAGGGGGTGGGGCAATCGGGGCATTGGGGATCGCATTTTCTAACGAGCTGAGAAACAGAAGACCATTGACGTTATAGTTCCCTTATAAAAGGCCAGATTAGGGGACATCCGTCGTCTTACCCGTCCTTTCCTTCATTACCAACTCAGGTTCTATTGTTTGCAGAAGGGAGAGGTAGTAATATGGCAAGTCTCAATCGTTTTGGTCAATTTTGCTGAACACCTTTGCGTTCGAGGAAACCCAATTATGTTTGTGTCGGAGGGACACAACGCCACCATACAAGAAAAAGAGGAAACGGGGGGCTCCTGGAGAGAGGGAGAGAGAGAGAGAGAGAGAGAGAGAGAGAGTGAGAGAGAGAGAGAGAGAGAGAGAGAGAGAGAGAGAGAGAGAGAGAGTCGTACTCTAAACGAACCATTCGGTACACGTATGCCGTGGGGAGAGAGAGAGACGTGTACAATAATGGTCCATTCAGTGCGCACACAACCTAGAACGGCAGGGGTTAAGTAATGCGTAAACACAAGCGGAGGGACGACGTAGATCCATACATCACGTACACACAAACTCAGACGGGGAAGACAGTACAGGTATTACATAAAAAGATCCAAGACAAAACATAAAACAGTTATTGGCCACAATTATCCTTTTCTGTGTGCTGAGCATCTTTATCATCCTAAGCTCTTTTTACCTTTTTCTTATCTTTTATCCGTTGGCTGCCTCTTACTGGTGGCTTTGATTGTACACACTTACGCCTTTGGCAACTGGTCATGAACTAACCTGGTCGGGCTAATGCTCACGGAGGTTTATTCGAGTCATTTTTAGCAAGTGCGTTTCCAGGCTGAGACAACAGTTGGTGTCAATTGGAGAGCAATGGGGCAGCTTTTAGTTATATGCCTATGAGGATACGGAAAAGGAGGTAGTAGGTTTTCAAATATTGGCAATATCCCTAGTCCTCTCGGCGGAGGATACTTGTGTAACCCCCACCTCGAAATACCCTAGACTTTTCGGTTAGGTACTATAATCAGACCCCTTTTCCCGTCTCTTCGTCTGTTGGATCACCATTTTCGTCGGCATTCCGAGGTGACCTGCAGAGAGAGGGAAAAAGGAGGGAAGGGAGAGCAGGCTACATTGATACGCACTTGCGCGCATAAACCCAGAAAGGTTTTTACTTACTGCGTACTCGGCCTATTTCCACAGGATGCAGTCACTGCCAACTGGGGCGTTTAAGCCCAGGTGGACCGTTAGTGTGATTTTTCTTATACAGGTAGCATATAAAATATGGGCTAAATACCTGGATCTTCAGCTGTTGCTTTTGGCTGTATAAAAAGGAAAAAAACACAACTAAAATTCGACCCTTCATATTTGCAATATTTCTACGTGCTATACCTTTTCAACCCTTTATCTAATCGAGCTTAGTCATTCCACCTATATTTCAGTTATATCGAAAAACAGGGATTATTCATTCAAGACTTTATCAATTTACACGGACAACTATAGTTGCTTTCTCAAAAAATCTTTAATAAGAATGTCGGTGCATAAATACGGGCCTACAACCCCGTGGACCGGCCACAGAGCAGGCTGGAGCGGAGTCGGTGGTCGTTTATTTCACAATAAAAGTGCGAAAGGCGCAATAAAATCATGCCGAGACTTCAGTGTGAGCGAGTGTCATAAGTGTTGGGCTTCCAACTTTCAATAATCATGATGTGCAAAACTTTAAACAACAATTCATTGTCCGAATGTTCAATCAATACCCATTTGATGTCAATTCATCGTCTGAACACATAATCAGTACCCATCCAATATCACTTCATTGTCCGAACCTATAACCAGTACCCATCCCATATCAATTCATTTTCCGAACTGACAGTACACATCCCGAATCCATTAATTGTCCGAACATGTAATCAGTACACATCCTATATCAATTCATGTGGTAAAAAAAAACCCTTCATACATATCTCATGACACCAGGGCCGAACAATCGGGGTACAACAAGGAGTTGAAAGTTTCATTTGCATCGGCGCCATTTTGAGTGCAGTCAGGCAGATTCAGGCATAGTCTAAATCTCTACTAACTCATGGTTGGCCCAGAGCTTCCTTTGGCAGTCCAAAGTTCCGTTAAAGGGCAAAAGAAAGGATCGGTGGTTTGAACCATCAGTCAAAAAAAGGGGGAGGGAAGGCAACAATGTTCCTACCGGGTCATACTGTGCTTCCACCGGAACTGATCCGAACTGTGGTCTATAGGACTCTAGTCATTCAAACTGAGGCTGGCGCCAGTATGGGAGCGCCGACGTCCTGCGGCTACATTTCCATCGTTCCGTGGGCAGTCATGGCAGTCACTCCCCATCGGGGGTATTTGCGGGAGTCGGGGACTCCCGCGGCTCCTCTAGAATCTTCAAGGTTGTGGAGAACTATGACGGTGGAGTCAACAAGTGACCGGGCCATTCCTTCATGCTGGGCCCGCTCTTGCCAGGTCGATCGCCATTTTGAGAGTTCGGCAGTTACCGGCGATCGCGGGGTCAAATGAGCGGACGGGCTCCCACCTGCCGGGCGAGGCGTTGCAGCATCGCCACAGTGGAAGAACCCTTTTCCAGGCGCCTGGAGCGCTGAGGGTGCAGTTGGGAAGCCTCCACCTGGGGAGGCGGGAGAGGCCTGTTCGCACCGTCTCTCCCTCCCAGTGCACCCCACGGCGTCTCGCTTGACATTTGTTATGGCCGGACCAGGCGATGAGGACGGGGGGGTCGGTGACATGTGCAAGACATCCCCCCCAGAGTTGTCGCAGCAACTATAGAGGAAAGAAGTGGCGCCTGGCGTGTTGTCGCTGCCTTTACGGAGGAGAAAAGAAAAAATGTCCCGTCCGTCTTTGGGCCGGGCTTCCGGTGGATGTCGGCCGGACGCCCCTTGCTCTGGCCCCATAAACGGGTTCCTTGGCTCATCGGCTGCAGCCGGATCCCATCGGCCCCAGCCCCCCCCCCCGGCCGTTGGTGGCCGGGCCGGGAGAGAGAGTGGGGGGACTACCTGCACCTCTCAAGTGCCACCGCGGCCGGACTGGGAGAGAGAGGGGAGGGTCGAGGACATAGACATTCCCCCCCCCTGCAACTCTCCGGCGTTGTCAAGGCAATCCCCTGGTCGGGTCCCGCTGGCCTCGGCCTCTCCTCCGGCTACACCCTACGTGATGATCTCCTGGCCGACTGTTGGCAGCAGGACCCGCCTTATATGGGTTGCTTCCGGCTGGGCGTAGCCGCAACCCCGCTTTACTTTGGAAGTTTCCAGAGTGGGGGCGGATGTTCTGCTGACTTGCATTTTCCCCAGTTTACCGTTCTTATTTCCAACGTTTTCTTGTTTCTAGGGCATTAATAGGTTTCATCATTACGTATTGTTATCGTTTCTTTGTTTGTTATTTAATAAAAGTTCATGTTCATCAGTGGCCTACTGATTTCGTTCTCCTTATTCTTTTCTTTCCAGGTTGTTTCATGCTAAAGTTTTCTGTTAACAGGTTACAGTGATCACTTCGTTATTAGTGTATATGTCCTTTTCACTAGGGGTGCTCTCTGGTCGGGCCAGATGATCTTCCTCTAGTAAATGGTCCGGGCGAAACTGGCGTATCAATCAGTGGGGAGTAGGTAGGCATGGCAGATTACAACGGGGGACAAAAGGTCCGCATTACCTACCCTTCACTACTTGCAAAATTTTTCCTACGTTTCTCTGCAAACAGGGAATACCTCCAAAAAGAACCAATTCCCAAACAGTCAATGTTCGGGCAAACAATCAATCAATGAGGAACGAAATAGGTACGACGTGTTAAAGGTTTGCGTTACCTACCCTTCACTCTCTGCAAAGGGAGAGAGAATATTCCTATTCTTCCCCGTTTGCAGGCAGAGAAGATTCCTAAGAGAACCAACTTCGAACAATTCAATGCTCGATTCAATCAATCAATCAATGGGGAGAAAAAATAGGCACAACGTGTTAAAGTTTTGCGTTGCCTACCCTTCACTATCTGCAAAGACTAAACAGAGTATGGCGATTCTGTGTTTGTTTGCAAATAGAGAATCTCCCAGAAGCAATCAATAGGTAATACTAGTATTTTCAAACAATCAATCAATCAATTTTGCAATTTGTCGTGTGTCACGACCTTACCCGGACCGCATGGACAGTTTCTCGTCTTCCGCTTCCAGCGCCCGATCGTAGATCACTCGGGAGAGGTCTGCTCGGAATCAGTGAAGTTCAGATGATCGGCTGTCAGACGAGGGTCTATCGGACAGGAGCTCTTCCGATCGTTGCAGTCGTTCACTCTGTCGTCGGGACCTCTCCCACTGGATCCACGTGTCGCTGATGGGCCCCGCGTTTGGGACGCCAATTGTGGAAAAGTCAGCCCCGATCGCACCCGATGCCCATGCTGCTGGTGCAGGGCGACTCTTTGTTTCCTTCTTGAGAAGTTGCCAAATAAAGAGACGGGCACTGGAAGTAGGAAGACAAGGAAAAAGGTTCATTACTCATGAGGAGAGCCTGTCCTTTGGGACACTCGCATAGTGTCTTCGGGAGGTGCTCTAACAAGTTTCTCTGAGGCTTCGTCTTTTATACACAGGTTTGTGGCACACAGGCATCCTTTATTACAATCAACGCTTTGTATAGTATGAAGGTATTTCAACACGTGGCTACAGTAGGGCCCTTATCCTCCATGCAATAGGAGGGGCTGTCACGCAGCTGAGTGTTCTGCTGATTCCTTTGGAATGTGTGTGCCTGTTCGAGTCTCAGGGGGTGGGGTGGCCATGATCAATAGTAGCTTCTTCCAAGAGAGACGAGTGCATAAAGTAGTGGGCAATAAACTGTATCCTCAGGCTAAGGGATGACCAGTGGTCAGTGCTGATGTTCAGGCTCAGAGGAAGAGGTCATCAAAGGAGGGGTATTCATGGAGGGACAGGAGGTGTTGGTCAGGCGCGGGGTGCGATTCTTAGGGACAGAGTCATGCGGGAGGGGTGGGCTCATGACTCGCGCATGTGGGAGAGGGGCAGCCAGGGTGCATGGGGGAAGCTTGCAGGGTCAGGGAAGGGGCGCTGGCGATCAACCGCAAACTGAGAGACCATGGTGCCTAAAGTGGCTGTCGTGTACGTGTGTGCACGGGTCTATGCTAGTGGGACAACACAGTCAGAGTTTTAACGATATCCATTCTGTTTACACCAAGGGGTACTGTGAACATAAATGAACGCCGCTTATGTACATACACATTGCTATTTTTAACAACCGGCCCTCCGTTTAAGGCCTTAGGTACCCACTAAATATATTGAAAACTCGAGTTATTACTTATAAAGTGCAACAAATGCCATAAGGCATGTGGGTGCGGAAGTGACTGACAACAGCAGAGAAGATGATAAGATAATCAATAAAACAGTTATTAACATTGTGGTCCTCTATTTTGCACAGACTGAGTACATTCTAAATAAGGGAGGCAGCAACAGAGAAGAATTTACCAGAGCTATGGCATGGAGGATACAGGCAGGGCTCTTACTATTGAGGAGAAAGTTCTCTCCATGGCATTCCATCAGTGTTTTGTGCTAGGAAAAAAAGCTCCCACTTTGAGAGTGTATTTTCTAAACAAAAGAAATTTGCTGAGTGGGTAATTTAAAATGGCGACCGCTCAGCAATTTAGAAGTACTGTCAAGAGGGAGCTGCTTTGGCGGCTGCCTTCACAGCACAAAAAGGTCAGGCAGGTGGGAATTTTTAAAGAAGGCGATGATCCTCTGCCTGAGTGGCTGATTTATCGTCCATGCCAGATCTGCTGACTACCCAAGAGGTTTTAAATGTCCCCCTAAGCAAAATTTGACGTATATGGTATGTATGGTGATCCTGGGGCATCATCAATATCCATGCATAATCTCAGTGATCTATTGAGCTATCCTTTATGCTGTTATCATAGTGCAAGGACATACACAGAGCTGTTGACTGCATGAAATTGAACAGAATAGATGGGTCCTATCACACTCCCAGCACACACACATCCACACCCCACGCGTCATTCTCTATCTATAACATGTATTGGTATTGTCTGAGCAGAGACACAGATGGAACTTCATTAGAAGCTTTGAGGGCACCAGGTAGGAAAATGATCAATTCAGGTGGGATTTGTTTCCCCAGAGACTTCTATATTGTAAGATATTTACCTGTATTGATGGCATCCTGATAAAAGCACAAAGGCAGATTTGGAGACGAACGCCATGGCTCCAAGTTATGCAGAATTCAGGAGATAATTAGTGCACGTTGCAATTACCGCAATTCTGGTGGGGGGTATTTCATAGATTACAATTAACTTCTCCTGAGTTCCCCATGTGAGAATGAAGCCTAACATCTGAAATCATTGATTACCACTCCAAATACTTCTTGTTTTGGATTTATATGTTAGCAGTTCATCTAGATAGAATTATTTGTGAAATCATTCTGTAGAAAACTGCACAGTGAGGTAATAGATTCATAACTCAGAATTCTGATCTATTTGCAAACATCCTTTTGCGAATGGATCTGAATTTAAAACACAACTTTGAATGAGGGTCTAAGTAATGTCTGTACATTTATAGAAGGCAGCGATACATTATGTCAAAAGATATTTGAATAACTTTGTATTGCCCTTTTGATGGACTCACGGTGCTGCAAGTTACGAGTATGCTGTCTTGTTTTATAGTTATATTCATATAGTGCTTCGTACTCCTAACGACGCACCAAAGCCCATTTGCAGAGGCATAGCACACTACTCTGAGGAGTGCCATAGATTTAACAGAACATGTTTGTCAAGTGGCCTAAATGGGGAGCTTTTTGACGTGAAGTGTTATGCTGTTATTGAGTTTTGTAGCTATGCGTCTGTGTGAATTTGAAGAGAAGATGACAAAGAGATACGTTGCTAATGCATTAGATTCTAATTGAAGGGCAGAGGAAAGAAGTGTGTGAGTGCAGGGTCTGTGCTTGAAGCGTTTTTGTATGTGGATATGGCCGAAATTGCTGTAACTGTCATAAACCGGTGTGTAGCTGTGCCTTCTCCTGGGTGTAGGAGAGACTTGTGAGGACAGACATGGCTACTACACAAGCCAAGTCTTGCGAGCTGTGGAGTGATCTGTGTATGTTCAGATCAAACCACAAAGAATACAGTGCTAAAAAAGTGCACAGCTTTGAAGGGAGCTACAATTGAGCGATGCAAATGCAGGAATTCAGGCAGTTTAGCAGACTGAGACTACATTCATATATATCAACAAAGAGAGAGGAAGGGAAGGTCAGAGACACTCTCTTACACCCCAGTTAAGTATCAGACAACAAAAGAAGAGAGGTCCGGTCATATACAAAGCTACCAAATATATGAGCAAGGAGATAAGTGGTCAATATTAATCACAGGTACTCCATTTGAGTAGGAAAGCCCTCACACACCGACCTAGTCAGTGTCATGCTTCATCATCGGGCCCCACCGAAGAGACCGAGTGTCTCTTCGGTGTGCTGCGACGCCAGAAATACTGCGGAGCTGGTCGTGTGGGGAGGACGTGTTGTGGAGATTGCTAAATTAAAAGTGACTGAGGGTATCGAAAAACTTTTAATGAATGATCCCTAAGACACGAGTAAGTGGTATATGTGTCTGAATTTAAAGGCCAAGGTTTTTAGGATATTGAATAAATTCAGCTAAATACCACAAGTTTATTAAAATCAGTCAACATGTTTCTGCCTTATCTGTGGTATATATTCACCATGGCATTCTTCAGGACTATACCCCGGCGGTATGGACACTCTAATAGTCCACCCTAACCTGGGGACGTGTAAGTGAAAAAAGGAAAAGTGAAAAAAGTGCTTAAAAATTAGAAGAGCAATTGCTCATTCCAAAAAACCCAAAAATTCAAGGGTGTATCAGCACCTGTAAAAGAAAATGACAAAGACAAACAGATAATGACATACATACGATTAGTTTATGTCAGCGTAGTCTTATTATAGTGCTCATAAGATGGTGGCAAACCTTTGTGTGCACACACAATAACTGATATCTTATGCACCATCCAAATAGCCCCTAGGGGTATTATACATGCTAAGAGGTGAAGTGCTAAAGGTGATTAAAAAACTACTATGGTAGTGCTTTGGGATAAAAACACGGTGTGGATTCTCCATGAAGAGGGATCAATTTGACCAAACGGTCGGTGTCCCCTTAGGATGGTAATTATGGAGAAAATCTCACTTTAAAACAGGGCGCTACTAGCACCATGGGTCTCGGGAGGAGGATTGGAGCGCGCTTGGCACATCCTAGGAAAAGAAAGGAGGTACATGTCAACAGAACCCAGCCAACACACAGGTACTTAGCTTATGGTCATTGTGAATGGCGTTCCGCTGGTGATCCAGACTCACGCCCTCTGCGCTCACAACCCGCTTCTCAACCTGCAAGAATCCTCTGAACCGGACCCCGACGATGGAGAGCGGGGCCGGTAAAGGTGTTTAAGAGCGCTTTGCTTCAGTGTGCGCGCTCAATTCCGGGTTGGGCGTGTCCCGCCCAGGTCGAGGCCTGGAACGCATACGCCCACTAAGGCGGGACGCGCCCAGGATCAAGATGAGGCTTGGAATAATGGACCTATCCCTGCGCGATGGCCACAGAAAGGCTGGTGGTTGTCAGGGCAACCGTGGTTGCTCTATGTTTACGGGGAAGGTTCTGGGAGACAGATTTGATAAAAAGGGGGTCGGATTATTTATTATAGTTCGGCGGAAGACCTTAATCCATGAGTGTCAACTGTTAACAATCATTAAGCAAGCAATGCCAGAGCAGAAGACGAGTGTTCCATCATTCTTGATATCAGAGCACCGCTTACAGTGTGGGTGTGAGTAGAAAGTGTCATTGCAGAGTGTCATTGCAGAATTTCACGCACTGTCAAGTCCCTGCGAGGTGAATCGGACCTACAGGGGACAAGATTAAATAATTGCACATTATGTAGAAACCACCTGGTATTTGGTGTTTAGGTGATATTTTTCAGATTGCATATGCGTTATGTTAATGGCTCTCCTTACAGACACATGAAGTCTCTGGGTTCATGAAAGGGCTGAATTCCACGGGACATCGTCATTAAGGCCATTGGTATTTGTCCCCAAACGGTGTACCCAACGCTGTTCTTTTTCGAACAGTCTATTTTGTACGTTTCTTGTGCCTTCCAGAACTTCAATAACAGTCCACCTTATGTCGTTGGTGGTATGATTCTTGTCTAGGAAATGGCGACTCAATTTTGTTGTTATTTTCTTGCACCTTATATTACTCCGGTGCTCACAGATCCGTTGTTTCACTTTTCTGGTGGTCATACCTATGTACCGGAGGTGGCAAGGGCACGTGATCAAATAGACCACGTTGATTGAGTTGCAGTTTGTATGCTCACGTAGGGTCCACACTTTCCCTTCTTCCAGTGTCAGGGTTTTGGTAGCTTGTGTCAAGTGACAGACACTGCAGTCCGAGCAGGGATAGTGTCCGGTGATTTTTGGGAGACCCCATGATGTTGTCACCGATGGTGTCGTGTTTTGTGGTTTCTCTTTTGGGCGGGTATGGACAAGCGCATCTTTTAGACTGCGCCCCTTTTTGAATGAAAAAAGGGGTTTATCCCAGTCCTTTTTAACGGTATGCACAATATTCCAATGTTTGTTTATGCTCTTTTTCATGATATTTGAGAGACTGCTGTAGGTGGTAACACAGGTGAGTGGGATCTGTTCTGGATTGTTTGTTCTTTCTTCAAGGAGGGACTCCCTTGGCTGGTTTCTCGCCCTTTTAAAACCTTTGTTCAAGGTTGGAAGAGGATAGCCTCTGTTTTTTAGTTTTTCGGTTAGATTGGCTGATTGGTCTTTGAAATCTGCGGTCAGGCTACAATTCCTTCGTAGCCTGAGGTACTGCCCGTAAGGGAGATTTTCCTTCAACGGACGTGGGTGAAAGCTGGTAAATTCCAGCAGATTGTTCTTTGCAGTTGGTTTGTTGTGGGTTTTTGTGGCCAGTGTCGTACCACTGATTGAGATGACTACATCTAAGAACACAATTTCTCTTCTGCTTGTGGTATTGGTGAATCTTAGATTGGGGTCCAGGGTGTTGATCCATGCAAGGAAGACTTTCAAGTCATTTTCACTGCCATTCCAAATGATCAGTATGTCGTCAATGTAGCGTTTCCACAAAAGCATTGACGAAAAGAAGATAGCATTTGGTGGGAGGATATGTTTGGCCTCGAAATCTGCCACATACAACCCCGCTACGCTCGGCGCGAAGGTGCTGCCCATGGATGTCCCAGAGCATTGTAAATACAGTTGGTTTTTGAATGAAAAAAAGTTCTCTTTCAGTGCTATAGTCGCACAATCAATAATGAACTTTTTCGGTGTCTGGAATTCCCAATTAATTGAATCAAGGACCTTTTTGAGGACCTCGATTGTGTCATTCTGCGGAATACTAGTATAGAGGCTTTCCACATCTAATGTTACAAGGGTGATAGAGTTTTCAGGGAATGTGATCTCTGTCAGTAGACGCAACAAGCTTTTGGTGTCCTTCAGATAGGTAGGTGTAGACTGTACTAGTGGTTTCAGAAAGTGATCGCAAAATTGCGAAAGCGGCTCAAGAAGCGAACCAATTCCAGAGACGATCGGGCGTCCTGGTGGGGGTAGTTTGTTTTTATGCATTTTCGGCAAAGTATAAAAGTAGGGTGTAATGCTACTCGTATTTTTCAAAAATGCTGCTTCGTTCTTTGATATATGGTTTTGATCCTCTGCTTGCTGTACCAGAGAGCTGATCCTTTTTGTGAGGTCAGGGGTCGGGTCCAATGCCAGTGGTGTATAATTTCTAACATCACTGAGGAGGTTCTCACAGGTGATCTCATAGTCAGTCGTATCTTGGATGACGATCCCTCCGCCTTTATCCGCAGGCTTTATGGTTATGGATGTGTCGTTTTTTAGTTGTTGCAATGCCTCAAATTCGGCAGTGCTAAAATTGCCGAATATTCTCGGGTTCTGGCAGTCTTCTAGATCTTTAAATACGGCTTGTTCAAAAGCAGTTATAGCCGCTGGTATTGTGTGCGAAGGTGGGATGAAGGTGGAGCTGGGTCTTAAGCCCGTGTCACCTTTTCTGACTGATTCCATTGGGTCTGCTTTCCCATCAAAAAACGCTTTTAGTTTTAGTTTGCGAAAAAACCCTGCTAGTTCACAATGCAATTTGAACTTATCTGGTTTGGCTGTAGGGACAAAACCTAGCCCCTTTTCCAAAACTTGGGTCTCCACCGGCGTTAGTATTCTGGTGGATAAGTTAGTCACTAGACTCAAACTCCGCTCGGGCCCGGTTGCTGGTTGCTCCGGGTGTGGTTCGCTACTGAGTCGTCTTCCTGCCAGGTTACTCTGGTGTTCCCTCTCCTCTTGCCTCGGCCTCTCCGGCCGCTCTCTAAAAAAGGCTGTCGGTACTGCTGTTGGAAATTCCCCGGGGGCATGAAGCCCGGGTTCCAGCCCATAAAAGGAAAAGGTGGCTGATGGAAAGCATAGGGGTTTGGGCCCATCCCCATTTGTGGGGGATACCACTGTTGCTGGTTTCCTTGATTTCCATATCCGCTTCTGTTTGTTCTGTTGCCGCGGTTCCCTCTTCTTTTCGTTTGTTTGTTAGAGTTGTTGCTAGAACCACTGCTATTAGATGAGTCGTCATCTGAGTGGTCTGAGTTGTTAGTATTGCGTGCTGGTGGAGTAAATGAGGCCGCAGAGTAGGGATATACTTTCTCGAACTCAAACTTTTTTTGATCTTTTTGAAGTTTTGTCACCTTTGATTGCATCAGATTGTCTTTGTATTCATTCAACTCCTTGTTGAGTTCATCTAGTCGTCTTTTATAGCCGGTGATAGTGGCTTTAAAATGAGACTCTGTTTCTCTAATCTCTACCATAAGGGATTCCGAGAGTCTCAGTGCTGTCTTAATTATCAGAACCATCCAATCGCGTGTGCAATGCCAGGCGATTGAGGCCCAGTCCTTCCGGAATGCGGCATCGTTCAGAAAGATACGTGGGGCATTTGCTACCAAAAGGCCTTTCGGGGCTGTATTGGTCGTTAGATAGCCCTTCAATATTGTGCCATGAAGGACAGTACGTATGTGCTCTTTCTTTTTCTCTGACAGATTGTCCCATTCAGCAGTGTTGGCAATTGCTTGTGATATATGTGGGTCAGCAAAGATTGCTGCATCTGACATCAACTCCTCAATTTCCGCCTCAGAGTATGTTAGACCCAGGTTCGCCATAGTGAGATTTTGGACTTAAAAGAACACTGCTGAATGGGACAATCTGTCAGAGAAAAAGAAAGAGCACATACGTACTGTCCTTCATGGCACAATATTGAAGGGCTATCTAACGACCAATACAGCCCCGAAAGGCCTTTTGGTAGCAAATGCCCCACGTATCTTTCTGAACGATGCCGCATTCCGGAAGGACTGGGCCTCAATCGCCTGGCATTGCACACGCGATTGGATGGTTCTGATAATTAAGACAGCACTGAGACTCTCGGAATCCCTTATGGTAGAGATTAGAGAAACAGAGTCTCATTTTAAAGCCACTATCACCGGCTATAAAAGACGACTAGATGAACTCAACAAGGAGTTGAATGAATACAAAGACAATCTGATGCAATCAAAGGTGACAAAACTTCAAAAAGATCAAAAAAAGTTTGAGTTCGAGAAAGTATATCCCTACTCTGCGGCCTCATTTACTCCACCAGCACGCAATACTAACAACTCAGACCACTCAGATGACGACTCATCTAATAGCAGTGGTTCTAGCAACAACTCTAACAAACAAACGAAAAGAAGAGGGAACCGCGGCAACAGAACAAACAGAAGCGGATATGGAAATCAAGGAAACCAGCAACAGTGGTATCCCCCACAAATGGGGATGGGCCCAAACCCCTATGCTTTCCATCAGCCACCTTTTCCTTTTATGGGCTGGAACCCGGGCTTCATGCCCCCGGGGAATTTCCAACAGCAGTACCGACAGCCTTTTTTAGAGAGCGGCCGGAGAGGCCGAGGCAAGAGGAGAGGGAACACCAGAGTAACCTGGCAGGAAGACGACTCAGTAGCGAACCACACCCGGAGCAACCAGCAACCGGGCCCGAGCGGAGTTTGAGTCTAGTGACTAACTTATCCACCAGAATACTAACGCCGGTGGAGACCCAAGTTTTGGAAAAGGGGCTAGGTTTTGTCCCTACAGCCAAACCAGATAAGTTCAAATTGCATTGTGAACTAGCAGGGTTTTTTCGCAAACTAAAACTAAAAGCGTTTTTTGATGGGAAAGCAGACCCAATGGAATCAGTCAGAAAAGGTGACACAGGCTTAAGACCCAGCTCCACCTTCATCCCACCTTCGCACACAATACCAGCGGCTATAACTGCTTTTGAACAAGCCGTATTTAAAGATCTAGAAGACTGCCAGAACCCGAGAATATTCGGCAATTTTAGCACTGCCGAATTTGAGGCATTGCAACAACTAAAAAACGACACATCCATAACCATAAAGCCTGCGGATAAAGGCGGAGGGATCGTCATCCAAGATACGACTGACTATGAGATCACCTGTGAGAACCTCCTCAGTGATGTTAGAAATTATACACCACTGGCATTGGACCCGACCCCTGACCTCACAAAAAGGATCAGCTCTCTGGTACAGCAAGCAGAGGATCAAAACCATATATCAAAGAACGAAGCAGCATTTTTGAAAAATACGAGTAGCATTACACCCTACTTTTATACTTTGCCGAAAATGCATAAAAACAAACTACCCCCACCAGGACGCCCGATCGTCTCTGGAATTGGTTCGCTTCTTGAGCCGCTTTCGCAATTTTGCGATCACTTTCTGAAACCACTAGTACAGTCTACACCTACCTATCTGAAGGACACCAAAAGCTTGTTGCGTCTACTGACAGAGATCACATTCCCTGAAAACTCTATCACCCTTGTAACATTAGATGTGGAAAGCCTCTATACTAGTATTCCGCAGAATGACACAATCGAGGTCCTCAAAAAGGTCCTTGATTCAATTAATTGGGAATTCCAGACACCGAAAAAGTTCATTATTGATTGTGCGACTATAGCACTGAAAGAGAACTTTTTTTCATTCAAAAACCAACTGTATTTACAATGCTCTGGGACATCCATGGGCAGCACCTTCGCGCCGAGCGTAGCGGGGTTGTATGTGGCAGATTTCGAGGCCAAACATATCCTCCCACCAAATGCTATCTTCTTTTCGTCAATGCTTTTGTGGAAACGCTACATTGACGACATACTGATCATTTGGAATGGCAGTGAAAATGACTTGAAAGTCTTCCTTGCATGGATCAACACCCTGGACCCCAATCTAAGATTCACCAATTCCACAAGCAGAAGAGAAATTGTGTTCTTAGATGTAGTCATCTCAATCAGTGGTACGACACTGGCCACAAAAACCCACAACAAACCAACTGCAAAGAACAATCTGCTGGAATTTACCAGCTTTCACCCACGTCCGTTGAAGGAAAATCTCCCTTACGGGCAGTACCTCAGGCTACGAAGGAATTGTAGCCTGACCGCAGATTTCAAAGACCAATCAGCCAATCTAACCGAAAAACTAAAAAACAGAGGCTATCCTCTTCCAACCTTGAACAAAGGTTTTAAAAGGGCGAGAAACCAGCCAAGGGAGTCCCTCCTTGAAGAAAGAACAAACAATCCAGAACAGATCCCACTCACCTGTGTTACCACCTACAGCAGTCTCTCAAATATCATGAAAAAGAGCATAAACAAACATTGGAATATTGTGCATACCGTTATAAAGGACTGGGATAAACCCCTTTTTTCATTCAAAAAGGGGCGCAGTCTAAAAGATGCGCTTGTCCATACCCGCCCAAAAGAGAAACCACAAAACACGACACCATCGGTGACAACATCATGGGGTCTCCCAAAAATCACCGGACACTATCCCTGCTCGGACTGCAGTGTCTGTCACTTGACACAAGCTACCAAAACCCTGACACTGGAAGAAGGGAAAGTGTGGACCCTACGTGAGCATACAAACTGCAACTCAATCAACGTGGTCTATTTGATCACGTGCCCTTGCCACCTCCGGTACATAGGTATGACCACCAGAAAAGTGAAACAACGGATCTGTGAGCACCGGAGTAATATAAGGTGCAAGAAAATAACAACAAAATTGAGTCGCCATTTCCTAGACAAGAATCATACCACCAACGACATAAGGTGGACTGTTATTGAAGTTCTGGAAGGCACAAGAAACGTACAAAATAGACTGTTCAAAAAAGAACAGCGTTGGGTACACCGTTTGGGGACAAATACCAATGGCCTTAATGACGATGTCCCGTGGAATTCAGCCCTTTCATGAACCCAGAGACTTCATGTGTCTGTAAGGAGAGCCATTAACATAACGCATATGCAATCTGAAAAATATCACCTAAACACCAAATACCAGGTGGTTTCTACATAATGTGCAATTATTTAATCTTGTCCCCTGTAGGTCCGATTCACCTCGCAGGGACTTGACAGTGCGTGAAATTCTGCAATGACACTCTGCAATGACACTTTCTACTCACACCCACACTGTAAGCGGTGCTCTGATATCAAGAATGATGGAACACTCGTCTTCTGCTCTGGCATTGCTTGCTTAATGATTGTTAACAGTTGACACTCATGGATTAAGGTCTTCCGCCGAACTATAATAAATAATCCGACCCCCTTTTTATCAAATCTGTCTCCCAGAACCTTCCCCGTAAACATAGAGCAACCACGGTTGCCCTGACAACCACCAGCCTTTCTGTGGCCATCGCGCAGGGATAGGTCCATTATTCCAAGCCTCGTCTTGATCCTGGGCGCGTCCCGCCTTAGTGGGCGTATGCGTTCCAGGCCTCGACCTGGGCGGGACACGCCCAACCCGGAATCGAGCGCGCACACTGAAGCAAAGCGCTCTTAAACACCTTTACCGGCCCCGCTCTCCATCGTCGGGGTCCGGTTCAGAGGATTCTTGCAGGTTGAGAAGCGGGTTGTGAGCGCAGAGGGCGTGAGTCTGGATCACCAGCGGAACGCCATTCACAATGACCATAAGCTAAGTACCTGTGTGTTGGCTGGGTTCTGTTGACATGTACCTCCTTTCTTTTCCTAGGATGTGCCAAGCGCGCTCCAATCCTCCTCCCGAGACCCATGGTGCTAGTAGCGCCCTGTTTTAAAGTGAGATTTTCTCCATAATTACCATCCTAAGGGGACACCGACCGTTTGGTCAAATTGATCCCTCTTCATGGAGAATCCACACCGTGTTTTTATCTCAAAGCACTACCATAGTAGTTTTTTAATCACCTTTAGCACTTCACCTCTTAGCATGTATAATACCCCTAGGGGCTATTTGGATGGTGCATAAGATATCAGTTATTGTGTGTGCACACAAAGGTTTGCCACCATCTTATGAGCACTATAATAAGACTACGCTGACATAAACTAATCGTATGTATGTCATTATCTGTTTGTCTTTGTCATTTTCTTTTACAGGTGCTGATACACCCTTGAATTTTTGGGTTTTTTGGAATGAGCAATTGCTCTTCTAATTTTTAAGCACTTTTTTCACTTTTCCTTTTTTCACTTACACGTCCCCAGGTTAGGGTGGACTATTAGAGTGTCCATACCGCCGGGGTATAGTCCTGAAGAATGCCATGGTGAATATATACCACAGATAAGGCAGAAACATGTTGACTGATTTTAATAAACTTGTGGTATTTAGCTGAATTTATTCAATATCCTAAAAACCTTGGCCTTTAAATTCAGACACATATACCACTTACTCGTGTCTTAGGGATCATTCATTAAAAGTTTTTCGATACCCTCAGTCACTTTTAATTTAGCAATCTCCACAACACGTCCTCCCCACACGACCAGCTCCGCAGTATTTCTGGCGTCGCAGCACACCGAAGAGACACTCGGTCTCTTCGGTGGGGCCCGATGATGAAGCATGACACTGACTAGGTCGGTGTGTGAGGGCTTTCCTACTCAAATGGAGTACCTGTGATTAATATTGACCACTTATCTCCTTGCTCATATATTTGGTAGCTTTGTATATGACCGGACCTCTCTTCTTTTGTTGTCTGAGACTACATTCATTCAACCCTAAAACGGCCTTTGTGGAAGCAAAAAGCCATACAAACTTCACAGTACAACATGGCCTTTAACACCCACAATAAACTTTGCTTACAGTAACCTGTAACCAAATGTCTCCTTTTGTACGATTGTCTCTATTTTGTCTGGTCTGATGCTGCTGTTTCTTGATCCTGCACATTGGTAGCCAAGCACCAGTGCATGTGCTCCAACCCCTAAAACATATCAAAATTGGCTACACTCCTGATTGCCATATTTCACTTACCAATAAGTCCATAGTATGTGGTAGAAAAGTGTAACCAGGGCCTGTAACTTAAATGTCACTAGTGGACTGCAGCACATATTGTGAAACCACTAAAGTTACAAGGCAAAACATGTCTCGGGCCTGCCTCAGTAGCCTGGTTATGCAGTTTCAAAACAACCGATTCGACCTGGCAAAATGAACCTTTTCTTTCTAATACATATACAGCACCCCTAAAGTAGGCAATAGATGCCCACAGGGCAGGGTGCATGGTATTTAAAATGTAGGATATGTATAATCTTTGTTTTGAATGTACTAGCAGTGAAAAACCTTGAAAGTCATTTTTCACTGTGTGAAAGCTGACTTCCACAGTACTGGTTTCATGATAACACCTTATATGACTAACTTCAGTTTGGGAGTAGCTAGAAAAATGATGCAATGACTCATTTGAATAGTATTTTAAAATTCCACTTAATGGTCAAGTCATATTTTATAATAATATTTAGAAAAATGAAAGTTTTAGAAAGTTGTCATTTTCATTCCTGAGCTAAATATGCCTTTCTGCCAGAGTTCACTGTTACCCAGGAGCTGAATGATTCCTAGATTAGGACCTTCCCCAGGCTGTGGCCTGGAACTTAATTGACTTTAAAGAATGCATAGCCTGTCACAGGCTCACACCTTGGCCTACCCCCTTTATTTACCTGCTAGCCAGTTAAGCACCAAGTCCTTTGGGAGAAAAGCTGCCCCCAAAAACGGATTTGAGTGACCACAAGGGAGGGTTTGTAAGTAAGGAGAGAAAAACATTGACTGGCAGAACAGAGGATGTTATGCTCTCCCCATGTCTTGTCTACGGTTTGGGAATGGTTTGTGGAAGGGCTCCGGCTTCAATACAACCTTTTCCCACAGTGATTTTATCTGCTGGATTCTCCAGCTGGTAAATGGAATTTGTTGCTCATGCACCCAGTAAAGTCAGGGGAGTTATATATTTGTGTGGAATGGAACGGTTTCCAATTAGGATCATCTTATATGAGCACCATTTAAGTGGGCTGATTAGGAGAAAGAGTGTGACACCATCCAGCATTTGAAGCAATGATAAAGCAAAGCATTTTTTGCCTGTAAATGGTTATTGGATGGCCTCATTGGTTGTGGGTGTTATCTATTGGGAGCAATGTTCCCTTTACTTTACAAAATCCATTTCCCATACCTTTGGACGAAAATCGACTGTTTCAGAATGAATAAGGTAAACATTCAGGTCCTTCTGTCTAAATGAAGAAGCAAAAGTAGGAATAGGCCTTCTCAGGAGAATGCCTGCTACGTGAAAGAAAAGTAAATGTGTGCAACTGATTAATCAATCTAAAGGCTTTTTGGGAGCCAGTATATGGCTTTAATTGAGTCAGTCATTAGAGGCTTCCTGGTGACAAAGATTTAGTTTTTTTCAGAGGTCACATAAGGGTGTCATCATCACCAGAGTCCTGGGGTATCTCCTTGTAGTCATCTCCTTTTGTTTGCTTTGTTCACCCTAGGTTGGCAGGGTATGCCCAGACGTGGGTCTCTTGCTCACTTTGCCTCTGGATACAAGCTAGCCTGGCTGATGAAGGGTGTTACCCTGAAACCGGTCCCAGGATGCTTGTTTAGAGAAGACTTGGCTTGGCAGTTCGGACTGGACTGTTCACATGAGGCACAGGGTTAAGACTGATTTGCATATGCTGGGTCTGAACTGAGGTGGTGAAGTGAGCTAAAGAACGATGATGGATTCAACTCTGTGACTGGGGGTTAGTGTCCGAAAAGAGTCAGCGCTCCATCCAACATCTCCTTTTGTTTTCTTTGTATCTCCTTGTAATGAAATGGAAACTGTCAGAAAAAGATTTGCAATAGGTGCAATATGATTATGTATTACTAAAAAGATATATGTTTAACACACTTATTTTATCCTAAACACGAAATCTCTTTGCACATTTTGTGGGAATCTATCATACCATCGGTAACACTATTTCAAAATAAAGATTTACGTATTCACTGTGCTTTCTTAGGCAGGCTGGTACCTCATAACACTATAAATAAGCATGACACTATTCCCCAGTGCATCAACCAGGATTCAGTTCTATGAATGCCTGATTGCACACACAGACATCTGCAGTGTACTCACTAACCAACTGAGCTTTCATGACATAAATTAAGAAATGTTTTCTACCAATGACTGTAGCTTGCATTTATTTTTCATTTAAGTTATGGGTTTTATATTCTAGCAATATAGTTTCCCAACAATTTGTTCTTTTTTATGTGCTTCAGGCACATCCCAAACTCCCTTACCCTCCTCTATTGCACTCAGGATCATGGTATCTATATGCACTTCTTTCTCTGGATGGGATGTAAAATACTTTGTAAGAGGCTATTATTGAGACCCTATCAGTCCAGCACACATCAGCTAAACAATTGTGTGGTCCTGGCATCTGCAGCATCCTGGGCTACGCCACACGACAGGGGTAGGGGGATGGGGACCAACGAATGAAGCACTTTTTGCCCACCGGATGTTGACGTGCCTGCTTCACTGAGACATTGAGGGAATATTCAAAAAACTAACAACACTGTCACAATTTTTGCAAATATTTAATACATGCTGGTCAAGGCAAAATGTTTGAAAGAACAAAATTAACTTTAGCCGTTGGTAAATCAGCAGCATGCTTTCTATAGTCTTCTTTGTAAGAATTGTTAGTAAAGAAAGGGTCGCCCTGTAGGCTGTTGCCCCTGTCCTCATTTTGAATGGCAATTGTGCCTTATATTGGACAAAAATGGCAGAGAAAGGGCTGTGATGACAGGCAAACACACACAATGCTTGCAATTTACACCCAGGCAGAGGTGACTGAGTTTCCTCCTTCGAACAACGGATGATTGTTCCCAGCAGGTCCAAGAGGATGTAAGATCTCCCACACAATGGTGAATGGCGGTCAGTGCTGCTCCTGCAGGGACGTCAACAAACATTGAAAGCTGCAGAGGACTCCTCTGACGGAAGGGTTTCTAGAAACTTGTTTGGAGCTGATAAGTTCACCACGTCACCAACCTGCAGTAGCGACCTAGATCTGAGGACGGTGCTGTTATTTATCAACCATACATCTTACAATAAATTCCAGATTTTTAATGCTATGCACTCTTTGCCAGTTTAAATTGGCTTTTGCTTACAACTGTCTCTTACAGTCATTTTGTGTTCTGCGCATTGTTCGCCTTTATTTCACCGCAACTGTCAAGCATTGCATTTCTCAACGTGTTTGCATCCTTTTTATGTATTGAATAAATGCAGATGTACAGAGTGCCCTATGCTAATTATTGACTTTGTTGAGCATGGGGAGGGGCCATGACTCACGAGAGGTGAGTGAGACGTTTGTGTGCATGCATGCATGTGTAACTTAAACACTGACAGGGAGCCCAAACCACTAATAGGCAGTAGGAACATATGTATTACTCATCAGTGTCACTCACAATGTAGATATCCGACTCTCTGTCCGTTAATATTACCTTTTGTTACTGAGTGTCTGCACACAGTACTCAGCAGGTATGTCTCCTTTTCTACCCACTCTTCCAACCAGAAGAATATCCACAGATCCATACAAAAATCCCACACACCCATTCCACCCTTCTAGAACCCGTGTCACTCATTCATACAGAAACAACCAAACCATCCATCCAGGACCTAACTCACCCCTCCCTATAGGCACCCACTCACTATTCCATCTAAAAGCAACTCACCCATCAATTTAGAAACAAGCTCTCCGTGTTCTAGAAGGTATCACACAAATTCATTTAGAAATTCAATCTATCATCCATAGTTCTGTGTAGTTCATCCATCCAACCATCCATGAAGAAATCCAAGTCTTCATCTAAACAGAAACAAGCCCATCTCACCCATGTAGAAACCCAAATGCCAACCCATCTTGAAACCTACTCACCTATCTATCTAGAAACCAGCTCACTCATCAAGCCCCATCCATCTAGAAATCAACTTGAAGTCCATCTTCAAACTCGTCGAACACCCATCTACATGCAGTTCAAGTAGTCGCCCACACACCAATCTAGACACATAAGCACCCATTCACAAAGAAAGCCCACCAACATATTGACAAAGTTAGCCAATTACAGACCCAACTTTAATCCAAGTCACCCACCCATCTAGAAGTCCAGCCACACATCAAAATAAAAACACGCACCACTCATTGTTAAATCAGTTCACCTATTCATCTATAAACTCATCCAGTCATTCATCTATTCGTTCCATCCATCCATCATTCCATCCCACTCTTTCAATGAAGCAGACTTATTGAACATATTCCATAAACTGTGCACGTGTGCAAACATCAGTAAATTTAGTGTGCACCGTTTTAGTGCTTTTTTAGCATTCAACTGAGCACATATATTCCGCCCTAATATATATCAAAAGAGCTTGTTTGTATCAGTGCAACATTTGGAGGAAATAGATCTTGAAGCAACTACTAAGCACAAACGACAAACTTCGGCTTATGGAGTTTTTATCAATGAAAAGCTTGACTCGCAAACAACCATTAATAAAAATATGAGGCAAACCTATACTGCACTTTATATTCTGCTTTCATAATAAGAATAGCAAACTGTTTTGCCTCAACTTAATCATTACCAATGAAATGAAGGGGGCTAGCTGTATGTGTGACATTTCTTATTAAGAAAACGAAGCACAACTATAATACTTGATTTTTTAACCCTTCCAACTTCAAAAATCTTCATGCTAAATGTAGTGCCATTCTCTACTATAGAAGTAGGAAAATGGTGTTGGCCAGCGGTTGCTGATTTTCAAGCCAGTGTAAAGTTTATGTGATATACCGGAGAATTTCAATGACAATAACAAACAAAAAAACTACAATTTTACTATACCAATTGCACGATACTCATGTTATCTTCTTTGCTCAACAACAGTTCGCTATAAACTTACGGCCAACAGGTGTCAGATTAGCGTCACTGAACACTCATTGATTGCATTTTAACTTAAAATATGCACATATTTTCTGCACAAACAATAATGTCAATATAATCGTCGCTGATTTTCACATGAATCAGTCTGATGGATGGCTAGTGTCATTTTAAAGACTCTTCGGTCATTCTCTCATGACAGATTGGTGCAGAGTGGCTCCTTTCCTATGCACGATCTGTATCAGGAATTTGATTAGTACTTCTGCATGTGCATATTATCCATCATGAATGTATAATGTAGAAGGTCCATCAAAGGGAATTATCCTGAGAAGTGAGACATGTACTTGTTCAACCAATTTCAGATATAATCTTATCTGCAGTTCCACGAGGGCTGCAGCATGTTGGTGAGCTTTGCGATATAACACTTTAATTATGGATGTTCAGCACTAGTCAGATAGGTGAAGTATTGTGTTTCCACAATGCGTTTGCTTTCATGTTCAGGTACATAGCCTGATCAGTAAATGACAAGCTCCTTCTGTCGAACGTCACTTCACCACAAAAAACATAATCATTGTGGTCTAACAGAGGTCATGGAAAACGTGTAAATACTAGACTTATTGGATCAGCTGAGCGGGCACAAGAAGCAGGCCCAAGCATCTCCATGAGGGCCTGGGCTGACTCCACTTCTACATTTTATTTTCACACAGGGTTAAAAGCTTTAGTTTGACAAAACATGTTTCCAAATATGTTGGCTAGGAATCAGTTATGCGCCTATATGAAATGTGTGTGCTGTTGCATTATTCCTTCTTTTATTATATGGGTTTTCTTAAGATTTCTGAAGCCATTCCACCTTTAAAGCGGACCAGTATACCTAATCCAGCCCAGTATGTTCTCCTAAGAATGTGATTTTTGAGGGGAACATCCTTTACGACGCGGATGTTACCCCGCGCTACCATTACGACGCGTCTCTTACAACGCAAGTCGTAACCACGACTTGCGCTGGAGGGCGCTCAAGGACAAGGAATAGTTAATTTACTATTCCAACACCTTCCCTACTATCCACGGGGACTGGTGTTGGGATAGTAAATTAAACTATTCCTAAGCGCAAGTCGTGGTAACGACTTGCGTTGTAAAACACGCGTTGTAACGGTACACGTGGTAATAGCCCGCGTCGTACCGTCATACATCCGATTTTTGATGCAGGGACCACTCACTTTACATTTAAATAGTATGAGCTCCTGCAGTAGGTGTTTGGTGAATTGCATGCAACTGATTATTAGCAGATGAAAGGATGCTTTGAAAACAAAACATTGCTGTTTGTTAAGGAACACTGAGGTTTCCACTGAATCAAACCTGAGAAGACAATGAACTGCCATTGACCAGTGTGAAAACGTGTTACTTCTAAGACGGATCTTCCAGCTTCTTGCTTCCGTGAACACTAACATCTTTATGTGATGGAGTGACAGCAGTAACTTTTTTCATATAGCGTTTTTACTGCATTTCTGTCTTTTCTAAGTTCTGACAATGAAAGTGGTTACTAGTATCCAACTTACTGTCACTGAATTTACCCACCAAGTAAGGATGGTAGGCTCATAACGTCTTGCTAGGTTCTGAATTCATGACTTGCAGATCCTGTATTTACAGTGGAAAAGTACAACTCACTCAGACATCCTCCCCAGTTAGACTCAACGATTTAATTAATCAAGAGTGCTAAATATATGCAAGTGGTTCAGCTAATCATCTTTCTTCAGTGATAGCCAGTTCTTCTGGATGATTAAGCTGTTTCTCTAAATAATGATAAAGTATGTACTAAATATGCTGTTCATATTCATGCTCCAATTATAATGTTCTACTTAAATACGTTTCTTCAGTAAACAAAAGCCCTTTCCCAATAAACACGGAGACTGTTTATTGCTTTGTATACTCATCATCACGTAGGTGTATGATGTTTTGGCATGTGAATGGTGTTTTATAACTCCTAAAGCACTACCGCCCTCATTTATAGCAATTTGGCATAGGGTGGCTTGCTGTGCTGCCCTACGCCAAAGTAATAGGGCAGGAATGCATCACATGTTTTGCAATACAGTGCATTCCTGTCCTTTTCCTCTGCGCTGGCGATGTTTCGGCAGCCTAGTGCCAATGCAGGCACCCTTGAAGCAGCGTATCTAAGAAATACGGTGCATGCCTGACCTTTTACCTGTGCTGTCGCAATCTCAGCATTCTAGCACCAATGTAGGCACCCTTGCATCATGGTGCGAGAGTTCCTCTGTTGTATGCAGGATTGTTTTTGTGCAGGATGGGGCACGGACCTGAACAAAAACAATCCTAAGAGGTGTTCTCCTCTATCTGTGCTGCAGGATGCAACACACATAAGAAGGGGAAAAACAAGGAGAAATAAACATATTTTTCCTCCTTAATCCTCACCTAGGGAGGCATACGGCTTTAGCACTTTCCCACTTGAACATGATTTTGCAAATCTGGGTAGCATCAAATTCCATGGGAGTTCTTTGAAAAACCCACTGCAATGCCCATGAAACAACTCCCAGACAGAGAGTAAGGTGATGCAGCGATTTGTGATTTGTTGCCTTACTCATGATTTATGAGGACCCTTAAAGCCCTGAGGGAGTCTTTGAGTGGCTTCATAAATTGGACTGGGGGCCCTGCATCACATTTACATAGTGCAAAAGGGATGCAGGACTGTCATAAATATGCCCCTATGTGTGCAGCAAAATGCAGTACATATAGAAAGAGGAAAAAGCAGGAAGAAATAAGGATATTTCTCCCTGTTCTGCCTCACCTCAGAAGTCGTAAGGATTTAGTGCTTCCCCAGGAGAGAATGAGCTTGTAAATCTGGGACAGCATCAAAATCCATGGAAGTTATGAGGGAAAACCCACCGCAACACCCATGAAATGCTTACCAAGCACAGAGTAAGACAACACAGCGATTTGTGCTGCCTTGCATTACTCCATATCTATGGAGCCGTCCAAAGCAATACATAGTGGCTTTCAGTGGCCTCATAGACATGATTTTGTAATCGGCGCTGATGGAGTGTCATAAAGAGTGATGCTTCAGCGACGCCGGGGGCTCCTAAATAAGCCTCTCCATTTTATTAGATAATGCAAAAAGGTGTGTTGTTCCTGGATTTTTTTTGCACTTGTCATTTTCACCCAAAGTGTTCTCTAAGCATATGTATGGCTACTTTGTTACTGTATGTCGTTATATGCATACCAGCAGTAACCTGAGCACTTGAAAAAATAGCTCAAATACTGTGACATTAATAATGTTTGCACAGATTTGAACACTGAGATTGAGAAGCAACGCATAGATTAATACAACTCATGTAACATCAAGTCCACTAACGAGAACAATTGCATAATTATGGACAAATATTCTTAAAGAGGCTCTTTATTATTCTTTTTTTCAATTTTTTTGAACTATTGGGACCATAACGCTGTGTTGACTGTGGCTCGAGATAAGGGTATGTCCAGTTAAAAACTTCAAGGTGGTGTTTTTCCTGGAATACAAGCTGGCGGTCCAGCACCTAAGGGCTTCCTTTCTAAAGGTCACACAGCAGCTGTGTGAAATAGGCCTCAGGTATACTCTTCTTTTCGAAGCCAAACTGTGGATATTCAATGGTCAGCATACTGTTTTTTTCAGCAGGTGGAGGCCAGGGTGGAGTCTTATACAGGCCACTCCTGTAGCCTCGCACCATCACCTCTCTCAGCACAGCCGAAGATGATCCACATTATGAAGATTGTCTGCTGTCTGTGCCGCTGGCACTCAAAAGGGTGGGGCCTACTGCACAATGCTGAAAGGAGCACACTGATCTGTTACAGCTGCGGCCTCTCTTCAGAGGTTTTTCTTGATACCTCACCTCCTGGCATCTGACTCGACTGCTACTGGTGATGATAGGCCATCTGAGAATGCGGGGTTTGATACCTCTAAGCCCCTGTGAACACAGCTCAGTCTCTAGCTGATTTGGCGTAGACTTGTGCTCTGCAAAGCTCCAACTGGGTCTGCACCACTGTGACCTTTCCTTTGCTGTACTCATTGCCTTTGTTAATGTTGACTTTATATGTAAACTCATGATTATACCCCTCGTAATTCTTTTGATCATTGTTAGGATCCCTGGCCTGCTTACAACTCTATCTCTGTCTGCGAGGCTGGGGCCACACTGGTGTCTCTGTACCTACTCTGATAGCAATTTTGCTTGGGTGTTATGATGGTTATTGTGCCTCTTCCCTCCCCCACCCACTGTTTGGTGTCCTTATGGCGGCTACTACTTATAAATTCCTTACTTGGATTGTCCAAAGAATGAACTAGGTGCACAAATGATATAGAAGTCATGATGCCTTGCTTTGCTTCGGGGGTGCATGTGGCCCTCTTCCAGGAGATGCATTTGTTGGAGACAGAGGTTGCTAAATTGCAATCCAATTGGAGGGGTTGTGTGCTTGGTACCGGCTATTCGGCCTACTCAGAGGGGTGGTAATCTAGATTAGGACAGGGACTCACTTTACAGTAGACAGGACATTTGAGGGTGCAGACAGCCAAATCCTGGTGGTCAGGGGAACCCTCAATGGGAGGCTGCTGAATGTCGGGTGGTGTATGAGCCACATTCAGACCATTTGTCCTTTTGGTCTCTAGTTTAGTTATCGCTGCCAATGTTGACTGGTAGGCTGTCCCCTGGATCATTGGTGTAGAGGTCCATATGATCCTTGATGCCTCCTTGGATTGATCCATACCCCAGCTGCCTCAACCCTCCATGTTGATAAATGCTGTTCATCTGCACAGTTGGCTCACCCACTGGTCCTTGGATAACACTTGGGGACATATTCTCAAGGACTTATCGCCAAGTTATCAGCACTTTATTGCAGCCAAAGTGGCAATAAATGTATCGCCCCATTCACAAGCTGGTGTTAACAGCCCATATCACCAGTTTACCTGCGATAGCAGCCGCAAAAAACATCGCCACAGATGACCCCGCAACTATCGCTAATAAGATGCAGAATAGGCATTCCCGTGCCAAAAGCCATGGCAACACCATTCCGCAAAATTCTCAACGACCAGCCAGACCGGCGATAAGAACTCAAAGCAGGCGATAAGGCATGTTAGCAGCAGGAAATTACCACCTGCTCTGACTTGGTGTAAAGTCGGACAACAGCCTGCAACACAAAAGGGAGCCCAGCCCAGAGCTTCACTTGAGGGCAACAGATGCCATGGAGCCAACGATCATGCAATTGGGAGCCCCAACAGGGCCACAACACCCACCGCCACCACCCTCAGGACCCCCCCTCCCCGGGCACCCACCCCCGAGACATGGCACATCAACTACATGAAGCATGTGTCAAATAATCAGCCTGATGTCGCACAATCACATTCGGTGACATGCTTGTGTTGTCACAAAAATGAGCATCACACATTCACCTTTGAATTAAAAACCGAATATTTATTCAAATAAACACAAACACAGAAATAAATACACATGGCATCTCTCCTCAGGACAATCTGTAGGTCACAGCCTGCAAGATAAAAACCCAGATGAGAAGGTGTGACTTGCGCTCATCAAAGGACAGAGAGAGAGTGAATGAGAGAGAGAGTGAGAAAGTGTCACCTCCAAAACAAAAAGCCTCATACAGATACCTGCACATCATGTAAAACGGAACAGAGGTAATGTTGGAAGGAAGGCACAGAGTACATTAAAAACATGGAAACATTACTGCTTTTAAATTACTAAATGGCAGAGTAGTGATGTCAAGCAATGCCAGGGAACGTTGTACTACATAAAATTAAGTAAACACATGTAGAGTTGAAAAGGGGCCTTTTTGCACCACAAAGGGGACTTTGCTCCATTTTTCCTCAGATTGCATCAAGGGGAAATTACTGGGCTGTTACTTGGATTAACCACTGCAAACACTCACTTTTGAAGCAGAAACTGGTCTACTAAGATAGCTTTACTGTGCTATTGGTCAAAAAGATATTGACAAAGTGAAATGTTTTCATTTTCCAAAATACCTAAGCATTGCATGTGTGCTGACATTCCCAGCACACATCCAGGACATGAGATCATACTGAGTTTGGCGAGGCAAAGGGATTTGTACTGGAAGGGTTGCTTCTAGTACAACGCCTATGCTAAAAAAGAAATACTCACCTCTGCACCATGGTGTAAGAGTGTGTGTTGTATAAGGCAGCCTAATTAGACTGCAAGAACATGGGATAACAGAAGCAGATGTTAGTAGATATAGCTCTTTAATGTGTTTTCCCCTTTGCATACCAAATCACAGCAAACATGGGTGCTGTACGGTGTTGCATAAACAATTAGTAAATCTGCTCGGAGTCTGAAATTATTAATCTAAGTAGTATTACAGGCCAATTTGGTTGCCTGTTATATTACTGGACACGTGCCAGTTTAGAAAACCTTTACTCAGCTGGGAGCATTTACCACGAAAGCCCATATAAATCACTATATACTGAAGTGCAAAAACATTTGTAGTTGAGAGAGCCCCCACTGATCACAAACCTTTCTTGTTCCTAAGCTTGGCACCAGATGTCAACATTAGCACAGGCTGAATGGTCACTAGGAGTTGGCAAACCATTGCCTTAGTAAGTATAGAAACTGCAGCTCAACATCATAGCTCCCTTACAACTCATCTTGTACAGGTCAAAATTGTGAAAGGTGTCAAGCGTATGGTGAGTACTTCGTATCTACCAAAAAGTCTTCTGTGACTAGCATTTGGAATCTGAACTGGATGAGTGCGTGGCACTAATTAATGCTTCAGGGTGGTGCATGATCCACTGAGAATCTCCTGGTGATCTCCCAATGATCTGTTACAGTGCACCAAAATGTTGCTCAAGTGCAAAGTTACTTACCTACTGGAATTACATCTCAAACTTTGCTCCAAAACGAATGTGCCCATATTCCTGCTATGATCATATATCATTGACAAAATATAATATCAGTAAAATTATAATCGTTTCAGGAAGTCTTTATTCGATTATTCATCATAAAAGACATGCTAACATGCAATAATATAACACAATTTATACAAAGTTAGCAATATGTTAAGAAAATAATTTAGTGAAAAGTTAAAAACACAATCTAACACAGAATTAAATCACTTATATTTGACTTCATTTACAGGAATAAAAAAGTTTTTTTTTTTTAAAGTTTAAAACAACAATCCATATACACACCCCATCTGTGCGAGTGGTTTTCTTTTGGGAGTCATAGATCAAAAACATCCTGAGAGTACACGACAACAATACGCTTATGACAGATTAGATAGCCGAGACCGTAAGGTCCACGCCCAACCAAGAAATTTAGCAACCCCAACAACAATCACAGTGGACGTATCTGATCTTAAAATTCTACTAGCTTCTGAAGCTGAGAGGGTGCCCAGATTTCTACAGACCGGGCGTAACCACTTAGATCTAGGAGCATCATATAGGGGGCATACAAAGAGGAAGTGACTAACACTTTCACCGACCCCGTGCACAATGGGCATTGATCTAATCCACCCTTGCCCCATGTTTTAGTGAAGGCCCTCAATGGTAGTGTGCCAGTTCTCAGTTGGTGGAATAATTTCCGATCCTGTGGTTTAGAGATAATGTCCCAATACGTTTCTAGGGACGAAACATCCTTCAGCAGAACAAATGCCGATGTGAGAGAGCTGGGCGCTATTTGAGAATGCCTTATACCTATGACCCAATCCCAATATCGATCCTTCAACTCCTTTTTAGAAGGAAAGACAGCTGAAACTGGGTTAAGCCATAGTTCGTCGAGCCCCCTTGTACTAAGGGTAGATCTTATTTCTTTAAACCACCCTATTTTACCAGAGCCCAAAAGGTCCCTAACTTCAGAGCAAGCTTTAGCATAAAGCAGAAGCTCAGGCGTTGTCCACAGGCGCCTCCAAAACGCTAGGGGGCGATATCTTGCTAGGTCCTCCACTGGTTGGCACCCTAGGTCATATAAAAGTGGGATGCGCTGTGATGATTGTGGCAGACCTGTGGCTATTTTATTTTGAGCCACTTTAAGCGGATCAAGATTAGAATAGCCCCAAAGCTCAGCCCCATATAATACTGAGGGCAGAACTTTTGTGCCATAGATTTTAAGAAGAGGCGATATGGGGCCAGTGTGGGAACTTTTATTCTCCTTGAGAAGGGCTCCTCCTAGTTGGGCATGTTAAAGAGCCAGTAACTCAACCTGCGGTGTCCAACTGAGATTTTCACTCAATGTGACTCCCAGGTAGGTAAATAATTTAGCCTGCTCAAGGGTGGTACCACCTAGAGTGACCCTGGCAGCAACTGGTGTCAATCCTCTTAATACCATGAATTTGGTTTTGGACACATTCACCTCTAGCTCATGCTCACGGCAGAACAACTCAAAATGAGACAGGGCCTGCTGGAGTCCCTGCCTCGTCTTAGAAATTAACAGAGTGTCATCCGTGAACATGAGCAAAGGGATTTTCATCCCCACCAGGGTGGGAGCATCAGTAGGATGAGATGTAAGTAGTTAGTTACCCCATTAATGAATAGGGAAAACAATGTGGGAGCCAAAACACACCCTTGCCTTACGCCTTTGTCTACAGAAAATCTATCCGTGACCTACCCAGCCTTTCCCCACCGAACTTGTGCAAAGGTGTGGGCATGTAGGTTCACTAGAAGATGAACTATAACAGCTGGCAAGCCTAGTTTCAATAAGCAATCCCACAACTTGACCCTGGGAACAAGGTCAAATGCGGACCATAAGTCCACAAAGGCTGCATACAGCTTACCTTTACCAAGGACAACTGTCTTCCAATATAAAAGCATAAACCTGAGTACTTGATCTAGCGTACTCACATGTGGCCGAAAACCTGCCTGTAATGGAGTAAGGATATCGAAATCACTGATCCATTCCTGAATTCCTGAATACGTCCTAACACAAGTCGGGCTACTATTTTTTGCATCGCATCTATGAGGCTGATCGGTCGATAATTGGAGGGAACTGAACGATCGCCCTTTTTATATATTGGTAACATTTCAGCCCCATACCAAGAGTCTGGGACCTTTGCTCCAGATGCTAGTGCGTTGGCCAGCTTAGTGATATAAGGAGCCCAAAGTTCCTGGTTATGTAAAAATAAGTCTGCAGGGATGCAGTCGGGACCCGGTGCTTTACCCCTTGGAATACTTTGTAGGACATGAGTAACCTCAGGGATGGTGAAAATTAACGGTTCCTCATAATCAGGACAAGGAAGAACAACCGGGGCAACACTATTATTCCTGAATTGATCTTGAAAAAAGGAAACGCACTCCTGTTGGCCAACGGATGCAGGACTTGGGTGGTTGTCCTGACATTTCCCCCATTTGAGGAGGTGCCAGAACTGCTGCATATTCCGATGGCTGCAAGCTTCAGTAAGGGATACCCACCGATCCTCATCCCAATTAATTTTTGCCTTGTGTTTTGAAACCTTATATGCTTCCCTACATGACTTAATACAAACATGATTTTTAGACTTTATTGCCAAGAACAGAGCCCCTTGCGTTCGGCGACACTCGTCGTCAAACCAGGTAATTATCCTAGGCTGCTTCCTCTTAGCCTGTATCATGTTGGGCTTGACAAACAATTTTTTAATCCCAGAAACAGATCAGTATGTATGCCTGTAATGTTTTCTATAATCTCTACCTGGGACCCATAATTGTTCAGTGCTTCTAAGGAATTGGACACTAAGGTTCTAATCACTGTCTGTGCCTCTTCATCCACGGCAATTTTAGGCCACCGCACCCTTCTCATATCATTACTAAGTATGGCCTCAACATGGGTAACCTCAGCCATACCACTTGCTGTCCCTCGAAAGCTATAGTCCCTTAGGGCCAGCATTAGCGGTCATGGTCATGGTCATGGTCATGGTCACTTTCTGGGCGTTCATTGACCTCCATGTCAACAACTGCAGCCCACAGTTTCACATCGACTAAGATATAGTCGATATGACTACTGTGTCTACCATTGTTGAAGGTGTGCCTACCCTGCATGTCAGATCTTACCCTACCATTTGCGGCTCGCAGCCCCAGATCAAGACAAAGCCCTTTAATAAATGTAGCAGAGCAGGTCCATTTCCTTATCGGTGGCAACTCCAGCTGTGGGATACCCCAGGACAGGTCTTCCTCCCCTGTAAGAGAACCATCTACTAATCCCAGGGGCTCAAAGCACGTGTTGAAATCCCCCAGCAATATCCTATACCCATCCTCCGATACACTAGAGAGGAAGTCGTCCAAAAGCAGAAGTGTGGGGGAAACCCTACCCCCCTGCAGGCCCCTGATATAAACATTAACTAAAAGGATGTTTAGGCCTTTTTTAGATTTAAGCCTAATAATCAATATGTCTGGACTGTCTATAGCTACTTCCTCAGCCCAGACACCATCTCCCTGTCTTACCCAAATAGTCACCCCACCTACAGGACGCCCTCTAGGTCCCTTTGTGGCTTGCTTGCTAAAATTTAAAAACCCAACACGAAACACTGGGGATAGTGCCCAAGTTTCTTGGAAAGCCGAAACATCCCCCTGGTCTATGTAATCAACCCAATGTGGGTTACACACATGGGATTCAAGCCCTGCGATATTCCAACCTGCAATCTTGGTATAGTCAGAGTCCATCGCGGTTGGTATTATAACCCCAGACCGAGCAGGCTCACTGACTGGAGCAGTGGGCATAGTGACGTCATGTGGCGCTATTGAGATAGCACCATGCCCGGTTTCCAAGTGCAGTTCAGGGGAGATAACCTCCAAACTTTTAGCTGTTAGAACATATCCCTTCTCTACCCCACTGGAGTTTGTAACCTGCCCTAGAGTGAGTCAATCATTCTCGTCAAGGTGTGACAAGGGAGCAAACCTACCCGCGGTGATCAAAGACTCAATGCCAGACCCATTGGTGGAACCCTGAGAACGGATGGTATTAGACCGTGCCATCAGCTTTGGTGCCACATTAATAATAGGGCGTGTTTTGGGGTAGAAGTCTGAAAGCTCCCACGTCACAATGGAACCATCACCCCCTTGGGGTTGCCAACCTCTGAGAAAAGGGACCACATAGGAGCTCCTAAAATTGACAATTACCAGATCGCCTTCAATGTCCTTAGTCATATGGCCAAGCCACCCCACCCTACGAACGTTTAAAATTCGGCCATCAATTGAGGGAGGAAGAGGCCTGTTTTTAGAGAGCCAATAAGCCACCTTATTTTTTAGATCATGAAAGCTTTCTGATTTCCCCTGCTTGCGCTCTGGAACCCCAGAGAGAACACACACAAACGGTGCTGCCTCAGGGGGGAGATCAATTCTAGGATTTTGGCTACCTTTTGGCACCATAACAATAGGGTCAGATTTTTTATGCGCAGGAGATCGTTGGACATTTGAGCTGATCAGGTTTGGAATAGGCCCGGCTACAGGAGGGTTTTGTGTTTGGTGCTGGGTTAAAACAGGACTGGTTGCCTCATGATGCTGCCCCCTATCAACAGGTTTACTAGTAATCCTGCCAGTAACACCTGGGCTAGGCTGATTTTTAACTATGTCACTCAGCCTGTCGACCTCAGTAGCAAGTGCGTATTTTTAGTAGCAGAGGTGTAACAATGTCTACAATTTTTGCCTCTAGCTTTGCCTCTAAAGCAACCAAAAGTAGCTCAAAGTCAGCCATGATTGAGCTACAACTTACTACAGGTTCTATCTGATCAGGTCCCCCAGACTTGCCTCTTTGTTTGCGTGGCGTTTGCTTATTCTCTATTACCTTTCTAGGTCTACCACCACCACGTTTGGAGGGTTGTTTCCTGCAGGCCCTAACTGCTCTCCTTGCTTTGGGGCTATCAGTTACCATGGAATCATCAGCACTTACCACTATGTTAGTATTCAGAACTGGTGGGGATAAGTGAACCTGAGCCTCAACCATAACCAACTCCCTGCTTCCCAAACTGGTGTTAACATTAGGAGTGGACGAAATTGAGTCGGGGAGAGTGTTAATTGAAGGAACCCCTGAAGAGCTAGATTTCCCAAATGAGGCTCTGCGGTCACTATTAATTTTGGAGACCTTTTTTTACAAGGTAGTTGTCCAAAGTGTTGGCACCTTGTACTGTAGGAGTGATCTTAATATTTGACATGGTTGCTAAAGAAATAACAACTTAGAACCTAGCAATAACAAAGCACACTTGCAACTGACTGCCTAAATAAAATATTCTCAAATATTCCCAATAACTCAACCAGGTGACACTTGCTAATGGACTGCAAAACCGAACTTGCAAAGATCTTATATCCTAGGAGCGTTAACACATATACCACAAAATGTTGGAGAAATTACTACTTTACTTTTACGGCCAAAGTCCGTTACCCAGTCCAGTCTCTACAGGCCTCTTAGGGCCACAGAGGGCCCGCCCTTTGCCCGGGCTTAGCCCGGCGCAGATCCACGAGCGGTCCCGTGACGCGGGAACTGTGTAGAGTTTTATACGCCTCCTGGCGCTGGGATTGCGGGCGGTGTCGGCTTCCTGCTTCCTGCCGCTGTGCAGGCTGGGTGATGTAGTTTTCCCGGCTCCCCTCCGCTCTGCGGCCGCTGTAGGTTGAAGGTGCAGCGGCGGGAGGGAGACCGGCTGCAGGCAGGACAAGTGATGGAAAGGAATACGGGGTCCAACAGGTAAGCCCAGCGTTTCACAAAGTGCCCCCGCTCCACAGAAACTGTGGAGAGTTTTATACGCCTCCTGGCGCTGGGATTGCGGGGGGTGTCGGCTTCCTGCTTCCTGCCGCTGTGCAGGCTGGGTGATGTAGTTTTCCCGGCTCCCCTCCACTCTGCGGCCGCTGTAGGCTGAAGGTGTGGAGGCGGGAGGGGGACCGGCTGCAGGCAGGACAAGTGATGGAAAGGAATACGGGGTCCAACAGGTAAGCCCAGCGTTTCACAAAGTGCCCCCGCTCCACAGAAACTGTGGAGAGTTTTATACGCCTCCTGGCGCTGGGATTGTGGGCAGTGTCGGCTTCCTGCTTCCTGCCGCTGTGCAGGCTGGGTGATGTAGTTTTCCCGGCTCCCCTCCGCTCTGCGGCCGCTGTAGGCTGAAGGTGCGGCGGCGGGAGGGAGACCGGCTGCAGGCAGGACAAGTGATGGAAAGGAATACGGGGCCCAACAGGTAAGCCCAGCGTTTCACAAAGTGCCCCCGCTCCACAGAAACTGTGGAGAGTTTTATACGCCTCCTGGCACTGGGATTGCGGGCGGTGTCGGCTTCCTGCTTCCTGCCGCTGTGCAGGCTGGGTGATGTAGTTTTCCCGGCTCCCCTCCGCTCTGCGGCCGCGGTAGGCTGAAGGTGCGGCGGCGGGAGGGAGACCGACTGCAGGCAGGACAAGTGATGGAAAGGAATACGGGGCCCAACAGGTAAGCCCAGCGTTTCACAAAGTGCCCCCGCTCCACAGAAACTGTGGAGAGTTTTATACGCCTCCTGGCACTGGGATTGCGGGCGGTGTCGGCTTCCTGCTTCCTGCGGCTGTGCAGGCTGGGTGATGTAGTTTTCCCGGCTCCCCTCCGCTCTGCGGCCGCTGTAGGCTGAAGGTGCGGCGGCGGGAGGGAGACCGGCTGCAGGCAGGACAAGTGATGGAAAGGAATACGGGGCCCAACAGGTAAGCCCAGCGTTTCACAAAGTGCCCATATAATCATTAAAACCAAACTACCATCAATTTATTTCTTTAGTGGAAACTATATGCGCTACCCATAAACTTACATTTTTATGCAGCATAAAGCTTTTACAGGTTCATAAAGGCTAAAATAGAGAAAAAAGCTTGCCTCTGCATTGTCTTCATAAAAAGGGTATTCTAAAATGTGACAACAAAACGTATATAGAAAGAGCACGCAAAGAGCATATTTCTTGAATGCATTAAAGAAAAGATTGCTAATTGTGTCACTCAAATTTGCGTGCAAATGATGAAGACAGCAGGACATTCATGAGAAAATATGATTCAGAATATAATCTGCGAATACGTTTAGTTTAGAAATAATTTTAATCTAGTCCTTGTAATTTTTACATAACATAGTGCAATAATGTACTGAAGTTCACATCAAGCTAGGTTAAGAAAGTTAAAGTTAGGTTCATGTGTGATATATTGAGGACCATATCTACATCAGTTTCAATCCCCTAGATTTGTCACATCACAAGAAAGGAGTTTTTTTTTTATTTCTTGTTTTTTTTAGTTTTATTTAGCGCCAACTAGACCTGAGACATCGGGTATCAGAGCGCTTTACATGAACACCAGTTTCATTACATGAGGACACATTCATGATTTCCCCAGAATCACAGGATGTTGAGCATCTTTATCGATACTCAAACCCGGTTCCCCAGCTTCGAGGTCGACGCTCTAGCTGGACCGCTACATCCTCTCCCCAAGTTAACCAGCATATTTATTTTTCTCACTGTCATGTTTAGCTCCAAGTTCTGACTTATTTACTTATGACTTTTAGGCCTATTCAGAGCAAGTAGCAGAACAAAAAGAAAGGAAATATATAAATTGTGACAACACAGGATTTATAGTTCAGATGATTTGTAAGATACCTGGATCAGGCATTTGTTGGATCACTCCCAGAACAATGTTGGGCTGAAATGAAAACTATTTGTAAGGTTTGTTTTTAAGACTTTCTTGAAATCTAGATAATAATTTGCCATACAGAGTAAGTAGTGCAGTTATTATGGACGTTTACCATCTCCATGATTCTTTACATGTACCTTAATGTGTTTAAGAAAAAATTCTAATGGGCCAAGGAGGAACTCAAGTTCTTTGCTGAAATGTAGGGTTGTGCCAGTTCTAATGGAAGCTGAGAACGCTGCACCAGTATGCTCTGTGCATAATGTAAACTGTTTTGAACTTGGTCCTGAATCATTCAGGAGCTGTTGGAAAGCATTCTTTTCTGGTTTGATACTGCCCACTTTCTATAAATTCTGGCACATCCTTGCAACCTCTTGTACACTCTTTAAAGTGTGGTTATTAGATTTTGTGGGGAAGATTCCATAGAAAATGTTGTACTATTCCAATCTGGCCGTGGCCAAATAACTTATAAGGTCACTTTGATGACTGTTCAACAGAGTCAAAGGATTTTTCAATGATCTATTTGATCAAGTGAAAGAATATTTTGAGTGAAATAGAGATTTGTGGTTTGAAGTCGAGGCTTTAGTCTAAAATGATTAGGTGAAATTTCTAGCCTATTGGGAAGAGGACAAAGGTTTGATGTCCAATCTGAAGGTGGTGACTCAGAGCACACCTCCCGAGCAAGTACCGTTTTTTCCATATGGACAATAGTAAATTTCCTTTTTACATATAGAAGATATGGTTTAGGTGGCAGTTTGTTTACATTGTTGTGATAAAGCTTATCAAATATCTCAATGTTTAGAGTCCTGTGTCATGTAGAGGTATCAATCCTATCACATAGCATAGAATGCTTAAGACGTTGAAGAAAATATTTCTTATACACATAACTTGTCCACAGTATAATAAGAAAAACTGTATTGCACGTTTTATATTCAAAAGTAGAAGCTAATCAAGAGCTACCTTTGATCTAACCTAGGAATTCCCATTTTCATTTGAGACGTTCAGCTCCAGTGCCCACTTAGAGGAACTTCAATGCAATCCTCCGACCTGATGGAATGTATTTACCAAGCCAAAGTGACAATGTCATGTTTTCTTCAGAAACCTTTTGACATCGATAAACATCTGAAGATGCTTAAGATCAGAAGATGAAGAAACTAGTTTGTACAGTGGTACGAAATTCAATTTGTAAATGGGCAAGTAGATTCATGCTCAAATAAGTTCTAGGTTGAACTACAAACCCACAGTCCTTTTTCAGGCATTTCTACACTGCCCATTCACTGTAAACACCTCATCTAGAATCTATTTTCTATCAAGGCACTGTCAATAAACCAATCTATTGGTGGACCATTTTCAACCAGCTTGAAATAATATTGATTTTTTGGCAGAATAAGTTTCTTAATGTTTTTATGAAAAAAACAAAGGTACATTGAGTTCCTTGCGTATTTTGCGAGTGTAGGATAGAATAAACTCATTGGCTCTCATTACGACATCCCCGGTATTTCCCGGCATTTCCCCGCCCTGGAATTTACATTACTGGGGTTCTGGTATTTCTATGGTGAGGGCTAAATGAGGATTACAGGTTCTTGGGCAATATTATGTGGTAATCATTGTCTGTACCCCAATTAATAAGGTGTTTCCCATTACACTACAATTATACATTTTTGAAAGGAAGGAAGCCTTTATTGTAAATAGCAGTTTTTTCATGCTCTTAGCTTTGTATTGAATCATTTTGGAACACATTTGGACGTTTAACCACATTATCTGTCCAGATTTTGCTTATTGTTAACCGTGTGCAGTGCTAGAGAGTGCAAGTTCATTGAATTTCCACTTTCTGCTATTATGAATAAAATATTGCATGTAGCAGCCTTAAATATATATTTAGTCATATGTGATAGCCTTATCTGCAGCTGACAAATCTATAATTACATTCATTTGTCACTGTTTCTATCTGTCACTGATAGGGATATGATTATCTGCCATTAAAACTGTGCATCTATTATTTCAATTGTATACAAACTGTCATGTGCGGGCATTATCATGCTACTGAAATTGGCAACTGGCTTAATGTTCGAACATATTAAAGGAAAAAGTATTCGGCAATGTAATGGACTAGACTTACGATCGGCATTTAAAGGGCAAAACTGATTTTTTTAAACAAAAAGTGGCTTTCCCGCAGCCTTTATTGCATGCAAAGATAACTAAAGTAAAAATTCTAAAATTGGTAATTGTCAATTATAATCCTTTTTTAAAAATATATTTGGGGTTTTAAAGTGAGGGAGCAGGATCCAGGAAGGCATCCAAACTATGCACAGATAGTGAGGTGAAATTCCATGCGGAAAACTATTGAATTGCATGAGATGCAACTGCAGAGTTATGGGGAAATAGACCCAGACTTTGGGGTCGATTAGGATCGCGGACGGACTTGAGTCCGTCCGCGACCCCTGAGGAGGAGGGAACGTCCACATGGGCTGCAGCGTTCCCTCCGATCTGATTAGGATGTGACCGCCAGGGTGGCGTCACATCCTCTATCTCTAACATTGCGGCGGGTGCAGCTTCAAGCTGCACCCGCCCCAATGTAAAAAATGCGTGCACAAAGCGGCAGGCACCGCGCGGTGCCTGCTGCATTGTGAAGGCAAATGCAGGGGGGTACCATAGGTACCCCCCATGTGCACCCCCCACCACCCCTTCACCCAGGGGGCCCGCAACGGGCCCCCGAAGTGAAGGTCCGTATGCTTTTTCACAGCGGAAAAGCCGCCGTGGAAAAGCATAGAATTGCAGACATCCTAATATGCCTGGTGGTGTCTGATAGACACCACCAGACATGTTAGTGCTTTTCCACCGCGGTCGCCTTCCGACCGCGGCGGAAAAGCTGCGGACAGATTATCAGACCCACCAGCCATCCTAATTTGGTGGTGGGTCTGTGGAGGCTCCGCTGCGGTTTTCCCGCATCCTCCGGGCCGGCGGTGGCTTCCGCCGGCCCGTAGGATGCGGGAATTCCGCAATCATAATGACCCCCTTAATGTGAGCTGTGACTGAACAATTCCTACATAGAGGCACACAGAAGTTAACCATTCAATAAAGCTGACCTTGGCTCGCCATCAATAGTTTTGCCTAAGCAGCAAGGTAATCTTCCCATATAATATGTGAGCAATATGAGTAACACATTAACCAAATAAGTCTGTAAAAGAAATAAAAAACAATGCTACATAGTTTTTTATGTTAGTTAACACAATACTAAGAACATTTAACAAAAAAAATGAAAAGAAAACCCCAAAATATTTTAACAAGAAAAAATATAACCAATAAAACTCAACGTAAGTTAAATAAGGATAAAAAAACAAACTATTGAAACTTTTTCTAAGGGAATTTCGGGGATGGCTTGTACCTGGGCACTCATTTTGGCTGATCAATGAGGCCAAGTATTCGATACATGCTGGAGGTTTGTACCAATGAAGAAGCTTGGAAAGCTTTATTTATCTAAAAATAAATTCAGCAGCACCATTCTTGAGGCTATTTTGAAACAAGGTCCCAAGTGATTTGTTTCCTATTGCAACTCACTGATATCAAAACCTTTCAACAGGAGAAGGTATTAATGTCAGATTGGCCCAGCAGTGTTTTAAGGGAGACTTCAGTTTGAGCTTCCTCACTGTTGGAACATCCCCGTTCTGACTTAGTCCCATTTTCTTCATTAAAATTGTTTGTGAGGCAACCTCTGAATTTACCTCCTTCAAAAAGTTTCCATTGGGATTAGGTTGTGTTTCTGAAGCACTCGGTCTGACAATCACATTTTGTATCCAAGGATACAAGCTGGAACAAGTGCTAAACAAGACCATGTGCATGTATTTTCTGGAGCGTGAAGATTCTGGTTTCTCTCTGTCAAAATATCTATGTTGAGACTTTCAAATTGTGTATAGCTCTGCATGCTATAAAGGGACAAAGGCATAGGTGGTACCCCCATAGGTTTGTGCAAGGCCAGATTTACTAAAAGACCTCAGTCAACATGTTTGGCAATATTAAAATACCTCAGAGTAGCATAAGGATATGTGGCCATTAATGAGGTTGGTCTTTTGTGTTATGGGTTCGGATGAAATATATGGTCCTCCAGAATGCATAGATATGGATCATTTTCCCCAAAAAGCCAAATGCCTCAATAAATATATTTTTCAGAGGAACCCTATTTTTCCCAGATTGTTTCCTGCTAGAGGCTTTCGCCGCATAACCGAAATACCTCAGGCATTGTGAATAAAATTAATGAGGGCTTCGACCCTGCGAATAAGTCCACACATGTCATCTCAGCACACCATTTAAGTACACACAATCCATACAGTAGTGGTCCAAGGAATCCTGCCTTCAGGAACTCCTAAATGGTTAGGTGTTTCCATACCACGGTAAATAAACTACACAATAGGACCCAACAATTTATGCCAAATCAACTGTTCCCACACAACTGAAACACGTTCATTTAGAATTCCAGTTAACTTTAAATCCTTCAGGGGACTGTAGCTTCCTATTGGGAAGCATCTCTCTCTCCAAAGTTTTTTTTCCTGCATTCAAAACAGACTATCAGCAGCAGACCTATATCTCATTATCCCTGAATACCAAGTAATTAAACTAGTGTATCCAAGCAGCACCGAATTGCTGCCACAAAAATTAAAGCAAGAGTTAGGAACTTCATTTCAAGTTGCCTCTTGCCGATAAAGTGACTTGCCACATAGGTAGGCAGTAACAACAAATTTTGATATGCGGAAAAGAAGCTGAACAGGCTCACTGAAAAGCATACTGGGTCATGGCAGTGAAATGGGGAAGGCACAATACATAATCCTATTATCACCTATACTTTCTCCTTTTCTTCCTGGATGTGTTTACTATAGTCCTACTAGATTCACCTTTACATCAGAAAAGTCACTAGGTATTGCTCCTGGGAAAATCATATGGTTGAAATACTTAAAAAGGCTCTCCCAAAAGGCCCCCCTATTTTCCCTTTGAAGACAGATGTTCCTTACCATCTTGTGAAATTAATAAACAAGAGCTTCTACAGAACAGTGGAACGAGTGTGCCTGTAAAAAACTGGACAAAGGTGTTGTATTATCTCATATATATATGACAATATTAGGCATAGGCTGTGCATGTTATTATTGAATGTCATCTATGATTGGCTATTAGTGTTCTATAGTGGAATGTAGAATCTAAGAGGGGAAGCCTGCACTGTGGTGGTATCCGTTTAGATGAGTACTGTGCTGTTGGAAATAAAGATATCTCTTGGATTTTACCCTTCGTGTGATTGGATTGATTTTAACAAGTGGCGACGAACTGGAGAAGCACTTGTTATTTTTGTGCAACACAGGTTCAGTACTACCTCCATCAGAATCCATTTACAACCTACTGAAGTGTTACACCATTTGTGGAGGTCGTGGGTAGCCCTGCTCTGCAAGGAATCCATGTACCTTTAACATCTAGTATGGTAAAGTACTGTTTTAAGAATTATTGGAGAGTTTTTATTGTCTATGGCATGTGTTGCGTTTGGACTCTGCATTTCGTCTGGGAATGGATGTCTCCTTCGTTTTTATAAAGTACTCTTTGCATTTTATTATGGGGTCCAGGGAGGCTGTCCTCCGAGTATTTATACTAAGCCAATAATTTTATAGTTTGAGCATTTTTGGCTTGTGGAATTGAGGGCATCGGTTAAAAAGTGCACCGTTTAAATTGGGAGCAAGCATTATTCAAGCTCAAGAGGATTCAGGGTGTGGTGATTACCTTTGGCATGTCTGAACTATTCAGAGGGAACTGCCGGTGAGCAGGCCTAGTCTTGTTCTTACTCAAACTGCCTCTGGGTGCAACCTCTATGTTCTGCATGCTGATGCATTCATCTGGCTGACTCTTCAGCAAAACAAGGTCTACTTTCTTCCAAGATTCACTTGCACAATGTTGTATGGTGGCCATTTTGGGTTGGGGACTAATTGTGCCAGACTGTGCTGAACATTTGATTTTTGCCTTTATTTTTCTCAAATGGGATTTCCCTCATCTGCATGGAAATAAAAAAAAAAGAACTACAGGCAGCAAAAACATAATAGAAGACTTAACAAGTTCATTCCTAATATGTCATACTTCAATAAGTGATTTGCACACTAGTCTTCACTTCTGCAGCGATTTGCTCTATAGGGTACAGATGTTTAGAACACTATTTTCACAACATATGTGTTTTGCACACTGATCACTTTCAACAAATAGTTCAGTGAGGTGCACACTTTTATCAAACTAGTAATACACCAGTGATTTGCACGCTACATGTTACATTGTGCTGATCTTTATAGTCAGTGATTTTCACACCATTATATGTACATTCATATTCAGTGATTTGCACACTGACAAAATGGAGTTGAGCCGCTAGCCAAATTTCTTCAAAATAAGGATGATCTGCCAATTCCTTGGATGCGATGCAAGGAACACTTTTTAACCCAGATTGGAGCAATTGATGATATGTCTCCGGAACAGAAAAAACCTTTCGTTACATTGCCTCAGAATGTCAAATGGTATTCCAAACTTTGCCACAGGTGATGGATCAAGTAGATCAGGAAGAAGAAGAGATTGGTGTGTTTAAAGAGAGAGACTAGAAAATAGGTTTAAACCTACTGCAAGTGCTGCTTTTAACAGATTCAAATGTTATACTATGGCACAAAGAAGTGACTGCTTTGTAATCCTATCTTTCCATTGTAATTTTGGGGCGATGTAGGATGAAATGATTGGAGATCTGATAATTGTTCATGTCAACAGTAGGAAAGTTCAAGAACAGCTGTGGGTAATGGGAGATTCTAAGTTACAAGATGTAATCACTACATCAAAGGCATTAGAGCAACAATCTAAAAGATAGATGAAATCAGTGCATGAGTCTGAGAAAGTCAATAAGGATGAGAGTGAAGTGGTGTGTGCAATGGTAAGTAGTAATTTCAATCCTTGAGGAAGTGTGCCAGGAAGGAAGTATGATAGATGTAATAAAGCAGATAATGATAAATATAACAAAGCTAATTGTGATACATACAGTAAACTGATCAATTATCGTGTTATCGGTGTGGGAGCACAATTTATAGTGCAGCTTCATTTTATTGTCTTGGACTAGGTAAAGAATACACAAAATGTGATAGGATTGCAATAGGTAAAGAATGGAAGAAATGTGGTATGATTGGGCATTTCACTTATGGGCGCAAACATTTAAGAGAGGTAATTCTACTATGAAAAGTAAAGTGTTGTGCCTAAGTAATGGGAGGTCTGTTGATAGAGGGAGGTGTGAATGTGAGAGTACTTGTTTTGTAGAACATGATAATGAAAAAGGGGGACAGTTGTCTGTGAAAAACAGTGATGAGGAAGAAGAGGAAGGTGGAGACAAAGGTCCTCCAAAATATAAAGTGAACATAATGGATACAAGCTGGAGCTTACGGCTGATTCTGGGTCTCTTTGAACGATTGTCATGGAGAAATGTTTTGTTCAAAGGTTTGAGAAAGTATGGAGTGTGGAGGATTTAAGAACATTTGATATTATAGCTGAAAGTTTTGATGGTACAGTGAGTGAGATTGTGGGTTATGTGGACACAGATACAGTTTACAGGGAGAAGTGTGACAATAAAGCTATATGTTGAACATAAGAAGTAAATGTATTAGGTAAATGTATTAGGTTGGAAGTACCGGTGAAAGTTAGGAATAATGTTTAATCCTAGAAGCTGTGAACCAGTATTGGTTGTGGAGAACTGCAAGGAAAAAAAATTGGATTCTGTCTAGAATCTGGAGGTTTTCATGAAAAAGCGTGGGAAACTGGAAGGGTATATTCATAAAATCAAGTTTAAAACAAATGCTAAGCCTGTTTTACAAAAATGTGCCTATTAATGTGAGGGAGAAACTAAAGTTTATGCTGTTGGAGATGGTGAATTAAGGAGTTATAGAGGAAGTAGAATCATCTGAGTGGGTGTCTCCAATAGTTCTGGCCAGCAAGGTGGCTATATCATTGAGGTTATGTGTGGACCTCTGAGTAGTTAATGCAAATATTGTGGTAAGCTGTCATCCTCTGCCAAATATAAATGAGGTAATTTGCATGCTTGTTGGAGCTAAAGTATTTTCCACAATAGTTCTGAGGTTGGTGTATCATCTTATCGAACTGACTGAAGACTCTTGCCACCTTACAGCATTCATTAAGCCACAGGGGTTGTTCCAATTTAAGAGAATGCTCTTTGGGTTGGCATCTGTGGCATCAGTGTTTCAAAGGGCTATGTTCCATCTATTTAAAGACAATGGGAAATATGTCAACTGTTTGATATTTTCAAAAAATAAGAAGGAGTATGGGGAGCACATAAAGAGAGTATGTGAGGTCTTGAATGAAAGTGGTTTAACCTTAAAGGAGAAGAAATGTAATTGTCGGTGGAATATTTATGCCACACAGTCTGAAGAGATGTAGTGGCGTCAAAAAATCATTAGTGGATGCTATCAAAGCTCCTGCTCATGATAATCGCAATACGTTCTTGTCTATTGCAAGGATCCGTGAATATTAGAGCAATTTCATTGAAAATCTTGCTAAAAAAATTTAACCACCCAGGTAACTAACCTGGGAAGATAATGAATATGTGTGGACAGATTAACAAAATGTGCATTTAAAATGATTACAAATGAAATTGCCAATGCACCCACATTGAAACCTTTCAGGATGGGGGTACAAGGTTTTGCCAATGTGATTGCTAGTTTGTATGGGATTGGGGGAGTATTTGTCCCAGAGCTGTGGTAATGATATATGGAATATTACATTTGCCTCACAAACACTCCCAGAAATTAAAAGGAGGTATGCAGTTATTGATAAAGAACTGTTAGCATGTGTCTGGTCTATTGAACATTTTCAAAATTACACATGGGTCTTGCGCTTTGTGCTTAAGACGGACCATAAACATTTGGTTAGAATTATTTCTCCTGGTGGTGGATACAATGCCACAGGACTTATTGCTAGACTGGAATCAAATTTACAAGAGTATTGTTTTACTGTGAAGTATGTGCCTGTAAGAAATGATGTGATGGCCTACTGTTTGCCATGTCTGCCTTTACAGGATGTTAAGAATGATCAGGGAAAGGTCGAAATGGATGTTGTGACTGCTGCATCAGGGTATGTTGCGGACAAGCTCAAAAGAATAGAGAAAAAGAAATGGATGAAGTATGAGGAAGTAGATTTGATGCTACTAGGGGTTGGAAGGTATAGAGTGCACAAGTGGCCCAATAAAAGAGTTGTGCCAGCAGAAATTGTGACTTTCTCTGGGGTAGCTGATACATTGGAGGTGGAAAGTGATTTAATTTTTAAGAAGGGCAAGTGTATTCCTCTAAAACGGATGCAAGAAAAGACTCTATGGTTAGCACATGAGGGACATCCAGGCATGTCATCCATGAAAAGACTTAAACATACTTGACTGGGTCTTGATTGAATGGCTGACAGGGTGGTGAGAGTGTATAAAAAGTGAGGAAATTCTAAAAACCATTATCAGCTCCTCTCCATCCGGTGCCTTGGCCAGAAATCAGCTTTGATATCTCTAGACAATTGTATACATTGCCTATTGAAGCTTATTATCTTTTGGTCCTGATGGATTATCATTCAAAATGGTCCAAGGTAAAATTAGTGCCTCAAGCTACACCCAGTGTTATCATTGAATTTTTCAAATAAGTTTTTGCTAAAGAGGGATATCCAGAAGTATTGATATCCGGCAATGGTTTTCAATTGTTGCCAAAGGAAATGCAGAGTTTTTCTATATATAGTAATATTTGAAATGTTACAGCAGCACAATATGAACCACAAGGGAACGGCCAGGTAGAGATTTAACCATGTCTTTAAAGAAGGATTTGGTGGACAGTGTAAAGATACATTTAGAGATTAGCTATGGTGGTATCTCATCACTCCTCAGAGTACCACCGAGATTAGTCCTTTCAAATTGTTGAGACGAAGACAGCCTGAGTCCAAGTTATGTACTGTGGTGTTTAAAAAGAAACAGGGTCAAGGTCAGGACAGAATGAAAATGTGTGTAGAAGAAATAAAAGAGTGAGTGATGAGGAAGCAAGAAAGTCAAGGAGGCTTATGATGCTAAATGGAAAGTAAACATTTTGGCATTCGTTGTTGGGGATTGGGTCAGAGTGCATAAGCCAGGGTTGGTGAGGAAGGAGATATCTAAGTTTAGCAAAGCAATTACATTGATTAAGATATATAACAAAAGTGTTGTGATACAGTATGGCAAAGTTTGGAATGTAAGGAGACTAGCTAAGCGTGAAAATGTGAGTGGACATTCCCATAAGTGAGACTTTGAAGGGTGTTTGGTAAGAATGGGATTTAGGTGCAGTACCTCTAAACCATCCTCTGACAACCTGGTAGATAATGCCAGTAACCACAGATCTATTGGAGAATCCTCAGGAGGGTTGTTCCTGTGAAGAAGATATGATAACAAGAGTTGAGGTCAATAATTGTAAGTTGATAGGTGGTTATGAGTCCATAGCCTCACATGTGAAATTGCTCGCATAAGACACCCACCAACTAAGGGGCCATTTATGATGTTGGTCGGAAAGCCTCCAACCAACAGTCGGATTCTCCGAGACTCGATCCGGAACAATTCTGACCGACTTATTATGATGCTTGCGGTTGGAAGGCGAACAATTCGGGCTTTCCAAATCGGTTCCGATTGGCATTCTTACTTGTTGGGATAACCCCTTGGCAAAGCTGATCCATTTAGTGTAAAATAACAGGCCTATGATGACGTATGTCACAACCAAAGTTACAGGTTTCTTTGCTCAAAGGGAAATGTGAGCTGTTGATTGACCTTTTGCTAAAATCAATCTAACCACTGAAAGGGAAAGATCCAAGATGTAATTTTATTTCCTACAGCACAATACTCATTTAAACAGATGATGCCACAGTGCAGGGTTCCCCTCTTAGATTCTACATTCCACTATAGAACACTAACAGCCAATAATAATGACATTAAATATTAACATTCAATTATCAAGGAGAGAGAGAGGACTAGCTAGTTAGTCCATATCCCCAGGTATATTATATGTAATCAAGAGAGGACTAGCCTATTTGTATGTGATACAGGACTCAGTACTGTATGGGAAGGAAGAAGGAACCTTTTGGTTTCCTTATGAAGCCCTCACCCACCAACCTAGTTGGTGGCATGCTTCATCCTCGGGCCTACCCAGTAACACCGAATGTGTCCCGGGTGTGCTTCAACGCCTGTATTACAGCGGAGCAGGTATTTTACTGAGTGTGCAGTGAAGGTGATGGGCCCGATGATGAAGCACGCCACCAACTAGGCTGGGGGGAGGGCTCCATAAGGAAACCAAAAGGTTCCTTTTTCCTTCCCAGTGTCCCAGTGAGTCCTGTATCACATACACATAGGCTAGTCCTCTCTTGATAACATATAATATACCTAACTTTGGTAGTGACATACGTCATCACAGGCCTGTTATTTTACACTAAATGGATACAGCTTTGCCCAGGAGAGGCAGTTATCCCAACAAGTAAGAGTTTGTTGAGGATAAAATGAAATCTTCAACCCACACTCTATATTTGCAGTTTCAGGCAGTGCTTCCCAAACATTTTATACACACAACCCACTTTCTAGAACAACAAACCTTCATGAATAACCTAATTTAATGGACATGAGGTGTGTGATTTTTAAGGTAACTAAAGCATCATGTGGCAGTGTACTGTCGTTTACAGACAGAACATGTTCCATTGAAATGGCCCCTGAATTTGGTTTCAGTGAATATTTATAATGTATGTATCACCAAGTAAAGTGTCTTGATATGTTTTGCTCCTTTTGAAATCTTTGTTTCAGAATTACCAACCAATGTGCTTCATTCTTTCCTTTCCTAACTGCTGAATGCGTACAGTTCATTTACAGGTGTTGTGTGTTACAATAAAGGACATCCTAGAGCCTTTCCTTTTAAACTCTCTGTACCCCAGCAAGATTGTCACATAATTCATTTTACTTTTTTTCTCCGACTTCAAAGTGAGAGGAGTTTGTAAACTTGAATCCTCACTATTAAAAACATAAGCAGCAATTTGTCAGAAAACACATCCTGAAATTTGACGTCTGTCTTCGAAGCGCAGCAAGTGTGACAACATAAATACAGAATTTAAAGCCATCTTTATTTTCTGCTTGGACTTTCACGACCCATCAAAAATTGGCTCACACGCATGACTCACAGTTTGGGAAACACTGACCTAGAGAATATAAATAAAATTCAGTTATATGGCATATAGTTATCACTTTAGAATTCTGAAAAGTAGAGAACGATATGATAGCACTTTGAAATGTGACACACTAGGCCACTGAGATATATTTCTTGTCTGTGGGTACTAAATCAAACTTTACAACATAACCTTTAGATCTCAGGGTCATATAGGCAACTGGTCAAGACAGGCTATGAAGCATTCAATGCAAGCATTTCACAGCAGCCCTAAGCCTCACTAACCTTATCAGGAGCCTGCTGGTCCTGCATTCAAAGCAGAATATCTACAGCAGACATATGCCTAATTAACCCTAAACACAAGTAAAGAAACTAAACCCAGTTTCTGGAACATAATTTCAAGCAAGAGTTAGGAACTGCTTTTTCAGGTGTCTTAGCAGATGATTCTTCACATCCACTGGGAGGGATGACAATAACAAATCTTGAAATAAGTAAATACAGCACACAACAAGGCATATTGGGGTATAATATTGACGTTGGCAATCAACACCATCCTCCTCCTATTGTCACACTCCTCTTTTTCTTAAAGTATGCTTTCAGTACAAGTTCACTGAAATCGTATTAGATTTACTTCCACACCAGGCAGGTCTCACAGTTCTCTACAATATACCAGACATCGATATTTTATACCTTCTGTTTTCAACCGAGCATCCTGACTTCATGTTAGGTCAGTACCAAAGTGTCTCATCCTACACCAGGAATTAAAAAGAAATGCCATTTTACACAGAGCATACAGTGACAAAAGCCTTTTTAATAGGCATTGGATAACAGATGATGTCGAAAAGTGACAGACAATGAGTAAATTACGGCAGACATGTTTCCTACAGCAGTAAAGGGTTATTGTTTTTTAACATCCATGAGTGAAACTCATGTTGATATATTTCTTGTTGTGTCACAAGGAACTGGGGGGTATATTTACAATGTCCCTGCTGCACTTTTACGCTGCTACAGTGTCACGTTTGTGATGCTCTGAAGGCGCAGTGTCCTAGCCCATTTTAGAAGGCCACGCAAAGCCAATCGGCATCGCTTTTCATGGCCTTGTAAATATAGATTAAGGTAATGCAAAACCCCTGTTTTTTTACACGTCCCTGATTTACAACATAACGTAAATTGGGGGCAGCACCAAAGCTAAAGCCTTCTCAAAGCAGGCGCAACAGGGAGAAATGTTTACAGTTCTCAACATATATTCCTCTTTCCACACGTGCTGCATTCTGCAGCAAACATAGAATGAGGAAAAAACCTCTTATGATTGTTTTTGTGCAGGAAGGAACACCTGTCGCAGGGATTCTGCTCCTAAACAGAACTGTGCACAGAGGCCCAGGACCTCACTGAATTGTGGTGTACCAAAAAACTCACTCAGTGCCTAGAAACCCTAACCAGCTAGCAACAATGTCACATTAGCTCTTCGTCCTATAGCAAATTAACCAATGATGAGACAACCCAGAACATGCGACTTAGGTTATACTCAGGAATGGTGGAAAGCAAGAATACTCTTTTGTTATACTCTCATACCAGTCCACAACAGGAGTCAAAAAGAGACACGGAAATGTTAAAATATTTATTTTAACAACGTGCTCTAAGATGCAGTATCTTTGCTAACATAAGCAGACATATGATTAGAAATAATATGATCAGCATTGTTCCATAAAACACAAAAGGAGAAATCATGTTACAATGATGGTGAAAATAGGTCCTATAGTGCCTAGTAAATCACCATCCCTAGCTAGGAACTATGTTTTATAAAATATAGAAGGTCTCTTCGGCTTGTTTGGGGACCCCATACCTCCAAGATCAGCAGGTGTGAATCACATCAGGATCTGCAAAAGCTCTCTGTCTGGAAAAATGGGCTTCTTCCAAGTGCCTGAAATCATGCTTACTGTGTGATATTAAAGGCGCCAGAATCATGTTGGCTTGCAGCTGCATATGTGTTATGACTAGAACGTGAGCCGATCAGCTCGAACAACAGCTACTTTGTTATGATGACCTTGTAGGCTTTAGAACTCAGTGTGCAGACTAGAGTCACAGAGTAAGTCTAGGGACGCTGAAAACAAGCCCTTCTCATGTGAAGCATTTCACACAGCCTGTCTTTCAACAACAATTATATGTAGTGTTGTGTGCAAAAGCGGCAAAAAGGTAAAATGGCATTTAAACTTCTAATAAGCCTTTGCTAACCTAACAATGTGAGCCACAAGGCCCAGTCCACACTACACACCCTCCTGCTCAAAAACAATCATCCCAACAACACACACCCTTGCACCATGGTGCAAGGGTGCCTGCGTTGGAACTCGTGGGGAGTTTTTGTGCCATCGCTGGCAGAAAGGACAGAAATTGACTGTATCAGATAGATATGTTGCATTCCTGCACCTTTTTTTTTTTACATAGAGCAGTGCAGCTAGAAGACTTACGGTGCTGCCGTACGCCAAAATATTGTAAATATGCCCCTGGGTGATTTAGCCCAGGTGGTTAGCTCTATTGTTGAGCAGGATTTATAGCCAGATAGTTGCTGACTTGTCCCTTACGATTAAGGGGCCATGACTGTCATCTTTCCACGCAAGGTGAGTGAAAGAAAGCCACATTTCAAAACAAAATTTTGACTTTGCATCCATCTGCGTTCAACACTAGTGATATGGTCTGGGCAATGCACTAGTGCCAGGGTAAGGGAAGAGAGGGGCCAGGTAGAAACCAAACCATGCTGTCATGATAACGCAAAACAATGCAAGGATGTAGTCATCAGTTATTGCTTCATTGTCATTTCAAAATGCTTATAAGTTTGGAGGTTGCTTGTTATCAAATCAAATTCAAAAGCTTTATTCGACAGCTTGTCATAAAAGCATTAAACACCCTATCATTACATCAATAAATACTAAACTTAAATACAATCAAATATTAAAACTCGCATTAAACTAATTGTGCTGTCGCTTTATATTGAAAAAGAAAAACATTAATTCTAAAAAAGACTTTACATCCAAGGTTCATAATTAATTGACATGGGGCACATAAAATCACATTACATTGTCTGCATCTCCGCAAACTAAAGTGCGAGTGCGTACGATCCATGCCCACCCTAGAAATTTTGCTACTGCAATCGCTAAGTGAGGGGTACAGTCTGTTTCCAATATCCTGCGCGCCACAAGGCACCTGCGTGTCCCTAAATTCTGGCATGCTGGTTTTAGCCACCTTTTTCTTGGGCAGTCGTAGAGAGGGCAAACAAACAAAAAGTGCGAAACACCCTCAACTTTGCCTTTGCAATGGTGGCATTTCTTGTCCTGATTCGACTTCCACTTTTGTGTAAAAGCATTAAGGGGCAGAGTTCCAGTTCTAAGTTGAAAATACAGTTTTCTGTCCATGGGTCTTGTGATGAGGTCCCAGTATGCTTCGCAGGATGGAGCAGATTTGATCTCCAAGAATCGGCAGGTTAGCTTGGAGTTTGGTTTGGAGCAAAAGACAGATTGCCAAATCATGTCCCAATAAATTTTTTTCAGGGTCTCCTTAGATGGAAAAGCAGTTGTGTCGGTGTTGGCCCAGAGATGATCAAGATGGAGTTTTGCTAACAGGCTCCGGATTTCTTTGAGCCATACAATTGTGTGAAATCGGTCCGTCTTGATGATGTCCATCAGTGCAGAGGCGTAGAGGCCTAGCTCCGGCGTTGACATAATCCGTCTCCAGAATAGTAATGGGCGCAGCCAAGCCAGGTCCTCAATCTTTTTCCTTCCCAGATCAAACAATAGGGGAACAATTGGTGTACTCTGCGGGACACCAATCAAGCGCCGCAGAAACCTGTTCTCGGCTAAGGACAACTCCCTTAGGTTGGCAAAACCCCACAATTCTGAGCCATATAGGCAAGCACTTAACACCTTCATACTGTAAATCTCTAGAGCTGGAGATATAGGTTTAGTTAATGAAGTTTTATGTTTAAGAGCTACAACACCTGCTAATTGATGGAACTTTAAGACAGCAGTGTCTATGTGGGTCTTCCATTTCATGTTGCCCTGCAGGGAGATGCCTAGGTATGTGAAAGCGTCAGCCTGTTCTAAAGCAGTCCCATTGAAGGTGATGATGCCCTTAAATGCTTTAGCTGAGTTCAAGCACATAAACTTAGTCTTGGAAGTGTTTAACTCTAAGCCCCGAATCTGGCAGAAGTCCCCAAATGCATTAATTACCTTCTGGAGGCCACTAGGGGTTCGTGAAACCAACAGCGTATCATCCGCAAACATAAGTACAGGCACACGAACCCCATCTAATATTGGGGCATCAGTAGGGGATTTCCTTAAATAGTCCACTATGCCATTAATGTATATTGAAAACAAGGTGGGAGCCAGGACGCATCCCTGTCTAACCCCACGCTCTACGGGGAACAAATCAGTAACTTCACCCTGGACCCCCCACCTGATCCTGGCATAGTTATTTTCATGCATGCGGACTAACAATGTCAGTAATTCGGGACTGATGCCAACTTCCGCAAGAACACTCCACAATGTTTGTCGCGGGACTAAGTCAAATGCTGACTTCAAGTCAACAAATACAGCATACAACGGACCGTCGCTCAGGGTCACGTTTCTCCAATATTAAGCTAGGAAATAAAAGACCTGATCGATAGAGCTTGTTAGTGGACGGAAACCTGCCTGGAAAGGAGACAAAATGTCCTTCTCAGTTATCCATGCTTGTAATTTATTTTGCACTAAACGCCCCATCAGCTTTTGAGCAGAATCAATAAGACTGATGGGTCTGTAGTTGCTAGGTAGTGCCTTATCACCTTTTTTAAAAACTGGGATAATTTCCGCTCCCCTCCAGGAATTTGGTACTGAAGCACCCTGGGCAACTGAATTTGCTAGCCAAACAAAGTATTGACACCATGAATCCCGGTCGCTTAGAAATACATCGGCCGGGATTCCATCCATGCCTGGCGCTCTCCCCCCGGTCACCCCGTCTAGTGCAATGTTCACATCACCTAGGGTAAACAGTTCCCCTTTATAGAAAACCATGGGGGTGGTGCATGATGGCATGGATCTAGTTTACATGCATACTGTGGCTTAAAAAAATCTACCCATAGATTCTTTGCAACATTGTTTTGGGGGCGCTCTGCTACCCCCCTCTGTCCCATTTAACGATTGCCCATAATTCTTTTTGATTCTTGGCTGCACATGCAAGCTTTAAGTCAAGCCAATGGTTTTCGTCCCATTCCCTTTTCGCTTTAATTTGGGCTTTTTTATATGCATCCCTGGCCTTCCTCACTTCTTCAATATTTCTACTCCTAAGTTCAAGATGAAGTTTCAGTCGTGCACTTCTGCATGTTTGATCATACCACCCCTGCCTGGGAGGTGATTTTACCACCTTCCTTTGGCCTACTGGTTTTAAAAAGAACCCTTGAAGTTTGGAAAAGAACTCAGTGTGAGCCACTTCCATAAAGTTGGTAAAATAAGTTTAGTGCAATGTTGTTTTAACGTGGCTACCTCGGTGACTACTACTTTCTTTAGGTCCTCTAGTATCTCTGGCCTTTCAACCAATCTGCCCCACCTTACGTGTCGCTGATTATTAGTAGAAACTATATCCAGGGTCACTAAGCCCCTCCCCAGGCTTGGAGCTTGTGACCCCTTTGTGTATTGTAAATCCATACATAGTGGATTGTGGTCACTTTCCATTCTAGGTATAATGCTCATATCTAACAGCCTATGCCAATCCCTCACATCCACCAGGATGTAATCAATGCGACTTTTGGCCCTTCCGTTATCAAATGTGCAGCTCCCCTGTTGGTCCGAGGGGGTACGCCCATTTGCAGCTCTAAGTCCCCTTGCTAAACACATGATCTTAACTTGGATTGCTACATCCGTCCATCTCTTGACCAATGGCAGTTCCAGTTGGGGCACTCCCCATTTGCTATCCTCTTCCAAGGACAGAGCAAAGGTTCGAAGGTGGTGTTTATGTCACCTCCCACCATGATGGATAGATGCGGTGGGAGATGCTCAAGATCATTGTCGAGTGCTGTTATCACCTCAGAAGTGTTCCCCCCTGCAACTCCCCTAGCATATATATTAAAAAGGGCCATTCCTTGGCCATTTGCCTGTGATGTATTCCTATAGGTACTGTATCGATTCCCCTATTCCTGACCCTGGTTTGGTTAATAATTAACTAGCAGCCATCCAACGGTGCAAAAACCGTTATCTGATTTAGCCACACCACGGCACAGAAGCGCGTTATCTGATTAGGTCATAACGCATGCCATCTAATTAGACAAGCGATATTCCTCCAGCCCCTGATAAGGCATACGGATTTCTCAAAACAAATCAAACCTACAGCGACCTGGGAAATTCCCATAGCCATTGTTTTGATTTCACCAAGAACTTCAGTAAAAGAATGTGCGAACGAACCCGTTCATATGACATCCTTATTGACGTATATATGTCCATCCTTACGTCAATCTCGGCACCTTTCAGGTATAAATATTACCAACATTGCCTTAAGCAAACACACGAGGTGGTGACGAGATTGGAGCAGCGAGACGTGCCGAGGAGCCCAGCAGAGAGCGAAGCCCACAGGCGCTGCCCCTCCTTCCTGACGCGCTGAGAACGAGATGCTGCCTTTCTCCTGCTGAGAAATCCAGCTCCGGCGCTTCCAAGCAGCACTCGCAGGCAGCTGGAATATCAAGACCTGGGATAAGAGATACCAGCCCTCCACCATTCTAGATCTCAGGTACAGAACTGAATAACCCCTTGCAGAGAATTCTCGAGTCAGTCCCTTGGCAAAACAAACTTAACTTAAACTGCTACTTATCTACTCCCGCCCACGTATTAGGCTTAGGTCAGGTACATTGGGGTAGGCGTGGTTAGAAGCACCAGTTGAGTACGATTAGTCAAATGTATATATGTATGTATCTATTTTATCAATTTTAAAGTATCATATGGCTCAGAAACCATATCAATGCTTTTACAATATTATTTTATAATTCTGTCTTTACTGTATGCACTTTACTTAACTATAAGTATTGCAATAATAGCGATTCATTTCTCTTGTATGAGAAAAGAGACTGATCAATAAATAACATCTTTTATTGAACACGCCCGTCTCTTCCTTTTCTCTACAATCTGGTGAAACTAAGAATGCACTGAACTGACTGAGTAAAATAAGTTGTCTTTTGTTTTCACACGACTCTAGAGATACACTCTTGATTAGGGGAGAGCAAAGTTGTCATGTTCTATGGTTGTCAGAAACTAAATCCCTTCTTGTCTATCCAGGGAGGTTAAAATCCTCCTTGCCTATTCGAGAAAGTTTCTAGTGAACTCTGAGCTAGCTGGCAAACACAAAATTTTAAGTCTAATATCGTCGGTAGAAGACCTAGTTAACCTCTGCCCTAGGTCTATACTATTGAAGATATTATTCCAATGCGCAGAGCCTATTGAGATAATAGGAACTACACTACATGGCGCCCAACGTTTGGATAGGCGATAAAACTAACGCAAGACATTAGAGTAACTCAGTCGTGCTTTTTCACACAGACCCCCTTTTTTCCCATAATACTCCAAAGACGTCTGGAGTGGGTGAAAGGTCATATCCGCCAAACCTCGCAGGAGGAGACTCCTATGTATGGTTCTTGGTTTACTCAACGTTGAAGGATACACTGTTCCAAAATATTGTGCATCTAATCTTTGTTTCCATAGAAACCTGATCTGCAAATAAATAAAATAATCTTCTTGACAATAGTATGTCAGAAACTGAAGAAGAAAGGGAGACAGCTAGTTTAGCAACTGAACTCCTAGCAGCTGACAATACTCTGCTGCAAAATGACCCGGATATAATACTCATCCCGGTCAACATAAGAAAATCTATAACCTTAAAACTTATAGAAAATGGACTGACACCAAGAGGTGGTACAGTCATATTCGTAATTGAGGCACACGAATATCGGCAGACAGAGGTATTCTATTCATGGATAAACTTTCCAGCAGCAAACGCTGTAACAAAGGACTTCCACTATAACAAAATAGAGGAACCTCCTAATGAGTACATTCCTTTCGAGGAGGTGGAAATACCACTCAAATTCCAAGAGCACCTGCTCTTGTTTCATGGCGCCCTAAAACATAATAATCTCATCACCAGGCTCGGTCCACTAGGTAGACCAGGAGCAACGTGGCCGGTCCTAGCCGGATACACACCACATCCAGACATTGAAGAAATGCCTGCACCAGATCTTTTAGCACAGCTAAAACAATTAATAAAAATACATAAACAATTAGTCCAATATGTAATGCGGACTTCAACAATCCAACCAGCAATTAAAATTCCACAGCTGATCACTCATCAGGGGAACACAAATAAAATTACACCACAGAACATACAGTCCTGTCTAGATAAAGTACCCGCAAAACGGGAACAAATTCTTTCTGGCTAGCACAAAAAATCACTCAAATAGAGGCGGTGTTTCCAGATACCACCCCTGTTGAGAAACATAGGATTCTGACTATCTGTCTTCCAATGGGAATCGCACCACATGTGGAGGACTGTGACACTTGGGGAACAGTCTTTGCTTCCATTTACACAAAAACACATGGTGTACCATCCATGTCAGTAATACCAGATGTGCTAAAACAGATTCAAGATGAATACGGTCCAGAACCCGCTTTAACTCTCGGTATGAAACTACTGAAAGATTTCAAGCAGGTCTCGGCAATATTATTAGCCAACATAAAGGGAGAAGCAGCAAATGTGGCGATTCGCCAGAGGTTAAAAGAGACAAATATAGCAGACCAACAATTTGAAATTGCCAGAATCATAGAAAAATACTATGAAGAACTAGGAAGAGATAGTTTGGGTGGAATACCAGTGAAACCCCAACTAGTTGAAAGTCCTGAAAAGGTATTTATTAAAAATAATTTAAACACTCAAAAAAAGAGCTGGGATGGAAATAAACAATCCAATCCTAAAGAAAAAAGATTCCAGTCCAGAGGAAGGTCTCCTCGGCGGAGAGAAAGATCTCCTGATCAAGGATGCAAGTCTCCCCAAAGGGAGCCCTCTGTGAAAAAATACAACCTTAGAAATAGGGATAATATAAAAAAAGTTGATAGATATCAAGATATTGATACACGTCCCTCTCAATCTTTTCAGACTTCCTCGCAGAAATCGGAAAGAAGAGGACGATCAGAACACAGGGAAGAGCACGTCAAGTCCAAAGACAAAGAACCTGCTCATCTGAATAAAAAATTACAATTTCCAAAAAAGAAGGTAGCCAGTATTAAAGTAATCAACAATGCCGAGAATACTGAGGACACAGCTGAAAAACGGAGAATGGGCTCAGACAATGCTAGACAGCGCAGCAGAAGTGAGCATGGCTCGCAAAGTCCTTATGAATCATCTGGAGACAGTGGACACGAATGAATACATTCAGGTGGAAACTGCAGATACCAGAGTTAGCAAACCTCATAAAATATATGAAATAACATTGCGTATAGAGGGGGATAAGACTAGAAAAATAAGGGGTCTATTTTGGGATAATCTCTCCAAGGGCTATGACATCCTTCTAGCTGAACGAGACTGGCCTCCAGAGTTTGTCAGGGAGTGCCCACATGGCGAAGAAATAATTATGCCTGCCTTCTCAAACCATATTCCAATTCATAAAAAATATACACTTGCAAGAAAGTGGGCAGTAGCTCAAGCCCCTGCCTTATATAAAAATCATGTGGGATGGGATGAGGACTCTCCTCCTCACAAAATCCAGTTAAAATCACAACCTACTGCACAGAGGCAGTACCCGATTAAGCAAGAAGCTAAAAAACAGGTAAAAGAGATCCTAGATCAACTTGAATACCAGGGGGTGATTGAAACTTGCACCTCACAAATGAACAACCCTTTGTTTCCTGTCTCCAAACCAGACAATTCATATCGTCTTGTTTTGGACTACAGACACCTTAACTCATGTTGCAAAACATTTGCAGTACAAAACTCGCATAGTGCTGCACTAATGAATAACATAGTGCGCAAAAAATACAAAACCACATTAGACATTTCTAATGGATTCTTTTGTCAAAATATAGCACCAGAGAGCAGATATTTGACGGCGTTCTCAATAAATGGCACGCAAAAAAAAAAAAAATCTGTCGTTTGCCCCAGGGGTTCAAGAACAGCCCAGGACTATTCTCAGCGAGAGTAACAGAATTACTACAAACATTTGATGACGAGGCATTATCTTATGTCGACGACATCTATCTAACAGATGATGACTTGGATACTCACTTGAAGAGAGTGAACACCATAATACTTGGGTTCGCAGCAGAGGGTTACAAATTCAACTTTAAAAAGTAAAGAATTGCCCATCTAACAGTCCTGTTTTTAGGATATGAACTATCAAGTGAAGGAAAAATCCTGGCCGACAATTTCCTAGAGAAATGTGCTGTAATCCAAGCACCTAGAACACTAAAAAACTTACAATCAATTCTAGGTTTCCTAAATTTCGGAAGAACTTACATTATAAATTATGCAGAGAGAATTAAACCTCTCTATGATCTAATAAAACCAGATTTTAAAAGAATCAATTGGACTCAAAAACACACAGAAATTTTGAGATCTTTACAAACAGATATGTTAGTTAAAACAAAATTACAAACACGTGACAACACACGCAACCTTGTGATTCGAGTCATCCCAGGAAGATGCGGATTCACATACCTGACCTCTAATGAAGGAGAGAAGGTACCAATAGCATACAAATCACATTTGTACACAGAAGCTGAAAAAAGGTTGAGCATTAAGGAAAACATTGTTCATGCGGTTCAAACAGTTTTAGCAAAAGAAAAATACCAAGCAGACGGTAGACTGGTTACAGTCAGAACAGCAGAATCAGCTTTTGAGGCATTAACAACACCATGTAATTTACCGACAACTGCACTAAATCCAGAATGGATACAATGGGTAAATTCTGTTGCTACAGACAAAGTAAAATACTATTTTGACCCGGAAATGAAAGAATTAAAATATCTAGAATATGAGAGAGAATACCCTCTGCCAATCGACATTCTGCCTTTACTACAGTACGCCTGTGTAATATATACAGACGGTCATGCTCAACCCTCAGTTTGGGGAGAGCTGGCTTACAACGCCACATGCGAAATTATAAAAGAAGTGTGGCGCGGAGGCAAATTAAGACCTCTACTTACAAAAACACACTCAGTGGAAAATAATTCAGAACAACAAACTGAAATAATAGCATTAAAAATGGCGCTAGATAATGCCGATCGCGAATTCCCGACACTTATTGTGTGCGATTCGTATTACTGCGTCAAATCATACAATAACGATTTGCAGAAATGGATTCAAAACGGTTACAAAGATGACACAGGTGCCACAATAAAGCAGAAAGTGCTTTGGGAACAATTAGTTCTTTTAAAGAAAGAACTACCAAAAACTCACGTGATACATTCACTGAGTCATCAGCGTGATGGCGTTCACGTTGCAGGGAATTCATTGGCTGAGACAGCCACAGCGGTAGCAACTAAACCGGCCGCCGTAGCTACAAAAAAGCGTACAGTAAAACACATTGACGGTGAAACTGTGCTGGCGGTGAAAACGTCATCAAAAGGCGACTGCTCAGCGCTACCGATCAATTATCCACTCAATTATACATACATAATCGATGCAAACTCAGTCCCTTTTGCTCGAATCCCTGGAGTGGGGGATAGAGTAATTCCAAACATGGACAGGAGAGGCTTGTTAATAGCAGACGCACATATGGGTGAGGGTCTCAGACACCTTAAGCAAAAAGATTCTCTGGAAGAATTACAATCAGTGTACTGGTGGCCAGGCATGAGGCTGCATCATCACATTTTTGTAAAAAACTGCCCAGACTGCAATAGAGATCGCAGTGGCGAGCGAGGAGGACTATTGCCATGGCACTTCGCTCCAGAAAAACAACAACAATAAGAAAGTACCCATCACGAAAAAGCGTTATATTAACATAAAAAGACTAATTTTCACTTATAATGTAGACCCCAGCGCTTGGCTGACGTCAGGACTGTTATAAAAGGATTTGCAAGTCTATAATGGCATATACGCTAGGAGCATGCTACGTTTTGATTAATGTATTCCCTTTAGCCCTCAAGTTTATGGGGAAAAATAGCAAAATGAGCATTGCATAGCGGGACTCTTCTCACTTCCTTCCTGAGGGATACGGGATGGTGTAAAGAAAAAACTAAGACATAAAGCAATCTATAACGGAAAAGGTATTAGGTTCGGGAGCTGGGTGGGTCAAACATTTAATAAGTGTCCAACGTAGTCTAAATAACCTGCCAAGGAATTCTCTGAAAGGGTTCAGTCCGTACGAACTATTGTTCGGGACTAGAATGATGATCCAAGATCTTGATAGTCAGACTTCAGTGGTTAAAAACAAAAACTTTGATATCAAAGATCGTTTGGCTATTTTGCAGGACTTAAATGAAACAAGAAAAGACCTGAGCAACATAAAGTTGAAACAACAGCCAACAACCACTGAAGAAAAACAACCTGTCCCGGCAAGGCCTGTCTGGATTCCAAAAGTTGGGGATCTGGTCAGAGAAAAGATCGCGGTAAAGAAGGAATTTGGGCCTTCTTACAGAAAAGCAGTTCCTGTCTTGTCTATCAACGGGACAAGATCAGTAGTACTACCGCCCCTTGCTGGTAAAAAGGAGAACAGAGTCATATCCATCGACCTGGTAAAACCACAATCATGTGGCCGATAACAAACAGTAGGCCAAGTGGACTCCCAAGAAGTAGCAGAACACCAATGTTTGCTACGAATACAGAGGTTCAAACTGAAAGACTGATCACATTTGGAAAATCTACAGTGAAACAACAAGGACTATGCAACAAAGCAATGGAACTTGAACATCTTAAAACGGTCTATTCCAAAGCCAACAGTGAACAGTAATAATTCTATAGATGTTGAGATAGACGTAAACCATATATTAAACAAATACAGAACACATCCTGAATGGAAAAAATGGTTGATCTGGCCCACAGATACAAATAACTGTCAAGACAGATTCCTGAACAAAATACAGGGGTTCACATTGACTAGGCCAGACCCTAGATATTCCCAAAGACAACATCCAGGGATAGTAACCACCTACAGCGTGGGCAAGCTCTGCCTTCAATGGCTACAAACGTCCACACTGGCAGAAATTAAGCAACACCTAACTTTACTTACAGAAGGTGCTGACTTGCGTGATTTTATTATGGGACCACGCAAACAGCGTCAAAAACGTTTCATAGCGGCCTCTATATATGCAGCTTATAATGAAGTCTGGAAAGTAACTCAAATTGAGACAGCAGAAAAAATACGGGAGATTGACCGTATTAATTTGGAAAAATCACTTTCTGTGGTGGACAATGGGTTAATGACTCTGTCCTCCAGAATATATTCTCTGGACAGCATTGTGTCTTCAGCAATCGATATAATATCGCAAGACTTACTGATGTTACAACACGGTCAGTCCCAATTGCGTTCTATTGTACAGCTTGGCTGGACGTTACAAAATCTGCGTTCTGGCTATGTTCCTTGGCGTTTAATCAACACAACGTCATTATTTAATATCTTTAACCTTACTGATAAACAAATCAGTTTGGCACAGAAGGGTGCTGACTATACAATTCTAAGCATTGAAAAACTTGAGAGATTACCATTGACAATGTCAGAACGACCTGTCATTGAATGGATAATACATGGAATAATAAATATTCCGATAACTACTTTCCAGTTTCAATTCTGCCAAAAATATATACAGGCAGGCCAGTATGAAAGGTTGGGTAAAGGGTACATTAAGTCAATATGGAACTTGCCCTATACACACGAATGTGTCAGTAATAAAGGCCAGAAAGTGTTTCTCAGTGGCGATAATTGTGCAAGATCACTAAGCGGTACACTTCTGTGTCAGGGTATTAGTTTGCACGGAGCCTGTGAAGGGACTTCAAATAACCTTTCATGTTACCAGCTAGGCATACCTGCAACACGAATAGAACCATTCTTTAGGAGACTCTCGAACGGGAGTTACATTCTAATAGTAGATCGCAGATGTTGTAGTTTGCTGCCCGGAAAACATTATCTCATAACCGTGACTAGGAAGGTCATGTGCTGTGAACGAGTTTTGTTCCCTAACGATTCTCTAGACAGGGAGGCAAGGTTATGGCCAGATTTGAAAATTGCTTCTATTCGAATTGATACTTTAAGCAGAATGAAGACTGTGCTCCTACAGACGCCGACCAGGCTAACGTCATCAAAAGAAACGTATGATCTCCAAGTTGCAAGGACAACGGCAGAGATTCATTCATTGTTATCAACTAATTTCCCCATACATTTCGCAGAAATACTGAACAAAATCTTAAATATTTCTGATACCAGTGGTGTCTTATGTGTATTTAAGACAGTGTTTTCAGGAGCTTTAACACCATTCAAAGCCATCCTGGGTATTTTTCCAGATTTTGTCCATTCAATTTTTGGCGGACTTCCTCTCCTTTTGGGACTTGTGGCAGGCTTCCTATTTTTGATCCTGTTATTTCGCTATGGCAAACCATGTCACAGACAAAACACCTGCGACAAGGGAAGAAATGATCCTAACCATTGGCTACCGGGACCGCATAACTAAAGTCCTTGGACTAGCACGGCTTCGGGACCTGAACATGACTTGGTCTCTTTCATTTAGACCAATGTGGCAAAGTTGTGTTATGCCTGTATTAAGGTGCTTGCTATGCGGCGAAGAATGCGTGTTGGACACCTGTCTGGCACTACAATCGGATGTGCCAATGGACGCAGACACCTTGTTGGGTCCGGTAACGGCTCATGCATTGTGCTGTCCCCAGCGGCTACCAATCCTGATGACGGCATTCGTGGAGACTTCACCACTACGATTGAGGGGTAGTGAAGTACAAGATGAAAGCAGCATCGATCAGGTACGACCTTCAGTCAGCTATGCTGATCAAAACATCAATGGAGGCAATCATGCTCAGGCTCATGAATGCATGGTAACAACTTTTTCCGAGTTAGTGGAACTTACGCAAGAAGCTGTTGACAGTTTTTTCAACAGTCTAAATGATATGATGTTTTCACCAGAGCAGCAGGAATAACTTTGAGCAAATTAGCACTCGGAGTTCCCTACATCCTGAATTTGGCCTTCAACTTTTTAAAAAAAAGCGATATGAAAAATTTTCTCATCAGTTTGTTCAGACTACAAGAACCTTTTTCCCCAATTCCAAAATATTTACGATTTTTTGGGACACTTATCTTCTGCTTAAAGTAGACATTATTCTTAGAGAACTGAATTTCTATTTTAGGTAGTCACGAGACATTAGCTATCCTCTAGCACTCTCATACAAAACTTTATGATTGTGATGAAATGGTCTCGCACTTTTTTCTGTATTAAGAGCCATTTCATGTGTGGTTTTCGCATTTTATTCATGCTGAATTTAAAATATGCATTATATGTTTAGCATTATTAGACTGCTTGTGCATATAGTACACGTGATAGTACATGTGATTGTGTTTCGTATATTTTATAATTCAAATTTTCAGAATACATATGAATGTATTTTGGGGTGGTACGGTATACACAAACGCTACTGGTTTCACTATGCCTAGATTTGTAAATATGGACATAGTCTACGTGGAGTGGGTGTGATGTATTCCTATAGGTACTGTATCGATTCCCCTATTCCTGACCCTGGTTTGGTTAATAATTAACTAGCAGCCATCCAACGGTGCAAAAACCGTTATCTGATTAAGCCACACCACGGCACAGAAGCGCGTTATCTGATTAGGTCATAACGCATGCCATCTAATTAGACAAGCGATATTCCTCCAGCCCCTGATAAGGCATACGGAGTTCTCAAAACAAATCAAACCTACAGCGACCTGGGAAATTCCCATAGCCATTGTTTTGATTTCACCAAGAACTTCAGTAAAAGAATGTGCGAACGAACCCGTTCATATGACATCCTTATTGACGTATATATGTCCATCCTTACGTCAATCTCGGCACCTTTCAGGTATAAATATTACCGACATTGCCTTAAGAAAACACACGAGGTGGTGACGAGATTGGAGCAGCGAGACGTGCCGAGGAGCCCAGCAGAGAGCGAAGCCCACAGGCGCTGCCCCTCCTTCCTGACGCGCTGAGAACGAGACGCTGCCTTTCTCCTGCTGAGAAATCCAGCTCCGGCGCTTCCAAGCAGCCCTCGCAGGCAGCTGGAATATCAAGACCTGGGATAAGAGATACCAGTCCTCCACCATTCTAGATCTCAGGTACAGAACGGAATAACCCCTTGCAGAGAATTCTCGAGTCAGTCCGTTAGGAAAACAAACTTAACTTAAACTGCTACTTATCTACTCCCGCCCACGTATTAGGCTTAGGTCAGGTACATTGGGGTAGGCGTGGTTAGAAGCACCAGTTGAGTACGATTAGTCAAATGTATATATGTATGTATCTATTTTATCCATTTTAAAGTATCATATGGCTCAGAAACCATATCAATGCTTTTACAGTATTATTTTATAATTCTGTCTTTACTGTATGCACTTTACTTAACTATAAGTATTGCAATAATAGCGATTCATTTCTCTTGTATGAGAAAAGAGACTGATCAATAAATAACATCTTTTATTGAACACGCCCGTCTCTTCCTTTTCTCTACAATCTGGTGAAACTAAGAATGCACTGAACTGACTGAGTAAAATAAGTTGTCTTTTGTTTTCACACAACTCTAGAGATACACTCTTGATTAGGGGAGAGCAAAGTTGTCATGTTCTATGGTTGTCAGAAACTAAATCCCTTCTTGTCTATCCAGGGAGGTTAAAATCCTCCTTGCCTATTCGAGAAAGTTTCTAGTGAACTCTGAGCTAGCTGGCAAACACAAAACTTTAAGTCTAATATCGTCGGTAGAAGACCTAGTTAACCTCTGCCCTAGGTCTATACTATTGAAGATATTATTCCAATGCGCAGAGCCTATTGGGATAATAGGAACTACACTACATGCCCAGGTGATCGTGATTGACAATATATCACTGGATTTAGAAGATCTTTCCTGGATTTTACAATGCAATGATTGTCGTACCCAGATTATCAATCCTCCTGAAGGCCGCCCTTTGAGGTTTTTTTTTGCCGGGACATAGAAATTTAGAAATCCAAGCCGGTGAACTGGGTTCAGTGCCCAAGATTCCTGGAACAACATTATATCATAGTGTTCAATAAACTCACACCATTCTGGGGAGGCCTGTTTATTTGCTATTCCAGCAAGGTTCCATGAAAGGAGAGTTAAACTTCCATTATCTAAATCTGGATTGGCTAGATCCTGAGTTGGCGTTATATCATAGCTAGAGGGCTCCACCCCTGTATTTAATAATAAACTATGTGTCCTGTTGCCATTAAATTTGCTGAGGTTGGGCCTGGGCGTACCACCGGAATCCCCCTCCACTATATTCGCAATCCGCTTTACCAAGACTTCCTGGTCAATCCTTCGCTCATTTACATAGTGTTCTACCCTGCTACCGGACAAGTCTACATTATCTGTCCTTCCCTCATCGCTACTAGGGCTATTGTTGGCAAGCCTGGCTATATTTGGGAGCTCGACAACTTCTGCCCCATGAAGTCAATCACAATCATTTAGGTTTGATAGCGCCGAAAACCTGTTTTCAAGGGTCACGCCCCAACTACTGTTCGAACAACTCCTACTCCCCTTATTGGCCACAGTGTTCCATTTTGTTCTTAATATGGTAGGATTCAAAATGTTACCTCGTCTAATATAAAAAAGTCCAATGTTAATGGGATAATCTCAGCTGTTCTACGATGGGGGGGGTATATGTTAGACAAAATGTTTGGGAGAACGTCCGGGCCTGAAAGGTGCACCACCACACAATCTCCCCTAATTTTTTTGTGGCTGCCCCCTATCCATTCAACTTTCCTTGCCTTAACTATCTCCTCAGCCAGCTGTTGCATGCCCCCAGGTGAAAACGCCATGTTTTGGGTTAGCCAATGCAGTGCCTTACTTATCAGGGAAGGTGTAGTTTCTATTTGCCCGGGCTTCAAATGAGGAACATTAGCCAAAACCAAGACCAGGGGGGAGGCCTCAACAATAAGTTCTACTGGGCCTTTCTCTGGACAAGATGTAATGTGCTTATCCCTTGGTCTCGCGGGATCCCCTTCAGCTAAATTCTGTCCCCCTTCCCCCTGATGATCTGTAGTAGGTGGAAGGGAAGTTACATTCTCTCTGCCCCCTGTCCAAGGAGCTGTTGAGGCCATGTTAGGCTCTACTCTAAATGCTACTTGGTTTGGAATGTCTCCCACCTCTTCTAAGGTCTTCTTTAATAGCCCCCCAAGTCTGTGCACCTCTTCTGTTAATTGGTCAATTTTCGCCAGCAATGGTTTAGTGATGGCCTTTATCTTAATATCCATCATGTTTACTATTCTCATAAGATAATCTTCATCCAAGAGTGATTTTCCCCCATTTGGCCCCCGACCATCTACTATATCGCTCTTAATGGGGGGGGGTGTCTGGTCTTTTTTTACTTGAGCGCAGCCCACCACGCCCACCACGCTTGGGATGACCCTTGTCCCCCTTATCCCCCCCCCTCTAGTTGCTCTTGGTACAGGTACCGGGGGGTCCTCCTCTGTTAGTACTAGCGCTTCATCGGGCATATTCTCCGTATCAGTCTCAGCTATTGCCACTATAAGTTGTGTTAGTGTGTTGTTATCAGGCTGTTCCTGTAACGAGGTGTTATTACTAACATCTGGCTCAAATGTATCTACAGGCATGTCTTCCACCACGGTAGAGGTAGGGGATAAACTAAGGCCCAAGGAGGACCTTCTGTCGTTATTAATTTTAGTAACCACCTGGACCAAATAGTTATCCATGGTGTTTGATGCTAGGGGGGTCTTTGTCTTTGACATGGCGTCTAAACGCAGAGTATGGCCCTCTCCCCAATGCTCAGGAAAAGTGGCAAGAAGATAGAAACGTGTATCAACAAGTCGTGTAACGAATATCTTTCCAACACTTCACTCAGCTACAACAGCGAATATTAACAACGGCAACTCACAGATGATGTCGCAGGCATAAATCTAGGCCCAGTCCAGTCGCGGACAGTCTCGGACTGTCTAAGACTGTCCGCCCTTTGTCCGGGCTTCGTCCGGGCATCCCGCTCACGTCCCGCGTTGTGGGCGGTCCCAAGCTTTCTAGCGCCTCCAGGCGCAAGGTGGTGACGCGCTCACTGAGCGCCGAAGCAGTGCCCCCTGGGAAACCGAGTTTCTCCACACAGCGGCCGCAGGTGCAGACAGCGCGGCGGCGGGAGAACTCGGCGCAGGGAACCAGCGTCCGGCGGGAAGCAGTGGTAAACCGTGGGGATTGCTCCAAGGACCTTCAGAAGGTAAGTTACCCCAGCAGTATTTCAATGTAATGCCTGTTATCAATGGGAGCAAGAGAGGGTCATTTTCTCTTTCCTTTGCTACACAGACCATGGGCGCTGCTGACATTAAAGGTACTTAGAAAAGTTTATCTGTCAAGCTGTATTTCCCTGGCAGCAAGACTCAAACAGATTTAACTATTTGATTTTTCGAAAACAAGTGGAGAAAATCCATTTATTCTATGATTTGTGTGTCACTTATGACTGGATTAGGCATTTAGAACCCTGAACACATTTTTAGCTTAGTTGGTATGAGGGTGTCCGTTAGCATGGCATGATGTGCAAGAAAATAGGATTTTGTAAAAACCATTATGACACATCTAAAAAACACATCCCCGCAATGTTTAAAGATGGTATGTTGCATATTCTCTTAAAGTCTATGGGCGTCATTTATGAGAAATGACGCATCACTGCGTGAGAGCAGCGATGCGTCACTTCTCAGTGGGCACTCCTTGTGACATACCTGATGAGTCATATTTAATGTATGACGCATCATGTTGCAAGGAGTTACAGATATGTCAGTATTTCTGACGTATCTGTAAGCGCAAAAGTGACGCATTGCTGGAGTGTGTCACAAAAGTAGCGCAACCCCAGCAATTCGTCCTTTCACATGGGGCAAGCCCCATGTGAAAGGGCCTGTGTCAGTCTTACGCCTGCTGTGAGGCAGGCGCAAGATTTTGACGCAACTGCGTCCTAGAAGTGACGCAGTGAAATCTCATAGATTTTACAGCATCACTTCTACGAGGCTTTTTGCAGGGGAACGCCCCCCTCCTGCATACATTATACCTGATGCAGGTATAATGTAGCGCAGGGGTTTACAGTGACACATCTGCTTAGATGCGTCACTTTGTAAATAGTGCGAAACAGGAGGCATGTTAATGCCTCCTGATGAAAGTGTCCGGATGGAAAAAATTTATCAAAGCTAATAAAAGGACTTTCTTGCCTGTATGGTATGGGACTCTTGTCCTCGTAAAATACTTATGGTATTTTGTAAACTTAGAGTTGCAATAACAGCAAGTTTAAAAACTAGAACCAAAATCAACAATTCATATAAACATTGCTGGTTCTATCACCACTGTTCACATGCAAAACAGAACCTAAAAAGGGCTTTACAGGCATCCCCAAGACATAGAGAAGAAGTAGAATATTTACAAACACTACATTAACATATAGTTGAGCAAAGAAATGCCCATCTACGTTAAGGGCAGGGGAAGATCTAAGTCCGGCAGCAGAATGTAGGGATAGTACCCTATTTTGGAGAAAAGTTAATTTGCTGTTTCTTAGGGATAAAACTGTCCCCAAGGTTGAGTCCCATGTTCAATAAGCAGACTGGTTATCCCATTTTGGTAGAATCTTAAACCTGGATGATATAGAAATGGTTACCATTTATGAGGAAATAATTGTGGTTGATCCCCCCACTTACTCTCAGCTTCACTGAAAGTGAATTAACTTTAGAAAGATGTGCAAATGGATAGGCCCCAAGTTCTGGTGGGGTCCCTGTAGATGCATTTAAGTCACAAATAGCACTCTGGGAACCCATCTTAACCCAGATATACACAGCAGCTTTAAAAGTATGCATATCTGCATCATGGGCTGGAGGTATTAGATACAATTTTTTTAAAAAGGAAACAGGGAAGATGTGCACTGCTAGAGACCAATTTCCCTCCATGATGCACCAGTCAAACTGTTGGGCAGGATATTATTGGAAAGATTAGAGACCTGGATAACGGAAAATGATGTGCTCACTGACTCACAGCTTAGCATTAGGAGCGGAGTTGGCAACTTGAATCAAGGTATCAATTTAAATTTGCTTGCGTGCAAATACACAATAGCTAAGAAAGGCCATCTGTTCTTGTGCTTTGCCGACTTAAGTAGCGTGTTTCATTCAGTCAATCATGCCAAATTGTGAGAAACTCTGGTACAGCTGGGTGCTCCTCCAGATATTATTTCCTTCCTATTGCAGCTTTACAGGGGTGTAGGAGACACTAGAATTCTGGGGGGGACAGGGACAACCTTGTGGACTTTCCAGTGGTCTTATACAAATCACCCGTTGTGCAAGACCGTAAACCTGTTAAACAAATTCAATTGCACAGTTTTGAAGTGAAATATTGAGAAAAGCAGGCATGTAGTCACAGTTTGCAAGTATGTTTTATTGTTATTTACATTCATAGTAATTAGACCAAATGTGAAAAAAATGCGCATGAATCTTGCTTCTTCATGTACCAAGCAAACAAAGGTCGCTGACTTTGGTTGCGGGCATGGTGTTTGCAACTGCATTATGGTTTGAAAAGTACCTGTTTCTGCATTTCTGCTGTCCAGCAATTTTCATTGTTATGAACAGAGGGGTCCCGGACTGAGGAAAGTGATTTATATACAGTGAAAAGACATACAATAGAAATTTTTGAAAAAGACAAACAAATGAGGTTACGATGTTTTAATTCACAAAGTACCCAAACAAACCGCTTAATGGTTTATACAGTTTTTTAGAAAATTATCTACACTTCATAAACGTATTGGTGCCCACATGGGGAAGGGGGGGGGGAGTGTTGTGAGGGATTTTAGTGAACAAAAGTGGAATGCATAAACAACAATCAATTTCATATCATTGATCAATAGTTTAAATTACATTCTAGACTGGTCTCCCTAATTCGGAGCCATAAACACGATGGATGAGTCCCAATTTATTTACAAAAACAATATCTCCTCATTAGGCTGTGCGAATCCTGATTAACCATAGGAGTAAGAACAAGGGAAAAAGTCTACGTTTCGACCCTAACAAGGCGTAGGGTAATTGGCCCTTACAAAACGGGTCTTCATCAGGACAGGGGAGCAGTGGGCGAGCCTCCTAGGGTGAGAAATAATGAAGAAAAACTCAGAGGGGTACAGATTACCCAATTACCTAAGCGTGGTTAACGCTTGGTCAGGACATTGAAAACCAACATGTTAAAAGGACTACCATGATCACAGTCGTCTTTACCTTGGGAGTGGAGAACCGATAAAGTTGCCATCAGGTTGGATCGATATCGCCTCCTGAAAAATTCTGAATGTGAGAGGGAACCTTAAATTAGGTCGCTGTTTATTGTACGATGTGATCATGGTAGTCCTTTTAACATGTTGGTTTTCAATGTCCTGACCAAGCGTTAACCACGCTTAGGTAATTGGGTAATCTGTACCCCTCTGAGTTTTTCTTCATTATTTCTCACCCTAGGAGGCTCGTCCACTGCTCCCCTGTCCTGATGAAGACCCGTTTTGTAAGGGCCAATTACCCTACGCCTTGTTAGGGTCGAAACTTAGAGTTTTCCCCTTGTTCTTACTCCTATGGTTAATCAGGATTCGCACAGCCTAATGAGGAGATATTGTTTTTGTAAATAAATTGTGACTTATCCATCGTGTATATGGCTCCGAATTAGGGAGACCAGTCTAGAATGTAATTTAAACTATTGATCAATGATATGAAATTGATTGTTGTTTATGCATTCCACTTTTGTTCACTAAAATCCCTCACAACACTCCCACCCCCCTTCCCCATGTGGGCACCAATACGTTTATGAAGAGTAGATAATTTTCTAAAAAACTGTATAAACCATTAAGCGGTTTATTTGGGTACATTGTGAATTAAAACATCGTAACCTCATTTGTTTGTCTTTTTCAAAAATTTCTATTGTATGTCTTTTCACTGTATATAAATCACTTTCCTCAGTCCGGGACCCCTCTGTTCATAACAATAATTACCCAGGTCCCAGTGACTATTTTGGGTCTAATCCTGTTACATGTAGCGTCCAGCAATTTTCAGGCAACAATAAAAATGTCAAGAAAACTCCAGTGGTTAATGTTCTTCATTGAGAGAGATCGGAGGTTTGTGTAGTGAACTTTTTGACTCGTAGTAAGGTAGCCGCAGTGGGTTAATATGCCTGCTGCAAAGAACGTGCACCATGCAGGTCACAAAGTACATATAATGTAAATAGGTCAGTGGGTTACTGCTTTTGTCTGAGAGATTCTTTTGTTACTTGCAGTTTATAGGTTAAAATGCTAACATAGAACAATGTCATCTGGTACCTTTACTAGGCTTCATTAGTGAAGTGAGAAGGCACAGGGAAAGTGCCCTATGCAGTCCGTGATTCTTAATTTAAAGCCCCAGCTCCCACCTGAGCCAACTATGATCTTCAACTGCTGTGATTAACCCCACAGTCAGGCTACGATAATAGGTCAGTTCATGAGGCTTCGACATTCAAAACACAATAAACAGGAAGTAGTGGTCGAAGTGGGGGAAAACAGTTGGAAAACTGTGGGCGGAGAATCAGAGGGCGAGAATAACCTGAGATTTGGGCCTGTGGGCGCAGTCAGAGGTGTGCCCAGAAAGAGCAAAACTTTCCTTTTTTTTCAGTATTTGTTTGGCACTTCGCTGACTAATTACAGCATATTGCGTTATTTAATTCAACCAATACACATGTTTATTTAAGGTTTAATATGAGTTATTGACATTAAAATACATTAACAAAGTGGAATATGCGCCCGATCACAGAATATGACAAATATGCTTAAAAGTGGAATCACATGACATCTGTCTCCGAGCCATGCAGTTTTTGTCATGTGCACTTCTCCCTGTTTCCACAAGAGCAGCTCAAACATAAATGGCAAAATATCCTAGTTTACAAATGTTTTCCACTTAATTAAGGCTGTACCATATTTGCTGCAAAATACATAATCTGCTTCATAATATAACGATTTCAACAAAATAATTGTTTGTAGCTCAAATGGATCGAAAATGACAAAAATAGTTGAGACTTATGTTGCTGCAAAGTTTAGGGCCCTTTGCAAAGGTTGACTGGTCACCTTTGTCACTGCTGCATTTGTATATTACACAGGTACCAATGAGGCAAAATCGTTGCAGAGGTTGTTAGTATATAAAAGAATGTTAAAATAATAAAGTATCATAAAATATACCGCATTACGCTGCAGTCTCTTTTTTGCTTCATATTTTAGACTACACTGATATAATTTTGTCCTCCATTGCTGCATAATTCAAGTGGCCCCAGAGCAGGCAGCAGATGTTTAAAGTGCGTATGCACGAAGCAGAGAAACCGTGAAGTTTGGATACTTAGTTTGGTGTGTGTGAAAATCCTGGATTGTCGATCCACAGTGAATTGCTCTACTACTGCTGAAAAAGGCCAATGGGGATGCCAATGGTTGAGGTGGACTGGCCTCAAGCGTCTTGTGACTGCAGTGACAGAGTCAATATCTCTCTAGTGTGTGCTGCTTCAAATGCCTGCCCGCAAGACTGGCAGTGAACTTCAGTATGGATTGTGGTGGACAGGCCTTCAAGGTTAACCTATATTTGCCACCGCAAGGGACCACCTACTGGTGCTAAGACACCAGGGCTTCTAAGGTCTGTCAGGGCCTTCTAAGGTATAGCATCAGGGCCCGACTGGCTACCGGGCATTTTGGCATGCTGCCGAGCTTGGAGCTGATGTCACTGCAGTGGGGGCTAATTTTGTTGATGGAGACCTGCGTGGGCTTCGAAATAAACAAAACAAAAGGAATTTCATTGAGAACAAGCAGGTACCCATCAGCGAAATCAGCAACCAGCTCGGCAGCATGCCAAAACGCCCGGTAGCCAGTCCGGCCCTGTGTAGCATGGGAATGTGTTCCATCAGGAGAGTATTCTGGTGAACTGGTCATGAAGGTTGAACCTGGTTCTCCAGTTCCAAATTTGGCAGCTCTGGCCAGATTGACACATCTTCTCCCCCACTGAGCATCATACTGCCCTACTGAGAGAAACTTGCACTGCCTTCAGCTACAACCCAATTGTGCAGCGACTCAATTGAAATGATGTACTAGACAAGAGAAATATCCAACCTGAAGAAAAAAATTAATAACATCTTGGAAAAAGCAAACACGCATAGGGAATGCAAGAATAAGTAAAGCATGTGAAATCTAAGTAGGAACAACATGGTTACCTTAACACTATTACACTCATTATTCAGAAATCGGTGAGTGCTTTTGCCTCTAAAGTTCAGGACATGACTACAGGGCCCGGAAGGAACCTGTTCCAATGTCCATCGCATATATCCTTATAAAACATAAGGAGTTTGGTTTAAAAAGACCACATCCCTGAACACAGAGCCATAGGACACATTATGTCATCAAAAATAATTAAAACAATTGAAAAGGATCACATTAAACGTTTTCCACTCACCCATCAACCAGGTATTGCAGTCCCTCTAGAAATGGTGCACTTCCCCACCCTCAGAAAACAATGTTATTCAAAGAAAGAAGATAAAAAGAAAGTAGCGCTTCACTGGCAAACTATGTAAAGTGGCGCTAATGTGTGTGAGTGTGAAGAACACCAAACTGGCCTGCCTGCGTGCACTCTCTATTGGTATTTATTTTTCTTCGTCTTTTGATCATTTTTTTCACTTGGTCTGGAGGTTGCACTTTGGAATAGAATAAGGTCAGAAAATTACAACATTCCATATCAAAGTGTTTTGATCTTGTTTTGGATCCATTTCACAGTGTATTTTTTCCTTCTCTGCCCGTCTCAGAGCGGCCGAGCCTTATCCATAGGCATTGACTATTTCTTTGGAGGGTGCAGCATAACAAAGGGCAGGTGGCCTCTGTGACTGGAGAAAGGTCACAGGCAAATGCAGGGCCATTATAGAAAGCGCTTTAGCGCCCTAATGGCCCTGCTAATTTCAGAAGGGAGAGGGGAAATTATTTTGTTTCCTCGTCCCCCCACCCTTGTCTCCTGTGTCCCCCCGCTTCAAAATCTGGGGGGGGATATATTCCCCGTGTCCCCCACACTTCCTACGCCCATGCAGCTTTATGGTAATTTGATTGCCTGTTTTCGTTATGGTGCGAATGGAGAATGAACCTCAGGTTTTAGAGTTATGAGGGGCATACAATAAGGGAGAGTTCTTGCACCACTTTTATTTTCGTTATATGTGAATGGGGTAGATGGTTACTTACAACAATTAAAGGCGGATCCCCCTGTAGTAGGTAGATGTCCGACTCCAATCCTCTTATATGCCGATGACGCAGTTTTACTATCATACATTGCTAATGGCTTGCAATGTTTAATTGATGGATTTGTCACATTTATGAAGGATAAAGACATGAGACTACACCTGACCAAAATTCAAGTTACTAGGTGTGGTACAGGGAAAAGGAAGAAGACACCTCTCTTTGTCAAGGGACAGGCATTAACAGAGGTTGATAGCTTCTCCTATTTGTGTGTTCAGTTTTCTAAAAATGGTTCTTGGAGCCCTCATTTAAACAATAGTAAATTGAAATGTATTAGCAAATCAGTAGCAATATACAGGTTTGCACCCAAAAGTGAAAACAAATCTATAAAAGAGATGCTGCTCCTGTATGAAAGCTGATGTATTAACAGTGTAACATATGGGGCAGCACTCTGGGTGCTATCAATTAGCAACGTATTACAAATACCGGAGAATTATTTTTTGTACCGACTTTTGGCAGTACCACAATCTACGTCCTCTCACATCGTTCATAGTGAACTCGCAGTTCCTCACATTGAAGACACTAATCACATTAATACACTTTAGTTTTGGCACAGCCTTTGGACTAAGTCTGGAACCAAAATCACTAAAGAGATAAATAATGCTGGTCTACTCTTGACGGTAGAGGTAAAATTACCTGGTTTTGTCACATGAAGAGCTTTTTATTGATAATAGATACAAGAAATCCCTAGATGTCCATGCACTCATTTTGTGTTATAGCAAAAAAGAATTAAAGATGCTCCTTATGATCTTTTTGGTGACAGGAGAGATTCCGGGGAAAGAAGCAAAACTACTGCACCAAGATATATCAGAGTCGTCTTATGTAATGATATCCTAAACTATATGATAGTTGTAAATAAAACACAGGAAATGGTTTACCTCACAAGGCTATGATTAGGTATTGTACATTATGCTGTTGCATTTCCAAAAATGGGTGTGTAGAAAAACATTTACTCAAATGTCCCCGAAATGGAATATCTGTGCAATCAACCCAACCTTTTATTCTGTTCTGTCAATTTTATGAGGACATCAGGAAAACATTTTTAAACCAATATCTTTAAAACAGAAATGGTTTTATTTTAAGGAGGCCCTGAATATTTTAGGTATTTTAAATGAATATATAATGTTATCCCACATACTTTCATCCCGCTACCATTACTCCGCATTTTTCACAACGAAAATGCATGTGCTCCACGATACCATTATCCCGCAAACTTTCACCCCTCATATGACTTTACCACGCATGCCTTTACAACACAAATACTTGCGTGGTGAAGTCATAAACTGTGTAAAAGTGCTTTACCTATATATATATATATATATATTTCGTTTTTTTAAATACATGTAATTTATATGTACATATATATATATATATATATATATATATATATATATATATATATATATATAAAACACTAAACCCACCCTGAACCCCAAAAATACCCCACCAACCCAAAACCCTAAATGTATCCTGTACCCTAAAAATTCCCCTTGTACCCCAAAACCTAAATGCATCCTGAGCCCTAAAATTACACTGGCACCCTAAAACCTAAATGCACCCTGAACCCCAACAATACCCCTGCACCCCAAAACCTTAAACACACCCTGGCCCCTAAAATTACCCCTGCACCCCAAAATCTAAATACACCTTGAACCCCAAAAATACCCCTGAACCCCAAAACCCTAAATGCACATGAACACTAAAAATAACCCCCTACACCCCAAAATCTAAAAATACTCGGAACCCTCAAAAATACCCCTGCACCCCAAAACCTTAAACACACCGTGGCCCCTTAAATTACTCCTGCACCCAAAATCTAAACGCAACCTGAACCCCAAAAATACCCCTGCACCCAAACCTTAAACGCACCCTGAACCCCAAAAATACCCCTGCACCCCAAAACCCTAAACGCCCCTGAACACTAAAAATAACCCCCTACACCCCAAAATCTAAAATTACCCTGAACCCTCAAAAATACCCCTGCACCCCAAAACCTAAGCGCTCCCTGAACCCCCAAAAATGCCCCTGCACCCCAAAACCCTAACCCACCTTGATCCCTAAAATTATCCCAGCACTCCTAAACCTGAACGCACCCTGATCCCCAATAATACCACTGCACCCCAAAACCTAAATGCACCCTGAACCCCAACAATACCCCTGCACCCCAAAACCTTAAAGGCACCCTGACCCCTAAAATTACCCCTGCACACCAAAATCGAAATGCACCCTGAACCCCAAAAATGCCCCTGCACCCCAAAACCTTAAAAGCACCCTGATCCCCAAAAATACCCTTGCACCTCAAAACATAAACGCACCCTGAACCCCTAAAATTACCCCTGCACCCAAAATCTAAATGAACCCTGAACCCCAAAAATTCCCCTGCATCCCAAAACCTTAAACACACCCTGAACCCCAAAAATTCCCCTGCACCCCAAAACCTTAAACGCACCCTGAACCCTAAAAATACCCCCTACACCCCAAAACCCTAACACACCATGACCCCTGAAAATATACCAGTACCCCAAAACCTTAAACGCACCCTGAACCCCAAAAATACCCCTGCACCCCAAAACCTTAAACGCACCCTGAACCCTAAAATGACCCCCTACACCCTAAAACCCTAACCCACCCTGACCCCTAAAATTACCCCTGCACCCCAAACCCTAAACTCACCCTAAAAATACCCCAGCACCCCAAAACCCAAACACACACATAACCCTAAAATTACCCCGAACCCCCATAACATATACCCCTACACCCCAACCCCAAACCCTGTACTTACCTTATACTTACATTTAAAAAACATGCTTTTACCATTCATGCATTTACAACGAATTTCGTTGTAAAAGCATGCGTGGTAAAAGCATATAAAATGTAATGCCATTTAGATAAGTTGAGTTAACCCCCGATTAATCTCAATGCAATTCTTAATAGATGGTCTGATTCTCGGCTGGATGATGATGAATATGGTATGGGACTCCATATATTCCAAGAATGTTTTAATCCATTACTTTGCACTCAGGAATCTTTTGGTTTATGAGAAATTAGAAATGCAGCAATGATTGAGTAAATCTTTCAGATACGTAAAAGGGTATTTTCAGTAGGGATCATTTTTTTTTTCTTTTGATAGTCAACTTTATTGGTTTTTAAACAGGGAAAGGAAAAAGGAAAAAACTAGCAGACATCAAATACAGCATTTCACAGCAGTTATAAGGCATCATCATGGTACCCATACAGAGAAGGACCCTGAGGAATACAAAGAGGAAAACAAAACAGTCTCGCACACTCCCCACAATTCTGTGACTGAGGTGATATTGTTCTAGCCATTTGCCCCAGACTTTGTGATACTTCCCCGGGCATCCTCTCCCCTCATACATAGGTCTCTAGTGTGCTGCGCACCAGTGCACCACTTTGCGCCATTTTGCTGTAGAAGATGAGGCAGGATTCAGCCCCTTGGCCGCAATGTCTCTCTTGGCCACCATCATGACTGTGTTTAAAACGTTTGTCGGTTCTAGACCCATCTAGCCCGTCAGTAAATCCCAGGAGCACAGTTAATGGCCTATGGGGGACCACCCAGCCCAGGACCTCTGTGAGCTCCTTCTCTATGGAGTCCCAGTATCGTGCGATGATAGGGCAGCTCCATAGCATGTGAAAGAAATCTGCTTGGTCTTGGTTACAGTGCGAGCATGATGCATTGGGTCTGAGCCCTGCTATGTGGAGGTGTTTTGGTGTTAGGTATGCGGTGTGTAAGTAGTAAAGCTGGACCAGACAGAGACTGGCAGAAGTGGTGACTGTTTAGGGTGCCATCAGTGCGTCTCTCCAGTCTTCTTCTTCCAGAGGCCCTATCCATCCTTCCCATTGATCCCTAAGTTGATCCAGTGTGTTGGGGGTGTTATTTGTTAAGGATCGGTAGATACAGGAGATCCCTCCCTTCCCCAAGCTGCCTGTCATGGTTTGCGCCTCGGGTGTACTGTATTCCGGCAGTGAGGTGCCGTCTGTAATGTGGGTGCGGAGGGCATGCCATATCTGCAGATATCTGTAAAACTGAGAGGAGTGCGGGGAGTATCGGGTTTGTAGGTCTTGAAAAGTGCACATGTAGTCACCTCCCAATATGTCTCCGAGTTGTGAGATGCCAATGAGGTCCCAAGCCCTGAATCCTTCTAGGCCGCTGACCTCCTGAAGCCAGGAGCCCTGCCAGAGTGGCATGTATTGAGTTAGCTTGTTCGAACATTGGGTATGGCGCAGGGAGGCGCGCCAAGCCAGGAGAACCCCTGTGTCACCACAGGCAGAGATCTAGGTACAGGCCCCCCCGTACATCATCTCCTGGATTTTGGGTAAGCCCAGAATACTAAGTTCCACCATGTATGCCGGATCTGACCAGTCTCCATGAAATCAATTGTGTATCGTAAGTAGGCGGGTCGTCAAGTAGTGTAGGTATAAGTTAGTCATGCTCATTCCTCCATTGAAGGATGGGATCCTGCATTGGGACTGGGCCAAACAAGGTCTCTGTCCACTCCATAACATTTTGGTGGGCAGGACATCAACTCCTTAAACTAAGTTCTTGGAAAACAAAAGGGTGTGTTTTGAATTATGTATAGAAATCTGGAAAGTATCATCATTTTGAAGAGGGCGACTCATCCCACAGGGTTCAGCGGTAACATCTGCCATCTGTGGAGGTCAGCTTGGGCTTTCTTCATCAATGGGGTCACGTTAAGCGACCACACAAGCCAGGAATGGGGGCCACACAGATTACGAGGTATTTAAAGGATTGCATGCTAATGGGTATTGTTGACTGCCAATCAAAGTAGTCTCTCGAAACATGGAGGGGCACCACACTAGGGCTCATTTATGAAATTTTTCAACTGTTTGCAATCCGAGCCACATAGAAGTATTAAATTTAGTAGATTAATGAAATCTTAAAAAAGCTTTATGTTGAATTATTTCAGACCTGATGTTTAACAGGATTCTACTGACATGTCAATGTTGCTTATAGTATCTGCTGGATTAAGGGCTCAGGATACACTCAGTATTATAAGGGCTTATATTTAGGATCAGTGGTCCTGCACTTTGGTTGCAATTAATCATAAATCCATGTATGTTACAGCCAGAACGGCATCTGAATGGATAGTTTTTTTAGGGCATTCTGCTGTGTATCTCTGTAAATGTATTTTAATAAAAGAGTACGCATGGTGCCCAAATATGTATAATAAAATCTTACCCTGCCAATCCAGCTGCAATATATAAAATGAGCACTGATAAAATGTCTCACCTTGCTCCAAATGTGGTGTCTTGGCTGTGACACACAGGATAGTGTGGAACTATGGATCAGGGGAGAAACTGTAGATTTAACCTCTGACACTGAATGAAATTCATAATTTAAGTAAAGCAAATTAATGATTTAATACCTTCCTATCAACAGATTGCAGTCATACAATGTTATATAACACAACAATCTCTCTATGGAACTACTTTCCCCAACTATGAGCAGCTTCCTGACCTCAGATAAATTAGCTCATGTTAAGTTGGGAAACACTCGTAATATTATTTGTTGGTATATGTAAGACTGGAGAGGTCGAAGCCCCATCAATACTCCTACACATGCAGGTTTTCAGCGTGCTCTAGCTAGATATGTCTGACCTTGTCCAAATGCAACTCAGCTAGTTAATCTTGTTACACAGTAAGGATTCAAAGAACTCATGAGAGGTCTTTTGTTTATTGTTCTCCTGTTACACAGGGTGTGAGAGGCTGGCTCAGTATATGATGTACAATTATGTTAGTGGACATTATGCACGGATCTAGACAATCCTTATGGTGATTTTGTGGTCTTAGACAACCATAGAAAGCTCTCTAATTGGTAGCTGTGGAGAGCAGCCTTCAGGCTTAGTCGAGAAGAAGTGTAAAACAGCTTGTTTTATCAGAACATAATCTTATAGGTATGGATTAAAGGAAAAAGAACCACACAAAGTATTTATAATTTTTTTTATTTATTATAAGAAACTCACTAACACATACAGATCTCCTACCTGAAAGATATACACAATGTACACAATACTTTGCAATAGAAACATGTAAGCAGCACATAATACACAGTAGTACCCGGGGGAGACCAAACCATATCCTAAAATAGTGGTAGGTGAACCATGATTCGAGTCAAGGACATAGCCAGATGACTAACAAGTGTCAAGGACATAAGGAACCACCCAAGGTGAGTATCTGGGAACCCCACAGAGGTCATGTGCAGTGTGGGAATACAACCACGTTCTCCATGTAAGTGGCAGTTGCAATTTTAAAGAAAGAGGACCATTCCCAGTGGACCCTGAAGAAACCCTGTAGAAGACAGAAGGTTGGAGAGCCACTCCACCCGTGCATACCCTAGTACCCATGTTACCTACACAGGGGAAGACGGGTGCACAGGTGTGAAGTGGTTTTCAGAAACCGCTGTCAAACCCAATGGAGGACTTCAGGAAAATGCCGCTGCTGGGGATGGTGAAAGTGTCCGGTGGAATCCAAATATGGATTGAAGGTGAAAAGTACCTGCAAGCAGAGGGCACAGAGTCTATGTCATTCAGGGGAGACCACGATGTCTGGAAGACAAATGCCCACCGATGTTGGATGTTGAAAGAGAGATGACGGTGCCCTTGAAGCTGCAGCTGCGAGGACCAGGTGATGCTGTGGAAGACAATGAGCCTTTCAGAGCTGTCTGACGTTGAATGTTGAAAGATGAGGTGTTGATGTCTGTCGGGAGCACCAACAAGCCTTGGCAACTGCAAACACTGTGGAAAGCAAGAAGGTGCAGTGTCGGGATCAGCAAAGTCCAGGTCACTCACCACAAGCAGGGTAGTCAGGGCAGGCACCGAGCAATTAGGGAAGACCAAGAATTCAAAGGTGATCCTCAACAGGACTCACAGGCCAGAGGCACTGTAGTTGCAAGAGGACCTTGATGAGCTCACCAAAAGATGCAGACCAAGGTGCAAGCGATGCGTGTGGTCAAAGATTCTGGTCACTAGAGTTGCTTGAGGTTAGGGCTACCTGGCACCCAAAGATCTTGATGGAAGGATGCCAACAAGCCTTTGCAACGGCAAGTCAACTCTGTGCACATGGGTTTGGTTCCTGACGAGGGATACTGGCCTCAATTTTGGTGAGAGGACAGGGCAAGCCTTTAGGGATGTAAAGAACCACCACCTGTGCTGCTGAGATTTTTGGAGTCTGTGGGATCCCAGGATTAGCAGACCAGTCAGCTTAGTTGCGGTGCCTGCAGATGCAGGGAAGTGACTCCTTCACTTCAAGGGAGATTCCTTCAGGTGTCTTGGATGCCTACATGCCTTGGACGGTTTCCTGTATGGAGCACATGCATGGACATTGCAACAGATGAGCAGGGCGAAGAGATCAGGAGCAGAAGGAGACTTCACGGTTGCAGCCTTGATGTCCAGAGCGAAGTCCAGAGTGCCCAGATGGTCGAAGTTGAACTGGTGTATGAACTGAATCATGTCCTATGACGAATCTAGGGGCCCACCCTCTGGCAAGCCCTTAAGTAACCTAAGGAAAGGTTTGGGTCGATTCATGGTTCCCTCCGGGGGGGGTTAGACAGTGGGGAGGATACTCTCATGTCCTTGGTCCTTTGTCCAGTTTTGTGCCAACGGCTCTCTGAGCTGGTTTGAACTGGACTATGCAAGGAGGGCACCAAATGTGCCCCTCAAGCAGACTGAGTGGTGCAGGCAAGCGCTCCCAGCCAGCCCCAGTACACTAAACCCTGGCTGGGAGGTAGTCACACCTCCCTGTGACAGGATACCTATTGTTCTGCCTTCCCCTGCTTGAGGTTGGCTCAGCAGCAAGATGGCAGAATTGTGTCTCTGGTCGGCAAAAGCCATGTTGTGCTGTCCGGTTGAAGAAGACTGGTACCGGAAGCACTGAGAACCTAACGGAGGGCAATAACAGTGTTTGGAATCATACCTCCCACACCATTTATGGTATGGGAGGTATGATTCCAACATGTTTGATACCAAACATGATAGGGTTCGTTATAGTCAGTTTTGAGATGGTCATCGCGTAATGACGCGGTGCTCCTCTATATGTTATATGGCTGTCTCACTTACAACCTGTGAGAATGGACTCTGAGCCTGTAGGAGTGTCCTGCTCATGCAGGGGCACCTTCATACTTAGAACCGAGAACCCTGCCTTCAGAATTGAAAAGGTCCTGCTTTAGGGGTGACATTGGTTTTAATTGCAGTGATCTTAGATATAGGGAAACCCATATGTTTCATAAGTGTTGCTAGCACCAGCTTACAGAGGATGCAATGGCAAGCCGGTAGTTACAGATTAAGTGGTACCTCATGGGACCATAATGCATGCTTCAGCCCATGTGGGTCCCCTGGTGTACCTATGTCCTGGGTACCTTAGTACCATATACTAGGGACATATAAGGGCACCACAGTATCCAATCTGGGGTGTACGTAAGAACTTACCATAACAATTTAGGGTAGAAAGCAGAGAGACTGGGGTCCTGATTAGCAGGATCCTTGTCAGACTAGTCACAAACAGCATAGCACCAGGCAAAAAGTGGGGGTATCAAAACAAGCCCAGAATAAAAGTACGAGTGGCCAGTGAGTGCTGCAATTTTATGTTGTGAGATTCACTTTTTGTTTTCTCACTGGGGTGTATGGTGAATGTGCACACTTAACAGCGATAGGTAATTGGCATTCGCTGTTTCACGAACACACAATAAATTGTTTGAATGGTGTGAAGTAAAAGGACTATTCTACTGTGTTTGTCCTTTCCTTCGTTGTGTTTGTTTCTTTCCTTTCCACTTTTATGAGAGTGAGCTACCTATAATGATAAGTGGGTATACTGGTAATCATTAACCAGATAACCCTCTGGCGGTTCTACCGTGAGGGGCTCACTCTTTTTCTCCACAATTTTTTGTGGTATGAGTGATGGGTGTTTGACGATTTTTAATGTCTACCTTGGGTGTACGTTGACAAAGATTTGACACGCATGCATGAACCTGGATCCTCTACAAAATAAGGAAGGGGAAGTGATACTATTGTGCACACACCCTTTCGGTTCCTGCATTCAAGTTATAAAATAGAGTGTCTTGAAGGATAGGCGACAACTTGTTTTGATACTGTTTGAGTGGGGGGCGGCCTATACCTCTGTTTCCCCCTAAGACTCCAAGGGAGTTGATGTAAAAAGTGGGGGTAACCATGAAAGCAGATCCTACTTTCCTACACAGGGTCACAGCAGCCATCTTTGACTTCTATTATGGGTAGGCTTCAAAGCCTTACTGATGAAGGCTGACTGTTTCTACCCCATTATCCCATTGTGTTTTTCAAATTTGTACAGATAATACATTTTAATATTATTTGACAAAAATGTTGGGCCTTAAACTTTGTATTCTGTTGACAATAGTGGTTTTGAGTTACTGATGTCTGCACATCTAGCAACACCCATGGTGTACATTTCCAGTATGTTCCAGGAAACCAAGTCATGTTCCATGGGTACGCCAGCTAAGCTTTTGACCTTTCTCTCTGGCATTTGCTGGCATGGGTGTTAAAATAGCAACTACCCCACCTAGGAGCTATATTCCAATGATATTCTTAAAATACCATCAAGGACATTTGATATTCTTATTTTTAAAAACACTAAAATGACTTCACAGTGTTGTGGAAGCACGTGGAAGCTTTTCAGGTACTCCAATATTCCCAGTTCCCTGCTGACCTTAAACAGTTCTACATTTGTTTCTTATCCTAATGATACTTGTGGCATAAGTTTATTTCTTTGCCTTTCTTGCTGTTTGTCATTGAAACATTATATTTTAAGAGTTAGGTTTCTGTTCCTGACAATCTAAGTTACAAAATGTTCCTTTGAAATTAGCCAACATCAAGTTTTACCCTTTAGTGGAATCTATGCCTAATTCCTGCTTCAAGGTTTGTCTGGGAGCCCCTAGTTTTTCTGGTGTAGTATTACTTAAGTGCATATTAATCGAGCTCCCATGACCCTTTTGGCCAGAGTCCAAGGAGTTGAATGGGTTATGGATTTCAGTCTAGCTACCTTTTTTATAGGCTTTAAATGCCATTAGGGTTCATACTGTATATGTCAGTGATGCAAATTGAAGTTTAGATAGTTCAATTTGATAAGTGGATATTATAACCGGATCTAAAGTTGTACTTCCATAGAGCTTACTTGGATTTTACATGAGACATCATGAGTCCAGGTTATGACCAGTATTGTTGATTGACCTCATAATTTGTTGGTTGAGAAATACCAAGGCTAAAGTATTTACCACACTCAGCTTGCAAACATCTGAGATGCCTTTCTTTCTCCTCTGAAGAGTATGAAGTTGTGCAATGCATCAAGGGACTTGAAAAGTAAAACTTGTTTTAGATGCCTACTTTTATTCTTTGATTCAAAATATTACAAGGCTCTTATGATTAAGGTGGTTAAGGATGGATGAAGCATTGGAAATAATGGTGCAAGCTGTCTCCGGTAGCCAAACTTCACTGCTTTGTGTAATTTGGTATAGAGTCATCATTACCAGATATCTTTACAATTCCTTAAGTTGAACTTACAGGTTTAGCCCAGCTGTTCCATTGAAATTCATTGGGTACCTTTAATGCGCTCCATTGTGACTTTGAATTACTTACTAGTAGGTTTTCAAATATTTGCAGTTGCAGATTACCTCATGAAGCAGATGAGCACTGATTTAGTATGCATACGATACCTCAAACAGAGTTATTATAAAGGTGGTCAAGGGCATTCAGCAGTGCACATTTCTTTTTTAATATTTGCATCAACAATGGCTAATTATAATGCTGATTTAGCCTTGTGTTGGCTGCAGCATTTAAACATTACTATATTTGTAGATGTTATCTTAGAGTATTAATCAGGAAATTACGTACCCTATGGCAACTAATTTACAGCTTCAACCTTATCCAACAGTGCAAATGTTATATTATAGAACAGTCAGGCAACATAAATTGAAATATAAAAACAATTAGATTAGATGAAGCTATAGGTAATTACCTTGATATGTGTGCTTCATGTAGTAAATGAGTTAAATATTTGACTATTATGTATACATTTAACTATGTATTACAATAGGCATTCAGTTTTACTTGTTTACTGTAATGCCCAGAATCAATGTCAACTGGTGCATATTTGATTGTGTTTCATTTCAATAGTGGTTGTCTGCCTTTTAATAGCTAAACAATGGATAGAGCCTGAACTCCCAACACTTATTTTTGGTGGGCCTCTATGTGAAATACATTTGATTTAGAGATTTGAAATGTCTGTCTATTTGGAGCTTGTTTATGAATTGAATGGATCCATTATGGGATCAATACAGGTGTTTTTGTGTTTTCTAACTCAATATGGATATTGACACATTGATGTAAATTTAGATTACTTATTCTTGCTTTTACTAATGGGGGATATGAATGCTCAAAGAACTTTGGTGTTTCCCTCTATGCAATTGCATCATCTTTAAATTAATTCTGCTGCAGAGCCTATAAGGTTATGAATATTTTCAGACTACTGTCCCTTATGAACATATTCAAGCTGTCTACTGGGCTACATAACAGCTTCAGCAGTAAACATACAAATCCAGGTGAGATGAATAATGACAAGAGAGGTATAATGATATGTTCTGGAAGATGCATATATTTCTTACTTATTGCCCAAATTAGATGACTTGAAATTGGTCCTTTTTTGGTGTCTGCAAATTAGTTTTAGGGTTATTTTAAGTCTAGTTGCTACACTGGAATGTTTCAGGTGCTTGGTGGTGGAGCACAAGGTATTAAAGATTTAGTACCTGATTTAGGGTTTGGTGGTATGTACTCTGTCTGTCAGGTTGGTTGAGGATATTACATCTGCTACCATAACAAATAGGGGCAGGTCATAACTAAAGATCACCACTCGTCCAGTGGTGATCTATGTGTCATCACTGCAGTTCCTCTGAAACTACCAGAAGATTGCCAGAAAGTCCCCATTGGTTTTTACAGCTGTCCCCCAATTTTTTAGTTTTTTTAGAAATAAACTCCCAAAATGGGAATTTGTTTTTGGAACCCCCACACCCTGGGATAATTTTTCCTGGTTGTGATGGACAGAAATAAAGGACATCAGACCATCAACCATTAATTTTACAGCCAGCACTTAGTCAGGCCATCGGAGTAAGATTTCCATTGACGCATCCAACAGGGGCATTACCGATAGAAGGCTAATGGACCACATGACTTACATTAGGGCTGGGTGACCGAGAGTTTGCCAGTATTTGACAGAGTTTTGTGTTCACTTTCACCAAAGTGTAAGCCATTCTATTTGTTTGGGTGATATTTCTAATTGTAGTTTTATAAAGCCTTGCTCTTTTTGGAGTTAAATCAATCAATCGATCAATCAATCAATTGGGGGTTTGTATAGCGCGCTACTCACCCATGAGGCGTTGGGGGGATGGGGGGAGGAGTCTCCGGATCAGTCAAATTGCCAGGTCTTGAGGTCCTTCCTGAATGTGTGCAGGGTCAGGGAGTGTCTGGTGTTCACAGGGAACTTGTTCTAGATCTTTGCCGCGATGTAGGAGAAAGCTCTTCCGCCGGTTCTGTTTCTGTGGATGTGGGGGACCTCGGCCAGGGCGCGGTCTGCGGAGCAGAGGATCCTCTTGGGTATGTGGAAGGATACTCTCTCGTTGAGGTATTTGGATCCGATGTTGTTGAGGGATTTGTAGACGTGGGTGAGGAGTTTGAAGGTGACCCTCTTCTCGATGGGGAGCCATTGGAGGCCTTTTAGGTTTTGGGTCATGTGCTCGTGACACGGAGTCCCGAAGATGAGTCTGGCTGAGGCGTTCTGGATGGTTTGGAGTTTGCTTAGAAGAATCCTGTTGATTCTGGCATAGAGGGCGTTGCCATAGTCCAGTCTGATGGTTATGAGTGCGTGGGTGATGGTCCTTCTGCAGTTGGGGGGATCCATTTGAAGGTCTTACGGAGGATGTGAAAGCAGTTGAAACTAGTGGAAGCGATGGCGTTGATCTGGCGGCTCATGGAGAGGGAGGAATAAAGGATGATGCCAAGGTTCCGAGCGTGGTCTGTCGGGATGGGTGGGTTTCTGAGGGTGGAGGGCCACCAGGTGTTGTCCCAGGCGGAGGTGCAGGGTCTGAGGATGAGGACCTCGGTCTTCTCTGAGTTGGGCTTCAGAGCCGTCTTGCATCCAGGCTGCCATGTTTTTCATTCCTTCATGGAAGCAGAGTCTGTTGTCTTCGGGACTCTGTGAGTGAGAGGATGAGCTGGGTATCATCGGCATAGGATACAATGCTGAGCCTGTGCTGTTTGACTATGGCAGCGAGGGGGGCCATGTAGATGTTGAAGAGCATGGGGCTGAGTGAAGATCCCTGGGGCACTCCGCAGTTGATTTCAGTAGGTTCCGAGAGAAAGGGAGGGAGTCAAATTCTCTGGGTTCTGCCGGATAGGAAGGATTGGATCCAGTGGAGGGTGGCTCCTGTTATCCCTGCTTAGTGAAGTCTGGCTGTGAGCGTACAATGTGAGACGGTGTCAAAGGCTGCAGAGAGGTCTAGAAGGATGAGGGCCGCAGTGTGTCCCTGGTCTAGTAGCATGTGGATGTCATCAGTGGCGGTGAGAAGGGCGGTCTCAGTGCTGTGGTTGCTGCGGAATCCGGACTGGGAAGTGTTGAGGATGGAGTTCTCTTCGATGAAGGTGGTCAGCTGGGCGTTCACAAGCCTCTCTGTGACTTTGGCTGCGAAGAGGAGGAGAGAGATCGGCCGGTAGTTTTTCAGGTACATTGGGTCGGCCGTGGGTTCCTTGAGGAGGGGTTTCACCTCCACCCATTTCCAGTCATCTGGGAAGATAACGGACCTGAGGGAGGTATTGATCATTCGTCCTAGTTCGGGTGCAATGACATCGGTGGCCCTGTGGAAGATGTGCGATGGGTAGGGGTCAGTTGGGGCTCCTGAATGAGTTTTGTTCATGGTCGCAGTGATGAGTTTTACGGTCACGAGATCCCAGGACGTGATGGTTGGCTTGTCATCGGCGGTGGGTATGAGGGTAGTGTCCGGTGCTGGTTCGCTGAAGTTGTCGTAGAGGCCTTGATCTTCAGATGGAAGTAGGAGCTGAGCTTGTTGCAGAGTTCCTGGGAATGCGTGATGTACGTGGCTTTGCAGGTGGGTTTTGTGAATTGCTGTATGACGTTGAACAACTCCTTGACGTTGGTCGCATTGGTCTGGACTTTGTCTCTTATGAAGGTCCATTTGGTGTCTCTTATGCGCTGGTGGTAATCCTTCGGGGCACTCTTGTGGTTGTTTTGTGCTTCCATGGTATTCTGGTTTTGTGAGGATTTTTCTAGGCATCTGCACGTGCGTCTGGCTTCTTGAAGTTCAGTGGTGAACCAGGCTGCCTTCAGAGGGCGTTGTTTGGCGGGGTGGCGGAGGGGTGCCAGCTTGTCGGCGCAGCAGGAGACCCATCTGTGAAATTCTCTTGCTGCGAAGTTGTTGTTGGTCGTGGCTCTGGGGGGGTTTAACGGAGGGTGGTGTTGAGGTGTTCCTCTGTGATCTTGCTCCACTTCTGCTGGGGCGAGCGTGGGGCAGCCTTGGCTGCGGAGGTGGTGTTGAAGGTGAAGTAGACGCAGTGGTGGTCTGTCCAGATGGGCTGGGTGGTGTGGCTGAACCGTATGTTCATTCCTCCCGTATCTATAATTTGCAAGATTATGGGTCCAATTATGATTTTGGTAGGAACATTTCTTGACCGAATCGATTTCGGAATCGTTTTTAACTGAAATGGGTTCTGCGAGTCTGACCGACCGATAACGATGCTTCAGAACATCGTTCAGTCGGACTCACTTTGACTTCAATGGGAGCCTGTGTTCCAAACGACAACTCAGGCTCCCATTGAAAAAAGGGGTATGTGGAGAAAATCGTGCACCCTGTAGCGGGCACCCCGTGGTCCCTGCCACACTGTGCATGGTTGTACAGGGGTCGAATCTGACATCATTATCGTTCGGTTAGAAACACAGTCGATAGACCTGTACAAGTCGGCTACGACCGACTCTTTTACTCCGAATGTCATTCGGAAGCCAGTCTGAAAGTCCGAAGGCTTTCCTAACATCGTAATTGGTCATTCAGAAAAATGTCAGAGTCGGTCAGAAAGGCGGGTTCTGATTCAGATTCGGACTAAGCGAATGCCATTCGGAGCCTTTCTGACCGACATCATAATCGGCCCTTATGTGTGTAAGTGCTGTCTCTGATATATGCTTGAATACCACTAGGGTTGTTATACTGTGCACGATTATGGCTGTGGCTGAGTTTGATGTACATGTGCTTGTGGTAATCCTATTTCCCGTTGCTGCCTTTTCTTGTATGGGGAGTCTAGTTGAACATTCAGTGTACCTTTTCCTTGCATTTAATTAACTTAATAATTTGATCTTGTAGGCTTAGGCCTCCTAACTTTAGTTATTAGCTTGCATAAGGACAAAATCTTAACCAATTGCCACTGATCCTTTGATGCTATCAGTGGTGGCTGGTATTTGACGGTGATGGGGGCAGGTTGCTGAGGGAATGAAATAAAAAAGAATTAAATGCAACTTACCTGTCTGCCACTGCCACCTGCCATCCCATCCACCTCCTTTCAGTCCTCTTTCCGCTTCCTGGGAAGGAAGCAGGATGCACCCAGCTCCAAGCCTCCAGATAGCCAGTCACAATGCTGCAATGCTGTGTTAGGATTGGTCTAAGCAGTGTGGATCGGTGCTGAGCCAGAAAATGGGAGGCTGGGCATGTTCTCCATGTCCATGCAGGCTGTAAAGCAGCCTGCATGGAGAACATGCAAGTTGTGCATGAAAGTTTGTCCTGCCCCAGAAGGCCGGCCAAACATTCATGCGCCCTTTAGGGAGTGCAAAGCACTCCTCCCCTCCCCTGCTCTGTCAGCAGAGCAGCCCCAGCCCATCCCACCAAAAAAGCTGCCGCAATAAGAAAACAAGAATAAAATGATAATAACTTATTTTATAATATTATTATTATTATAATTTTTTTCCCTTTAGTGACATGGCTTAAAAGCAGCGGGGCAACACTCCTCCGTCTTAGCTGAGGAGACCCAACTGGATGCTATGCCAACTAGTACCCACTACATTCACTCAAGGGCTGGGTTACAGAGAAGTGTGTATGAAACGCCTCCTTCCAGGAAAATGTATGTGCTATGTGAATCAGAAGCTTCGCTTCGTATGTCTCCAAACTGTTGTTAGTGTAATGGCCAGCAGTGAGAATTAGTGAATTGTCATCCATTCTGTCCCATATTTTAAATGTTTCTCATATGTCAACTTGCTACCAATTTTTACTTTTCCACTTCTTTGTTCTAAGTCATTTCCTGTTTTTCAAGGGGCACTGTAGTTTTTAAATTATATCACCAATCACTCTGTATGACTCTTCCTCAGTGTTATGTGATTCCTATCCTCTTTCCAAGTCCATCCTTTTTGTATAATTCGTTCAATATATGTATAGTTAAGTTGACTGCACATTTTACTCTTTTCTCTTTTGATCAGTCTGTGTTTATTCCTTATTTATTTTCTTGAATATTGTGCTATTTATTTTATAACGATTACCTTTAGAATGTATTTCGATTTTCTTTTGCTGTTATCTTGTTTTAATTTCGTTCTACTTTTTATGAGGGGTTTTTTCAGCATTGTTTTGATTTTTTGGGGGGATTATTTTCTCTAACTTATCCACAAGTTGTTTGGTCATTTCTTTTATTTGTACTGCCTTGCTTTTCATGTTTATTTTTTTGTAAGTAGCTTAACACTAGGGGGCAGATTTACAATAAATGAACATAGCGCGGTGCAGCAAGTCATTTTGCTGTGCCGTGCTGCGTTAGTTTGGAAAGCGCAGCGATGCAACATATTTACAACAATATGTCACATCTCTGTGCTTCCCCCTGTGTTGGCGCACAAGCTGCTGCCATGCGCCGATGCAGGCACCCTTGCTCCATGGTGCCAGGATGCCTGCATCGTGGGGAGATTGGTTTTGTGCAGGAATGGAACTTTTCCTGAACAGAAACAATCTGAAATTCCGCTTTTCAACATATACGTGTGCTGCATTAGCACACATAGAAGTTGTAAAACAGCATTCTTTTAATGATGGTTTATGTGCAGAAAGGGAACCCTTCCTGAACAAAAACAATCATTAGAGGTGATTTCCTCTTTCTATGTGTGCTTTAGAATGAGGCACGCATAGAAACAGAAAACAAAAACGAGGAGAAATTAATAAATTTCTCCTCTTTGCACCTCCCTACGCCTGCCCTGGGGAGGCGTACCATTCACACACATTTCCAGATTTACGATTCCTCGTCAATCTGAAAATGTGTCTTGTTCCATGTGTGTTGCGTGGGAACACCCTCAGCAACACCCATGGAACACCCCTTTCACGCAAAGTGCTGCGTGTTAAGGGTCCATATTTACAAGGACAGGAAAAGCCACACAGGGTGGCTTTTTCTGTCCTTGTAAATATGGGGCAGTGTATTGCGCTGCCAGTGGGTCACAAAAAGTGACGTACTGCCAGTGCAAGGGGCTTGTAAATCTGCCCCCAGGATTTTAAAGTGTAGTAATATGAACTTGTTGCTGGGGTTAGGCGAAATTAGAAAACTATTTGTGAGAGATGTCATTGCATACAGAAAACAGCCAGGATAAGTACTCAATATAATTTCAAACAATGTCTGAAGTCATGCGGCTAACATTGATATGACTGTGCATGTGGCCATAGCTTCATATAGTGAAATTTTCGAAACCAACTAGTTTTTGTCGGTAGAAATTATGCAAAAAAAAAAAGCAGAAGAAACGCCCAAAAAAAAATGTGAAGTCTGCAACACCTACACATTAAAATAAGTTGCCCATGCCCGCTTTTGTTTACAACAATTTTCCTTTCATTAGGTTTTCTTTTAGATGATAATTTATGAAAGCTTGCCATCTAACAGTGGGAAAGTTAAGATTTCAAAAGCTAATTAGTTAACAGGCTAAGAAAATAAGAACCGTGAATCAACAAAGAAATAGTATGCATTCATCGCTTTTAAAGAATCCATATCAGTATTCCAATCCCTAATAAAGCTGGAATCGTCCCATTACATAAGAACAAGGTACAAGGGGGCATATTATCAAGTAAGGGCGTTGCATTATCGCTGCTTTTATCGGCAGGAAACTCTTCACATCTAACATGGGCTTCGATTGGAATTCATAGAGCATATTATCAAGCCCATTATCGCCGCTTTATCGGCAGTTTCGTGCCGATAAAAGCGGCGATAATGTAACGCCCTTACTTGATAATATGCCCCAAGGTTACTTAGTTGCAAAACACGACCAACCTATGTTCAGGAAGCACATGTCACATTTACAGGCTAGCAAGTGGCTATGCAAATGAGTTTCCATTTGTGTACATTTATGTTAGTGGCTATCCTGAAACTCTGGCCTAGAAACAGCCCTTATTGAGCTGCATCATACAACATTCACATGTTAACGGAACAATATAGATTTTTTTTGCACATTAAGAGGTATATTTAACAAATAATCATGAAAGGCAGCAAGTCACCTCACCGCGCTGCGTGATAGGCAAAGAGCAGGATGGGCCATACTTAACAATATACGCCACGTTCCTGTCATTTCTCATTGCTGGTATATAATGTGCTGCCTAGCATCTAAACAGGCACCCTTGCATAATGGTTCAAGGGTGCAACGCTGTTAACAGGATAGCTGTAGTGGCAGAAGGGACACTTTCCTGATCAAAAACAATCCCCTGTGCCATTTTCCCTTTACATAGAAAGAAGATGCAACATGTGAAGGCAAAGCATTTTGACACACTCCTAAGTCTACCATTGATGGTAAATCTGGGAATGTGCCACAATCCATGAGAGATTCGTGGGAACACCCAGGCTACACCCATTGAACACCTCCCTGGTGCAGAGTAATGCAACGCAGTGATTTGCGACAGGGGTGGCTCTAGGCTCATGGCGGCCCTGGGCAGGGAGCGTAGGTAGTGGACCCCGGAAGAGGGGGTCTGGGCAGGGCGGAGCACGGAGGGCAGTGAAGAGGGGGGATCAGGGTGTTTGGAAGTGGAACAGAGCCGGAGGCCACCAAATCACTGCCAGGGGCCGCCACACAAATATGTATCCATCCTCAGAAGATTATTATATTAAGGATATATATTGGCCCCTGGGGTTTGGTGGCCCTGTGCAGTTGCACAGCTTGCACATGCCTAAGGCCGCCCCTGTTTGCGATGCTTGGTGTTACTCTAAATGTATCAAGCCCTACAAGGTGGACTTACATGGTTTGATAATTCAAACTTAACCCGTTGCGTGCGTCTGTCGGCCAACGGCCGTCGCGGGCAGCACTACCTCCGTAGTGCTGCGCTCGTCCGTTGGCCGACGCCGGCACGCCGGGGCAATCAAAAGGTCGCGACGGATTTTGCGACATGCTTAAGTGGTGAATAGTTGAATTGATCTTACATTCTGACACCTGGCGCAGGGGCGACGCAAATCTTTCATAATTATGCCCCTCACTTTTTCCTTTCGAGAAATGTGAGCAAAGTGGAAAAACTGAAATCACATTTTATAGTTTATGCAAGAAATATGATTTTCCCTAAACATCAACTGCCCACAATGCTCCCTTAATCTCTTCATGTGAAAATTCAGTTTAATGAGAAAGTGCCGTAGTCCATAAAAAGATTACTGTAAGCTGCCTTGGTATACTTTAAGGGACTAAGCACCACCGTACAAATACACGAAAAGAGCTAATGGTATCATTTCATAAGCATTTTAAAACCCCGCAGCTTTTGTGATCACCAAAAAACCATACCACACACATGTCTATTTGACAGTCAAATAAAATCTGTTTATTGTGAATGGCTGGAAAGGTAATGAAAATGTAACAATCTAACAGATATATTGGGAAAAGGCGCAACTTGGATCAAAAGAGAAAGATTTTCAACGTAAAGGAAAAAGAGAATTTCCAATCCGCTATTTCCTGCAAATATGTAATGAAATTTAAATTGAATCTAGTTCAAAATCATTTACTGTTTGATATCGCGCATCAGTATACTGGCGTACATTGAGAAAGTAAATAGGCTTTTGAGGTGGATGAAAAATTACTCTGTCTCTTTCGATTTGATGTTAATTTCCAAATCCAAAACTACCTTGTAGTCATTTATTTAAGCCATTGCAGCCAAGTGTTTTTGTTTCAGAAACTTGGAAAGGCGTGCATCCAAAATTTAAGACAGCGCCTTATGCACTTCAATGTGTTCTGCTACATAATTTAGGCTCTAACATTCGGGCTGAAAAAAGTAAAAATGGGAAGAAATGTGTTGCACTGTTTGGAGCACTATCCCAGGGAACCATGTGTCAACTCTTGAATCAATCTGACTATCATGGAGGTATGAGGAAAATGGAACTGTGGTTCAGCCAACCCACCGGAAATCAACAGGAATAAGTTGCCTTACAAGAACCCACTAGGACATGCCACTTAACCATAACTACAATAACTGGATGCATGGGGTGGAGAAATCATTCCGATGGTCATATTACCATTATTCCTTTGACATTTGCGGCAATCATAGAGATACAGTTAAAACTGACTTTGCCTTATGTTAAATGAAAATACTCAGGTATAATAAATCATTTAAAATAATTGCACTGAAAAATACATTGTTTTTCTTTGTTATTGTGTTATTGAAATAAAATCAACAAGTGAAAAAGATTAGTGAGAATTTCTGTCAATGTACAAGAAGCTAGAGGATGTACCTTCCACCGAGGCAGAGAAAAACTGTTTTGATGTTGGTCAAGTACTAAAGTGTCATTTGCATGAACTGACTGGTACAATTGTTGTTTCTGCACTGGACTTTTAGTGCAAATGTCAATCTTGAACTAGTGAATGGTGTGAATGTCATTGCAATTTTGGCCAGCACTCATGGAAATCGAACCAAAGTATGTGCAGAAGAGCCCAGAACAAGTCAAGGGTTTGTTACCTCGCTGCAGCTACACATGTAACTTGACAGCTTTCTGCTACACCTTATGAGAGCACTAGTGAAATGAAAAGTGTGTATCAGAATCTTGTCTTTATGACTAAAGAGCATGGTGCTGTAATGGGAAAATTATTTTGAGGACCGTGGGAAGGGGTGAAATACAGAGATTAATGTATATATCTCTTATACTGATTGTGATTCTCATACCGGTTTCATATTTTTAGTACATTTGAGACACAAAGCATTCATAACACACCAGAGAGGGAAACCCGTAAAGTTGAAAACGCTGAATGAGCAGAGAAAAGCACAGACCCCAATGATTTTCAGACCATCAACTATCGAAGAGCGCTTAAATATCTAACAGCATTGACTGTCTCTGGTGAATCTCAAGAAGAAACTGCGGCCATTTATTTCCATGATGCTGCTTGTTTAGAAAACCTGAAATTTGAAGTCCTGTGTTACCCGATACGCTGGGTCACCCATGATGCGTGGCTTCCTTTTGATTGGCAGTGCATTTTTAGGCCAACTCCACCTTACATCTGTTATAACCTATAGCTTAACATGCACAGTAATGGACACACATTTCCTTGTGAATGTTAGCTCGATCAGTCAGTAAAACAGTGATCACACCAGGATAGATGTGAAGCCACATAACTGGTACACGGTCCTTACTTATAGGTTTGGCTTGTTTTACAATATTTAATACAATTCATAGGTAGAGACCAGAAAATATGTAAGTTCTGGATTTTCATGCATGCCTCTTTACATGATGTAGCACCTATTTCTCTATAATCTGTTTTATAGATACCTTTTCATTTAACCCCGAGCATAGGCATAAACTGATATAAGAATTATTTCATTATCAGCCCCAGAGATGGTTTTTAGGGCAACATAAACCCACCAATATTTCCAGTATGCTAACTATCCGATTTACACCATTAAGCAAAGACCCATTCTTGAAACAGCCAAGTTTAGAAAGTAATTTGTGGTATATAAGTTCCTCCTGTTAATCTCACAGTGCAATCTATATTAACAGTGCAAATACCAGTTCTTCGAAGTCCAAACTGTATGGCAAACATACAATTTTCATGATTTATTAACTGCAAAATAAGGAATCCGGCTAAAGTATGAACCTCTCCGCTTCAGCTTAACTACCGACTTGAAGTAACAGCACAAAGGGCACAATACAATGCCTCACTAAAAGGCTGACTAGAATTTGCTACGACTCTGATAAAAATATATTCTAAATATAACATTCAGTGAAATTGTCCTTCTCTCTGACCACAGCTGTTTTGTACTTCTGTCTGTTGCTATTCTTCTGGGGTCAGTACTTTTCCTCACCCTCTTTCAACACTATTCTTGCTAATGCCCCAGGGACGACTGCAACAACAATGCTGCTAAAATAGAATTCTGATGGTACCCTGAACACTATGTGCAGCAGGCTTCACCTCTGAACCTGCAGCATTGAACTCAGGTAGGAACTCACTTTAACAAAGTCCTCCTTTGCCATCATGAGCAAGAGGAGAAGCCTGAGAGAGGCTCCTGGGTAGTCATTTGAAAATTAAAAGCTTCACAGGGGCTACTTGCCTAAAGGCTATTTCAAAATATGATATGCATTTGAAAACCCCGGCTCCTGATCTGTAGCCCTGCATGATCAGAAAGAGAATCTCATATTCTGAAACCTTTCTCTGAACTGACACAAAATCCTAGTCAGTCCCAGCCAAGCATTCAACAAGCATTGCCAAATCCAATAGATTCGGAGTTGGTTGACAGACTTCTGGCTTTGTCAATGTACATTATAGTTTGTCACGCTTTTTGCAAAACTTTAAAAACATTATTGTCGATGAAGCTACTGGTCATGCCTCAATCTAGAAAGAATAACCAATACAAATTTTCGATATAGCAAAGCACACATTGTGCTGAAGGGAAGTGTTTTATGAGTGGATGCCCTCTGTGTGAAAGTGTAGAATGCCAACACTCACAGTGGAGTTAGCCAGTGGCTGCAGTGGGCTGACCCACTGCCAGATCTCTGACTGCTGTAGTTGGGGGAAGAAGACTATGAATGATACAATAACAAACCCTTGGATGAACAAAGCTGGCTGCAGGCCCCCATAAGTAAGTATATCATACTCAACACAGAACCAGATCAAGAGGATGGGTGTTCTCTTACATCGCTCCTAAAGCAGGAAATCCAGAACCACATCAGAGTCTCCTCTTCCCATCTTAAATATGGGAGGAAGCGGAAAACCTGGCTTTTTAACTAATCAACTTACTCTGGCCAGGGATAGGCGCACAAACTGGCTCAGGGCCAGTATAACCTAGGGTGATAGCATGCTTTACAAAAACACATAAACTATAGTGTTAGCAAAATCAAAATGTCTAACGACATTACAGAGTTCTCCAGTTATTGCTGTCACTCGACCATTCTGGTAAGAAGGGCACAAATAAACTCAAGCTTCCACAGAGACTAACATAGAGGACAATCTCTGGTTTGATGCTCTCTCAAGGAGGAAACAGTCAAAAGGCTGTTTTTGGCACGTATTTAATCTAGGTGAGCCCAGAATAACTCCCGAGGTTCACTGTTCTGACTTCAACCCTCCAACCAATTATTAAATACAAATATTTAAACCAAAAACCGTATGAGGATCACACAAAAAATGTGGAAAATATATTTTAACAGTTAAGAAAAATAAATCAAAATACAATAGGAGTAGAGCTATGTTATCTATTAAAATAATCAACCTCAATTAAATATGGAACTTGATGGAATTTTATTTATCCTATAACTTATGATAAATAAATATAAGATGGACGACATGACAAACATAATATTGCCACTGTAAAAGTAACATATCATTTATACAAATAAACAACTAGACCTACGAAAGTGAGATAATAATCTGAGAAAGAAACTAGAAACATGATTTAAAGGGTGCTTAGAAGAATGCTTGTAGAAAAACATAGAGAATTAAGGACATGAGGTAGAAGGACTGATAGAGGGACGGACATTCCGAAAATAAATTACTATTAGAAAGTAGCATACAACTATAAATACGGCAAGGACGTTTATCATGTATCCAAAATGCAGACGAGAACTACAACTGTCTTCGTAATTTAAACATTTTACATGTTCAACGCAGGAATTTAATCATGGGACCATAGTCTCATAGATCAAAATGGTTTAGTAGATATCACTAAAACATTTAAACAAAGATAATCTGAATCAACCATTCTCTTCAGATGCTGTTACAAGGTTAAACCTTTCGATTTACCCAGAAAAAGAGAATTACGGGAAAAAGAGTCTCAAATGTATAGGAGTAAAGCATTGAAATCCAGGTAGTCCAATGCAGTTACCCAGCACCTATCGATCAATGCGGAAAAATATAAATTTGAAAACGTGTGTTTCTGTGTTTTAATTCACTCTTCAAACATATTACCAGGATAAAATTCAATATCACGGAGCTAAAAGAGGATCTGACATAGATAATTGATTGTCTGCTGCCAAAGAATACATTTCAGGAACTGCATTATTCAGAATAACTGTTGTCTTCCACATCAGTTGACAAGCTACCTCTATACTGCGTGTAACTCATTCAAACTATGCTGTAATAAATAAAAGTGTGACATTTTTATTTTTTTATTTTTTTATTCCAGTCTACAAGTACACACAAATAATAGGTTTAACAAGTTGTGTAAAAACTCTAAAATAGGATAATGAACTCTAAAGAATAGACATTCATGCATACTGCCAAAATAGAAAACCTAGAAGCAGCCTTCCACTGAATGACAACGTATTTTCTCAATTTATGGCTTAGAAAATTGACATTTTCATAAATTAAAAACACCTCCCCAATGGATATAATTTTTACATAGCACAATCTGTAGAGTTTTTGAGATGTTGCGACGTCTGATGCCTGGCCAGGCCCTCTTCGACACCCCTCATTGGGACCCGGCGCAAGTGGGATAACATGAAGCTTCTTCCATCCTCCTGTTAATATGGGATGCTGGCAATCTATTTTGCATAAACTATGATAACCTACATATTGGTATCCAGTGATACAAAATGTAACAACCCTATATCCGGGCCCACTGAATGAGAGTCTACAATACATTTAAATATACACACTGGGCTTTTTTACTCAGGATTTTGCAGGCATTTACGTGGCCCTGGAATTTTGCACTGCACCTGTATGCTCTTATAATGGTAAGTAAATCGGTGCAGTGATTTTTTTTTCTTTCCACCACTTTGTATTGCTTTTCACCACAAATAATTAGTAAAGTGGCCCTTCCACCCCTTCGCCCCCACGAATTTCCCATTACAGGACTACCTGCTGAGGCCTTGGAATTTTTCAATGCTAGTATTGAGTTGGTTACGGTGTTCAAGATACTTGTTAACGCTATTAATTCCGTATGTAATAATATTTTTATGTAATATATATAGTCAAAAAAGACAGTATCTGTTATTTTCTCAAAATCTGGACACAAAGAGCCACTGTGCAAATCCGAACTTGCACGGAGTATGTGCAATAATGTGAGCAGCTGCACCTTAAAGAACGTTTATTGACATATGAATTAATTCGGACATATCCTTATCCGGGTCTTACATTACAATTTATCAATGTAAGTGTGTAGGGCATTGCAGGCACCTGTGCACCATTGTGCTTTCACAGAAATGAAGTAACCGAAATTAGGCCAGCAGTTAATAACATTTTTCTCTGTTCATGAACACTTAATCTAGGGTTCTATATGCATTTATGCATGAAGTTTAATCAAGAATGCATAGAATGGTAGAGTGGTAGCTGCCCAAAAAAATATAATGTAACCAAAAACAATGTGTACTATTTTGAATAATTGAGTGTGGCATGTATACATAACATACGATTACAAATAGGCTGCAATCATCTTTAATTTCATTGCCCATGATGTCATTAGAACTCTAACAGTGAAAATATTTCTTTGGGGGGTGAAATTTTTACTTTCTGGCAAAGTTGTCAAAGTCTGAAAGGTGTCCAACTTTATTAGTGGAGTTTAGACTTTGTACAGCACTAACAATCACTGCCAAAAACAACAACAAGTAAGAGTAGCCAATAAACATTGCAGTACATTGATTAACATTCCTGGTCTCATAGTAGATACTATTAAGCACACAGCGGACCACGTGAATTACAAAACACATGAGTTATTCAGAGAGGAGCAAATATTAGAATACACAGTTTGAGGCAGAATGTTTTGGCATACTCGGAAAGTGCACACTATATGGTTCCCCACAGAATGCATCGTGTATATAGTGATTGAGGCAGTGAAAAGAATTACCCAAACCTACTTTCTGGAAAAAGTCTATACCCATTACCAAAACTGAATACCACCTTACTACATATATTGTGGTCATGCAGATTTTAAAGTAAAGCTGTCGAATGCTTGTGTCCGTTTCAGGTTGCATGAAGCATTTAGGCATACCAAGTGGTAAAGAGCACATGTGTTCATGCCACATGCATTAGATGATCTTGGACAACTAAAGAGGGTTTCCCAGATGTATGCCAGATGCCAAACATTATAATATCAACTTGGGAACCTCACCCTACAAATTGTGTATGTGATGTAGGCACAGGTATTGTAGAGTGCAACAGTCAACTGAAGGATGTCTTTTGACATTATTGACAAATTATAAATGTTTATTACTGCCCCCATTGAATGATACTCAAGTTATTGACCTTGCAAGGATGACATGCGAAGTAAAACATAGTTATCCACCAAAAAGAGGAAAAATCGTGTCCAAAAAGCCAGAATAAACGGAAAAATAAAACAAATCCAATGCAAACCCCTCAAAGCAATCTAAAGTATGTTGGAACCATATCAATAACAGAATAGGGTTTAAAACATACACTCCAAAAAACCAGAAAAACTGAAATTAAACTAGATTTCCTTAAAAAAACAGAATGCCACGCTCTCATAGGACATAATAGTAGAGAAAAATCTGTTAAGTCTAAACACCACCCGCAAAACAAATTACATTCCCAAAAACACATATACATCACACTTAATCATCAAAATATATAAAACATAACACAATTAAACCTAAAACATGAAAAACGATAATTACTAAGTAGTGAAAAATAATACTATGAAGACATCTAAATATTCGAAAATCCCACAAATAAAACTATAACTAGCATGTAGACCTCTTCCCAAGTCCCTCCTACTCTCAAAACCCTTAACAATCCTTTTCAAAAAGACAACTGCTCTGATGAACAGTAGCAACTTACTGTGACCTGATTATGGGAAAATAGACTAAAAATCACACAAATAGATTGCAAACTAGAAGCAAGCAGTAAAAAACAAATGCCTGCTAAACGAAACTTAAAAATCCCATTGAAATGAATGGGAAATAATGCAAAAATGTTGAATAAATGTAATAAAAATTTAAATAAATATAAAAAATGAAACACTTGTCATAAAATGTCGTTTAAAAATGTTACAACCTTGTAAAGTATACATTAATTAAAATATATTAATTAATATATAATAATTTATACTACAAAATATGATAAAAAATATTTCAAAACATAGAGGTTCAACAATGTAAAAAATGTTTTAAAACAGTTAATAAAAATGGAAAATATACAACAGCTATAGTGTCAGTAGGCAGATAGAGTTAGGACCTTGTTTCCATAGGAAAAGCATTTTCTGACCTGCGTGTATCCTAGGCGCTGTTTGACGTATATTCACAAAAATTTCCAAAATGAATTTGATGCTCACTTCAGCTGTTTGCTGGAAAGTTTTGGGTTGATCCATCAAGCTTGGGTTGAGAAAAAAAGGGGTCCCAAAACATGTTTTCTCCATGCTAATTCCCATTAAGATTTTGAACATGACTGCTGCCCGAACTGCTGAATGAAATTACACCAAATTGGCAGAAAGCTAGCTCTTGGTCCAGAAAGCAGGTTTTTGGTATATGGTGTAAATCCATTAAGTAGTTTTAGAGATATTAACCAAAAACTAAATTAGTATATCTAGGCGTGTGGTCCCTCAAGGGATCCACCTGTGGTAGATACGCAGACCCATGCCACACAGCAGGGTCCTGATTAGCTGGCTGCACCCGGAGGGACAAGTTGTGTCTGCCTTTTTATGTGTCAGGAAACTGTGCCTGGGGCTGCAAAGAAACATGTAAAGAAGATGAAGGGGTGAGGATAGAGGTACCCTAACGCTATGGATGTGTTATAAATGAGTCAAAATCATGTTTAACAGGCAGTACATTTTCTGAAAATGTTTCTTTGGTCACTCATGAAATCCGCAGAACTGTTGTGGGGCTCAGCATGACCCCGCCATGTAAATCCGCAAACCGCACAACGAAGTAACATTGGGGGCCACACTGAGCTTTGCGTCAAATTCACAGGAAGCATCAAAAAGCTAAAGAAAAACTGACCATTTAGAAGTGGTATAATGAGATGGAAGCATGCAATGCTGGGACTGGTTGACTAGAGCAGCATAAGTGAGAGCACATTTTGAGAGGTAGCCATTGTATCTCCTTTACTGCTGAGAGGGGAGGCAGTGTGCAGGAATTCTGACTGGACATTTGGAATGAAAACAATTGTGATCAGAGATAGAAATAAACCTGGAAGAACAGCAAATAACTTTTACTGGCATAGTAATTAGGTTGTAGTATTTAAAAGTATATTTAGATAAATCATTGTGAGTGTATGTAAGCTGAAAGAAAATGTATACCCTCTAGAGGTATTTTGAGATGCCCCTTTTTTCTCAGCCCCCCTTACCAATCACCTCACAACTTTCAAGATAGGAACTGACCTAAAAAGTGCAACTTTTTAGACAATTTCATAAAGATTCGTTAAACGACGCCAAAGTTATAAGAAAATCAAAAAATGATTTTGCTATGGAAACTAGGTTGTAACTATAACTACCTACTGGCGACCGCCAGTAGTTAATATATATCACACACCCATACATACATAAATCTGCATTGCTGATTACCTCATGCAAAGTGATGGCACATGAAAGAAGAGCATACTCAATTCAAAATCTGAAACTATGTTAATAGATTTCTCACTGTTAACTGTAAGATGATTTCAAATATGAAAAGAAAAAACACTTATGAAATTTGTAATTACATGACTTACATCATGGGTTAAGTCATGAACAGTGAATTTAATTTGGGAGTTATGGCTTGCATTTCTATTGTGCAATTTATGGATTGTGGGTCCACACCCTGTGAACATCAGTGTGTTAACCAAACTGTATTTTAACTGAGATTTTTCCATTTTAGTTTTTCACCAAACTGTACTTTAGCTGTGTTTGTCACATTAAATTCAGATTTGTTTCAGACATACATTAAGGTATGTTACTCAACCTTAACTAAAAAGTCACTTTAGTAGTTTTTTCAGTGACTTTCAGTTTTTTTTATTTGCTTCTCCTAAATTTCAATTTCCACTGACAGCCAATGACATCTGTGCATGATCTTTATCTGTGGCATTGGGGACTGGCCAAAGTCAGACCCTTCTGGCAACTTTTCCATAGGCACCTTCCCTGCTGCAAGGGGCGTTTGCTTAGTAGGGCTGACCACTGTACCTGGCCAAGTCTGCACAATGCTATACAATGGCAGCATCAAAAGAAACCAGTCAGAGTGCAGCAGCTTTGCATACTGACCATCAGATTCACAAATCCATAGAGGATGATGGGACTAAAGACTCCAATGCCCAACAGTGTGCATTGTTCATTTCGAATGGATTCTCAAATCTTCTGTGGAGTCATGAATCCAAGGAAGGTATTGATATTTCTAACTTTTTAACCCTTTCCAGAGCACCTGACCTATGTTTATGACAACACTTCTCAAAAACCACTGAACAGATTTACATCAAACCAAGCAAATGCTCTTCCTTGAGTAAGGCAATATGTTCATGGCAATTTTGAAGTGATTCTGTTCAACTTTTTTTTCTGTAGCCAAGAGCTAAGATTCCTCTGCGACTTAAAAAGGAAAACATAGCCTTTTTGTCTCCTCTTTTATATTTCCTCTTGTAAAAAAAGTGGCAAATTTCAGTGGCAGCTGCCACATACAAAAGATAGTGAGGTGGGGGAAGGGGGCGCACAGGAGTGGCAGCGCAGGGGGGAGAGTAAAAATAAGAATACAATGTACCTTAAGTTGATGGCCGCATCCAGCGTCGCCCCGGGTGCTTCTTCTTCTGCGTTCTATAAGGCACTGGGGCTGCTGTCAGACTCCCTGTCCAATCCCCGTGCTGCAGAGGGATTGGCCTGAGCAGGCTAGAATGATTCCCTGCTCAGACCAGGGAGTCTGTTGGGTTTCTCCAACCCGACTGCTCAATATAGCCAGGATAAAGAAACCTAAGTGCGCATGTGTGTTTTGGTTGGCCGGAGATGGCAGGCCAAACACACATGTGCGCTTAGAGAGTGCACATAGCACTTCTCCTACTCCATCCCATGCCCTGCCCCTTCCCTGCACATGCTGGCTAAGCCAGCAGCTTAAAAATGAAACAATAATCAAATATTTTTAATTTTTATCTGTTGGCTCTGCCAGTGGGGCGACACTCTTCCACCATTGCGGAGGAGCCACCCCAGGGAAAGTTATTAGCAAATAAAAAACAACTTCTCAAAGAAAATTCTGACTTACCTGTAGTTGTGGAGTCCCTATTGGCAACTGTAAAATAGGGGCAGAAAATAGTGGAGTCCATAATCTCGCTCTTGATGTGACAGATGTAATTAAAATGTTGGAAATTATCTTACATATGAGATTACATTGTACTTTTTGGTGTTGTTATTTATTGGTGTAGTTATTGCGAGGTCATAAGAATTACATGTGTGTAAATGATGGTTTACATATACATATATTTGTAGAGTTGCTGTGTTCGTGCTCGCCCCAGTCACACACCTGCTTCACACGCAGAGGAGAGGCATTGTTGTTGGGACTGCAGCTGTGTGCTTCCGGGTTGCTCCTCTGTGTTGGGGCCCCTTGAGGCTAGGAAAAGAGTTGGGAGCAGCAGTTTAAGCACACTTCTGGTGTTACTCCAGCCTCTCACTGCCGCATGCTGATGTGCAGTAGGCTGTAGGAGGGGGCCTTTTGCTCCTTTTCCTCAAGCAGCACCCTGCTTGCACCTCCAGTGGCACGGTAGCTGCCACTGCATCTGGCCTGTGCGAAGAAGGGAGTTGGCCCAGGGGTGCATCAGGATGGGTGGGAGCTTGCTGTTTGGTGCCTGTTAAGTTGCTGTGTGCCCAGCGTTGCTGGCTGCTCCTGACCCCAAAGGGACCTTCTTGAAGATGGAAACGAGAGAGATATGACTTGCTGAAGCCCCCCTGCTCATCTAAAGCTCTTCAGGCCTAGCCTCTGAGCACGGAGATTGCTTGCTGATGACCCTATTCCAGATTTCTTAATTTGGTATGGTGGGGGTGAGAGGCGGCAGCAGGTCCTCGGACCAGGGGTGTGGTAAGTGTTTTGGCAACTTACTCTGTTTCTGCAAAGCATACTCTCCTTGATCCTGATTCCTATTCCTGATCTCTTTCCTGGGTCCCTTCCTGGGTCATTATTACAGACATCGACAGATTGATTTTGTGTCTGTCAAATCAGAAGCAAGTGGAGAAGTCCCAGATATGAGGGCTAGTGAAGTGGGAGTAATAGATCTGCTGAGAGCCTGAACGCTGGAGTAATCGCTAATATTCATGGCCACTGGGATTACATGTTCCAGGATCCCTAGCGTTCTTGAGAAAACCTATTAAAACATGACTCCAGTGCACAGGGAGTCATATTTCTTGGGTTCTAGGGAGAGGTGTTGTAACTGACCTACTTGTTCTATACCCTGGTGTCGGGTATCGGTTAAAACGATTTATTTCATCTGGACTCTCATGGACACCTGTAGTCACCTGTTATTGAAGTGCACAGTGGAACCCACTATTGTTTGGATCCAAAATGGGGAAGCGGAGGCAGGGTGAAGGTAGGTCTAAGACAGCAGCCTGTAAAACCACTTGCAGGTCATCGACAACAGTTGCCTGCACCCTGACTATTGGAGCAGAACAATTTGCATACCCGAGCACCATGAGCCATCAAAGGAGGTGGAGACAACAACAAATGGCATTTGTTGGGGAGAGGAGTTGGCCTAACAGCTAGGGCGCTCGACCTCGGACCTGGGGATCTGGGTTCGAGTCTCGGTAGCGACGCCAAAAACCTCCTGGGATTCTGGGCAAATCACTTAATCTCCCCGTGCCTAAAATGAATGTGTGTCTGTCCTCATGTAACGTAACTGGTGCTATGTAAAGCGCTCTGATACCTGATTCGGTACGGGTCTAGTTCGCACTATATAAAACTCTGCAAAAAAAAAATGGCATTCCTGTGGAATTAAAGGGTAGTGGGGGGGCAAGTGGGACTCTGACTACCGCCACCCTTGTGCCATCTCACCAGGGGTCTGTGGCATCTGTTCCACCTAATGACACAGGGGGAAACATAAGAGGGAGACAGCAAACTCTAAAGCCAAGAGACAATGCACGAGACTCCAGTAGGGTGAAGGTGGGGGTAGTACATTGTGGGGCATATTATCAAGGACAGGCGATACATTATCGCTGCTTTTATCGGCAGGAAACTGCCGATAAAGCGGCGATAATGGGCTTGATAATATGCTCTATGAATTTCAATCGAAGCCCATGTTAGATGTGTTCACATCTAACAAAGGCTTCGATTGGAATTCATAGAGCATATTATCAAGGCCCTTATCGCCGCTTTATCGTCAGTTTCCTGCGGATAAAAGCGGCGCCTGTCCTTGATAATATGCCCCTGTGTTTCTCTCAGGAAGAACTACAGGCTTTGTGTGACAAGCATCTGCTAGGAATAAAAGAGTGCTTAGAACCCTTACTTGAGTGACTGAGTTAAATTTAAACTGAGGTTACTTCACAGAGGGATGCACTACCCCCAAAAACTCCATTGCCTGAAGTAGGCCTCTACCATTTGGGTAGCAAGGAAAAGAGTGCTCCAGAGGGGAAGAATACACCCAGATGGCTGCAAGAGTTCACTCACAGTTGGAGATTAGTTCTAATAGTCCCAGTGAAATGGGTGCCCAAGGGTTAGGGCAAGGATTGGAAGGAAAATTAGTTGGTGGTAAAATGGGAGGGGGTAGGAGTAGAGGGACTCATGCAGATAGACCGGCAACATTGGATCACTTGGGTAAAGATAAAGAAGTTGGTCCAGTAAGGTTGCTGCCTAAGGCCTGCCCATGTGTTGTTAAGCTTACCAACATTCCAAGTTTAGTAGAAAGTACAGGGGAGACCTTTGACCATCTTAAGAATAAAACATTACATTGGTTATGCTCCCACGTTGGTTTTGCCCACGCACACCAAATTTTGATGGTCTGGAGAGTTGCTTGGGTAGGACCCTTGTCCAAGTTCTATTGGGGTGACTGTATTGTACTTACCTTGAGTGCATGCTTAAACCAGAGAGGACCAAATATTACAATGCACCCTTGGGTTTCTTTTACTGGCATTTGAGTGAGAGGAAGGGATCAGGTTGGCAGCACCAAAGATCCGGCCAGTTTTGTAGATCTTGGTGGGCAATTGCTGCCACAAGTAGCGACCTAATTCCACCAAACCTGCATTCTCCATTAGCAGAGATTGATTGACTGACCCCAAATCAGGATGACTCTGTAAGAAATGGGAGCAAGGGTATACAAGGTGTAGAAGTGTCACGTTTAAGGTGCAGCATGGAGGGACAGGAGGGGTACCAGGCTACCAAGGGGGTATGTGAGTGAGCCTGGTGCAGCCAGACTGGAAATACCCCTGGGCCATGCAGAAAGCTTGATGAGCAATAAGTGTATGGTTCCATTGTGCCATTTTGCCCTCAGTGTGCCACAAACATCATTGTTTGGGAGCACTTTTGTAAATAGCTATGACATGTGCCTCTCCCAGGAAACATGGGCAGTTGAGCAGGTGTGGATTTAGAAGTTATTATATCCCGGCGATTAAATCAAGTGGTAGTAGTCCCTTGGGGGGCCTTTTGGTGTTGGTGCGGGACACCCTTTCTTACTCGGTTACACCTATTCACTTGGGCTCACTGGATGTTCAACCTCTGTCATTTACAGGGTAAACACTAGATACTATCATCCTCACAAACATCTACAACAGGAGTACTAGCCATAGGCAGGAATTTAAATTATAACATCTTTTGGATAGAGTACTTCAAGAGCATGCAAAGGCCCATAAGGTGATCATTGTGGGGGATTCTAATTTGACATTCAAGCCTAGCAGCTTGCTTAGTGACTTGATCAGAGAGGAGAACCTGGTTTGGGAAATTCCAGACTCAGGCCCTTCTAAATGGTGATATTTTTCAAGAGCAGCGCTTCAGGTCATGGATCTTGTTATTGCTCATGGAATTAGGGCATGTTATGGGTGCTCTTCATCTGATAAATGTTTGGTATTGACTTTTAGAAGAGGGACCTACCAGTGCACAATTGACGATATCTTTCTAGATGTAAGAATGTGGAGCAAGCTGAAGGATATGCTTGTTGTAGAAAGAGGAGAGATTGACCACAATCCATTGACTTTAATGCTAAAAATGACAGTGGCCCTCTCTAGAGCCACCAGTATGGGCAAGGGCTGTGTGCACCTTGTTGCTACATACAATAGAAAGAAACAGAGAAGGGAAGTAGTAAGTGCTTCACCAGAGCAAGTCAGTGCCCTGTATGAAATTGTGGTTATCCTTATGGAAAGAATGTTTGTGCACTGGAAAAACAGAAACCTTATTCAGGCTGAGCATTCTATGCCTTTTGATAAATTGAGGGGTGTCTTAAATAAAGAGGGTGGGGAGGGTTACAAAAGCATGAAGGAGAGGGTTCAATAAACTGTGCAAAAAGGCTAAAGTAGCCTTTTTGCAAGCCATAAAAAGAGGGGATGTTAAATGTATAAGGGAACTCCGGGTACTGTGCAGGGAAACTGTGAGAGCAGCCATACTAGAATGACATGAGGATTTGTGAGTGGAGCTTTTGGATGCTGCAGTTACTAATGACCCAAAAAAGTTTTGGTCCCTAGTTAGCAAGAGAGAAGGCATCTAGGCAATCCGGCTGAAACGTCTGTCCTCCTGAGTGAGTGGGTTGCCCACTTTGGGAAATTGTACACCTAGAGTGTGGATGGGGGAGTAAATGTGAGTGTGGGGTTGGTGTACAAACCCAACACAATATCCGGCAATCATATCCTTGGAGGAGATGGAGGATGCATTCACCTTCTTTAAACATGGGAAAGCTCCAAGCATTGACAAAATCCCAGCTGATGTTTTTAAGTCCAATCCAAGGGTATGGGTGCCCTATATCAGTGTGTCCTCCAATGCCATTGCTGCAGAGGGGTTGATTCCTCCTTCTTGGATGGGGCAGAAATTGTGCCAATTTTTTAAAAGAGGTATCCCAGTGTGCCTGCAAGATATTGGCCTATTAGCTTCCTAAACATCCTCCCAAAAATATTTTGCAAACAGGTACTGGAGAGCGTATTAGATTGGTGTGATGATTACAAAATCTGCTCAACCCTTCAGGTAGGTGTTAGTAAGATGAGTAGTGCAGTGGACCAGGTCTTTCAGTTTCCCTTGACCAATTGGAAGGTGGTAAATCTGGCCAAGGATGACCTTTATGTAAATGAAATAAAAAATTTTATCCAATATTTGTAACATGTACCATTACCCGGGAGTGTCAAGGCACGGGGGGCCGTCGGGAAGATTAAGCAAACTATTGCCAGAGACACATGGTGCTGGACTAACCTGCCAATGGCAATCGAACCGTGAACCCTGTGATCCAGAGTCACGCACCCTGGCCACTGCACCACACCTCTTCCCTTGTGGCGCTCATTGACCTGTGCACTGCCTTCGACCTGGTACCTAGGGAGAAGCTTTAGGAAGCCCTCCAGGAAATGGGTATCCTATCTGCTATTCTTCACCCGAGTAGACTATGGCACGTGGGGAATATTGCAAAAGTGAAATGTGGGGTGAAAGGAGAGCTAAATTATGTCTTTTCTGTCGACCAAGGTGTCCTGCAGGTATGCGTACACGCATCAACCCTTTTTCTTCAATACCTCAACAATTGTATTACCTATTTATTTGGCTATGTGAATGATTTCCCCGTCCCTGGCAGGATAATATCGCTAGTTTAGCAGAGAATTTGGCCTTGAAATCAACACCAAAGGACCCAATACATGGTATATTCCAAGAAAGGTAGATTGAGAGAATCCATCCAAGGTTGGGGCAAAGGTACTTGAAAGGGTGCAGGACTTTGACTATCTGGGTATCTGGGTGGATGAGACTGGATCATGGAACCCGCATATCCTAAAAAGCATCTTTATTGTGAACCTTTGGGGAGGTGCCATACAAAAATTAGTAAAAGAATCGGTCTGATCGAAGTAGTAGGAATCTATAATGCATAGGCCAGGGGGCTGCACTGTATGGGGTAGAATTATGGGTGTATTCTAATACTAGTCCCCTCTGCACTGCAAAGAACATTTAATTAGTGGGCTGCTGAGTCTAGGGAGGAGCACGCCACTGGTTCCCCTCTGTTGAGATCTGGGATTGCATGAGTTAGAGACAGTGCTTCTGTTAAAATCCTTGTTGTATTAGTTTCAAGTGTGGAGTACTGAAGACCAGTGTCACCTAAAGGAGGGCTTAATGGATGTGATTGTAGCCACAGAAAGAGTGGGCTAGTTAAGGGCGCTCAAAAAAATCTGGTCTGATGTGGGTCTTTGGAAATTCTGGAGTGAGCCACAGGCCATTCAGGGAGGTGATGTTGTTGCAGTAAAGAAGATGGTGCTGGAGAAATCCAGCCGCCTTTGAGATCACCTGGTATCACTAGGGAGTCTGACAAGTGCATTTCTTTGACACAAGCCTGTGTGTGAGGGTGAGGCATTCTTGTACTTTATACATCCCCCACGGGCACGAGCCCTATATCTACCATTTAGATATGGGTGTTTACATGTAGCAGCCTTTATGGCAAAATGGAGGGAGGCGAACTGGGAATCGGAGTGTTGTCCATGTTGTCAAACTATCAGTGAAAGTGATGAAAACCTATTGTTTTTTGCCCCCTCTATGTAAAACCGAGGTTCAAATGTATTAACCCCATATTTTGATCCCTCTATTTATTGTTGAGAGGAAAGGCATTTAGAAAATGGAAAAGTGAATTGACCTCGAATGGGGTGGCCGTTTCTAAATTCTTGTATGCAGTTTGGATAATTGGAAGTATAGTGCTAAAGCCAAACAAAGTTAGGTTGTGAATGCCCCCTTGTGATTCTACACCCCCTTGATTGATTTTATGGATATTTAGTGTTGTTTTTATGTATGCTTTATTTTTGTTTTAGGATGTTTTTAACTGATGTATACTGCTTTGATTATGAAACAATGTTTCAAAATATCATTAAACAATACAGTGGAAGAGAGAGACAGTCGTGATATTAGGAGCTTCCTCAAATTTGTTATATTTGAGAAAGAGCTGAGGACATACCTCTTTAAAGAACAGCACATAAGGATGCAGTAAAAGTGCACTTCCCCACTTAGACCCAAACTACCTTTCTAATCTCTAGTTGACTTACAGCCAGATTCATCAAGCGAAATGCGCTCGCAAAAGGGCCAGATTCTGAGAATCTGGCCCTTTGCGAGTGCAATTTTTGCATTTGGGATTCATCATCCCAAATGCAAAAATCGCTAATAAAGAATTCGCAAATTTGCGAGGATTAGCATTTAAGGAATCTCTAGTAGAGATTCCTTAAATGCTATTCATGAAACATTAAAAAATTGCGAATTCGCAATTTAGGACCGCTATTTACCACGAAGTCAAACCTCGTGGTAAATAGCGAAAACTTAGAAAAATGCATTTAAATGCATTTTTCTAAGTTGCATGTTACACACACACATGTCCTTTGGACATGTGTGTGCACAACATCAGTGTAAATTCACATTTCAGGGGTGCTACAGGGTGTCCTTTGGACACCCCTGCACCCTTGAAATCGCATCCTTATTTGCGATTCCTACATGAATCCCGTTTTGCAAGTCCTTAATAGCGATTCCTTATGAATCGCTATTAAAGACTCGCAAAACGGGTCTTTGATGAATCTAGCAGTTAGTCTTTGCCTTTAATCCTGTATAGCAGTTTGCTTCCATTGCGATGGCCAAGCTGTAAATACCTCATACTTACATACAAACATACTGTCAGAGGGAGCATAGAGTTGGACAGCAAAAGGCAAATCACAGGGGAAAACGTTTCAAAATGTGAAAAAACTCAAAATCCGATATGCAATAGTTTTCATCAGTATAGGTAAGCTTTTGGCACAGGAAAAAGCAAGCGCAGCATATGGCATCTTGGCTACGTCCTCTTACAAGATAATTGCAGTAAAAGCCAAATTTCCTCACAGCATCACTCAAAGTGAAAGCAAAGTAAAATATAATACTGTATATTGAGCAATGTCTGCTACCTTCGGCACTCACATGCCTGGCTTTGCCATTTTGTAACAGAAATAAAGAAAGAAGAATAGAACAATGAAAACTGTAGTAATATTTGGTTGAAAATACTGTTTGCAAAGTGCTACCTGTATTTTTGCAACTTGTAAAGATTTTTAAGAATCAACCCATGTACACATAGGCTTTTTCTTGAAAAACCAAATCAAGGTGGGCGAAATCAATATCTCATAAATATAATTGAGATAGGTCACAAATCGCAACTCACTAAGGTAGGAGAAAATCGAAGGGTGGTAGCCTGCTGTCAAACTACTGTGATTGGTTTTTAATAAAGCAAACTTTTGCTCCTTAAAGGAAACAGGACTGTTGGTAAAAAGAAACATTTATTTGGTGGGTGTAAGAGTTGGCAGCGTTCCCTGGGCTACTGCATACTCTTCAACACGTTTTTTCTCAAAAAAAAATTCTAATGCTGTACCTCCTTTGAAGTATCAGTAAAATATAAATATTTTGCGACTGGATTGTGGCCAGAAAACATATATACATTAGATAATGACTTGGTTTTATTTATGATGTTCGATCCTATACATCATGCAGCAACTGACCATTCTACAAAAACATTTCGGCCCTGTGGAGGCTGCTGCACTGCTATTTATAAATACTAACTATTTTGTCTCTGTAAAATTGCTGCTATTTATCTTCCATTTTTTATCCTGTTTTATATGCACTGTATGAATATGGCACTTTTATGGTCGCAACGGCAGAAATAGAGTTATTGATGATGAGATACTGACTCAGGGCCATTTATTAAAAGTGACGCATCGCTGCATGGAAACAGCGATGCGTCGCTTTTCATTGCGTCCTCCTTGCGACATGCTGGATGCATCGTATTTACAGTATGACGCATCATGTCGGAAGTAGCTACAGATACGTCAGCATTTTTGACGTATCTGTAGGCGCAAAAATTACGCATTGCTGGAGTGTGTCACAAAAGTGACGCAACTCCAGCAATGGGTCATTACACATGGGCAAGACCCATTTCAAATGTGCTTGTGTCAGTCTTACGCCTGCTGTGAGGCAGGCGTAAGATATTGACGCATTTGCATCCTGGAAGTCATAGATTTCACTGCGTCACTTCTACAAGGCTAACGTGCGTCAAAACGCCCACCCTGCATACATTATACCTGGCGCAGGTATAAAGTGGCGCAGGGGTTTACAAAGTGACGCATCTACCTAGATGCGTCACTTTGTAAATATGATGCAACATGGCATACTTTTTACCCTGCTGGCCCAAAAGTGATGCAAGGGCTCATAAATAAGCCCCTCAGTTTTTAGAAAGAACACCTACAACACACCTGTTCCAGGTGCCAAATTGGTACCCATTCCAAATGCCATTTTAAAAGTAAAAAAATGAGATTAGTATACAAGACACATTGGGGCATACGTATCAAGCACTTTTCCCATTTGCATCATCCCAAAAGGACAGCACAAATTAGGGAATCTCAAAATTTGCGATTCCCTATTTTGTGATTGCATTCAAGGGATTGCAAATTGCGATTACTTAAATGCAATGTAGGAGGCACCCAAGTTGTGCGATTTTGGCTTAAGAAATTGCAAATTACCACCAACGTGAGGTTTTTTTGCCCTTAGGGCATGTATATGTCCCACATGTGCACACATACATATTTCAGGGGTGCTACAGAGTGTCCTATTCACACCCTTGCACCCTTGAAATTGCTTTCCCAATTTGCGAGTACCTAATGGGAACTTGCAATTTGCAAATGTCTTCCAATTCATTCCAATGAAACTCTAGGCCCATAGGAATGAATGGAAAGATATTCCTTAATTACAAATCTCAATTTGCGATTCGAAATTAAGGAATATCAAGGAATCACATTTAATATTGCGATTCCTACATAGATTCCATTTTGCGAGTCCTTAATTGCGATTCACTAAAAATCTCTATTAAGGACTCTTGGAGTGTTGGCCACAGTTTAAAATGCTTATTACATCTGGTCAATGGTATTAACTACACAGTCTTCTTTAATGAACAATAAGGTTGTTACAACAATGCCAGATTCACCAAAAGTGTAATCTTAAAAAAATGAGCACAATGGTTAAAATCAAGCTGCATGTGCTTACAGCAGCACTATTATGCCTCAATGGAACAGTCAGCATTAGAATTTCATCAGGCTGTGCAACATTAAACAACCAAACACAGCACCTAAGGGCCAAATTTACTTTGTTCTGGTGGTCGAGTACTGCTAAGTAAGGCAAAGCATCACAAATCATCAGAAGCCACCGCAAAAAGCAGTTACAGATCATCTTTCCTACCTAAAAAGCTATTTTGTGCCATGGCTCCCCCTGGCTCATACAGATTCCATAAACCTGTTGAACCTCATGCTCCCTCAGTTACTGTTTGCTGCTGGTGAGACCGAGCCATCTTTTATCTTGTCACAAGGGGTTGACCCTACAACAATGGGTTGTTTCATGGTCATGGTGATTTCCTTTACTTTGCCAGTGTCTTCGTTAAAGGCTTGAGTGCCTCCTTCTTTATTACTGCTCTTTTCTAGCGGCACCTTGAAGTTTATGCTGTAAATCACTGCTGTGTCATACACCTTCTCTGGATCATTTGGAGTGTGATCCTGGATGCACAATATTTCATTAGCTGATGTTTTGGTATTTCAGTTGATGTAACTGTATTTTTCTATTCCTCACTATTGTTTTTAGTGCCTTCACATGAGGATCTCTGTCGACCCCCAGCAAAGTGCTGCAATTCTCAATTGTGAGTAACAGTGCACTCTACAAGTGAAAAGTGAAAAAAAATGAAGTAGAAATTGTGTGGTCATCTGTAGCTGAGTTGTCAGCTCTGACAAAGGTGGTGCAAGGTGAAAGATCAACGATTAAAAGCATGAGCTGCCAAATCCTGATTGCAGGAATACTAATTGGCTGGGAATTGGCTTTGCAGTCCACTGGCATATGCACACTCTCACACTGGTGGTTAAGAAACAATACCCTCCAGTCCAAAATTCAATTAAATGTGTTCTAAATACTCTGACCATTTGTATGTTAGACCCACTGATTGTACCCAAACTAAGCATCTGTGTACACATTGTCATGCTTCACGTTAGTTTAAATATCTATCTCTATATATGAGATTCCCTACAGAGAGCTACCCTTCTTGACATCCATGAAGCATTTCTGACCCCAACTTAGGGAAAGTGGAGTGTCTAACAGAGTGTGTACATTGGTCTCTTACATATGCCATGTTCTCCTTTGATTTGCAGTGAGTACACTAAATAGCATGGGTACTCACAAACATTTCCCCAAGGGCCACAAAGTTTGCTCTGAGATATCACCGACGGCTGCATCGATTCCCGCAGAGGGAGGGGGGGCGGTAGAATGGGAAGCATATACATCTAGTGGCTGAATTGCACAATGTGAAACCAGAATACCTGGTATTATTACCAGCTTCCGTACATTACAAAATTGTGTGATCCTAGGTGATTGTTTTATTTCACTTTCCCTCCTTTTTCTTTTATTATCATATTCACGAGGTTCTCGAAGTACATGGCTTCAAGATTTACGCTGTACAAAACCTTTCCCTGTGTCTGATTTATTAAACTGTAAGGTTAATCATGTATTATAGGAACCAAGGCCACCCTGAAAGTGAACATAACAGCTGACTTGCCTAGTTCACTATTGGCATTGTTGTCAGGGCAGGGAGAGAATTAATGTTTTAAATTCCCATTTGAAAAAAATATCACTTAAAAACCTGCCTCTCATTGCACAGATATAATCTGATATGCTACGGTGAAATGGTTCTCCATGTTAATGAAATACACTTTTTGAATTTTGAAGAGACCTTTACCTATTTTTACCCTTTTGCTGCAAGATGTCTTTGATGCTCCTGAAATTCAGTGGTACAGGACAACTTAGTTACTTCCTTTCTTTAACTTCGATTAACCTTTATTTAAAAGCTTCCCTGTATATAAAACATCTTTTAGATGTTAGTGCTGAGTCAGGTGAACAGCAGCCCAATGCTGCTGTTAATCAGAGGGCCACATGTGAAGGTCATGATGGCCTCATGCACTTTGAGTAGCAGTGCTATATAGCACCGGGAGACCCTTAGGGGTAGCTGCGCGCTGTATAAATTTCTTAAATTAAATAAAATAGCAAACAGGAAATTCATCTTGTGTGTTTGCTTTTAAGCACATTAGTGGTATAGCACAATTCTAAATATCACAACCTAAGAGCCCTGTTTTATCTTAAATTATAGGTGTATCATTACCCACCAATAATGAAGGTATGAGAGCCTCGAGTGTACTGATTATGAGTGCATGATGGTGTATGCACTCTAGGTTGGGATCTACCCCGCCCCGACGAAGGTTACTAAGCTAACATGGACACTGAGGATGGCCAAAACATGTTGCCATTCAACAGTGAATGTATGAAACATTGGGGAACCAACATATTAAAGAGATATTTTTTGGGTTTACCTAGGAGTCTTTTTAGTAAACCTGGATCCCTGAAATTGTCCAGTTCATTCTTATGATGAACTCCCTCAAAAGGTTGTGTCCATCTTCGTGGTATCTACCTAACAGGAGGAGGAAAGGACACCAATGACAAAGCTTGCCACATAAATGTGGATTAGGTGTCCTAATCCTTTATATTTTGACACCTATGGTACATTAGGGGTTTGATAACAGTCATGTGCTTGACTATCTGTTGAATTCTGTATTATGCAAAATTTTGATAGGAAGGCCTTGCAGCACACCATATCTCCTCCTACTCTCTTTGTTGTGATAAATGCTTTATACAACTACTACATGCATACATGCAAATACATATTCATTCATTATATTGTTCTTCTCCTTAGAACCTTATTTCAAGTTGTCTGTAGTGTAAATTATTGCATGTTTCCACTTGTAATACTTCTCCAAATGATTCAAAGTTGCACAGCTATATTAATTCTGGATAATGCAATGCAACATCACACTTGGACTAGACAAATGCTAAAGCACTGGGGGGCATATGACCAAGCCCTTATCGCCACGAAAACTTCACCTACAGGGATGTTGTGGTGGCAATACGCTATGGTTAGCGTGAATGGGCTGGGCAGTGGTTGTTGCAGTGGGCGTTCCACCGCAACACCCATGCATTTTGATGTTGTCCTATATGTACAAGGATGGCGTACATAGGAGACAGCACCAAAAATAAGACCAAGTAAAAACAAGTCTTAAGATCGGAAAACAAGGAGAAATGCATTGTATCTCCTCGTTTTTGCTTTTTCCATGTGTGCTGCCTTGTGCAGAACACATGGAAAAAGCAAAATACCATAGTTTATGTGTCCCTTCCAGCACATAAAAAAACTTTTTAAAAAATTCTATTTTGTCACTTTCGTGTGTGCTGCATGAAGCAGCATGCATGAAAGTGGCAGGATGGCATTTCTAGGATTGTTTATGTGCAGGAAGGGACACCTTCAGAAACATCAACAATCCTACCCTGCACGCAGACACCCTTGCACTCTGGTGCAAGTGTGCCTGTGTTGGCGCTAAATTGCTAAACTAAGCGCCATCGCCGGTATAAACGCAAGGCTGCACCACATTCTTGGAAATATGGTGCAGCCTTGCATTTCAGAAGTCAGAGGAGAGAGGCGTTAAGCCAGAAAGGCTAACACCCCTCTCCACCACTTCCTTGTACATATCCCCAAGGATGTGTTAAATCAAGGTACAGGACTGTTGGATTTTCTATGTGTTGAATTATCACACCCAGCAGCATTCCACCTTAAAATTTACCACCCCAATAATAACACATGTACAAAATCTGGGTGTAGAATGAATAATCAAATTATCAGTTGCTCAGTCAGATCGAAACAAATAGAATTAGCACTGATAATATCAAACTACGAGAGCAGGTGGTACATATTGTTAATGTTAAAAACATGTGTTTAATCACACTAAGCATAATTGCAAGTAACAATCAGCCTGATTCATGAAGCGAAATAGCGCCCGCAATGGCTGCGAAAACGCAATTGCGGGTGCAAAACACGGAATCGGCATTCAAGTACGAAATAGCGAAATCGCTAAAAAATAATAGCGAGCGGAATAGCGATTACGCTGTAATAGTCGCAGACTCCGGGAAGTCGAGCATTAGCGATACTGAAATAGCGACCAACCACGGAATCTGCGAATTGAATAGCGAAACGCAATATTGTCTCAATCGGCATTCATGAAAGAAATACATTAGCGAAAAAGCGCTAAATCGCACATTTGCGCGGCGCAATTTAAGGACAACTCAAAGCAGGTGGTAACCATAAAAGCCATGATTAACCAAAATTTGAAAAACTGTCAGCCAATCACCAACAGGTCCAGGCCTGACCAATCACACATAAGGACATTCAGCCGCTGCAATAGGCGTTCCACAATGCCTGGGATGTACATGGTGGTGAGGCGGCGAAGGCTACAGCGAGCAGCACGGAGGAGACGCATGAGGCAGGCAAGGATTTACCGGCAGCGGGTCACCTTGCTGGGGCAAACCAGAGAACAGATTTATGCTAAATACAGGCTGAATGGGGAAATGATCACCTGGCTGATACAAGAACTCGACCCCATCATGCAGCACCCAACAAGGCGAAACAATTCCGTGCCCACACATGTGCAGGTATTGTGCAGCCTGCACCTCCTGGCATCCGGCAGTTTCCAGGGCATAGTAGCCGCTGCTGGGGGGATATCCCAGCCCACCATGTCACGCTGCCTCCACACTTTTGTTGACGCCATGCTCAGCCAGCTCCACCGGCACATCACATTTCCCACGAGCCAACAGGATTTGGACCTCACAAAACTACAATTTTATAATGTTGCCCATTTTCCCCATGTCCTTGGCTGCATAGACTGTACCCACGTCGCCATCTGCCCACCAGCTGGCACGGAGTATATGTACCGCAACAGGAAGTCGTACCACTCCCTCAACATACAGATGGTCTGCAATGCCAAGACCATCATCACTGACATTGTGGCCCAGTACCCAGGGAGTACCCATGACTCCTTTATCTTCAGGCACAGCGGACTCCACACACGACTGATCAGGGGAGAGTTTGGGGAAGGACACCTACTTGGTAAGTACACTTTGTCGACAATGTCACATTGCTATGAAGTAACTGCGCTGCACAGGCAATCAACATCTGCTCCTCTCATTCAGGTGACAGTGGCTACGCCCTACGGGAATACCTCCTGACCCCTTACCTCAACCCTGCCACACCTCAGCAACGCCGCTACAATGTTGCGCACATCCGGACAAGGAACTGTATTGAAAGGACATTTGGCCTGCTCAAGAGCAGGTTCCGTATACTGCACAAGACAGGTGGGGCCATGTATTACAGTCCTGCAGCGTGCTGCCGCATTGTGGCTGTCTGTGCAATGCTTCATAACATTGCAACCAAGCGCCGGATACCAGTTGACATCTCAGGCAGTGAATCTGAGGGGGACGACCGGCCACCAGCACATGCGCACCATGCACGCGGGGAGAACCCAGCTGAAGGCCACAGACGTCGCAACCACATCACAGCTAACAATTTCTAGCCCACCCCCTTCCCCCACCCCACATATCACAATTGCATGCAAACTGTAATGATTACACAAGGCGTATGTGTGCAGCAAAATAAATGTATTTGTTTGAATCACAAAATAAAAAGGGTCATGGTAACAACTATTTACAAAATGCAGTATTCATGCATACTGCATGAGACGGTTCATGGCAGGCTTAACTTCAGCCTGCGCCTGTGTCCCTGACACAATGTCATTGGCGCCTCCGGCGCACAATTCCCAGGCGCCTGTGAGGCTCTTCCTCATCCTGGGCAGCTGTACCAGGCGTAGCCCTGGTGCTGCGCCTAGGTGGGGGGGCCTGCGTGGCAGAGTGGCTGCTGACACTGGAGGCACCCTCACTCGCATCATCTCCCCCCACAATTGCCGGTAGCACAGGTGCGTGCAGTGCGGTGACGGCGGTGGTCAAGTGCTCCAGCACCCGGGTAATATCCTCGCAGCACTGGACCAGTTGGTGCTGCTGGGTCAACGAGCGCCGCGCAAGCTGGGTGGTGGCATTTGCCGAGACATAATTGGAGCGACTATAGGTGGACAGCCGGCTCAGCAGCTGGTGGTGGCGCCTGCTAGCAACACTGCGGTGCTTCACCAGCGCTGCAGTGTTGTCCTCCATAGCCGCCGTCATGCGGTCCATGGCCGCCGTCATGCGGTCCATCCTCTCGCCGACTCCGGCCACATTGCGGCCTATCTTATGCAGCTGGAGCTGGATGGCTCCTTGCTGCTGGGACTGGCGCTGGTGTATGCGGAGCATGCGCCGCTCCACGCTCATGCAGGCATGGAGATGCCCATTGCCCCGCCTGCTGTTGGGCCGCTGTGTAGCGGATGTGGCTGGCCCAGATCTTATTGGACGTGCTGCAGGTGTTGTAGCAGCTGGTGTTGCAGGTGCGGCAGGCACTGGAGGCACATTGGTGGGGTGCCTGGCTCTGGCAGCCGGTGGGCCTGCAGATGTTGCAGCAGCAGAGGCGGGGGGCCTGGCCTTGGCAGCCGGTGGGCCTGCAGATGTTGCAGCAGCAGAGGCGGGGGGCCTGGCCTTGGCAGCCGGTGGGCCTGCAGATGTTGCAGCAGCAGAGGCGGGGGGCCTGGCCTTGGCAGCCAGTGGGCCTGCAGGTGTTGCAGCAGCAGAGGCGGGGGGCCTGGCTGCTGGTGTTGGCGCTGCCGCAGGGGCTGGTGGCTGGGTATCAGGTAGGGATTCCTCCTCCTGGGCCTCCTCATCGATCAGCAGCCTCTCGCTGTCACTGCTATCACCCGCACCTGTGAGGGTAAGTGGATACTCATTAGGTGCATGTGACTGTCAGACGTGCAGATGTTACATGCATGCTGGGTGTCATTCCCTGGGTGGCTGTGTATTTGCGCACTTTGGAACCTTTCTGGCCGCATTGTGGTACTACTACATTGTGGACATACTACGTCTCCCACAATGCTTCAGGGCATTTCCTGATGCACAACATAGGCATGACTAAGGGCCAATGAGTGAGCCTATTTGGTCAGGGGCGGTCATAGGGGACAGGGTCGCAGTCGCATGCCACTTACCTTGGGTGTCTTGGGTGGGGCGGGAGGAGTCCAGAGGGGTCACGCCAACACACTCCTCCCTCTCCAAGGTGTCCTCTACCTGGTCCTCCAGGGGGGTGTTGGGTGGGACAGTCGGTCCACCACCTCCGGTGCCTGATGCCTCACCAAGGCGCTCCGCCACCCTCTCCTTGGCACGCCCTCGGAGGTCGTACCACCGCTTTTTAAGCTCCTCCAGAGACCTGTCCGCAACGCCCACAGAGTTGACGCTGGTGGCAATCCCCACCCAGATCCTCCTCTTCTCCTGCTCTGGGACCCTCCGGGAGTTGGCACCAAACAGCTGGTCGTGGTTGGCCACCACCCCTTCTATAAGGTTCTCCAGCTCCTGTTCGGAGAATTTCAGTTTGCGCTTGCGGCCAGCGCTGTTGCTGGGGCCTGGCTGGGGTTCGTCCGACATGGCGGTCGCTATTTCGGCAGGGTTGGGAGTCGCTAACGGCGGTTTAGCGGCAGCTTTCGGTCGTGAACACTCGACTGATAGCGTCACTGTGTTGTTTGGGGGTGGGATTTGGCTGCTTCCTGGTTGTGATGTCATCACGGTGCTCGTAATGCGTCTTCCCGTTTTCCAGATCCCGCGAGATTGCGACTCGCATTCCCGATCGCACGGGATTGCGAGTCGCTATCCCGTGCGATCAGGATTGCGAGTCGCTATCCCGTGCGATCAGGATTGCGAGTCGCTATCCCGTGCGATCAGGATTGCGAGTCGCTATCCCGTGCGATCGGGATTGCGAGTCGCTATCCCGATCGCAGGTAGCCGGAAATAGCGATTTTTCTGCGTTTTTTGTCGGTCGCTAACGGCTTTAGCGCCCGCGTGCGAGTCGCTATTTTTTCCCCGAAAAGTACATGAATGCCGTTTTGCGTTTCCTCAATAGCGAGTCGCTATTAATCGCTATTAGGGAAACGCAAAACGGCCCGTACATGAATCAGGCTGATAGTTTGCTAGTAAAATGGGAAAAAAAACATATTTTGCGATCTTGTTTTTTTAAAGTTTGTAAATATATAGCTTTACGCTGTATGCACATAATTAGTTACTTCCACACGCAGAACTGCACACTGAGCTATAAATACCTCTTTGTCTTTTAAGCTTACTAACCTTACACTTGTAAATAGAACCAGGGAAGGAGCAGTTGATCAGGACATCAAGCTGAATGCAACGCTGATCCAGGTTCAACTAATACTCATGTCACAACAGAAGGAGTAAGAAGCAAACAACACAACATCATAGAAGGAGCCATTCTAGACTAATCAAAACAAACATTATTCCTTTCAGTGTGGCCTCAGCCTATATCCTGTTAACACAAAAGACTGGCTATTCTACGCTGCACTTGTTTTGCACAGTGGGATATGTACTAGAACCCATTAGTGTAACGAAACTTGAGGGGCCCCCCTGCATCATACATGGAGTGTCCTCCTCCAGACATAGGAGCTGTCACATCAGTGTACTATGCTTGGGGGGCTTGAGCTACGGGTCCCTTTGTTATGCCACTACTAGTACTTAATATAGGTAAAAAGACTTATACCAAATTTAGTGAAATTAATGTCTGTGCTGCATTTTGAAGCAACTGGTGGTTAAAGCACCAGTGGGCACTCTGCATGCTGTGGCACAGCTCAACCTTAGTAACGTGTTAAATCAAATAAAATCTGCCCTACTTCATTTGGTGCCATGCCATAATATATTGTACTGTCCAATGATGGTCATAGACTGAACAATTTGAAAGATATAGTCCATGCAATCAGTGGATCTTCTAATGGGGATGTGCGTTGGAATGCACTCTGGTAGCATTAATAGCACAACAAGCCAACAAACTGATTTTTGCAATAGAAAACAGCAACTCACTATAACTACGCAAATGGTATGTGATGCCAATCTAATATTGACGCATTGCACGTTTTTCTGAATCAACGCACAGACATAGCATACTTCCAATTCAAATACAGATATGGCAATCAGAGATGCAGTGGTGTTTAGGTGTACCACAATCTAGCTTTAATTATTCATAATTACAACTCCCATAATGCATTACTATCAGATGTGTAATACTAATACTTGCATGATTTAAACATTTTGCGTTGTATAATTTCATATTATATTTTTCAATTTTTTTTATAGTTTGTATAATATATTTTATTACATGTCATTCACTGACTGAAATGACGAGTTGTAAAAACCTGTTGTAAAATATGTTTGATTATATTCGTCACCTTTTTTATATAACATGTGTGACTTAGGATACTCATTGCAAATAATGGTCTTGCTTTCCCCTTCTACAAATGCTGTATCAGCCTTCTACATACCACACAATGGACAAGAAATATGAAAACTCGAATCTTTGACTTGTTAAAAGTATATTAAAATTCTTAGATAGGAGAAGTAGCACTTTTACGCATTTACTAGAAAGGTATGTCAAATGGTTATGGACTTCCGTCTTCCACATAACTTTTCCCAGAGACAGTGACACAACATCGCCCCCCACAGACCCGGCGATGCGGGGTCCCTGAGCTCCAGGGGGCGCCCTCAACACAGTACTCTGGCCAGAAAGTTCTTGACTGAGTCTGGAGGGGGGCCTCTCCTATGCCACTGCCCGGAGACAATTCATGTCCATGCCTGAAGATGTAGATGTTGCCATTCCAGACTCCGATGATGAAAAAGAAAACAGGCAAACCGTGGAAGTCAAAGGTACTGAGTTTATTTTACATTTTTATACATGTTTTATTACGATTTGGTGGCACAAAATGGTCACACACAATGGCAGTCAAGTAACCACTTGTGCTAAAAGAGGGAAGGTGGCCTCTAAGTCTCTCACCAGTTATCTGTCAATTGTTATGCACCTTTAGATCTTACCTTAATGAGTTCTGGAAACCCTGGGGACAGACTGTCGAGGTTGGGAGATATACTCAGTGTACTCAGTCTACCCCAGGTGAGTCCTCCTACCATGTTTAACAAGATGATGCAATAGCAACGGTGCATGGTTAATCTCATGAAGGGACTTTAATCGAACCTGTGCAGTTAGATTTGGGTGTTGCTCATGATTCATCTGCACTGAGAGTGATAAATATTATAATTTAAAAATAATATTAAAAAGAAATATATAGGAAACAGTTCCTTGAAGTGCCTGCCACTGGGTGCAGGGATGAACCACACCTTCCCTTTCACTATGGGAACATGTATTATGGCCTGTTTATGACCGTAATTCATACTCCCATAGTGAAATGTGGGAATGCGATCGAACAGTATTCGGTCGCATTCTAAAGACATTTCCAAAGAAACCACAACTCCACTCGTGACACCTATGCCCCTTGATATACATTGGCTCTTAGAATGGAGAAATCATTGTGTAAAAAGTTGGAAAGACTGCTGAGTTGTTTAAAAGAATCAGTGACTTATCTGCTACCTGGAACGAGCTACTGGCAGACATCAGATGTGCCACCTCCCTGAACACCTTCAGGAAGACCCTCAAGACCTGGCTCTTTGGGTAAACAGATCTGCGCCCCCCCCTCAGGACCTTGAGACCCTCATGGGTGAGTAGCGCACTTACAATTCCCTGATTGATTGATCGACAAAAATCACAGGGGTGGTGGTCTTCTGGGGATAGCAGACCATCATGTCAGTAATTGCTTCTAAATAATCAATCTTTAAAAAAAAAATTTCAACCATTCACTTGAGGACCCCTTCCCATTTGCAAATGGGCAACTTTGAGTATGTTGGTAAAGTTCGAATAGTTTGCAACTGCATTTAGGTTGCAAAACTTTTGTACACCCCGTTGAGATTCGGTATTAGGGAGGGACATCCTAAACACGTCCCTTAGAAATACCAAATCTCATACACAAATTAGGACCCGTTAATATGTAAACAAATCACAATTTGTGATTTGTACGTTTATAAAAGAATGTTTGTGGTCGGAAACGGCCCGATCAGCCATTTCCAACTGCTAAAATTCTTATATGTAGAACTACTTTCTATAAAGTGCTCAGCATTACATATAGGCCATCAGGTTACGGGTTCATCTACTTCATTGTTTGGATATATGTATATCATTGTCATTTGTAAGATTCCATTCATGCAATATCTACTGGCTTTCTGAAAATCAACACCTGATTATCTTGTGTTTGGTACCACTGACAGCATTTTGACCATAACTCTATGTATACAAGACCCATCCCTGTATTAATAGATATATTTCCAGTATGCTCGCTTTTACCACAGTTTGTAGAACGCAGTTTCCAGGTATTGGCATGGTACACACTATGCAAAGTTCCACATAAATGTAGGAAATTTAATTAGCATGGTGAATGTCCCTGGCTTTTCTTATTTAGAGCTTTTGAAACTGGAACTTCTTGTGTAGACTGAGACCTGCTAAACTGGGAAAGCCAAATGTTTCCTCATAGAGCAACATGGCTGTGTTCTCTTGGTGCAGCCTCTCCTAATGTGGGGCTGACCAGAGTGCATTTTATTGTTTTAGATTGATTGTACCTAGGTTTTGTATGAAATTAAGGGCAGTATATTTTCACTCAACATTGAAAATTAGTATTATGCAGCAAAGAAAGCTCCTTTGACTCAAGACAGCACTACTGCAAGTCCTAAGTAGCATATACATAAATATAAATGTTTGAGTTGGAGATAAACAATTGTGGTAATAAATAATATGAGAATCCAATCAATACTGTAGGTTTGCCTGGAAAACTCAAACCTACAATCAAAGTATAGTTTACCCTTTAAATGTTGTATTGTGATATATTGAATATTTAGTGTCTATGCTGCGTTCAGTGAAATAACAATATTGACACTTGGAAATGAATTGGATAATGGCCCGCCTTTCAATGATCCATCCTAGCCATCTGCCAGTACACAAAGCTTCAAAAGGAGCACAAGCAATACCAAGCAAGAAGGGAAGAGTTGCACTTTACCATTGCTCATTCCACTTTCTCCACTGGCCTTCTTGTCCCTACGTATGTGGTCAATCACAGAGGCAGTAAGAGACAGAAGAGTGTATTGAGAGCTTGCCTAGTCCAGGTTAATATCAATCCTGATCAATGTATTCTGACACTACTCTCCCATAGATCTTAGAGGTCACAACAAAATTACAATGGCATTTCAGTTTAATCAAATTGGAGAATAAGGTGGTACTTTTAGAATTAACTTCAATGAAAGAAGGTAACATGTAATAGTCAAAGAAGAGAGATGCAAGTAAAGTACCTTTACCCACAGAGTCCAAGAATTCTGATGTGTGACATTACAACGTACTTCAAGAGCATTCAAGTTGTTTCAACATACCTGTTCTGTGATAACTACAGTCATGCCATTAACAGCTTCGGAATGAGTTTCTGGCGACCTTAGGAAGTTTGCATTATTTCTTAGTTAGAGGCAGTTATAGTTTCTCTGCAAACCTATGACTTTTGATGATCAGCAAAAAAAGGTAGGTTTTGTTGTGTCATATTTAAGTGCATTATTTCATTAGTAGAGATAGGTTGGCATTGTATTTTTACTTTTTTGCCTTCTGTGATGAAATTTGGAAATTATCTACCAGAAAATATTAATTATTTTTAACACATTTAATCTCATGGTAGTTGAGACTGGTTGGCCACAGCTGAAAAAGGGATCCTAAATCTATCAAGGGCTGTGAAACAAATGGAAGGATGTTTGGGCACTAATGGTCAATCCACTTTCTAAGTGGGATGAGCTGATAGAGCTAGTGGTGCAGTTGGATCATCATTTATCTGAATGCCATTCAGAATGACCAAAGTATTAGTAGCCTGGAATAATGTGGATGAGAATTGAGTTTTGAGACTCCTAAGTCAATGTATTTAGACAGTATAAAAAGGTCCATGTCTAAACAAGAGACAGAATGAAGTTGTGTAAAAAGTTCATGATTGCATTGTTGAAGGTCAGGTAATTTTACAAAAGACTAAAAGATAATCTCAGTTATTAAAAAGTCAACCATTGGCAATAATGCCCATCGAAAAGGCAAAAGCCAGTGGAAAAAAACATATTAATCAACAATATAATTAGCAGTCTTTTTGAGTGAACAAATTATGTCAGTGTCCAGACAGTTAGTTATTTCCATGTGGTTAGCTATGGCTCATAAGGAAACTGGCATGAAGATGATTTTGGCAGATGGTTAGGAGAAGGTGATAACAGGGCTTTATATGTTCTGGCACCTCAGTGAGTTCTATAAACAATAAATGTGCTTGAGTTCTTGAACATTCCTGTAATAAAATAAATGCCATTGAGCTTAAGGCATTGTGTATCAAAAATAGAATATTTCAGATAGCACTCAGAGAAAAACTTGACTCATGAATTGATTAGGCACTCAGTCTCCTGTTGCTTCACTGTTACTTTTTGGTCCCTAAAAGTAGGTGATCTGAGAATGTGTATAGACTAAACAACTCTAAAGTAAAAAAGTTCAAAAATTGTAATGTCTTGTTCTGTTAGATCAGATCTGAAACAAACCGATGTCTACAAAGTTGGATCTCAAGAAAACTTACCATCTAGACAAAGTACAAGATGGTGATGACTGGAAACAACTTTTCACACTAAGTTTATGTTAGTTTGAATATGTAGTCCTCCTTTGAGATTCTGCAATGCTCATGCAAAGCTTGAGTATTTTATTGAAAAGTTGATCATTGGCCAACACCATTTCAGGCAACGCTGTTCAAGGTATATGGGCTTTGCCAATTTGTATAAGAGGTTTATTTAGCTGTTTTCTTGAATCATAAGACCCATAAACAAGTGACTATGAAAAAGACCAGATTTCTTTGCTCACAAAAATCATCAGAGTTTTTATTTTATTAAGATTTTATTAAGTTTTCATGTTCCAGGTTTGCACCATTTTACTGTATAATATTTTTTTTATTGTTGTCTTGGATACTTCTTATTATACTATGGGAGCTGTCTTATCTCAGATAAATCCAAACATTGGACAGAGTCACATAGTAGCTTACTTTACCTCCAGAAATATCACCAGCAGACTTAAATTACTTGATCACTGTTAAAGAACTCTTGGACACTAACAGGTCTTTGAAGAGTGGAGACATCAATTGTTGGTGTACAATGTACAATAGAAGTAAATACTGATGACAGACATTTGAAGCTCCTGAAACCAGCCAATGCAGATACTCCATGCAAACTCAGATAGACCTTGTTCTTGAGGTTAATTGTGTTTTCATTTCGGGGGAAAGTGAATTTGCATTTTAAGCTTGATTATTCCAATAAGAGAATGACAACACTTTATTTCCATATGGCTGGTTCCTGTCAGATGTGGGATGGTGGGCAAAAAAACAGTTGGATTGGCCTGCGGCCAGAGCAATTACCAGTGTCTGATATTAATCCATACAATCCATCATTAACCGTAATATTTTCCTCAGTGTGATGCCATAAGTGCAATGGCTGGGTCAGATCTGGGTCTCCTGCTGCAATATACTGATGAGGGTGTAATAGGCTGCATCTGATCTGAGGCTGCTTGTATTCCTCTTCCAACAAAACTGGCAGCTATTACATGTCAGTATACCAAATAGGCAAGGAAACATATGGACATGGTTGCTGTCCAAAGTTGTTATCAGTGGCTGAGGTTAATTCAGAAATTCATTGATCACCTCTTTTTTTGCTCTTTGCAATGTATTGGGCACAACTAGTCATAATTATCATAATATGTGAGCCAGTGTGTAGATGAAGACTGTGCTTTAGAATTATACTAACATAAATAAATACAAAAATCAATAAATAGATCGATTTAAAAAACTGGTAGCCACCAAATTAAAAGAAAAAGTGCCAAGTTAGGAATGAGACAAAATGTAAATCTGCACAAAACTCCAAAATGATAAATTACAAAAAACAAGTACGAATACACAGTGAATGTCTGCGGATCAGATGAAATTGATATAGACTGAAATTTTGAGAGCACTTTGTATTAAAACATGATCATTAAGCTCATCCAGCATAACTAAGACTAAATAGAGTTCTCAGGAGAAAATAAGGCTAAGAGGGGATATGCATTTTTACATAGTATTTACCGAGGGCAATGAAAACATTACTGTTTGGTTTATGATGTATTTCTCAAAATGATGACATTTCCTTCTGCTCATGTAACAATCAGGCATATGCATCAAAGGAAAAACCGTGCGCACACGGGCAGTTTCTCAGAATCTGCCCCTTTGCGACCGGTATTTTTGCATTTGGAATGCATCATCCCAAATGCTAAAATTGCAATTTAAGGAATCTATAAATTGCGATTCCTTAAATTGCGATTGCATTTAAGGAATCCCAAATTGAGATTCCTTAAATGCAATGAATTAAAATTACAAAATTAGCAATTTCGCTAATAGAAGTAGCAAATTACCATGAAGTGGAACTTCATGGTAATTTGTTAAAACTTTGAAAAATGCACTTTTGTGTATTTTACAAAGTTTCATGTTGCGCACACAGATGCCCTTAGGGCACAGAGTCCTACACCCAGCAAAAATGAGATCAGCAAAACTTGGAGGGGTTAGGCAAAATATTTGGGGAGATTACCACCCTAAAGTTGATAGGTATAACAATGGGCATAAAATAAATCAGTAGAATTTTCAGTAACATAGAACATATTCCCACAAGGGAGTGGCATACTAAACTCACTTCATTCAACAACAAAAGCAAAATTCACATTAATAACAAAACTGAAAACCTGAAAACATAAAACATTTTGGGCATAGACAAGACATTCATGTTGGCTAGAATTATTGTTTATTCTTCTTTGCAGTAAATGTCTGATTTAAGGCCTGCTAGTTTCGAGCAATAACCCTTCCATCAGGCGTATTAACATCCAAAGAAATTGTTAACTAAAGTTACACACTTTTTCTCTATCCTAAGAAATGGAGAACCAACACTTACTAAGAAATGTAAAACCTCTTGGGAAAATGTCCTAAATCTTATTTCCAATGGTGAGACAGACAATTCAAAATAGAAGAGAATCTCCCAACCCTCCAAGTCATATTCCCTGGCATAACCCTTATCAAGATAACACACTGTGTTTTTGGATTCTCATAAATTTCATAAAGCAGGCCAATTAACTAATGAGAGGCCCTGACAGTATGAATATTAATATGACTACCTTGACCTCCTGATCATCACATATCTCTCTCTAGCAATGTATTTGGAATAAAAACAAAACAACACCTCATGACCTTGAAATTGTCCCTCAGCATTCAAAATATAACTCAACTCTTACCCTTAATGCTCTAACTCCTAGCTGAAAAAAAGCTCTCATGTAACCCCTGCTACCAATGTTATAACGAGCAAATGGAAGGAAAAAGCACCACCAGCCTACGTAGAATGGTGGAAATAATTCTGCTATAAACATCATATGGAAGTAGCTGCAAGAGACCTAGATGGACGCTCTGTATGGCATCAAAGATAGTCTCACCAAGTACGTTTCCCAGACAAAACACCTCTGTAAAATGCAGACACTGCAACCATTTCCTTCGAAGGGTGAAAGTCTCAAAGCTACCATATCCCCACGGATTCCAAATTAATAAAGTGTTGCTCCTTAGCACATTAATCACACAATGTCTATCTTCTTGTCTCAAACGCTTATCTTATCTACATGTACCTTGTATTATAAATAAGTATTGACAGTTTCTACTACAGTCATTAACTACTTGCAATCATTTCCAAAATGGGCCCCTAATGAGAGGGGATGTTCAACCCCCTCCACATGGGGCCATTGAGGGAGGTGGAACAGCAGATGAAATATGTGATGTGGTTGCCTTATTGTCAGATTTGCATTCTATACCAGAGTATGTGCAGTGGAATATAATTATTCTCACTATGGGGCCGATTAGGATGGCGGACGGACGCCACCCCAGAGTAAGAGGGACCGTCCGCAGGGGCAGTGGCGGTTCCTCCGTGCAAATTAGGATGTGACCGCCACCCTGGCGGTCACATCCTGTATTTTTAACATTACAGCAGCACCCGCCGCAATGTTAAAAATGAAAGCAGTGCATGTGCATGCATAAAGCGGCAGGCACCGCGCGATGCCTGCCATTTCGTGCACGCAAAGGCAGGGGGGTACCATAGGTACCCCCCATGTGCACCCCTTCATCCCTGGGGGCCTGCAACGGGCCCCCAAACAAAAGTCTGTATGCCTTTCGACGGCGGAAATGCCGCCGTGAAAAGTCATAGAACTGCAGACATCCTAATATGCCTGGCGGTGTCTGATCGACACCGCCTGACATGTTAGAGCTTTTCCGCTGCAGTCGGAAGGCGACCGCGGCGGAAAAGCTGTGGACGATCTTCCTGACCCCCCAGCCAACCTAATATGGTGGGGGGTCTTTGTAGGCTCCGCAGCAGTTTTTCCTCATTCTCCGGGCCGGCGGACACTTCCGCCGGCACGGAGGATGCGGCAAAAAACCACAATCTTAATTGGCCCCTATGTGTGAAGGTAGATGAGTTGTAATGGATCCTTCTGAAAATATAAACATTATGTTAGATCTGGGGGTCTCTAGTTGGCAATGTTATTCACCTTTGTACAAATAGGGACCCTTACTTCTAAGTCAGGATAAGGGGATAACACTCCTTAATAACCCCTGCTCACCCCCTTGGTAGCTTGGCACGAGCAGACAGGCTTATCTCAGAGGCAGTGTGTTAAGCATTTGTGAATATACACCGTAATACAGTGAAAACACTACAGATGGACACAACACAGGTTTGATAAAAATAAGTATTCTTTATATAGACTAAAACACAAGACCACAAATGATAAAAATCCACAATACTACACTTAAGATAACTTAAAAGATGATTAAAGTTGCTTAATTCAAGTTGATGGTAAATGCGACAAAGTTCTCAACAAAGTACCTGGATGCGTAACGCAAAGTAAACAAAAGGCTCACAAAAGGGGAGATGTGTTGGTTCTGTGATCCGGGGGAGATGATGCGTTGTGCCTCAATGCTTGCGCAGAGTAGGGGATGCGCTGTGATCCTTACCGGTGCGGAGGTGATGCATAGATTCTCGGCCTGAGGGCCCATTGCAGTTCGCAAGATGGCACCTTGATGCGATGCGATGATCCGGTTGCGTGCGAGAAGATGGCGCCCTTGATGCGGCGATGCGATGACGATGCGTTGATGCCCTGGCAGCCTTGCAACGACTCTGTACTTTGGAGCCGCGACAGGCCCTGTGACATGCTTCTCCGGTGATGCGATGGCGACTCCCACGATGGTGTCTCGCTTCTCCAGGGGTGATGCGACAGCAGGCAGCTTCGATGAACACACGCTTCCAGGAAGATGCGACAAAGGCTTGCTTCTCCGGCGATGCGACGATTTTAGCTGTGGCAGCGACACGCTTCTTCTTGATGCGTTGCTCTTCCAGCTCCCAGCGGCATGCAAGTGTCTGGAATCAGAATTCCTAGCAACGAAATTCAGTGGGGAGCTGGAGATGAAGTCTTTTGTCCCTGAGACTTCAGCAGGAGGCAAGCACAGTTCAAGGCCTTGTCGAATATTTTGTAGATGAAAGTCCTTACAAAGTTCCTTCTCCTTTCCCTCGGCAATGAAGCAACACTGCAGGCCAACCCAGCAAACAGCACACTGGTAGAGGGGCAGTACAACTCCTGCAGCTTCCTTGGTTCTTCTCCTTGGCAGAAAGGTTTCTTGTCCAGAAGTGATCTAATTTCTTGGGATCAGGGTCCCAATATTTATACCCCAAAATCCTTTGTTCTCTGAAGGCAGAGAGGCCTCTGCCTAGTCCAAACCAGTTCCTGAGCACTTTGTTTACATGACTCTCTTCCTCCTTTCACTGTGCAGGGCAGAGACATCAGCCACCCCACAGTAGGTGGAGCCAGCACAGGGGAGGGAAGATACAGCTCTGGAGCACTCTGTTGACATGATTCCTCCTCTCCTTTCACAGTGCAGGACAGAGACATCAGACAAGCCACAGGAGGGGGAGCAAGTATTGTAGAGGGAAGGACCAGCCCTATTCAGGTCCCAGGTGCAACTCCTCCCTCCCATCTAGATGTAGATCTCTCTATTCACCACCAGGCTGCCCCAGCCTGTCTCCTGGACTCCCCCAGCCCTGTCACTCACAAACCCAGACAAGGAATACACAACCTAGCAGAGGCAGGCCTGGATAGTTAGGCAAGAAAATACCTACGTTCTAAAAGTGGTATTTTCAAACACAGAATATTAAAAACAACTTTACTAAAAGAAGTATTTTATCATTCTGAGTTCAGGCATACTAAATTCGAATTTCTACCATGTTCCCTGAGTCAGTTAGGATTATAGGAATGTAATAATCTAACTGTCCATTCTGGCCTGTGAGAACAGGTAGCCTCCAAAAGTGAAAAACGGAAATGGCTGTAATTCACTATTAGAACATGCTACACACATCAGAGCATGTCCAACCTTTTACTTACAATGTACCCTGCCCTTGGGCCTACCATAGGGGTGTCTAACATGAAGCAAAGGTAAGGTTTAGAGACCGGCAAGTGGGTGCACTTAGCCAAGTCGACATGGCAGTGCTAGACTGCACACAGGCCTTGCAATGGCAGGTCTGAGACACACTTTACAAGCTGCTTTTGTGGGTGGCACAACCAGTGCTGCAAGCCCACCAGCAGCATTTTATTTACAAGCCCTGGGCACACATGGTGCACTGTACTAGGGGCTGACAGATAAATCAAATAACCCAATCATGGAATAACCAATTAGTACATACATTTAACATAGGGAGCACTTGCACTGTGGCACTGATTAACAGTGGCATATTGCCCAAAGCATAAAACCAGCATGAACATATCAAACCAGAGGAGGCAATCCGTCAAAATGGAAGGGAGACCCACACCAATGATGCCAGGTCTAACACATTGCTGCTGCACATCGAGTACTAATTGCAACAGGCATGCTGTAAGAACACGAAGGGAGGAGGCCTGTAGAGCCCTGCAGATGGGAGAGACCAAGAAGTTTGGTATCTGTGATTGTCCCTGCTGCGGTCTTAGTCTGCTCACCCTTGAGGTTGGGATGAGAGCAGGAGCATCCAAAGATTAGGTAGGGTCCACAAAATGTCAAGGAAGACAGATGAGGGCTGGCCCTGTCGCAAAGCCATCCTAATAGGAGGGAGCAGCCAGCACCAGAGAACTTAAACAATTCTCTGAGAGCCATTGATGGTGGTTCCTGAACAAGAGCCTCTGAACAGAGGCAGAATAAAGCAGGCAGTGATCAGATAAGAAGACAACAGGTAATGCTGGTTTTGAAGGGTGATGCGGGGCAGGGTATGGTAGAGAAGTTGTAGGACAAGAGGTACGGTGTGAGAACCCAGGGAGGAAGTATCCTTGTTTTCTTTCCAGGATTTCAGTGCCATGGGGTAGACTCATATGTATGTGCACTTCCAGACCATCGGGGTCAGTAATGCAGCTTTGATGGTTGCACGGATCATGACAGTGAAGGCAGAGAAAGACAGGACACTATCTGTCTCAATAGGTGCAGACTACAAGAGCACAGGCATTGTGTGAGAGGAGCTTGGTATTGGAGTGATGGGAACATGGGGAGATCAGAGCTCCTAGGATCAGCGGTGGTGCCTGTAGTGTTGGACTTCCATGTGGCAGGACAGGACCAGTGTCACAGGGACAAGGGCCTGACCCTGGGAGAGCAAACATACGTTAGTCAAAGGTTTGCATGGCAATAGACGACAAGGATCTTTTGAAAGAGTTAAAAAAGAAGTCAAACTAGCCTGAGAAAGATAGCCTAGAAGATAGGCTAGAGGAAGGGAAGCTGGGGCGCTCTGAAATTAGAGATTCTACCTTGCCGGTGGGCAGGACAATGGTCTATTAGATAGTTTTGCGACAGGGACAGGGCAATGAGAGTAGGAAAAAACTGTTTTAGGAGCAGCAGTAGCAGGGTCAGGAAGAAGGTGGTAATCAGCAGCTCACAATGGGCAGCGGCAGTGCCACTGAGAGATAAGAGATAATTGTCAGAAGGACAAACGATAGATGAGCGAGTGAATAGTGGGCTGAGGTAGTCAGGGGTCTCATATGAAAAGGGAAGTTGAGTATCGAAGATATGGCGTGAGGTATGAGATTGATGGAGAATGGAAGAGGATTGGGGAGAGGACAGTAGACAGAATAGGGGAAGAGTTGAAAGAGTGAAATGGATTTGATACATTTTGATCATTTACAGAAGGCAAGGTGGGATATATGAGAACAATATTTTGGGAAACTGACAAGCTGAGGCAGGGAAGGAGTTGTCATGTGGACACATTACTTGGGGGCAGCTGGTTTTCGGGGCAGAAATGCAGATGTCAACATGCAAGGGATTGTCAAAGAAGGAGAATGGGCAAGAACAAGGGGACAGACTTGTGACAATGAAGACAAGAGAGGGGTAGAAGTGAGCAGGGGAATGAGAAGGACTCAAACATAAGGAAAGTGTAGGAACTGATCAACAATAAGCTTCCTTGATTTGGAATTGCGGCACCACTTGGCAGCCACTTGGTGAAGGAGAAATTATGGAAAAAATGTTGACATATTTATACTTTTCCATAGAGAGACAAAATAAAAGGATAGATTGAAAGCAGAAAATAGAGAGCTAGCTGTATGATCAAAAATGGCTACAAATATTGACATATGGACAACAGTGTTCACTATTTGCCCATGTATTTTTTGGGAAGATTTGCTGGAGAGATACATATACCTGTACAAATACCTAGAGCTCAAAAATACACTTCAGACTAGCTTTGGAGGATTGGACTAGCTTGGCTATGATTAACAGTTTTAAGGGTGAATAAGGGCAAACCCTAGCAAGTCAAGGGAAGAGACTAAGAATGAGCTTTGGCCACAGCTAATGATGCCCACTAGACTGGTCCCATCAATGCACATGGGTAGAGGTGTGTGGCTGACCTCTGCCCTCTTTTCATGGTGCTACGGGATGGGAGGTCATGCAAAGAATAGGACTGCAAGGAAATTCTAGATTCTTAATAGGGAAGTTGTTACAAAGTTGTTACAAGTCCCCAGGAACAGAAGAACCACAAACTGCAGAGACCATGTCACGCTAACACTAATGGATTACCAATCGGACACTCTGCCTTGAGGAAGCCCTCGGCCAATTGGCCGCCAGGCGAAACACGTGTCCGCTGTTTTTCTTGTGTGATTTTCATGTTTGGAACAAGTGATTTAAAACAACACACTCTGTCAAACAAAAGAATATGAGTTTTGGAAATTATTCCTCTTAAGGCATCTAATAGGAAGCCACCGACCTCCACCCACAACCTAAACTTTTGAATATGTTTACAGTTTACTGCTTTTCAGTAGTTACAAAGTGCTCTTTTTTATTAAATTACACATTTCTCGTAACTTGCTCTATTGTAGTAAGTCCAGCAGCACACATGGCCAACCACTGGTATTGCAACACTTTCCTATGGAAAAAAATGGAGGTAGACATAAAATAAAACTCCATAGGAAATAATTATAAATTTAAATAAATTATTAAACATAGTTACAAATATAAGTAAATATAAAGTAATGCTACACAATTATAAAAAAAAAAACTACATATATTATTTATTTAGAAAATATTTAAAGACTAGGTTAAAAAATATTGCATACAAACTTAAGACACTAACACAGTGTTGTGAGAAGTTGTAGGCAGTGTGACATGCCATTCAATAATTGCTTGGGTAACTTTAAAAGTTATGTGATGTTGTGGCACCCACCAAGCACTGCATTTTGTCAAAAATGGCATTAGCTGTTGAGGGTGTGTCAAGACTGCACAATAGGATCAGGATAACTGAACTACTGAGACAAGACAAGCTGGTTTGGATTTCCCTTTTTTGGACAAATACAGCTGAGTGACAATGTGACCACTGAGTGACCTGGTGACTTGGATGTTTGAGATTTGTTCAGATGCATTGGGGTCAGGGGTGGTAGCTTATAAGGAAAGAGAAAATGTGTGCAGAGCACTGACTTGAGAGAAAAACAAAATGCAGCAAAATGCCATAATTACAAATTTTTCACACAACACAGAACAGCGCTCAAAGTTACTGCTCTGTTCTACCTTACGTGAAAGGGAGAAAGCCAAATAGCACCATGTCAACTTAGATATAGCGCTGCACCTCTCTCCCCCTGGGCCAGAGGTTTCGGCTGTGTTGCACCATGCACAGATCTTTGCACCATTGTGCTAAAGCTTGTGCATGATGTCTAGCATATGTTTTGTAATGGAATAGTAGCCTTTCACTAAAAACAAAAAAATACTATGCTTAGGCATAATTAAAAAAAATGTCAGGTGTTTATGTGCGTTGCACAGTGCTGCACACATGCAAAAATGGAAACGTTTAGGGAAAATAAATGTTTCCTCTATGTTACACCTGCCTCAAGCATTTTGTAGTGATAGAAAAGACAGGAGGGTGGTTCAAAATGCTGAAATTCTGAGAGCTACCCAGGAAAGAATAGAAATAATTAGGAGAAGGAAAAGCTGGGCAGAGAGAGTACAGTAAAGGAAGTTGTTTACAGGCTGGGAAGACTGATTAGAGATTTCTGGAACAGATTGGCAATAAGAAAATAAGAAGGAACTTGTTAGACCTGGTATCCTTGGCATGGTTTCCCCTGCCTTTTTACCTCTGCCACCTGTATTTTTTATGGTATGCCGGGCTTCGTTGTTGCAGGTTAGTGTTCCCATAGCTGATCAGTGCTAAAGTGCAAGTGCTCCCTATGTAAATTGTGATTATGAGTGGTTATCCAGGATTTTTTTTTCCAGAGTTCCAGTTGCGTTAGAAAAGGACACATTCATTTTTGTTAAGTGCTGGGAGATTAGATGATTCTCGCAGAATCACAGGATGTTGAGCGTTTTTGCCAACATAGATTTGAAGTTGATAACCCTAGCTGTTAGGCCACATCCTCTACCCAAGTATGGGGACATTTTATTTACTGGTAAGTCCCTAGTGTGTGCCCAAGGCCTGTAAATCAAATGCTATTAGCTGGCTGCAGCACTGGTTGTGCCACCCACATGAGTAGCCCTGTAAACCTGTCTTAGGCCTGCCATTACAGGGCTTGTGAGTGCAGTTTTAAACCACTGCGTCAACCTGGCAAGTGCACCCAGTTGCCAGGCACAGACATTCCCTTTTAATACATATAAGGTAACCCTAAGGTAGGCCTAAGGTTGCCCTATTGGCAGGGTGCAGTGTATGTGAAAGGTAGGACATGTACTGGCGTGTTTTACATGTCCTGCCAATTTCATTTGACTAGCGCTCCGATAGATTATCATTGGAGTTGCCTTTGTAACTGTAACTTTCAGATAGAGATTTTGAGTTTGTGCTCTCTGAGCTCAGAATTTAAAAGCACATCTTTTAGGAAAAGTGTTTTTTAATTTGTGTGTTTGAAAATACTACTTTAAGAAAGTGGAAACTTTCTTGCTTCACTTTCCTGTCCTTTTGCCTGTGTAATCAACGTCCGGTTTAGACTGCCAGTTGGTTTGTTTGTGCATTCACTCTAGACAGTCACACTAATGGAGTTGAGGTGTTCCCTGTATATCCTGATGGCCCATCACCAGGCTGACGGGCCTTCCTGAGTTAGAGTGGTGGGAGGAGTTGTCACTGACAATTGAATAGGGCTGTTCCTGGCCTCTCACAATGCCGTTTCTGCCTCCCTGTTGTGTGGCAGGGCAAGGCAGGATCTTGTAGACAAGAGAGACTTTCCTTTGAAGTACGCCTATTTCAAAGGGGATATAAGTATTGGACCTAAAACCCCAGACCTTCAGAACACTTCTGGATTGAGTACTCTGCCAATAAGAAGAGCTGAAGAGCTGTCAGGAGGAGTACTGTCCCTTTTGTGTGTTGCTTTGCTGGATTTGCTTTCTGTTTGTGGGCAGGGAAAGAACTGGACTTGCTTTTCAATCCTGCTTTTCCAAGGCTCTCCAATGGCTTTTGCATACTTGCCTCCTGTTAGAAGTTTCAGGGCTATCAAAGATTTCACCTGCAGCATCCCTGATCTCCACAGCTGGGAGCTCTGACCTGCTGAGCGGTGCCAATTCCAATTCTGGGCTCTTCAAAGTTGTTCCTGCTGCAATTAACTGCAAAATCGAGACATCACCCTTCCAGCTTGTGTTTTTCTGATGCAGCACTGCTGTACGGGAAATGTTTCCATGCACCACTGGCATGCGGCTGAAGAAATCAATGCCGCACCTGTTTGCGGTATGAAGAACCGCCGCAGCCCGAGTCCAGTGCACCGGGTCTCCAAAGTCCGAGTCCATTGCACTGACTCCGACGCATCACAGGACCATGGCGAGAGGAATCGACGCACCACTACCGCATAAACCTCCAGTGTGGCAGGATTCCCACAGAATTGCCTGTCGACCCACGGATTTTGATGCATCTCTTCCCCCTTACAGTGCAGAACCAACACAACACTTCTCTTGTGTGCAGCAGAACTGATGCATCGCTTCCCCAGGGACTCAGGAACTGAAACATTGCTGTATTTTCTGATGCTTCCCTCCTCTGCAGCTGTTTTTCCTTGTGGATTTTGACACTTCTAGGTAGTGTAGTGTAAAATACTACATCCTTTGAGTTCAAAACAGAATTGCTTAAGCCTTTATTAAGTGATATTTTGATGTTGGATTTTTGTCATTTTTGTCTTGTTTTGGTTATTTTTTTTAAACTTGTGGGGTGTACATTAGTAGTCTTTTCACCTTGTTGCTGTTTGTATTACGTAAAAATACTTCATGTGGGATAGGCCTAACTGCGTGTGCCAAGCTACCAAGGGGATGAGCAGGGGTTTTCATGGGTGTGTAACTCCCTTACTCTGTCTAGAAGGAAGTGTCCCTACTTGGACAGGGTTGCATACCACTGCCAAGTAAAGACCCCCATTTCGAACGGATCTGACGCTAGGAAGTCATGAATAGAGAGGCATATAGAGCTTAAATTAAATAATTCAAAGTGAGGGTATAGGGGAGGGGTGATCGATTAGTCGACGTTGTTAGGACACTGTTTAGGGCAATTTAGATTGTGCAGCTAAATTAAAGGAGGGGAATGAGCCGAGCTTCTGCTGCTTCCAATATAGAAGACTTTTTTCTCAAAGCACTGAGATTGATGGTGGTTTCTTCCTGCCCAATGGTTCAATGGCAGGATGTTCTTATACCCCAAGGTCGATCCAACTAAGGTAGTTGTTGTTTCTCCCTCAACCTCAATGAGTTGCCCTCCCCTCTCTTCCCTCCTGCCCTATCCAGCCCTCCAACCCTCCCATAAATACAATTATTTTCATCCTTTAAAAAGGAGTATCACAATGGTAGCCCATAATGTACTTATATAGTTACTCAACCGCCCAGAGTTATGCATTGCTTACATTTTTTGTTTAATATTGTTCAATTGTGCGTATTCCCAGCGTATTTAATTACGATAACCCATTTCGCCATGCAATATGCAAATCAATAAAAGTTCTGAATTAAAAAAAAGATTCACTTTCATATTCTTCAGTGATCCAGCTTGCGTCGGAGCCACAAGTAAAAGAGATATTAGAACACTATGCATAATTAAGGCATCAAGACACCTTTCAAGGTGACATGTGTAAACTCTACACCTGACAGCGTCTTTGCATTTCCGATACAAATTAAAATGGTTTGCTCATCGCCTATGAATCTGACTCTTAAATTATGAATATCATTTTTCTATACGTCATGCACTGTGTGGAAGACCGAACCTTCAAATCGCTGCCTTTCGCTTAATTGTTCTCTTATAAGAAACACGTCATTCCTTGTCTGACTCATTGGCTTCTGACTTTAGAGCTCTTTCAATTTAAAGTCCTCACCTTGACACATTACGCAATTTATGTTAAGGCTCCTGCCTTTATGAGCGATCGCCTCCTTTGCTGCTGGCCCCCGAGAGTCTTACACTCGTCTAAATCGAAAGCATGGTCTGAGCTGTGGAGTCTCCTGGCTACCGCACAGGGTAAATCTTTTTCAATTAGAGGCTTGATTTTATTGAATTTATTTCCTTTACATCTTAGATCTAAGGCCGAGCCGTGGATGTGTAGGGGCAAGTTAACATCAGCTTTAGTATAATGTCTCTCTATAGATTAGAAGTCCGTCTTCTGCCTTCATCAATGAGCATGTATGTTCCTGTAAAGCGAATCGGTTTTACTTTACATTTTTTATTTATTTGGAAACCAGCAGAAAGTAGCAGGATCAAGACTGATTTGCATATGGCTGGGTCCAAACAGGAATGGCATGGTGAGCAAAGAAACAATGGATTTAGTCCCAGATCTCTGAACTGGGTTGAATGTATGATATTGTTCTGCATTCTGTCCACCAATTGTTCTTTTTGCGATCTTAGGATTGAGCAGCTAGCTGGCTGACATGATTATGAAGGAGCCTTTGTGGGTTTCCGTGAGTCTAGATTCTCCTGAAGAGTCCCTTTCTCTTCTGAGCCCTGCTTAACACATGTGTACAGGAGGAGCCCTGTATTCATGACCTCAATGTTTGGACAAAAAATAATCATGGATTTCTGAACAATGAGAGTAAAAGCCTTAAGGTAACATGTTGTTCCGGCTTATATTTCACACGCTTTACATAAACTTGTATTCCTTATGAGTGTTTGCTTTTTCCTGAATTAAACCTCAAATAAACATGTTTATCCATTGTTTTAATTAAATAACGTTATAAGCTGTAACTGGTCGGTGAAATGCTAAACGTACTAAAAATTTGTATGTTTTGCTATTTCTAGCCACACCCCTGACTCCGCCCACTGATTCAATCTTCGGTTATTCCCGCCCCCTGATTCTCCACCCACAGTTCCCCTACTTTTTTTTCCTCACTTCGACCACTGCTTTTATAGAGATCATTGTTTAATTGTAGTAGGAACATCTCAAGACATTATCGCACAACTGTGAGGTGGCTTCGTGTGGAGTTTTACAAGAAAATCCAGAGTACTTACATACAATATAAATTTGAAGGGATCCTGGTGGGTCTAGAAAGATATAAGATGGTGTCGAAATGAGGTCAAGAAAAGCTAGTTCAAGGATGAAGGAAAGGAGGTAGAAACAGGGAATAACTGGAAGAGGGTTTGTGAGAGGTGCAGTCAAGATTCACAAATACTTGAATCAGTGCAAAGTTACATAAAGTGAGACTATGTAGCACACCGTCTTGGAAGGTTATTTACTTTCCAGTATTTATTTATTTAACACATTTCTAAAGCGAGTCTGTCACTCAACAGGTATCCTGGCGCTATTTTATCTACTAAGGGAGGAAATAATTGTCCTACAGAGTGATCATTTTCAAGCCATGCAGATAAGCATCAAATGTTGTTAACAGAAGAGCCAAGTTTTAAATCCTTTCCTGAATTGCAGTAGGCCAGTAGTCGCAGGGTATCCGGGAATTGATTCTAGAGGCGGGCTGCTTCAATGAAAAAGGCCTGTCCTCCTTATCTAGTTTTTCTAATCTATTCTATATAAAAGGTATTTTGTGAAGAAAGGAGCCCTTTTCTCAGCACAAATAGTGCTTTTCACTGCTTTCTGCACTTTTTGTCAAGGTGATGTCACAAAAATTGTTTTAATTTCTCCAAACACCCACATATTGCATGCATAATCCACAGTACTGCACACATACTTTGGGGCAGATTTAAAAGAAACTGACGCATCTCTGAATCATAGTAAAATATAGCGTGGTCCCAATAATGCTAGGACTAACTGGACTGTTTTTAATCTAATGCAATTTCAAGACAAAAATAGCAATAATTCAAAGAAAACTTGCAAGGCAAATGTTATTTAATCACAATGCCGCATAAGGAAATTATGTTGTACATTTGTCAAATGAAATTCAGAACACAATGGTGCCTGATAGGACAGGGAAATAAAGGGGGAGAGGGTAGGTGAATTAGGTGAGGATGTGTGACTGTGAAAGAACATGGAAATTCAGTGACAGCAGGAAAGTGCCAATATCAAAAGGAAATTTAGGCTTAATTTGATAAGCCCACAAAAATACAAAGTTTATACATTAATTCAATTAGCGAGACCCTATTGTTAAAACACAATTGATTTAGTCTCTGTTGTTTTGTAGGGCTGGCTTGGTGAAGATGGAATGTCAACGTTTTGACCCCAAAATTACGTCATAGGCTATTTGACACCTTACAGCGGGGTCTTCATCAGGACTGTGATGAAGGGAGGGCACCTAAGGGTTAAGGTATAAAACACAGTTCGTACTATGGTAAATAAACGAATTAAGCAACTAAATGAGAAGCCAAGGTGGTCCGCACATAATTACCATTCAAGGTGCTACAATGAGGCCTCCAATATGAGTTGAGGGCCAAAAAGGCTCCACGGCAGAGAGGGTGACAGAAAAACCTAAAGAAATATATATAGCATCCTTTGGTACCGGACCAGCATACATTGCGACTCCAACAACACCAAAAATATCCAACAATTCTAAATGTAGAGGCAAAGAATGGCTCCACTTACGTAAAACACGGGTGAATCCAATGTGTCCCTTTCCAACATGTATTCAACAATTAATGTAGTGCCTGCCAAGTAAATCACAGCTAGGTAAAGGTTCAGTGGATTGCATCTGGAATTTATAAACAAATATATATACATACACGAGGAGGAGTCACCAATCAGACAGATAACAAGAACAATCAGGAGTTAAGTGGTGTTCTTAAAACACGGAATCAGTACCTGATCAATGTCAAAAAACTGCGAACGTGCACGTAGCAACGTGTCTGTGGAAAGAATACAATAAAACCATGTAGTTGGCAGCGTCATATGCCATGTATTACATAATGCCCATTCTATAATGGAAAACCATAGTATAGGTTGTAACGTTGTAGTTACCATGAATGAAGACACTGCAATTGTAGAGGGTAGCGTAGGTTTAATTATTTATTAACTCCCTAAAGAGCGCCGAGCCGCTGGTGCACTGCTCTCGGCTTTCGCGCTCGTCTCGCGCCTCCCTGCGCGCGCAGCCAAAACATCGCCGCCCGCACGTCACGTCGGTACGTGACGTGCATACGCTAGACTGCGCCACCACATATCTCCCCCTTTTACCCAATACAGAAACTGTTAACTCACAGTCCGCTGTTCATGTCAAAGACCCGGAACCAGGCTGGTTTGACCACCGCTCTCCCCCTCCGGGTCAGTCTTACCGGGGTAGACAGGGTACCTCCTTCCTGAGTCCCTTCATCGTTCCTTCCACTTCCTAGTGCAGCCGCACTACTTTCTCTTCTACCCACGTTACCTTCACCCGCCGACGCTTGGTTGGCATCACCGGGTCTCTCTTCTTGCTGTTCTCGGCTCCTCTCTTCCCGATCCATCTCAGAATGTTCTTGCTCTACAGTTCCTTCCTCCGGGTCTTCCAGGTCTGCTCCATCCTGGTCGCAACATAGCACTTTGTTGCATCTTGCCATGCGGTCCAGTGACCACACGTTTCCATCGCTTAGCAGAGCTGCTCTACCAAGCACTTCCTTGACCTGCATGGGTTTGCTGTACTTACTGTCTCCTTTCTTTTGCAGCGTGGCCAACTTTACTCGCACCCATTCTCCCTTTTCCAATCTTGTCTCCTTCACGTTTTTCCGGTTGTTGTAGTGTTTTGAGTAAATGGCTTGCGCCTTTTCCAAGTTGGCTAGCACCACTGCAGGGGACCATTCGCTCACTATGGTCTTTTCTTTCCACACTCGATTGTCTTGAGTGAATGGTTCGCGGCCTCTTAATATCTGGAAGGGGCTGTACCCTGTCCCTGTAGGGGTGATCCTGTATGCCCATACCAAGTGCCATATCTCCTTTTCCCAGTCCTTTTTTTTGGAGATAGCCGCTTGAACGGACCCCATCACCACTCTATTAAATCTCTCCACCAGTCCGTTTCCTGCGGGGTGATATATTGACGTGTGCTTGACCAGTATGCCATTTCTCTGCATGAAGTTGTTCCATTTCTCTGACCTGAATTGTGGACCATTGTCACTTAGGATGGACTTAGGGATGCCTTCCCTTACAAATGTGTCAGCCAGGAACTTAATGATGGTCTCAGCATCCATCGCCTCATCTATTCTCAGCTCCGGCCATTTGGAGTACCTATCCATAAGAACGCATACATACTTTTGGACTCCATGTATGTCCAGTATCGGGCCCAGAATATCCACTGATAACTCTTCCCATGGGTTCCTTGGGGGATCAAACTTGCCTAGAGCTGGGTGTAAAGGTTTAAGTGTCTTATCCGCCCCTTGGCACTGTGAGCAGTCCCTGACATGCCTCTCGGCCCTTACGTCCATCCCTGGCCACCAGTAGTTTTGTTTGGCTCTCAATTTCAATTTCCCTATCCCCAAGTGTCCTTCATGGAGTATGTCCAATAGTTTGGGGATGATTCCTGCCGGGGGGATGACTTTCTCCCCTCTGTATACAAACACTCCTAGGTCGTCCATGGACAACTCTTCTCTGACTTCGAAGTATGGGTTGAGGTCCCCACGGGTTTGTCTTTTGTCTGGCCATCCCCCTGTGATGTATGATTTTACTTCTTCTAGGATCTGGTCTTCTCCATATGCTTCCTTCCATTCCTGATGTCCTATAGTTTTCTCTTGGTCTTCCGTGAGTGCCACCATGTCTTCCGCCCCTGCTTGGTCTTCTCCACTCTGATGCATAGCCGCTGCTCTACTCAGATAGTCTGCCACCCTGTTCCTGCTGCCGGGGATGTGTTCTACGTCGTATCTAAAGTCTAGCAGTTTGAGAGTCATCTTAGAGATTCTGGGCGTTGCGCTTGCGTGTCCGCTGGACGTTAGTACCTTCAGTAAGGGTTTGTGATCTGTCTTCAATAAGAACCGCGTGCCCCACAAGAACTGCCTGAACCTGGTCATGGCCCATACGACCGCCAGCATCTCCTTTTCAATTACGCTGTACTTCTTCTCGGTTTCACTCAGCGTGCGAGATGCGAAACTGAGCGTTTCCATTCTCCCCTGACCTCGATCTTGCATCAGGACAGCACCCAGCCCCTTGTCGCTGGCATCGGTGGTGAGCACTGTGTTTCCTTGGGGGTCATATCCTTGGAGTGGTACTGCTCCAGCCACCTCTCTCTTGATGACTTCGAATTCACCTTGAGCTTCCTCCGACCAGCAGAATTCTATATTGTCTCTTATCAGCTGCCTCATGTGGTGGGTTTTGGAGGCGAAGTGCTGCACAAACTTACTATAATATTCCGCCATTCTGAGGAACGATCGGACTTCTTCTTTGTTGGAGGGCGGTGGCGCTTCGCAAATGGCTCTCACATTGTCTGCTTTCGGGGTAACCCCTCGCACCCCAATTTCATGTCCCAGGTAAGTCACCGACTCCATTCCTATCTGGCACTTGGTCCATTCGGCTGTGAGGCCCTTTCCCTCGAGGATCTTAAGTACCCTCCCGAGTTTGTTATCATGATCCGGCCTGTCTCGTCCCATTACCAGGATGTCGTCCTGGAAATATTGGACTCCATCTGTGTCCTTAAACAGTTGGTGCATCAGCTTTTGGAACACCGCAGCCGCTGAGGCTAGCCTGAACGGCATGCGGCGGAACTGGTAGCACCCAAATGGGGTGATGAACGAAGTGAGTCTGCGGCTTTCCGGGTGCAGGGCGATCTGGTGGTAGGCGGAGGTCAAGTCTATGGTGGAATACCATTTGACCCCCCTGGTTTTAGCCAGCATTTCCTCGATCCTGGGCAAAGGGAATTTCTCCACCACAATGCTCTTGTTCAGTTCGCGCAGGTCGACGCACAGCCTGACCTTCCCACTCGGCTTCATCACTACTGCCAAGGGCGCGAGCCACTCCGCGCATGTGATGGGTTCGATGATCCCTTTCCTTTCCAGATCCTGTAATTCTTCCTGTACTGCGTCTCTGACTGCCAATGGCACATTCCTCACCTTGTGGGCGACCGGTACGGCATCTTCCTTCAGGATTATCTTGTGCGCGAATTTCTCCATCCTTCCGACCGTGCCTCCGAAAACCTTGGGGTACTCACTTTTCCATTTGTCTAGGTCCGGCCAGGTTTCCGGTTCCGTGAGTAGTATCTGTTCCTTGCCCCCTGGATCCAACTTGATGCCCAGGTCGCCTTGGTCAAGCCATCCTAGGACCGAGGGTCCTCTGTCTGAAATGTAGAGTTTGCAGAACGCGGATCGGCCTCTGAACTCGAAATTTAATAGTCTGAACCCAGCCATGGTTATGGGGACTCCATTGTACGTCACCAGGCGGATGTCCAGCTTCTCCAGTTCTGGGCCTAGGTGTGGTGCAAAGCTCTCCTCCCATACCGCTCTCTGGACGATGGTGTAAGGCGAGCCCGTGTCGGCCACCACGTTTATCGGTATTCCTCCTATCGACATCTCTAGGACGGGTTTCATTGTCCTCTTGCCGTCAACACTCAGCACTTGACCATCTACGCCCAGTACTTGGTCCTCAATATAAATGACTGTGACGACATCTTCCTCCGTGCCCTCTTCTTGTTCTTCACTGTCCTGCCCGACATATTTCACCATGCTCCTCGCGGCCTTCCTCCGACACACCTTCTCATAGTGGCCCACTATCCCGCAGTACATACATTTTGCGCGGAATGCTGGGCACTTCCTGTCGCGCGCCTCGTGGGACCAGCTCCCGCACCGGTAGCATGACTTCTTGTTGCTTCCCGCTTGTTTCCCCGGAGGGCCTGGATTGCCCTGCCATCTGTTGGGTCCCTTCGCCGCTGACCCCTTGTACTTGTGGTCCCGGTGAGGTTCCTCATCGTCTACTCTGTTCAACATGGCGGTGGGCGCCGTCTCCTTTCTTGTCGCTTCCGCACACCTGCGTGCCAGTTCTGCTCTTTTGACGATCACCATCACTTCCTTCAGGGTGGTGTCTCCGCTGGCCCATAGCTTGTCCTGCACTGCTGTGCTCGTGGTGTGCATCACCACCTGGTCCTTGATGAACTCTTCTTCCCAATTGTCGTACTTGCACGTGGACGCCAGTCTCTTCAGGGCTGCAACATATTCCTCTACTGTCTCGCCTGGGCGTTGTTTCCTCTGCTGGAAATTAAATCTGTCTACCGACACGCACACCGCCGGTCTGTAGTGTTCATTCAGGTCATCGATGGCATGGGCATACACGTCGTCATCCGTGCTACCTCTTTCCTTTGGCACCAGGCTCTTGTATATTCTCAGACCCTCTGGGCCTAGGTTGAGTAGTAGGATACGTTTTTTTCTTTTGGGATTGAACACCTCCTCACTCTCATCTTCCAGTACTCCTATAAAATTGTCTATGTATTCTCTCCAGTCCTCCCACTTCATTAGTGGTTCCCCTGGCCTGGGTAGGAATTGTACTGGCGCCATCGCGTATCCTGCCTGCGCACTCATCTTCTCACTTTTGATCGCGGAGGGCGTGCTCCCTTGGTTCCCGGGACTGCCTGGTGTGTTGTCTTGCTCTCCCTTACTTGCGTGAGACTGGGGACCACTTGCGTCCGCCCCCTCGCTCTTTGGTGGGGGATCCAGCGCTGTCTCTCTGTCTCGCCGGTCGCTGTTTGGTTTGGCGCGCTTTGCCTTGGGATTGCTTGGGTTGGCGTGCTGTTTTGTGGGTTCCTGGGTCGTGCTCAGTCCCTACAGTAGGTTTGTTCTGCCTCTCTGGTTGATCCTGGGCTCTGCCACGCTCTTTAGGGCTGGTACCCGTGTGTTTAGCTCTGGCTAGTCACTTCCCGACCTCCAGCTCTCTTGACCTTTCAGCGCTGTGGCCCTGCTCGTCTGCTATGTGTCTTCTGTGCACCTGTGTGGTTGTAGGTTCCCTCGGTGGCTCCTGCTCGAGATGTTCCACGTGGTGGGCGGGTCTAATATCCCACCTTCGTCGCCATTGTAACGTTGTAGTTACCATCAATGAAGACACTGCAATTGTAGAGGGTAGCGTAGGTTTAATTATTTTTTAACTCCCTAAAGAGCGCCGAGCCGCTGGTGCACTGCTCTCGGCTTTCACGCTCGTCTCGCGCCTACCTGCGCGCGCAGCCAGAACATCGCCGCCCGCACGTCATGTCGGTACGTGACGTGCATACGCTAGACTGCGCCACCAAGTAGGTAAATCACCGATCTTCGGTGAAGAAACGTTTCACTAGTCAAGCGGTGCCTTTTCTAAATAGAAAAAACAAACAAACAAAAGGGAGGCCTCGCATCAATGACAAGGAGAAAAGGGCCGTGGCTACCGTGAAAGTGCTAAATCAAACGGAGCCTTCAAAAACTCACCGCTACTACGCTGACTGCTGGCGCATCAATGCATGGACCTTGGGAGACGGGCCGGTGTCTTAGTAGCTGTTAAGTAGTGCTGCCCAGGAATCCCGAGTCATTCCGTGACGTAATGAACAACAGACGCTAGATGCAGCCTGAGTCGCGTCATCATTCCCATCGTAGACAGGGACAATAGACTATACTAGTTGAAACAAGCATTCAGGAAAGAGTACTAGCATCATGTTGGCAAAGATGTAATTATCCTAATTTTAAGTGAGAGAGCAGACCACTGTAATGTGTCAGTTCAAGTGTCTAATGTGAGCCAAATATCGGGTACCATTTAATGAATGGTAAAACGATATTGAGTAATGCCAACAACTGCTCAACAATGCCAATGCTGGACAATGATGAGTATTATATGTTCACAAGATCTGTGTCATGAGTGCGTTAGTATCCAAGACTCCACAATTAAAAACAAGATATTGCAATTATTAGATACACTGCAGAGATGTTATAGACATTTCAGTGAGATAAATACACATATGTAGTTTTTTAAGAGCATGAAAACAGTTGACAGTATCGAAATGAACATGGTGTGTCTTTAACATAGTTTTGGGATACATATATTAAAGTACTGACTGGTGGTTTGTAAAGATTCAACATGGTGTAATGGGCATCAACCAAGCATTACAAGGTACCAGGCGACAGAGTCATGAAGATGACTAGCAACAGTGATCAAAGGATGACCTATCCAAGTATTGGCTAAATGGACACATAATGTGTGCTATGGCAGAGGAATTTGATGCCACATTATCATTCTGATGTTTGGCAGGCTAGTTGCGCGTAGCTAGAGTTAAGTTCATTCAGATCGTTCTGTATTGAGTCCAAATGGGACATCCGTTTGGATTCTCTAGCATTCAAGATTGAGGTAATGTTACTGCCCCGGGGCACCAGGGTCGCTTTTTCCAAGACTATCCATTGGGTGTCCTCAGCAGTGTGTCCTGCACTTTTGAAATGTTCCACTAAGGGTGCCCCTGGTATGTCACACCTTATTCTGCTGCAATGCTGCAGTATTAAAACCTTGACTTTTTGTTGAGTCTGACCCACGTAGATGGAACCACATGGGCAAATGATCCCATAAATCACGTTATTGGTATTACAATTTGTGAAGGATTGTAATGCAATTTGGTGATGTTTGAAAATTAATTTCTTTGTTTGAATCTTGAATTTACAGGCCTTACAGTTCCCACATCGGTAGTGCCCCATCTGTTTTGTCAGATTCCAAAGTGTGTGTAGGGAGAGTATGGCTGGATTGTCCAAGTATGAGCGAACTACATAGTCTTTGACACTTTTCGCTTTTTTAAACGCATCCATTGGTGCATTCGGTTGGGCAATGTCATCAGAGATAAGTGACCAATTTTGGTTGATAATCTTTCTAATAGCATGACTTTGAGTGTTGAATGTTGTCACGCAGATCATCCTTTCTGCTGTTCGGTCATTTTTGTCCTTTACCATCAATAAAGCTTCACGTGGGCTGTACCAAGCCCTTTTACGGGCTCTCTTGATGAGTTGTCGAGGGTATCCTCTCTCAAGTAGACGCTGGCTTAGAACATCAGCTTCCATCATGTAGTCACTTTTCTTAGAAAAGTTTCTTCGAATCCTGAAGAATTTGCCAACCGGTAAATTGTCCCTCAAACTACGCGGATGGTGGTTGCTGTAGCGTAGGAGTGAGTTTTGCTCCGTCGGTTTGCGATATAGGGTGGTATGTAGTTTGCCATCTTCATGAAAGATCGTAATGTTTAAGAAAACAACCTGCTGTGGGTAGGACTGCATTGTAATTTGGATGTCTTCACTCTGTTTGTTAAGTCACTTGTGGAATGCCAGAAGGTCTTCAGCAATGCTAGTCCATATCATAAGCACATCATCGATGTACCTTTTCCACTCAGTCACCTGATCCCGAAATGGATTGTTCAGATTATCAATAAACAAACTCTCAAAATCATCCATAAAGATGATGGCCAGGTCCGGTGCAAAGGGCGCCCCCATGGCCACTCCCTTTTGTTTGGAGATAGAAGCTTCCCCGGAACAGGAAGAAATGTTTCATCATAGCAATAGACAAGAGTGATATAATGAAGTCTGTAGGTACCGCCATGGGTGCTTGTCTTCTGTCTAGTGCCTTATGAACGACTTCAAGTGCCATGTATATGCCATGGAATGTTCGTGTATAAAGAAATGATGTCACACGTCACCAATAGTTGTTGCTGGAGGGTCAAAATGAACTTCCTCTATAATCCCAATGCTTTGGAGAGTGTCCCGCAGATATGTCGTTGTCCCTTCTGCAATTGGCTTGAGAAAAAAATCTATATACTTGCATAGAGGCTCCAAGATGGACCCACAGCTGGATACGATAGGCCTACCTGGTGGGTCAGACAGGTTTTTGTGGATTTTTGGGAAGGTGTATATTGTGGGTAATCGAGAGTCCTTCTGATTCAGGTAGTGAAATTCATGTTCGGATAGAAAGCCTTGTTCGAGACCCTCTTTCGTGATGGACATGATTTAGAGGGCCTGATCCAAGGATGGATCAGAGAACAACCTAAAAGTAGCTGACACCATCCTGTAGTTGGTTCATGATTTCAAGCTTGTATTTATTCAAGTCCTGCACAACGATGGCACCGCCTTTGTCAGCAGGCTTAATGACAATGACTTTGTTGTTTTCGAGTGACATTAAGGCTTCCTTCTCTGATTTGGTGACATTAACAATCGTCTGCTTGGGTAGCTCCAGTTTCCTCGAGACCTCTTTGAGTACAGTGTGCTCGTATGCAAGTATTTGATGGGTCATGGAGTTAGAAGAAGGTACAAACGTCGAAAGAACTCGTAATCCAGTTTGCGATGTTCGTAATGGTGCAGCTGAGTGCCTAAAGAAATACCATAGGCGTATCTTGCGGAAAAACCGCAGAAGCTCAGTCTTCAACGTGAAGTGGTTTGGGTATGCTGTTGGCACAAAAGATGGACCCTTGTTAAGGATCTTCTCCTCATCTTCCTTCAAGATGTATGATGAAATATTCACAATCAGTGAGGGTGGGCTAGCAGAGATGCATCAGTTTACTTGCGTCACACAAAAATATCCTAACACCACCATGGATGCGTCACATTTACAATGCGGCGCACCATGGCGCAAGAATTGACAGATGCATCACGCATCTGTTGGCGCAAAGGTCACACATTGCTGGAGTTGTGTCGCAAGCACGATACAACTCCAGCAGTGCTCAAGAAGGCCATTATCTATTGTACTGCATCACTCCCTACGCCTGCTACAAACAGGTGTATGGTTTTGACACAGTGGCATTGCAGAAGTGGTGCAGTGAAATCTTGTAGATTTCACTGCATCACTTTTACGAAGCTTTCTTGCATCGGGATGCCCACACTGCATACATTATACCTAATGCAGGTATAATTTGACGCAGGTCTTTACAATGTGGAGCATCTCCCTAAATGCGCTACGTTTTTAAATGTGTCACAACGTGGTGCATTGTTTACACCGCCACTGTATCACAAAAGTGATGCAACGGGGGTGCAAAAGTGTCGCAAGGGGCTTGTAAATCTGCCCCAATGTGTTTAATGTTTAAGAAAGTGTCTAAGCTTTGAATTTTGAACTGCAAAGGTATGATTCCAGAACAAATCCCAAGCTAGACATCACAGAACAAATCCCAAGCTAGACATCACACATGCACCTATGACCATAGTGCGATGATTGGGTGTGAAATAAGGCAGCCTGTTTGTAATCCAGCACATGGGATGAGTAGTAGCAGGTCATTTTCAATAAATATGGATTCACATTGCTTTCTCCCCCCTGTACAATGCAGCACAGCAACTTTGGCTGTTATGCTGCTTTACACAAAGAATGATAACTCTGCACTAAGATATTTAATTTTTTACTTCAAAGAATGTTATTTCTTTTCTATAGAAATCTAAACAAAAAGAAGGGAATAATATAAAATGACATATAGCAAGAACAGTGTTGTAAACTAGTGCAGGCAAATCTCTTACATACTTTCCATATCTTATTTCTAAAATAGCTCACTGCACCGTACCATGGACACTACAACAATGTTAAATATGGTCAAGGATGTATGTTTTTTGAGACACTTGGAGAAACAATGAACTCTCAACATATGCAGAGTAGAGCAGTGCATCCAATGTAACAAGCTTGTTACTAGAAAAAGCAAAGGGGAAGAAAAAAGGTGAGAAGATTGAAATGTTGACTATTAACGAATATTGACCTAAAGAGCCAGTTCTAATGTTGTCTTATATATAGTAGTATACATTGTGAGAGAATCTGCTAAAGTCTGTGTGTACAGGACTTATATACCTAAAAGCCTTTTTCATGGTGGGTTTAATTCCACTACATATTCATCAAACCTACTCAATAACTGTTGGTATGTGGAAATCCGAGGATGTAGGTATCCAATTGTGTTTTGAGCACTTCTTCTGTGACATCTTAACCGTTCCCACCATTTGAGATTTGAAACTTTGGTTGTCTTTCCATTTCCATTTGCTTAAAATCATACTCAATGCCAGTGTAAATGGTAAATCTTAAACAGATCTGTCAGCTTTTTCTAAATAATGTGATTGATAATAAATAAAATGGGCCAAAAACTGTAGAAGAAAATGTTTGTGTTGTTTGAAAATTGAAGATTTTGTTCCAAAATTTCTGTAGAAGGGGCCTTGGAAGAGGATGTGAGCTAAATCTCCAATATCTGTTTTGCAATTCCAACATTTATCATCCAGTAGGATCTGTGAAGAATTAGATATTTTGTTTGTGAAAGACTGCAATTATTTTGTGTTTGTTCAGGGAGACGCACGATAGGCCAGATGTATGGCCATTCAGTTTTGCGAGTCACAAATTGCAATTTTTTTGTGATTCACAATTTGCGGATCATAAAATGAAATGTACTAATGTGTCTCAGACAAATTTAGAGATTCCCAATGGAGTCGCAAATGACCAGCCTCATCAATATTCATGTGGCAGGTTGCAATTGTGACCCATTGGGAATGGGCTACAATCACAGAGATCATGGCCTGTGGAGACAGCAGACCATCATGTCAGTGTTTGCCTACAAAAAAATCAACTTTTATTTGTCAATGCAGCCCATTTTCCTTAAAGGAAAACGGGATGCATTTAAAAGAATAAAATGATATGTTTTCTTTTCATTTTTTAAGGTCAGGCAGTTGTCCGTGGAACCGCTGGCTGCTCTTAAAAAATATTTTTTCTGCAAAACACAAAGGTTAAGTGGTGCCCTGCGGACCCCTTCCTGTTTGTGGCTAGCTTACCACCATGTTGAAATTGGTAATAGCTGTGATTCTATTGCGACCGCCTTCAACTCGCTATAAGAAAGGGATGCCCTTGGAATGCCCATTCCTAATAATGACTCGCAAACCCTATTTTGCAAGTTGGTAATAGATTACCGCCTCACAAAATAGGGTTTGTACATGCCACAATCCTTTTTTTTTATTTTTATTTTTTATTTTTTTAAAACCTTTATTGTGCATGAAAAGAACAAATACGGGCCCACAACCGCCGGGTCGGACACGATACTTCAAGGCACAAATGCAAGTAAAAAAGTCCCCCAGCGGCATCAGGTAAGTGAGCAACAATCAATGGACATTACAGTGAAGAGACGCATGGCGCCGGGGAGAAGGAGCAATGAAGGTTAAATTTTAAAGTTTTCTGGTCGAAATAATTTCAATAAAGAATAAGAACAAAGGAATACTGAGCCCGTACAATAGCTTCACTACATGAGCAGGCGGCATCGATACTAAAAACAACAATGGAGGTGAATACATCGGACAAAATGGCGGTACAAAGAAAACAACAAGAGCAGCAACCAGGATTCACGTACCCCCAACTGTGCCACCCCCCCACTAACCCCTATCGCGGACCCAGAAAAGAAACAGGTAAAGAAAGCGCAGAAAAATAGAAAATGAGGCCCATAGAAACTAAATGACAAAAACTAAATCCCTCCCCCCACCCTATAGCAATGCGGAGGCTACGGCCTACCCCCCCCCCCCCGGCAGAGTGTCTGTCGCCCACTAAAGAACCCGAAATATAGACGAGAAAGGAAAGAAAGAAAAAGGGAAAAATGGAAAGAAAAAGGAAGAAAAAGCCCTAACAGCAGAGAGAAAGGGAGCGAGAAAAGAATAAACTAATCCACTACTCCCAGAAAAGGAAAGGTGAGGAGGAGCCCACCCAATATCAGGATCTCCCGGACATCCCAGCCATATACACCATCTACGCCACATGCAACAGTAAATTCGGAAGACATGAATCAAAGAGAGGGTCAGAATCTGTTACACCCAGAACCCCGGGCCAGCACACAACCCCCCGCCAATACATCAGGAAGAATAAAGAACCGGACAGATCAAATAAATCGTAGGCAGGGAAAGTCAGCACCTGAAACGCAAGCAACACAGAAAAATGCAATTCAGTCCGGATCTCCGCCAGCCGATCAAACAAAACCAATGAGGGAAGAATCGTCAGCCCTGTCCTGAACGTCCAAATTTCTCCAGGCATGGCCACCACAGCAAGCACTCCCCAGGCAGAACAAAGGAGCAAGATGGCCGCCCCTGACAAGGAAGAAGCAGAGGAGGAGGAAAGGAGCGCCCCCAGGCAACCACAAGTTCAGCGTCCAAACCGATGAACACCCCTTCCAACGCAGAATAAGAGTCACTCCACCACAGTAGAAACGAGGCTCCAGAGGCAAAAACGACGAGGGAGGCCAACAGTTGGAAGGTCAATAAGCTGAGCCTCGGTAGCGATTGCGCAGGCATAATCACAGTGTTCAAAGTGGAGGGAGACCTTGTAATCAGAGATCCATCAATAACGAAACACACAACAATGTTGCCAGGGACACATCGCACCTCCGTCCCCTCATTCTGTAACATTGTATCCGCATCAGAAGTAGTTGGAGGCAGCAGGGTGCCAGCCAGCCCCTGTCTCGGCACGCCAGGTAAAGCACCCTCCATCTTCAATATCAGCGCTCGGATGTTTCGACGCCATGTCGCCCCTAAGTCAGCAAGGGCAACCAGGATATCACCATTAGTCAGGCCGCTTTGCGACCGTAGCCGGTCCGCACTATTCAGCGGTACCCCCGGATCAGCTTCTATCACGGGGACCGGCAGGCCAACACAAAGCCGGGACAAGGAAGCAGCCATCTCCCCGTCGCAGAAGGCAAGCACAGTCGTCACCCCGTCAGAGAGCCCAAAATAGGGGGAGGGGGGCCCTGCCGTTACCGTAGGAAAACAGACGTCCGAACCATCAGTGAGAACGCGGCCCACAGCAGGGGGGGGCCGCGCAGGACGAGAGTCTCCTCGCTTCGTGCAAATACGGGCAGTCCACAGTAGAGAAGGCGCCCCAAGATGGAGTCTGTGCCGTTTGCGAATAGCGCAGCGGAGGGAAGCGCCGAGTGAAGGGCTCCAGACGCGTCAAGAAACACTCCGTAGGCAGAGGAATGCCCACAACACTAGAAGGATTCACTCCCTCCGCCGCCGTAGCCGGACACGCTCCCGCAGCCAACGGCACCGTCCAGCGGTGGCGAGCAGTAGAGGTCTCCCAGGCAGCCTCGGATGTCGACAAACGTTGCGAGGGTTGCTTCAAAACAGCTGGCGGAGACCGTAAAAGAACGCATTCGGCAGCAGCGCGTTCATGTCTCCGTTGCAGCACGGTGCAAGTAAGGATAAAGTCAGGATATCAAAGCGAAGTCAGATGGCTCGCGGAGCCGGGAGCCTACACGTCCGTCCCGTCCGCCATCTTGGCTCCTCCCCACAATCCTTTTTAGCTGTTGCAAAAAGCCCAATTTTCTATTTGTGACCGCTACAAACAGTTGCACATCTGGCCATAAGGGCCATTTGTATCAATATTAAGAATAGTGGGGAAACATCACGTACAACGAAACTTTTACAACGCACTACCATTACAACGCGGTCAATACAACGCAAACTATTACAACGCATTGCGCTGGGGGGGCGCTCTAGGATAGGGAATAGGTTAATTTACTATCCAATAACCTTCCCTAGTGTCCATGGGGACTGGAGTTGGAATAGTAAATTAAACTATTCACTATCCAACACCCAAAAGCGCTATGCGTTGTAATGGTATGCGATTTAAAAACCGCGTTGTAAAGGCAGGCATTGTAATAGCCTGCGTTGTAACGTCATACATCCAGAATAGTGATTACCTAAATACTATTTTCTGCAAATTGCAATTAGGTAATCGCTATTCCTAGTTTTTGGAAATTGACTTTTTGTAGGGTTATTCCAAAGTTTTTTGCTTCATCACATTATTTTTCCTGACCTATTTTTGTTGGCTTTAGGACTCTGGCTACTTTACCACTGCTGATCAGTAGGTTTTTTCTGCCTCTCTGGTTGATCCTGGGCTCTGCCACGCTCTTTAGGGCTGGTACCCGTGTGTTTAGCTCTGGCTAGTCACTTCCCGACCTCCAGCTCTCTTGACCTTTCAGCGCTGTGGCCCTGCTCGTCTGCTATGTGTCTTCTGTGCACCTGTGTGGTTGTAGGTTCCCTCGGTGGCTCCTGCTCGAGATGTTCCACGTGGTGGGCGGGTCTAATATCCCACCTTCGTCGCCATTGTAACGTTGTAGTTACCATCAATGAAGACACTGCAATTGTAGAGGGTAGCGTAGGTTTAATTATTTTTTAACTCCCTAAAGAGCGCCGAGCCGCTGGTGCACTGCTCTCGGCTTTCACTCTCGTCTCGCGCCTCCCTGCGCGCGAGGCCAGAACATCGCCGCCCGCACGTCACGTCGGTACGTGACGTGCATACGCTAGACTGCGCCACCAAGTAGGTAAATCACCGATCTTCGGTGAAGAAACGTTTCACTAGTCAAGCGGTGCCTTTTCTAAATAGAAAAAACAAACAAACAAAAGGGAGGCCTCGCATCAATGACAAGGAGAAAAGGGCCGTGGCTACCGTGAAAGTGCTAAATCAAACGGAGCCTTCAAAAACTCACCGCTACTACGCTGACTGCTGGCGCATCAATGCATGGACCTTGGGAGACGGGCCGGTGTCTTAGTAGCTGTTAAGTAGTGCTGCCCAGGAATCCCGAGTCATTCTGTGACGTAATGAACAACAGACGCTAGATGCAGCCTGAGTCGCGTCATCATTCCCATCGTAGACAGGGACAATAGACTATACTAGTTGAAACAAGCATTCAGGAAAGAGTACTAGCATCATGTTGGCAAAGATGTAATTATCCTAGTTTTAAGTGAGAGAACAGACGACTGTAATGTGTCAGTTCAAGTGTCTAATGTGAGCCAAATATCGGGTACCATTTAATGAATGGTAAAACGATATTGAGTAATGCCAACAACTGCTCAACAATGCCAATGCTGGACAATGATGAGTATTATATGTTCACAAGATCTGTGTCATGAGTGCGTTAGTATCCAAGACTCCACAATTAAAAACAAGATATTGCAATTATTAGATACACTGCAGAGATGTTATAGACATTTCAGTGAGATAAATACACATATGTAGTTTTTTAAAAGCATGAAAACAGTTGACAGTATCGAAATGAACATGGTGTGTCTTTAACATAGTTTTGGGATACATATATTAAAGTACTGACTGGTGGTTTGTAAAGATTCAACATGGTGTAATGGGCATCAACCAAGCATTACAAGGTACCAGGCGACAGAGTCATGAAGATGACTAGCAACAGTGATCAAAGGATGACCTATCCAAGTATTGGCTAAATGGACACATAATGTGTGCTATGGCAGAGGAATTTGATGCCACATTATCATTCTGATGTTTGGCAGGCTAGTTGCGCGTAGCTAGAGTTAAGTTCATTCAGATCGTTCTGTATTGAGTCCAAATGGGACATCCGTTTGGATTCTCTAGCATTCAAGATTGAGGTAATGTTACTGCCCCGGGGCACCAGGGTCGCTTTTTCCAAGATTATCCATTGGGTGTCCTCAGCAGTGTGTCCTGCACTTTTGAAATGTTCCACTAAGGGTGCCCCTGGTATGTCACACCTTATTCTGCTGCAATGCTGCAGTATTAAAACCTTGACTTTTTGTTGAGTCTGACCCACGTAGATGGAACCACATGGGCAAATGATCCCATAAATCACGTTATTGGTATTACAATTTGTGAAGGATTGTAATGCAATTTGGTGATGTTTGAAAATTAATTTCTTTGTTTGAATCTTGAATTTACAGGCCTTACAGTTCCCACATCGGTAGTGCCCCATCTGTTTTGTCAGATTCCAAAGTGTGTGTAGGGAGGGTATGGCTGGGTTGTCCAAGTATGAGCGAACTACATAGTCTTTGACACTTTTCGCTTTTTTAAACGCATCCATTGGTGCATTCGGTTGGGCAATGTCATCAGAGATAAGTGACCAATTTTGGTTGATAATCTTTCTAATAGCATGACTTTGAGTGTTGAATGTTGTCACGCAGATCATCCTTTCTGCTGTTCGGTCATTTTTGTCCTTTACCATCAATAAAGCTTCACGTGGGCTGTACCAAGCCCTTTTACGGGCTCTCTTGATGAGTTGTCGAGGGTATCCTCTCTCAAGTAGACGCTGGCTTAGAACATCAGCTTCCATCATGTAGTCACTTTTCTTAGAAAAGTTTCTTCGAATCCTGAAGAATTTGCCAACCGGTAAATTGTCCCTCAAACTACGCGGATGGTGGTTGCTGTAGCGTAGGAGTGAGTTTTGCTCCGTCGGTTTGCGATATAGGGTGGTATGTAGTTTGCCATCTTCATGAAAGATCGTAATGTTTAAGAAAACAACCTGCTGTGGGTAGGACTGCATTGTAATTTGGATGTCTTCACTCTGTTTGTTAAGTCACTTGTGGAATGCCAGAAGGTCTTCAGCAATGCTAGTCCATATCATAAGCACATCATCGATGTACCTTTTCCACTCAGTCACCTGATCCCGAAATGGATTGTTCAGATTATCAATAAACAAACTCTCAAAATCATCCATAAAGATGATGGCCAGGTCCGGTGCAAAGGGCGCCCCCATGGCCACTCCCTTTTGTTTGGAGATAGAAGCTTCCCCGGAACAGGAAGAAATGTTTCATCATAGCAATAGACAAGAGTGATATAATGAAGTCTGTAGGTACCGCCATGGGTGCTTGTCTTCTGTCTAGTGCCTTATGAACGACTTCAAGTGCCATGTATATGCCATGGAATGTTCGTGTATAAAGAAATGATGTCACACGTCACCAATAGTTGTTGCTGGAGGGTCAAAATGAACTTCCTCTATAATCCCAATGCTTTGGAGAGTGTCCCGCAGATATGTCGTTGTCCCTTCTGCAATTGGCTTGAGAAAAAAATCTATATACTTGCATAGAGGCTCCAAGATGGACCCACAGCTGGATACGATAGGCCTACCTGGTGGGTCAGACAGGTTTTTGTGGATTTTTGGGAAGGTGTATATTGTGGGTAATCGAGAGTCCTTCTGATTCAGGTAGTGAAATTCATGTTCGGATAGAAAGCCTTGTTCGAGACCCTCTTTCGTGATGGACATGATTTAGAGGGCCTGATCCAAAGATGGATCAGAGAACAACCTAAAAGTAGCTGACACCATCCTGTAGTTGGTTCATGATTTCAAGCTTGTATTTATTCAAGTCCTGCACAACGATGGCACCGCCTTTGTCAGCAGGCTTAATGACAATGACTTTGTTGTTTTCGAGTGACATTAAGGCTTCCTTCTCTGATTTGGTGACATTAACAATCGTCTGCTTGGGTAGCTCCAGTTTCCTCGAGACCTCTTTGAGTACAGTGTGCTCGTATGCAAGTATTTGATGGGTCATGGAGTTAGAAGAAGGTACAAACGTCGAAAGAACTCGTAATCCAGTTTGCGATGTTCGTAATGGTGCAGCTGAGTGCCTAAAGAAATACCATAGGCGTATCTTGCGGAAAAAACGCAGAAGCTCAGTCTTCAACGTGAAGTGGTTTGGGTATGCTGTTGGCACAAAAGATGGACCCTTGTTAAGGATCTTCTCCTCATCTTCCTTCAAGATGTATGATGAAATATTCACAATCAGTGAGGGTGGGCTAGCAGAGATGCATCAGTTTACTTGCGTCACACAAAAATATCCTAACACCACCATGGATGCGTCACATTTACAATGCGGCGCACCATGGCGCAAGAATTGACAGATGCATCACGCATCTGTTGGCGCAAAGGTCACACATTGCTGGAGTTGTGTCGCAAGCACGATACAACTCCAGCAGTGCTCAAGAAGGCCATTATCTATTGTACTGCATCACTCCCTACGCCTCCTACAAACAGGTGTATGGTTTTGACACAGTGGCATTGCAGAAGTGGTGCAGTGAAATCTTGTAGATTTCACTGCATCACTTTTACGAAGCTTTCTTGCATCGGGATGCCCACACTGCATACATTATACCTAATGCAGGTATAATTTGACGCAGGTCTTTACAATGTGGAGCATCTCCCTAAATGTGCTACGTTTTTAAATGTGTCACAACGTGGTGCATTGTTTACACCGCCACTGTATCACAAAAGTGATGCAACGGGGGTGCAAAAGTGTCGCAAGGGGCTTGTAAATCTGCCCCAATGTGTTTAATGTTTAAGAAAGTGTCTAGGCTTTGAATTTTGAACTGCAAAGGTATGATTCCAGAACAAATCCCAAGCTAGACATCACAGAACAAATCCCAAGCTAGACATCACACATGCACCTATGACCATAGTGCGATGATTGGGTGTGGAATAAGGCAGCCTGTTTGTAATCCAGCACATGGGATGAGTAGTAGCAGGTCATTTTCAATAAATATGGATTCACATTGCTTTCTCCCCCCTGTACAATGCAGCACAGCAACTTTGGCTGTTATGCTGCTTTACACAAAGAATGATAACTCTGCACTAAGATATTTAATTTTTTACTTCAAAGAATGTTATTTCTTTTCTATAGAAATCTAAACAAAAAGAAGGGAATAATATAAAATGACATATAGCAAGAACAGTGTTGTAAACTAGTGCAGGCAAATCTCTTACATACTTTCCATATCTTATTTCTAAAATAGCTCACTGCACCGTACCATGGACACTACAACAATGTTAAATATGGTCAAGGATGTATGTTTTTTGAGACACTTGGAGAAACAATGAACTCTCAACATATGCAGAGTAGAGCAGTGCATCCAATGTAACAAGCTTGTTACTAGAAAAAGCAAAGGGGAAGAAAAAAGGTGAGAAGATTGAAATGTTGACTATTAACGAATATTGACCTAAAGAGCCAGTTCTAATGTTGTCTTATATATAGTAGTATACATTGTGAGAGAATCTGCTAAAGTCTGTGTGTACAGGACTTATATACCTAAAAGCCTTTTTCATGGTGGGTTTAATTCCACTACATATTCATCAAACCTACTCAATAACTGTTGGTATGTGGAAATCCGAGGATGTAGGTATCCAATTGTGTTTTGAGCACTTCTTCTGTGACATCTTAACCGTTCCCACCATTTGAGATTTGAAACTTTGGTTGTCTTTCCATTTCCATTTGCTTACAATCATACTCAATGCCAGTGTAAATGGTAAATCTTAAACAGATCTGTCAGCTTTTTCTAAATAATGTGATTGATAATAAATAAAATGGGCCAAAAACTGTAGAAGAAAATGTTTGTGTTGTTTGAAAATTGAAGATTTTGTTCCAAAATTTCTGTAGAAGGGGCCTTGGAAGAGGATGTGAGCTAAATCTCCAATATCTGTTTTGCAATTCCAACATTTATCATCCAGTAGGATCTGTGAAGAATTAGATATTTTGTTTGTGAAAGACTGCAATTATTTTGTGTTTGTTCAGGGAGACGCTCGATAGGCCAGATGTATGGCCATTCAGTTTTGCGAGTCACAAATTGCAATTTTTTTGTGATTCACAATTTGCGGATCATAAAATGAAATGTACTAATGTGTCTCAGACAAATTTAGAGATTCCCAATGGAGTCGCAAATGACCAGCCTCATCAATATTCATGTGGCAGGTTGCAATTGTGACCCATTGGGAATGGGCTACAATCACAGAGATCATGGCCTGTGGAGACAGCAGACCATCATGTCAGTGTTTGCCTACAAATAAATCAACTTTTTTTTGTCAATGCAGCCCATTTTCCTTAAAGGAAAACGGGATGCATTTAAAAGAATAAAATGATATGTTTTCTTTTCATTTTTTAAGGTCAGGCAGTTGTCCGTGGAACCGCTGGCTGCTCTTAAAAAATATTTTTTCTGCAAAACACAAAGGGGAAGTGGTGCCCTGCGGACCCCTTCCTGTTTGTGGCTAGCTTACCACCATGTTGAAATTGGTAATAGCTGTGATTCTATTGCGACCGCCTTCAACTCGCTATAAGAAAGGGATGCCCTTGGAATGCCCATTCCTAATAATGACTCGCAAACCCTATTTTGCAAGTTGGTAATAGATTACCGCCTCACAAAATAGGGTTTGTACATGCCACAATCCTTTTTAGCTGTTGCAAAAAGCCCAATTTTCTATTTGTGACCGCTACAAACAGTTGCACATCTGGCCATAAGGGCCATTTGTATCAATATTAAGAATAGTGGGGAAACATCACGTACAACGAAACTTTTACAACGCACTACCATTACAACGCGGTCAATACAACGCAAACTATTACAACGCATTGCGCTGGGGGGGCGCTCTAGGATAGGGAATAGGTTAATTTACTATCCAATAACCTTCCCTAGTGTCCACGGGGACTGGAGTTGGAATAGTAAATTAAACTATTCACTATCCAACACCCAAAAGCGCTATGCGTTGTAATGGTATGCGATTTAAAACCGCGTTGTAAAGGCAGGCGTTGTAATAGCCTGCGTTGTAACGTCATACATCCAGAATAGTGATTACCTAAATACTATTTTCTGCAAATTGCAATTAGGTAATCGCTATTCCTAGTTTTTGGAAATTGACTTTTTGTAGGGTTATTCCAAAGTTTTTTGCTTCATCACATTATTTTTCCTGACCTATTTTTGTTGGCTTTAGGACTCTGGCTACTTTACCACTGCTGATCAGTGCTAAAGTGCATATGCTCTCTGTGTAAATTGTAATTCTGATTGCTTATCCATGATTGGCATATTTGATTTACTGGTAAGTCCCTAGTGAAGTGCACTTAGCATGCCAGGACCTGTAAATCAAATGCTACTGGTGGGCCTGCAGCACTGTTTGTGCCACCCACACAAATAGCCTTTCAAATGTGTCTCAGACCTGCCACTGCATTGTTTGCACGCACAGCTTTAAACAGCCATGTCGACCTGTTCAGTGTACCTACTTGCTTGGCTCTAACCTTCCTTTTTCCTACATGTAAGGTAACCCTAAGGTAGACCCAACGTACCCCCTTGGGCAGGGTGCAGTATATGTGAAAGGTAGAACATGTACAGGCAGTGTGTTTTACATGTCCTGATAGAGAAATACTGCCAATGTAGTTTTTCACTATTTAAAGGTTATCTGTCTCATAGGCTACCATAGGAGTTGCTTTGTAACACCTTACAAGGAAATCTTTTCATTGGGACAAGATAGATAAGTACAGTTTAGGCTCTCTGAACTCAGAATTTAATAACACATCTTTCTTGGAAGATGGTTTATAAATTGTATGTTTGAAAAAGCTACTTTTAGAAAATAGGCATTTTTTGTCTAACCATCCTGTATGCCTCTGCATATTTGTGTATTCATTGTCTGACTTTGGAGTGACAGAGGCTGGAATGTGCATTCACGCTAGACAGTCCTGAAAGAGAGTTAGGCATATCCTGCCTTTCTTGACCAACTCATAATTGGGCTGCATAGACTTGGGCTGCATTTAGAGTAGTGGGAGGACTTTCACTAGCACCTGAATAGGATGTGTCTCCTTTGCACAATGTTGTCTCCACCTCCTGTAGTAAAGCTGAGCCAGAGAGTGCAGAACTGGTTTGCACTTGGCTTAGAGACCCTTGCCACAAAGAGAACAAAGAGAAAATGGAGTATACATATTGGACCTTAAACCACAGAGAATTAGATCTCATCTGGATTTAAGAGGAACCTCTGCCAAGGAGAAGAACTGGAGAGCTGTAAGGAGGGGCACCACCTCTTAGCTGTGTTGCTTTGCTGGGTTGGCCTGCAGTTTCTGCTTCTGTCAAAGAGAGAATAAAGCTTGAAACTTTGCTGTGAACATGTTTGAAGAAGAATCACCAAGAGATTGTGTGTGCTTAGCTCTTCTTCTGAAGTCTCAGGGCCACAAAGACTCCACCTGTACCTACTGACCAGCACCTAGATTCCTCTGTGGACTTCTGTATTCAAAAGGGCACCAGTTCCAGTTCCTGGGCTCTGAGAACTGACTATCGGAAGAGCAGCACGGTGCTGCTGCTATGACAGCTGGGGGCAAGTTACTACAAGAAGACACGTTTTAAGTCCCTTAGACCAGCCTGGAATGTATGGCATAAAGTCGGTAGATTGCGGAAGATACCACGGTTCCATAAATATACACCCCTATGGCATTCACCAGTTTTTACGGCCACTCTTTATGATGGGAAGGGAAAACAATGGGAGCAAGCTGGCATAATTAAATTAGGGGATGTTCTTCTAACGACCGTATGGTTTCTTTTGTCGAACTACAGGAGCACCATGGTATTGATGCTTAGTCCTATATTAAGTATATCCAAATTAAAGTAATTAATAGACAGTTAAGCCAGGAGGGCTTTCCTCAGATAAGATTCCTCTACTAGAAGCTGGTCTTTATTAAGCCTGTCGGATAAAGCACATTGATATCATTTTTATAATAAGCTACTCCAGATGATCTAGTAAAAGTAGAACCTAATTGGACCAGGAAGCTAGGGGTTAATGAAACGGACCTATGTATGTCAATTGCTTTGTCAAAAAGATCTTTTTTACAGCCAACCTGAAGGCTCAACACTACAAAACAATCTTCAATCTGTTTTTCACCCTGGCCAAGCTATTTGGGTGGGGGAAATGGAAAATGATTACTGCCCTAGGTGTAGGCAAGGCCCTGCAATTTGGGTCCCTATGTTTTATGATTGTGGGAAATTGAACCCTTTAAAAAGGGGGGTTGAAATATTCCTTCAAAAAGCATTGGGACAGAAATTGAACATCTCTCTGGTTATGATGCTATTAGGCTACAAGGATAAAGCCCATTTAGAACAGACTGACATATATTTTATTTTCATCTCGGTTCCAATAGCTCGCTTGCTGATTACTACAAAGCGGAAAGACCTAGACCCTCCTTCCTATTCTGCTTAGTTTGCTTGGACGCTCCATACCAGCAATCAGGAAAGAGCTTTATGCAACTGCAAGGGGTGGCGGTCCAAGAAACGAGGTAGAAAGATCTGGGGCCCGATGCTTATTTGGGCTTTTAATAAGTAGCTGGGATTGGATTGCTCTCGTGTCTTTCTGCAGTTAGCGATGTAAAAGCAGCTAAGGACCATACGTTTAGTAAAAACTGTACATACAGCAGCATTTTTGGACCTCTTGTGGTTGTTACTATGACTTCGGTATAATATGTATTCCTTTTACATCTTTTTATAGCCTAGGCATGCATACAAACTCATTTATTGTGGCTCAGTATTTAGCTTGATTTTGTTTACCGAATTATGAAATGATTTTAAAGTTATTTCTCTATTCCTCTGAGTAAATATATGGTACTATGTTTCAGGACCACAGTGTTTGTATACCACTATTTATACCCCTTTACTTTTTTCTATCATTTTATGATATTAGCTTCACTGTGTTTGATTAATTGTATTGTGGATCACTCTATTATCTGGGATAAATAATAAACATAGAAAAAAAGAGAATTGTGTGGTTGGAGCTTCAAAGCAAGAAGAACCAATCCTACAGCATCAGCAATGCTGTAAATGAAAAACCTTTCGGTGTCTGCAGTCATCAACCTTCCCAACGCCATCACTGCCAGCACGGCGTTATCAAGGAGCCAATAACTGACAGGGTGACTTCATAAACTCTTCGACGTTGCACCACTGTACTGGAAGTGGTGCCTCATCACTGACACCACCTAACTTCCCTGTCCTGCCCTATGGCAGAAGGGAACTGGCTGCACATCGGCACAAACGCCTCACCCCTTCGATGCCATGCATCACCTTTTGACTTAGTTTCCAAGGTACTGTTGTTTGGGGACCCATGTGACTCCGTGCCCAGCCCACACATCTCACAATTGGTGCAATGCTTTTGATTTGTGCTTTTGATTTTTGCGTGTCACAATGTCGTATTAGCCCAAGGTGGAGATATTTTGTTTCTACAGCTTTATTTTTGAAGTAACCACTCAAATAGATATCTTGAAAAAGTTATGTTGGATTTTGTCATTTTGGTGTTGTTTAGTTTGGCTAAAGATACTTTATTTTTCTAAACTGGTTTGGTATCCATTTGTGGTGTTTTCACTGTGCTCCTGTGTGTTTGGGTACAAATACTTTCACATTGCCTCTAAAGTGTGCAATCCTCTTACCCTGACTAGAAACAAGGGTCCCTACTTGGACAAAGGTGCATACCTCTGTCAATTGGAGACCCCATTTCTAACATTAATGTATGAAATACCATGAGTTCCATTTACTGATTTCTATGGAGTCGCAAATCGACCACCTCATTAATATTAATGAGGTAGTTCACAATTTGTGACCCATTTAGAATCGGTAAAATCATGGGGATGGTGGTCTGCTGGGATCAGCAGGCCACCATGTCCATCTTTGCTTTTAAATAAAGCAATCATTTTTTTTAAATACAGCCCATGTTTCTTAAAGTTTTCTTTTTCTTTTGTAAGAGCAGGCTGGGATCTGTGGGACCACTGCCTGCTGTTAAAAAAAATGATTTCACCGCCATTCACAAAGGGTAAGGTGCACCTTGATGACCCCTTCTCATTTGCACATGGTTTACCATCAGATTGAATCTGATGGTAAACTGAGAATGTTTGCAACCAGTATTTGGTCTCAAAACATTCATACTTACTGCTGCAATTCGGTATTAGGAAGAGACGCCCTATACATGCCCTTTCCAAATACCAAATCGCAAACCCATTTTGCAATTTACTAACAGGTTACCGAATCTAAAAATAGAGGTTGGTACATTGGAAAATCATTTTTTGCAATCGCCAATGGGCCAATTCTGAAATCTGGCCTGTTTGTGAACGCAAAGTCCCTTCCTCCATGTGGCCCTTTATGTTGTTCCAATAATTCTCTTGAATTTGCAATGAATGTGTGGTTGGCCATTTATCTGTCCATTTATGTTAACTCTTGTAGAGAATTTTTGAGTTTGTGGGTTTTATCTCGGCCTAAACTTGTGAAACTACTTTACTTTTGAATTTAAAACAGTGATTCTGGACATTAATGAAGGGTCTTCGTAATTGTTGATATTGCCTTTTGCAATTGCAGCCTTGAGTTTGAGGAACTTAAGGAAGCCTGCATTTTAGGGATTGTAGCATGGCAAAGGAAAGTGGTGGTTTAGTCACCTTCATTCTTTGATTAGTAAAGTACCTTTCTGGCACCGCTCATGTCAGTGAATTGAGCATCTGTTTAATTCTCTATGTTTAACTGAAAATTCTTTATCCACTCCAAGAAGATTGTGTATCCACTGTTAAGATCCCTTCTTTGATGTTTTCAAAAGTTTATTTTGAGTAAGAAGTTGCATACTTTACTCCACCATTTCTGTTAGGAATAGAAAATACTTTTGCAAAGTACTGGGCTTTGTCCCAATCTAAAGAAAAATATTTATAAGTTTGGCAATTTTCCCAAAGAGCTATTTCATGTTAATTGGGCTCATACAGATGAAATAATTAACTATCGGAGTGATAATCATTTTTACTGATTCTAGTTTCTGCTACCAAAGTAGAAACTTTGGAGACCAACAGTCCAATATTTTTGTAACTACTTCAATCACTGTTTCATTTTGTTTGATGGATTCTATCAAGGCATCATTAAATTCTAAATCCAGATATTTTGGAAATGTTGGTTGCCAGCTCAGATCTTAGTCACCTTAAACACATCTTTTACGTAAAAGTTTTAAAGGCCATACTTCAGATTTATCTCAATTTCAAGAGCAGCCTGATGCTTTGGAATGTTGAGATATAGCCTTCAGTAAGACCTGTCTCGCAATATCTGCATTTTCTATAAAAAGATAAGGATGATGTCAGCATAAACCACAGATTTGAAGGTCAGATTGCAGCTCAGAATGTTAACTGTGACACCAGAAATACTTGGGTTAGTGTTGATTGTGAGAAGGAGGGGTTCGACTGCAATGAGAAAGTGAGCTGTTGAGAAAGAGCCACTCTGCTGGTATCCTATTTCAGAGGTAATGGGTATAAGATCTGTCCTGCTGCTTGAACTCTAACTGAAGGATTAGAGTTAATAAAAAGATTTGTAGATTTCTCACTCAAGATGCCCGAATTCAGGTGATTATCGCCATGATCATGTCCCATGTCGTCTATGCCAATTCATTATATTTTGGCATCCCCCTCTATCTTTCTAGACACTTACAGATAGTACAAAACCAGGCTGCACGGCTGATTGTCCACCATATAGGGATCAATAGCTTCACTCCTCTCTTGAAGCAATCACATTGGCTTCCAGTTGTTCAGCGGTGTGCTTTCAAGATTGGATGTCTTATTTTTAAGTCACTTTACGGAAAGAGCCCGAAATGTGTTGATAGTATTATTAACAAATACGTCTCCACGCGAAATCTTCGCTCAGCTCTCAAAAATCTACCACTTAGCCCTCATTTTAGACTAAAGCGTACTGGTGGTGCTAGGTTTTCTACCTTGGCCCCCATATTCTGGCACTCCCTTCTCCCCGAAATTCACTTCTGTACCCATCTTCTTGACTTCAGAAGTCTCCTAAAAACGTGGCTCTTCCGACAGGCCTTTAAAACCCTTCTGGATCTCAACCAAATTAGCGCCATGAAACCTTCCCGCTTTACGTGTGCTCTATAAATTCATTTTAACATAACATAACAAGGATTTCAGTCATTTTAATGAAATATGAGCCTAGATTTGCTTTCTCCATCTTAGCTGTAAGAAAAGGCCATGGAACTTTGTAGAAAGCCAATTGAATCCAATGCATTAATTACTACTGCTGAGGATTTCAATTTAGCAGCTTACAAAATGTGGAGAAAAAAGTCTAACATTGTTGCTTATTAATCTGCCTTACATAATGATTGCTTGATAAGGGCTGATTAGGGATGGCAGAAGGGTTTTAATTATTTTAGCTAAAATCTTTGCAAACATTCTCCAATCCAAATATGGATATGGGCCTACAGTTTTTTGATGGACTTATTGCTTTCCCTTCTATGGGAAAGAGGGTTATAATGTATTCTGCTTGTACAGCCTTTTATCTGACCTGTTTCCTCATATAGTCTAAAGAGATACATAGGAGGTAATTTAATGTCTTCCCAGAACATTTTATAAAATTATTGAATAAATCCATCTGGCCAGGGTGCCTTCCCTACTTTCATGTTTTCATTATATTTACAATATCTTGTTCATTTATAGGGATGTTTAACTAGTCCTTTTTGAAGTTGGACATTTTTGGCAGTGGAATATTTTTAAGGTAATTGATGTTCTTTATTGATTGTGTCTTTTTTAATATAGAGATCTTTGTAAAACTGTTCAAACACATTGTTGATTCTTTTGGGGATAATGTGTGTTTTACCAGTGTTTTCTTTTACCTCAACAATTGTACTCTTGCTCTATTTATATTTGTCCTGCTTTGTTGTTTTAGAATGTTTGGATTGATGTCTGTCCATGCTAATCAATTATTGGGCTCTGTAGCTAAGAGTTCTATAACACTCATATTATTTTCTTATTCAGTTTGTAGATGAGATCATTACCTTTGGATATTGTAGCTTTTTCCTAACGTTTTGATTTCATCCTCTATTTTTTTTATCCTCATTCATGTTTTTATTTAGTTTAGCTTCCCGACTTATCATAAACCATTCACAGTAGAATTTAAGGCATCACATCTTAATTGTGGATCATAGCCTCCACACGATTGTCTTTGAGATCATATTTTATAGCCTGTTTAACTAGAGATGTGCATTCAAGTTTTTATGGTAATTGCTAATTCATGTGCCAGTTGTTTTGCTGGTGTGCTGTAGAGTTCCCATTGGGTGACTACATGTTTTCTCAGTGGTCTAATATTACTCTTGGGTCTATAGTGGTTTCTCCTAAGGAGTTACTGGAAGAGAGCAATATGTTTTCTATCCTGGTGTGTGAATGATGTAGAAAGTAAAACATGTATGGTCTCTTTTGTCTGAATGTTTGTATCTCCAGGCATCCTTGAACTCATATTTCCTACTCAGAGTTATATTTTTTTTTAGAAGAGGGAGGATGAAATGAAAACATCTATCCATAGTGATATGGGTAAGCTAAAGTCATCGTCTAGTATAATTACAGTATCTGTCAGCCGGAGTCTAAGTAGGTTGTAAGCAGTTCTCCAGAAGTTGGTTGTATATGTGTGTGGTGCATAAATGTTTAGAGTGAAGATTTCAACATCTTTGGATAATTTTGACAGAATCCACCAGCCATCAGCATTAATTTTAGTGTTTATGACAATTATGTTGGCTTCGCTAGCTATGACTGTGATTACATCATTTTTTTTTCTTTGCTGCTGGGAAACATGACATCCCTAATCCACCTACCTCTCATAGACATTGCTTATTTCTGGGTAGTTTTTGTCTCTTGTAGGAAAATTAGGTCTGCCTTTCAATTGTGTGGGTAATCTTCAATTTTCCTCCATTTGATGGTGTGATTTATCTTTTAACATTTAAGAAAATAACCTTAAGGGACTGTATTGTTTGTTTCGGCATATAACTGAATGTGTGTACTTATAAGTATATGATTTAATAATGTATGAAGCTTCATGCTATAGTGCCACTTAGAGGAGATATATTTTGAAAGGAGATCAGGCTCTAAGGGGAAACAGCATTTTAAACACTGTCTGTACAACGCAGTCCCATTACGACATGATCACTACAATGACAGCATTGTTACCACGCATACCATTATAATGCAAGTCATTACAAAAACTTGTTGTAGGGGGGCTTTAGGTGTTGGATTTTAAATCCAACACCTTCCCTACTGTTGCACAGACTGGAGTTGGAATAGTAAATTATACTATTCCAAACTCCAGCGAACACCTTACAGCAAGTCATTGTAGTGACTTGCTTTGTAATGGTACGTGTGGTAATAAAGCGGTTGTTGTACTGACTGCGTTGTAAATGCATGTGTTGTAATGTTATATATTCGGCTTTAAACCAAAGACACTATCTCAGGACTGGAGGTAGGTCTAACATGGATAGCAAGTGACTGAGGCAGATTTACTAAAGAGTCACCCAACGCAGTGCAGTAGTCAAAAATGCTGCACTGCATTGCCTGACAAGGATGAAGCAAGAAAGCATTATATCTACAGAGATATGGCGCTCTCCTCCCCTCTCCCTAGCACTGGCAGAGAGGTTTGCTGTTGTGCAGCATGCCCACATTTTTGCACCATAGTGCAACTGTATGTGCATGAGTCTGGCACAGGTTGTTTTACTTAAGGGGTTGTCTTACAGTAAAAAATACTATGCCTAAAACAAGTTTGAAAACTTTTCCTACATTGTAAGTCTATACAGTGCAGCACACTTGCACAGTAGGAAAAAAAGGAGAAATTAAATCATTTCTCCTTTTAATGCCTGCTTTCAAATGGCATTTTTTTTTCTCAAAACCCTGCTTTAGATTTTTGGTAGACAGGGTTTCGCGTCAAAAAGCATGAGTGGTTGCATGAGAACATCGAAGTAACAGCTCATTAACAATAAGTAACGCAAATCTTCATAATGCGCTACTTTGCTTTAATTTTAGGTAATTTCCAGTGCAAAAAAAGTTTTACCCTGGAAATTAAATAATAAAAAAGCATTTTGTGCTGCTTTGCATCACTTTTATGATGCAAACACAGTGCAAAATGGTGGTAACTCTTCCCCTGAGTCGATGTATGATCCAACAACGTGTTCATTGTCAATATTAGAGTGAAAAAAAGTATAGCGAGAAAAATTGTGAAAAGGCATAACCAACAGAAAAGGCACACACAATTCAAAATCCTCCCACAAACCCTTCCCACACACCCCACACCTAATCTGTTCTTGGATAAAAATTGGCAGAAAAGAAACAATGAGTTTACCACTCCTGCCCCAAGAAACAAATGAACTGCTAGTGGCTGCAATGAGAAAACAAAACAACAGCTTGTCTATTTTGAGTCAATGAGTAGTCTGGTGTCCTAGAGATCAGTATGTACTAAACATTTTATCCTACCTTAAAACAACATTAGTAAACATGTCAGACAAAATATGTTGTAACTAAAGCTCAAAACTGTTTAAACCAATTTTTTTTAAAATCTAAAATGTTAGTGTTAGTAGGTGATCGAATACTGTAAGTAGCTGGGTTAATCAACTCAGACAAATAATATCTTTGTTGCGAGTACTTCTACTGATACTGTAAAGTAGGGGGAAGTGTTTTGGCTTATTGGCCACTTCTACAAATGTATTACATTGTATAAGCAATTTGTAGCTTATGTAAAGTAAAATGCTGTAGCATAAACAAATTACAAACTTTGTGTTATTTATTTCCATTCAAGCTGTAAATAAGACCATGTATTTAGACCCAATGGTCAGTTCTTCGGACAAATTACATTGTAAATGCGATTTGTTGGTAGAGTAAAAAAAGCTTAACGGTCATCTCAGTTTACCCTTTATTGGTTATAGGTTTGGTACCAGACAAGGCCACTGCGGATTCAGAATGTTTTCCAGAAAATATTTCAAGACGATATGGTCAAGGAATATATGTAATTTGCAATTATTATCCTGTTCTCCTGTCTTCCCACATGTTGACTTGTCGGCACCTATAATTCAGAATGTTCTAAAAATTACAGTATTTCAAAGGTTTACAAACTATGGGGCATATTTATGAGACGTGTTGTGGTGCAAGAGTGGCACAACTTAAAAATGAAAATTATAAATCCATGCAAGGCCACATTGCGTGGCCCCAAGTGGCTTAATAAATCTTAAGTAATGCAATGCTTTTTTTATTATTATATTATTATATATTATATTATTATTATAACATACATAATTTAACTATTAGCTCTCTAGGGCATTTGTTACACACTCGGTTGGGTTTTTGTTCACAGATGCTGCCAAAGGCGCGGAGATACTCCTTAGGGAGTCGAGTTCCTAGCGCATTATAAGTCTGTAAATAAATAAATAAATAAAATGCAGCACAAATAACTGTGTTCCATTTCTCTGCACCAGAGAGGAATTTCTATGGGTGATGCTAGGATGTTCGCATTCAACATCCAAAGGATTTGGACCCATTCCCAGATTTACCGAAATTAGTAGACCTGGGAATGCATCAAAAACCTACGCTTCCATTGGTGAGGTGTAACCCCGAGAAATGTCCTTTCTCTCCTATTTGTTTCCTCTTTCTATGTGTGCTGACTTTGCAGCACACATAGAAAGAGGAAAACGCTCAGGGGATTGTTTCCAAGCAGGAAGCTGCCCTTTCTTGCACAAAACAATCCTCTGCAGGCACCCTTGTACCCCCGTTCAACGGTGCCTGCATTGTGCATTGGTGCCAGGCAGTCAAAAGGGCGCCAGCTCAGGGGAAAAGGCAGGAGTGTACCATATGCCAGATTGACCTAAATACCGTGCATTCCTGCTCTTTCCCTGTCACACAGTGCAGTGCTCCAAGGTGACTTGCTGTGCTGCACTGCATGACTTGGCCACAGTTATGACCCCATGAGTCTTAGTGCTGTAGCTTGTGTGGTTTTAGTTGCTTTGAAGGATGGCATTCTGTGTGCGCTCTCACGTTAAAAACTACTTGCACACACCAACCTGTTACTTTCAGAATCCAGTCTTCAAGGAGGGAGATGAATACGCATCTTTTATCCTGCATTTCGTATGGCAAGCCAAAGATGTGCAAAGTTCTCCGTCTGTTCCTGCATTCTAACAAGGCTATTTCTCTCCGAATGTTTTTGGAGTTAGTATTCATTAAGGAAAGTCTTTCCTCAATTTAAGATCTGCATCCTCCAGATTGCTTATTCTGTTCTCTGCCTTTGTGAATCTGTTTTATATAGTTCAACATATAGGTAATGTCTGCTTGCATGAGATCATTGTTTATTTTTTTCTGCCAGTTCTAGCACATCCCAGAATTGTTTTAGAATGATTTCCGTCATGACCTTGACATCAGATTTATTTTTTGTTGGGAAGTCAGGATTTGTTGGTTCAGCTTTTGTGCATTTCAGGGATGTTTTATGTTCTTTTTCTGCCATTTTGTTGATGGATCATTGACTACCCTCTGCAATAGAAATTGAGATTCAAAGGAAGGCGTTTAGAATTGCATAAGATTAAATCCTGTCGTCATCTGCACTGTTAACATTCCTGTCACTACTTGTGGAGTGTGAGATGTTCCTGAAGTTAGTTGGGATACAAATTGTGCTGGAGAGCGAAAAGGGAATATTTTGCCTATTAGTAGGACATATTATTTCTACGAACTGCCACTTTGTCCACCATTGATTTGGAAACTGGCATTGTCTCTTCTGCTCTGGTTTTGTCAAAAAGTATCTCTTTATCACCTCTAGATGCCAGTATTTGAGACCACTGATCTATTGTATTTTATGAAGTTGATTACCATGCTCGGGCGCACAACCAAATATATGGAATATCTTTCACCATCGCCTGTGCAGTCAGGAAGCTAAACTTCTACTCCCCAGGTTAGCAGTTAACAGCTCTTGTGGTTTGTAGTAAAACTACAGTGTTGCAGGCTTTGTGAGAGGTATTATTAGGATCAGCTATTGATTTGATTAGCCAGACTTCAGTAGGCTGTCAGGATCACAGACACCGGAAACACATACTGGCTGAGAGGAAAGAAAAGAGTTGTGACTCTCTAAAGGCCATATATACCAAGAAAAGGAATTGCGAATTCCAAATAGCGATTTTATTCTAATTGCTATTTGGAAATTGATATTACTTAGATATGAAACATTTTGTTTCATACTTGTGAGTCCTAGTGGGTCGCAAATCAACCTATCTCATGAATTTTAATGAGGTTGGTCGCAGTTTGTGACCCAGTAGAATTACAGCCACCACAGGTTATGGTAGCCTGCTGAGGTCAGCAGACCACCATGTCTGTGAATGCCTTTGGATAAAGTTTTTTTGTTGTTGTTTTCATTTTTTAAGAGCAGGCAGTGGACCTTGGGACCATTACCTGCTCTTAAAAAATGTTTTCTCAATATTCACAGACGGGGAGGGGTCCCATACGAACCCTTCCAATTTGCAAATGCACTGCTACCAGCTTTGAGCTGGTGTTAACATGGAAATGCTTTGCAACCGCATTTCGGTCACAAAACATTTGTACATTTCTATGCGTTTCGGTAATTAAAGGGGATGCCCTAAACACGCCGTTTACAAATATCGAATCACAAAACCTAAATTGTGATGTGGTATCAAGTAACCGCATCCCAATTTTGGCTTTACACATTCCAAAATGCATTTTTCCGGTTGCAAATGGGTCCATTCTGCAAATCGTCCCTTTGCAACCGGAAACATGCTTCGTACATATGGCCCTACATTTCAGTTATCTACTCTACAATTAAAGGTAAGTGGACCCTTTGTTCTTTATTCTTTGTTTCAGTGAAGAGGTATCAAAATAAAAAGCCAATGCTTTATAATCTTGGTATACTGAAAGTGAAAGTCTATAGGATGCACACTTCTCCAACCTCCGGTCTCCTTGCCATGGGCCCTATGTCCAAGACCTCTCCTTCCCTGAAGTTATCGCATCACCACCATGATTGGGCAGAATCACACCTTAGTAAGGCTGACAAAGGGCTGGCCTTTACTCACAAATCTGTGTCTGACTTAGTCATAGGAAAATGTGGATCTCACTTAATTCAGCCATGTGCTCTGAATCCTGTTATGTCAAGAACCTGCAGCAGCCATTCTTCTGGAATCCTTTCTTGTGAGTTTCTTTTTTCTCATCAAAAAAGGGGTTCAGCTCATTCTTCAATAGTACCACAGTCGGTTAATGATTTTGAAGTCACTTGTCAGCAGATATTAGAGCTTAGATTACAATAATTGGTTCCCAAAAGATGGAGCAGCTCGCTTAGGTGGCCAGCTTTCTCTCCTGCCATTGAATGCCCTTTGCCTCAGAATATCTTAGATGAAGATTGAAATGTGCCTTTCAAATGTGTCCATTAGGGTACTTGTGTGAAGGCTAAGAGGAAGAGTGTCCCAATTCTGCTTACTGTACCAGAAAAGGTCGGTGTCAAAATAGATTCCTTCCTGATGGTTCGGGGGTTCTAGAAGCAAAATCCAGATTCCTGTAATGTACCAAAGTCCAGGTAGCAGAAAGTTTAGACAATCTCCATAACTTTAATAGTGCTTTATGCTGCGTTGCATCAACGAGCATCACATGGGTGGTATATTGGCATTCCTACGCTGCCACACGTGATTTTTGATGTAATATAAATCCCACCTACAAAATTGTTACAAGTTTAAAAAAACACCTCCTTGATACATACAGGTGCTATGCATGAGTAAGTGTCTCCTAACTTTTCACGCATTGCATGTGTGCTGTACTAAACAGCACAAATAAAATATATGAAACGTTTAAACATTTGCCTGAATATAGGATTACTGGAAGAAGCTTTTCCCAGTACATCTCTAATACACCTTGCACACACACCTTTGCACTATTCTGCAACGGGGTGTTTGTCGCACTCGGCAACCTGTGTGTGTGCTCCCTGCTTCTTCAAGAAACGTTGCATGGTACCAAGGAGAATAGTAGATGACATAGAGTCTAACATAAGATGAATACTCCAATGTATTTTCTATCACCAAGCTTTGAAGTGTAGAGAGTAAGCAAATATCTTTTTGCACTGAACTGGATTTTTGTATAGAACTCAACTCCACCAATGCATGTGTCCACATGATCAAGGCTTATGATGGAGTAATGACATGCTGAAATGAGCCATGACATTGTGAGATGTGTCGTTGAACCACATTTCAATAAGAAAAAATAGGTCCTAATGTTCATACAGAAATTTCTAATGTGTATTTCACTGTGGGTCTATAGTTACATAACCGACATGGAAAGTAAATTTCACTGTTTGAATGAAGGTTGTTACCAGTGGGTATAGATGAATCTAACTTAGATTGATGTACATATTTCCCTTGGGGAAAGACCTATGTACTTTGAAAATTGGAATGTAGATATTAGAAACAGCCATAGATGAAGAATCGGCTGCATTATAATTATGACAGGTCCATATAGTTTATTAGATTTTGGCTAGAAATGTATTGTTTGTAATTATCAGTTATAGGAACTAACGAAACATGTATTTTGTAAATGTTCACTGAAAACATAGGTAATGGCCCATATAAAAATGCCTTAAACAATTTATTTTAGAGTTTCTGGATGTACCACAACTATGAAACTTGTAAAGAATTGTCAGAAAGTTATACACAATTGTTAGATACAATTCCCATACATTTGGCAACACAGTTCAACAAAATATAATCCTAACTTGTATTCAATAATAAACATTCAACTCAAATGTTTGAATATTTTAGCCAAGGCGACATTAAAAAAAACCTTTATTATCGATCAATTATAAACCTTGGTTTTGTAATGAACAGGAAAGGTTAGTTTATTTTGAAAACACAAAAATAAGTATTAAAGTGGCCCTTCCTTTGCTTCTCTTTCTTAACTCGGAAACAAATGTAGAAGCATTTAAAAAAACAATTCCTTGGCACTACATTGTGTGTGAGGGATGAGGGGGCACCAGCTCAGAACAGAACAATCTTTCAAAAGACAGAACAACTTCAATATTCAGCTCAGTGGTTGCCTTTTTGAAACTGAAGGACTTTCAATTCTCACAGCATTACTAAACACCTACTCAATTCAATTCAGCATACAGGGAAGTGATCATGGTCACAATATTACTTTTCCCACATGGGTGAACCTTTGTAAACCTGTCTCCCAGCAATTAGAGAGGCATACATTATTTTCAGGTGCAGATTCTAGTCCTCACAGGTCATATGTGCAATCAGTTTATACTTACTGTGTTTTCTTGTCCCTGAAGATGTAGTGGGTGGATATTTAGGGGCTTATTACACATGAGGAATTCCTAAAAACATGAGGTAATTTGGTTTTAACAATCAATAGAAGACACTACCCATTTCCTGGACTCTAACTCTTTCCAGGCTACTGCCTTCCGTCATTGCTGCGGTTGGTGTGGACATACAGGCTGACGCCCTCACCCGGAACCCATAGGTGAGTCCCACATGTCGCTGCACTTGCACAAGTTTAGCCTAGTGGCGCAATACTGTGGCATGAAACGTGTCGACCTTTTAAACACCATCCCTTCACCTTGATTGTCGAATGTTGATTGTTGTATGTACTAAATCTTCTGTGCTTTTTCACCTCTTATTCTTTATTCTCGAAGGCTCTTTTATTCTTTCTCTCGACTCCCATAGTTTAGTGAGAGTGCTTCTCAGGTCAAATGGTTTAGTCCCTAAGGGATATCGTTAAGGAGCTCACTATGATATAATTTATTGTAATGAAATGCAATTGCAATATATTCCTATTTTATATAAACTGCAATTGTTAGGATGTACTGTATACAGCTGTGCTATGATATATGATGTATAATATGTGGAAGAAAAGCTGAAACACCTTTAATAAAAAGATTTTTTTTTTAAAAGTCGTCAAAAAGATCGTCAACATACAACTGACCAAATTCCTCAAAGAAAACAACACCCTGGACTCGTCCCAATCTGGATTCCCCTGCAACCATAGCACCGAAACCGCCCTCATCGCACCACCGACGACACCAGGGCTCTGCTGGACAATGGCGAACCCAAGGTCCTCATCATCCTGGACCTCTGGGCCGCCTTCGACACCATCTGCCACCACACCCTTCACACACGCCTCTACAATGCAGGGATTCATGGCAAAGCCCTGGACTGGATCACCTCCTTCCTAACCGACAGCACCCAGGGAGACCGCCTCCATCCATTCTAATCCGAAGCCACCATGATCACCTGTGGCATACCCCAAGGATCATCCCTCAGCCCAACCCTCCTCAACGTCTACAACAACACCACTCGCTAACATCATCCGATTGCACGACCTCAACATAATCTCCTACACCAATGACACCCAGTTGATCCATTCCCCAACCAAAGACCCCGCCAAAATCAACTTCCACGCAGGGATGAAGGCCGTGGCTGAATGGATGAAGAGCAGTCGCCTGAAGCTGAACTCGGACAAGAAAGAGATCCTCATCCTTGGCTCCACTCCTTCCACCTGGGACAACTCCTGGTGGCCAGCCATGCTGGGAGCTGCACCGAAACCCACCAGCCAAGCATGCAACCTGGGGTTCATTCATCCTGGCCTCCTCTCTCTGTCAATGACTCAACAAGCCAACGTCGTCTCCTCCTCCTGCTTCAACACCCTCCGCATGCTTTGCAAGATCTACTGATGGATCCCCACTGAAACCAGAAAGATGGTCACCCAGGCCCTCGTCACCAGCAGGTTGGACTACGGCAATGCCCTCTATGCGAGAACCACGACCAAACTCCAGAAGACACTCCAATGCATACAAAATGCCTCCGCACGCCTCATCTTCAACATCCCCTGCCACAGCCACATCACTGCCCACCTGAAGGACCTTCACTGGCTTCCCATCAACAAGAGGATCACCTTCAAGCTCCTCACCCACGCTCATAAAGCACTGCACAACGCCAGACCAACATACCTCAACACACGACTCACCTTCTACACCCCCAACTGCCAGCTCCTCTCCGCTGACCTTGCCTTCGCCACCGTCCCACGCATTCACCGAACATCCACCGGTTGCAGATGCTTCTCTCACCTCGCCACCAAGACTTGGAACACCTTCCCCATCCACCTGCGACAGACCGAGGACCTGCTGACCTTCCGGAGACTCCTCAAAACCTGGCTGTTTGATCAGTAGCTGCTCCCCCTACTCCCTTGCGCTTTGAGACCCTCACGGGTGAATAGCGCGCTTTACAAATATCTGATTGATTGATTGATAACTTCAGGAACAGTTCCAACTTTCCAGCACTCACAAGCATATTTATGAAAAGCTTGTGTCACGCTTGCACCACGCAAAGTGGTACATGTGTTATGAAGCCTCTAAGTCAGATAAATAAAGCCAAGCAAAGCCACCTCGAGTAATTTGCCCTGTCTTGCGTTACTCTGCACAAGGGAGGCATTCCATGGGCATTGTGGTGGGTGTCCCAATGCAAATACCATGGTTTTCCCATGGGTTTTGACACATTTACAGATTTACCAAAACTGGTAAACCTGGTAAAGCATCAAAAAGATATCTCCTGAGATGAGGCATAAAGAGGAGAAATATGGTTATTTCTACTTGTTTTTCCTCTTCCTATTTCCTATTTTCCTATTTCTTCCTATTTCTGATTCGTTCTGTAGCCCCTTCCTGCACAAAAAGAACCCTGCCTTAAACATAGGCACCCTTGGAACATGGTGCAAAGATGCCTGCGTTGACGCTAGGCTGCCTAAATGGCACCAGTGAAGGGGAAGAGACAGGAATGCTCCGTATTGCTTAAATACAGCGCATTCCTGCCATTTCCCAGTGACCCAAGTGAGTTGCTGTGCTGCCCTGTGCCAATATTTTCCTAAATATGTCTCTCTGTTTCTCAAATATTTAGAATTCAGCAATCCCTAGCTGCAGATATCCCCTCCGACACTGCATTTCTCAAATTTAGTCCCCTTGAGGCCAAACTACTAATTGAGAAACTCGGCAGGGGAGCCATCTTGCAGGTTTATTGATCCTTGGTTTCTAATGCTCCCAACTACTTTCCTAAATTAAAACACAAATAGGAGGGCTGGCTGGGTGAACTGTTTTTTTTGGGGGGTTTTCCGCACAATTATAAGTTTATCTCACTTTGTCCACCTTCCATGTAAAGCGCTCTGATACTCTTGGCTCCAGCAGCGCTATATAAAACCTTTGAAATAAATAAATAAAATAAATAAATAGATATCATCGATTGGAGGGTGGCTTGAATGGCTCCCAGGGAACTAGACATATCCAGACATTTGCGCCTGGTTCAACGTAACTATCTATACGTCACTCATATGACCCCGATGGGGTTGCACAGAGCTTGCAAGATTTCCCAGCCTACTTGCTTTTGCTGTGCAATTCATGGGGCTGACTTCTTCTATGTTGTCTGGTCCTGTCTGGTGCTGACCCGCTATTGGCAGAATAGGTACTGGACAGGACACTAAAGCTTACCCCACAAATTTCCCTGCTTGGGATATTTAAGGACCTGATGGCCACAGAATGGAGTGTATGTGCATAAGAGTGGTACTGAGCAAGAAATAGCTTGGAGATGGACCTCAACATACCCCCCTGTAATGTCTAAATGGTGGTCTGAGGTAAATTGATGTGCTCAACAAGAACTGCCCAAATACGTTGCTGCCCACAAAAACACCATAAGATCTGGGGCAAGTGGCGGGATTACTATGGTTCGGAATGGGGGATTAATTAATGCAAGCTATCTATACTGTGCGGGTTTTTAGCAGAATTGGTGGCTCTGATCGGCTGTTATATTTGTATGTATGATTGGAAAACTATAACAAAAAAATCTTACACGCATTAATGCACCATTAAAAATTAATTCATGGGGCAGCTGGATTTCTTTCTTTTTAAAAAAAAATGTTAGAAATGACCTCATGGTTTACAGTAAAGACAGTTATGACACAAGGCGAGGTAAGACATCACTCTTACATAACTAACTGGTGGCACTAACACAACACATGAATTATAAAAATTGCTAGTTTTATGTATTGGATGCTCAAACAAGCAAAACACTATTTTCCCAAATGACTGCGAAATGTCGCACCATGCCTGTATGTTTTGGATTGTTTAGCAATTAGAATATATAGCAGACATAAACGTAAAAAACATACACAAACTGCTAATTGAAGTACATATAATTTACACTTACTAAACGAGTGTAACTATTCTCTGACTCAGTGTGCCAATAGTCAAATCATGTCCCAGTTCCAAGGCATGTTTAGTCTATGCACACAATCCTCAAATGTCACCTTATGTTCTGGAGTATACACACAATGTTTCTCTTGGTGTTTCAGTGGTATATCTGTAGTCTGAACGCGAATGTGCTTTCTAAAATGTTGTACATTTGACACTGCCTTCAAGAAGATAGATGACAACATGAATTCTTTCTTTTGTTATTATTTACCCTTGGTCTTGTGTTCAGACCTGTAGTCTCTCCTTGACCCTTTCAAGCAATAACATTTAGTCAGAAGAAAGGAGATATCTTAGCTTTGATCACCCACTCTCCTGGCTCCTGGAACAGCTGCAATGCTGCGCTTCCACTTTCTCACGGCCGGCATCACTTACATATGTTCCTCTTATATGGGCAGGCACTTACGCTCCATAGGGAAGCACCGGCTAACAAAATTGTTGTGCATCGAAAACCCATAAACTGCACATCTGAAGGATTAGCGCCTGCTGAGCTGCTGCATACTCATGACATCACGTACAGTGCGCAGAGCATCTCACCTGAAACCACAAATGAAAATCAAGCGCACGCAAGTGACGCGAATACCAATATGTTTCGGAGGGTTGGAGCCATAAAGTGCTCTGATTTTTCTTCAGACAATCATCACATCCTCCACTGAGTACAAAAGCGCTGATCGGCATGCATGCATCGCTAAAAGTAAAACAAGCTGCCTGACACAATATAGACATGAGTTTGATTGCAAAGAAGTGGCCTGATTGAGCAACGTGTTTCATAAACAGGTGCTTAGACCGCCTGGGGGAAAGCATTTTTGCTCATGGATTTGAGGGAGTGGTTGGTTGCACTCAGATCTCCTAAGCCATCTAGATGTCCTAAGCCATTTTGCAGTCGAAAGCCCTATGATTCGCAAAAACAAAGGGGGTCACAACGACAAAACAGCTTTTTGCGGTGTACTTAATGTTTTGTGTGTTTGGGTAAAGCATTTCTGACTAAGAAAATGGGCCTACCAACCCATTCTAAATTACAATTATTACAATTAGGAAGGCACTATGAAAGAGGCACCACATCTAATTGCGATTTGGAATGTTGGGAACATGAATCAAGCTGTTTTCCAATCGCAAACAGTGCGATTCTTGAAAATCAGTTGGCTGTGATTGCAAAATGGCCTTTTCTAATGATTGAACGCTTTTTTATTTCGCAAGTTAGGTAATCGCAATCGTTTGCGATTCCCTAAATTGTGGATGAAAATAGGGAATAATTGCGATTCCCTATTGCACATGCAAGAAGTCTTTCCTTAATGCAAACTGTGCATTTAGGAAATGCTAATTACCATCTACTTCAAGTTGATGGTAACCATGTGCATATTAGAAAAATTGACAAAACTGCATTTTTCAAAATGCCATGTGGCACACACATGCCCCTTGGGCATATTTGTGCCTTACATGTGCATCTTTTTTGTTATAGGGGCGCCTCAGGAGGGCCTTAGGCCCCTGGGCACCCTTGCCTTTGCATTACCTAATTTGCAATTACCAATTAGGTAATCGCAATTTAGTTAACGCAGACCATTTTCACCTATGAGCCTTCTGGCCATTGCATTTTGCGATTACCAAATAGTGATTTAAAAAAAAAATCACTAAATGGTAATCGCAAAATGAAACATTCATGCATGTGCCCCATTATATCCTAATGGCTTACCACCACAATTGTGGTGGCAAAAATGGTGAAAGACTCTGCTTCTGCATCACTGCATACCTTGTGCATCTGTGTCAGGGATTAATCAATCATTTGTTGTGTCGAAAGAGAGAAGGTTGGCTACGAGTCAAGCTCCAGGGACTGCAGCGGTAAAGGCCACTATTTGCTCTGCTGCATCTGGCAGCTCAGTTACCATTATCAATGGAAAGGATCCCTGCAGCACTCGCAAGTGGAAGTGGGTCAGAAATGAAGGCAAATACAGAGATCTCAGAGACCATCATGGACTGTTGTCTTTCCTCCCATACGAGATGGAGGAAGAGAGCCCTCTTGCAAGCAAACAGGTCCCCCCCCAAAAAAAGATTGTGATGAGCAGTTCACGACAGCACAAGTTGACCTCAGACTTTCCCCAGGATAAAGAAGAAGGTGGACACACAAGACACAGACAGATGCAAGTCAGCCCATAAGTGCAGAATATCATGTGTCTTGAAGGGTGCAATTACCAGGAAGGAGCTATTTTAATGTTGAAGGGCAGTGCAGGAAAATAACTACATAGGTCAGTAATCATTTCGGGCATCAGTGATTCTGATGCCTCACTGCGTAAGACAAAATCCACTGAGAAGTGCAGCAGAAAGAAAATAGAAGGAGGGTGTGAAGGGTGAGATGTGGCCTGCACAGGCAAACAGATTTGCTCAGAAGAAGGAAGATGTAGCTGCAACAAATGAGAAGGGTGAAGGAAAAGAGGTCAAATCCCATCCCAGCAGTTCAGATGGTGAGTGGAATGCCATTGCCCCATGCACATTTTCCAGGCAGGCAGGGTGGAGAATGGGCGGCCAAAGAGGGATTCAAAAAAGGTTTCAACCTGGGACCAAACCAAACTAAGGGGCATATTATCAAGAAAGGCGTTAAAATTATCGCAGCTTTAGCCGCAGGAAAATGCAGCTGAAACGGCGATAAGGGGCTTGATAATATTCCATTGTGAATTTCCATAGAAGCCCATATTCTGGTGTGAACATGGGCTTCTATTTGAATTCTCAAGGGCCTATTATTAAGCCCATTATCGCCGCTTTAGCGGCAGTTTTCTGCCGCTAAAGCGGCGATAATTGTAATGCCGTTTTTGATAATATGTCCCCAAATAATTTATATTCCCTCTTCCCACAGTCCCTCCAGCAAGTTAGACTTCCTCCTTTCCTAATTCTTGAGAAGTGCCCTGGGGTGTGTCCATAAACATGTTGTGGGATTATAATTATTGGCCTTCGCAGTATGCCATCCAATTGCTCTAGCTCAAGTGTAATGTGCAATTATTTTTTCCAGGCATGCTTAAATGAGAATGTTTGCCCTCCAGGTTAAGTTCCAACATTTTGTAAATTTATGAGGTTATGTGTCTGTCAGTTAAGGTTCTGGTTGCTCTCTGGTTGATTCTCGGATTGATAAACCATTGGCACAACTGTGTGTAGTGGAAACATTGCACTTCAGAGTGTGCATATTCAGCCTTCAGTTACTCAAATGACTTGATGGTTTCATGGTCAAACATTTCTCTGAGTGTCTAACAAACTCCTCCTTTAGCCATTTGTGCTAAGGGGCTCTGTTCAGGTGGATTTTAGGATTAAGGTTTGTAGCAGTAAATTATACCAAAAGAGCAAGGGGGTATCAGTATACTAGGCTTCATCTGCATGGAGTTACATTGGTCAAGTGATGTGGGGGAAAAGACTGAAGAGTTTAGGCAGACAAGGATTTTCTGTGTGCTCCCAGGGATGTGGTGAAGGTGAAGGGACTACACGTAGAATCATGCCTCTTGAGAAGTTGTGGAGTTTATAGGGAGGGGGGAAAGGTGACCTGGATTGTGTCCACTCCATAATGAATTATGCAGAGTAGCAGGCTGAATGCTAAACAGAATGGCTAGAAACTGAGTTTGGATGCCAAGAATGTGTCAGTGGTATGGCATAGATCTGGAGGAAAGACGTGGGACAGCTGCTGACTATGCTGTGGGAGATAGAACAGTTGGGGCTTAACCGCATGCGTGCGGCCGTTTTTCCCGCTGTGTGCGGCATTTTTGTAAATACCGCGTTACATGACGAGCTCAGCTCGTCATCAGCACACGGTAGGTAACGCTGATGACGAGCTGAGCTCGTCATCAGCATGGAAGGCGTTAAGTTTCATTTGTTATTAATTCACTTGGGTCAAATGACCTATTACAGCTCATGGGGTTTGAACTGTTGAAGTTGATCAAAAAGGATTTGAAGCTCATACAAGACACGTGGGAATGCACACAAATGTGTGGATTCATTTGCTGCCCAGGAAGGTTGGGAGGAGGACTCGTAAGCTGCAGCCTTAAACAAGGGACACAAGGAGGAAAATAGAAAGATAGTCGGATTTGTGAAGGCTAGGAACAATGAAGTAATGCACACATACAATGCAAAATGGGCCCTGCAATTCAGCCAGGAGGAGATGCACATGCCTTTCTTGGGTAACTGGATGTACATAGTTAATTTGATAGAAGTGCTGGAGATTTCGAGGACGCAAAATACCTATGTGGGAAGGGGAACAGAAAAAACAGCACAGTAGGATTTTTCTGGTGGCGGGAGAAAGAACTCAGCAAGGCAAGGAAGGAACAGGAAAGGTTTAAGGGTGAATGACACGAATATAGGTTTAAAAAGATATATCATGTGATATGAATATTGTTTTAAAGGATATTGTGACAAATAAAATATTGTGAAAAATAGTAGTAAAGGTGGGAACATCTTTTTTTGGTATATAATAATGTTTGTAAGAATATTATAATTAATATTGTTTATTTTAATGTAGTTGTGATAGATACCTCTTTTTTTAAGTTATTTTAATATATATTAGTATATTAATTTTAGGTGCTAGTTTTGCTAGGATAATTGTTATTTTCTTTAAATATACTTTGTAATTAAATTTTGCTTTAACTTAGTTAGTAATTTATAGACCCGAAGAAGGCTGGGCTGGTATATTAGTTGGGGATCAAGGTGGTTAGTTAATTAAATTATAATTACTTTATTTTTTATGTAAATTATATGTTTATTCTTAATAAATATGTTTAAGTTAGTAAGTTATATTTTAGTAGCAGGTTGTTAGATTGGTATTGGAACATGGTGGGAAGTTAATACATTCAAATGTAATCCATTTGTTCATCAAGTTTGTTTTTTAATCAACTCTTAAATTGATTAATAATGTTTTAATAATTTGATGATTTAAGTGTTATTTTATTTATGTGTATTTAAAAAGTACAGTTTATAGCTTAGTATGTATACTTTTGTTAGTAGTGTTTTTTTAGTAGCTGTTTGTTTTGCTTGTAGGGGAATAGAGTGGGACAATATTGAAATTATAGTTTATTAATTACTTGTTATTCTTAATGTTTTGAGGTAATTAGTTTTTTACTTTGTATTTGTTTATTTAAAGAGTGTGTTTTATTTACTAGTTTTATTTATTCAATGCTGCTTATTTAAGTAATATTTTCATTAAAAATGTTTTGGGTGTTTGCATTTTCTTTGATTTGTAGTGAGGGAAGTGAACTTAATGTTAATTAATTTGTTTTTTATTTTGCATTTTGAATTTTTTATATTTATCTTGTATGCATTTATTATATAAAATATGATTGTTTTTAGGTATTTCACTGTTATCATTTGGAATTGTATTCATAATTGTTAGACCTGTCACCATTGGTGTGGATCTCCCTTCCATTTTTTGCTGTTGCTTCTTATGTTTTCGCTGGGTTTAGATGCTTTTGGGCATTGTGACCCTCCTGTTCAGTGCCACAGTGCAATTGCTCCCTATGGTAAATTGATGTATGGATTAGTGACTCCATGATTGGCTTCTTTGGTTTACTGTCAGACCCTAGTACAGTGCACTGCAAGTGCACAGGGTTTGTAAACCAAATGCTGCTGGTGGGCTTGCAGCACTGGTTGTGCCACCCACCGGAGCAGCTTGTGAAGTGTCTTAGTCCTGCCGTTACAGAGCCTGTGTGCAGTCTGGTATTGCCATGCTGACTGGGCAAGTGCACCCACTTGCCAGTCCCTAAACCTTCCCTTTTATACATATCAGTCACCCCTATGGTAGACCCAAGAGCAGGGTGCATTATAGGTAAAAGGTAGGGCATGACCTGATGTGTGTGGCAAGTACTAATAGTGAATTACAGCCATTTTCGTTTTTCACTATTTCAAGGCTACCTGTTTCCAGAGGCCAGAATGGGCAGTTTGATTATAACATCTTATAATCCTAACTGACTTAGGGAACTAGGTGGAAATAATTCGAGTTTAGTATGCCTGAACTCAGAATGAACAAATACATCTTTTAGTGAAGTTGGTTTTAACATTCTATGTTTGAAAATACCACTTTTAGAAAGTAGGTATTTTCTTGCCTAACTATCCAAGCCTGCCTCTGCTAGGTTGTGTATTCCTTGTCTGGAGTTTGAGTGACAGGGGGATTCCAGGAGACAGGGTGAGTCAGCACAGGGCTGAATAGAGAGATCTGCATGCATATGGGAGGGAGGAGTTGCACCTGGGACCTGAATAGGGCTCTGCCTTCCCTCCACAATGATGGCTCCTCCTCCTGCGGTGCGTCTGATGTCCCTGGCCTACACTGTAAAAGAAAAGAAGGAGTCCGGTCAACAAAGTGCTCCAGGACTGATCTGAACTGGTTTGGACTAGACAAAGGCCTCTCTGCCTTCAGAGAACAAAGGGAAAAGGAGTATAAATATTGGAACCCAGACCTAAGAACTTTAGATCACTTCTGGGAATCAAGACAAACCTTTGATGAGGAGAAGAACAAGTTAGCTGAAGGAGGAGACTACCCCTGTGCTGTGTGTTTGGGGGTTGGCCTGCAGTGGTTGCTTCATTTCCAAAGAAAGGAGACAAAGACTGAGTGTGCTTTCTATCAACTTGAAGAAGAATCTCCAAGGGCTTGAACTAGAGCTTGCCTCCTGCATGAAGTCTCAGGGGACCAGCTCCCCCCTGAATTCCCATGCTCGGAATTGAAGTGTCTGCTATTGTGCTGGGTCTTCTGAGAGACTGCGTGTCGCTGGGAGCTGGAAGTGCAACGCAACGATGAGAAGCGTGTCTTTGCCACAGCCGCTGTCGTCGCATCGCCGAAGAAGCGAGCCGCCACTGCCGCTGTCATCATCGCATCGTCGACGATCGGCGCATCACTGGAGAAGCAGGACGCTGCCACAGAGGTCGCCGTCGCATCACTGGAGAAGTGCATTGCAGGGCCTGTCGTGGCTCCAAAGAACATCGACTTGCCACACGGCCATCGGACGTGCACACATCACACAAACCTTGTTGCATCGTAACCGAGACACCATTTTGTCACATCGCACCGGAGAAGAGTGTCGTATCAAGGTGCCATCTTGTCGCATCGTACCGAAGAGCAGTAAGAAACCAACGCATCACCTCCCCACATAGTAAGGAAGCAAGCATCAACTCCCCTGCATAGCAGTAAGGAACCAACGCATCCACTCCCCTGCGTGCAAGGAACCAACGCATTATCTTCCCTGCGACCCTTTTGTTTTCTTTGCGTTACGCATTCAAGGTACATTGAGAGTTAAGTGTCGCATTTACAACTTGAGAGAACTGAGCTATTTTATAACATTTTAAAGTCTATTTTTGAGTAAAGTATTGTGGATTTTTGTGGTTTGGTCTTGTGTTAAGTCTATATAAAAAAACATTTTTTAATAATCCAACCTGTGTGGTGTCCATCTGTAGTGTTGTCACTGTATTACTGTATGTGTTCTCAAATGCTTCACACACTGCCTCTGAGATAAGCCTGCCTTCTCGTGACAAGCTACCAAGGGAGAGAGCAGGGGTTATTTTAGGAGTGTAGCTCCTTACCCTGACTAGACCTGAAGGTCCCTATTTGGTCAAAGGTACCTAGGTCTGCCAACTAGAGACCTCCGAATCTAACAGTAATCCTTACCAAGTTCAACAATTTCCCTACTGTTGCATACAATGGAGTGATAATAGTAAATGTAACACCTCCAAAGTCCAACACGTTCCCTACTGTTGCTTATACTTGAGTGGGAATAGTAAATCTCACCACTCCGAAGCCCAAAACCATCCTGACTGTTGCACATAATGCACTGGGGACAGTAAATGTGACTCCTCCTTAGTCCTACACTTTCCCTACTGTTGCTTAGACTGGAGTAGGAATAGTAAATCCTAACCCCTCCAAAGTCCAATGCTTTCCCTACAGTAGCTTAGACTGGAGAGGTAATAGTAAATCTAGCCCCTCCAAAGGACAACACTTTAACTCATTTTGCTAAGATGGGAGTGGGAATTGCAAATCTAACCCCTCTGAAGTTGAACTTCTTTACCACTATTGAGCAAATCGGAGAGGGAATAGTAAATGAAACCCCTTCAAACACTTTCACTAATGTTGAATGCAGTGGATTTTATTATTTTTAATACTGTTGTTTAATGTAATTTTATTAGTATTTTTAAATAATATTTTTATATTGGTTATTGATATATTCATAAATATAAATGTCTGAATTCATTTTTTGGTTTTGTTAATATATATTCATAATTGTTTACATTCTTAAAATATTGTCATTATGTTTAAAAAAAACGTATGTGCATATTATTTCTATATTTATTGTAAGCCATTAGATCATACTATTAATATATCTTTGCCATTAAAATTATGTTACATATTCTTGTTGTATGTAGCTATATAAATCTATGTATCTTTACATATATCTGTATTAAAGGCACATATCTATATATATATACATATCTATATCTATCCAACCGCAATATGAAATTGTAGCAGCATGCACCTAATGAAATGACTTTTTATTGTGATATTTGTACCAAAAAACGCAATTAAGCAGAATGGAACAGTACAATATATCATGTTATGATAGATGGAGATCATGGTGCATCCTGGGACCTGTAGTAAATACTATAGGCCATGTGACCACTGTGGGAATAAAATGCCACTCACCTGTGAACAAGGCTGTGATATGCTGAAACGCGTAAGGAAGGAAAGGGTGGCTGTCTGGTATGCTGCAGACGCTGACGAATACATTTCTGTACTTGAATTAGAAGTTGGAGTTGGGCTCTATTTTCATTCATGGCTAAGACCCAAATCTACAGGATTTTCCGTTCCTGCATAACAAGTCCGCCCTGCAGGGTCAGGCCCCCGGTAAAATGGAGACTGTTTTAAACACATCTATCCATCAATATCTATATCTACATATCCAAGAAGAAGAAAAGAGTCGCACCACCATTTACAGCTTCTATTCAAATTCCTTGAATACACAATCAGGAAGAGAGTTAATGGTGATGGCATGACTAGTTTCGGTCGGCCTGGAACTTGTTCACAGGTATGTTGATGCACACTCCATGCATATATATTTGGACTTCTATTAAGATGCGCAGGCTTTCATTAAGAGCTGCCAATAATGCAAAGGTTTGCTGGTCTTACATTTTTTATTTTGCACAGTGTTTTTTTTAATTTTGCCAGTTTCCTGTTGTGAAGTATAAGTATGACACTGGTCAATGGTAATGGAATATTGGAATTGGGAACGAGAGTGTAAAAGCATTACCACTTGGGTTATTTGAGCACACATGCATATATATATATATATATATATATATATATACTTTTTACAATAACATCCAAGTTTTAATGCACTCTCAGAAGCCAGGATTGTACACAGTGTTGCTTTATTGCTATTACACGTTTCGGAAGCTTTTGCTCCCTTGCTCACACAACAATACATCTGCTCTCCACCAGTTACATACACAGTTTGTGCTGGCTATAGAAACAGGACTGCACATTTCATTTTGGCTGACATCTTTGAGTGTGTCCATTTCACATTATTTCTATTTTCTTGATGTCTTACTTTTCTTGCAAGAAAATCCTAATCATTCTCTAAGTTGAGTACACTTATTATTTTTATATGTCGCACCACCAGACTACGGGCGGTTCCCCCTGCAATGAGCCGCGGAGAGCATATATATATATACGTATATATATATATATATATGTATATACATATATATATATATATATATATATATATTTTTTTTTTTTCCACTGAAAAACCATAAGTTTCAGGCCTTATATAGTTAGGAATTAGCATTTAAAAAACCTTTGAAATTGACTGAAAAAACCATAGGTTTCAGGTCATATATAGTTAGGAATTAGCATTTAAAAAACCATTGAAATTGCTCCTATATAGTTAGTTGTACTAACTATATTTCGCGCACCCGCTATCCACTGCTGATGATGTCACATATTACATCATTCATGACATGGTCAGTGACATCACTGATGACATCACTGATGACATCTCAAATGACATCACTGATGACATCACTGATGACATCTCAATTGACATCACTGATCACATCACTGATGATATCATTCATGTGATAATACGATGCCCTTCTTCACACTCTAATATAACCTTTGATACACCCAGTGTTAAACACAGACTACCATTCTTGAAACCATTGACACACCAATACCAGTTACTACATACGCACACACTGATTGCTAGGTCTATACACACATCCAATCATTTACCCATAGAATCACTCATACATACAGTCACTCATCAATACAACACTATCATCTGCACTCAAACACCTATAAAGACACTCACACTCTGCCACTCATCCATGGAGTTACTCACACATCTAGTCAGTCATGCAAAGAATCAATCACACTTTCATTTCCTTAACTATACAGTTATACACACAACACCTTACTTATTCAAACATATACTAACACATACTTACTTTGTTATACAATTACTGATACAAGTACACAATGATCCATACAGCCACTCGCACAATCAGTGGCTCTTATGTGTAGTCATTTATATATGCCAGCTACCCACACACACACTCAGTCTTCCATACAAATACTTGGGCAAACAATCAATAACACATATAGCCACTCATATAGCTATTGATCAACAAATGCAGTTGCTTACACAACAACAGACATACTGATGCACACATTCAGACAGTTTAGTCACTAACCCATGCATTCAGTAAGACACATTTAATCACTCACTCATACATTCAGTCATGTACCTACTAAATCTTTCATCCAGACACTTATACATCCAATCATTCTTCAATATGTAAAACATATTTAAACTTTACAGAAACACACAGTCACTGGATGATGTCATCAGTGATGTCATCAGTGATGTCATTTGAGATGTCATCAGTGATGTCACTGACCATGTCATGAATGATGTAATATGTGACATCATCAGCAGTGGATTGCGGGTGCGCAAAATATAGTTAGTACAACTAACTATATAGGAGCAATTTCAATGGTTTTTTAAATGCTAATTCCTAACTATATATGACCTGAAACCTATGGTTTTTTCAGTGAATTTGCAAGGTTTTTTAAATGCTAATTCCTAACTACATAAGGACTGAAACCTATGGTTTTTTATGTGAATTTGCAAGGTTTTTTAAATGCTAATTCCTAACTATATAAGGCCTGAAACCTATGTTTTTTTCAGTGAATTTGCAAGGTTTTTTAAATGCTAATGCCTAACTATATAAGGCCTGAAACCTATGGTTTTTTCACTGAATTTCAAAGGTTTTTTAAATGCTAATTCCTAAATATATAAGGCCTGAAACCTATGGTTTTTTCAGTGAATTTGCAAGGTTTTTTGAATGCTAATTCCTAACTAAAAAAGACCTGAAACCTATGTTTTTTTCAGTGAATTTGCAAGGTTTTTTAAATGCTAATTCTATTAGCGGATAACGTTTAAATATGTTAATATCCTTGTGGGACCACCTGAGCAGCCCTAGGGATCCTATTTTTGGACCGGATGCTCTCTGATTGTGCCGTATTTCTTGCCTTCTGCCCCCCTGATTGTGCCGTATTTCTTGCTTCTGCCCCCCTGATTGTGCCATATTTCTTGTCTTCTGCCCCCCTGATTGTGCCAAATTTCTTGCATTCTGCCCTCTGATTGTGCCAAATTTCTCGCCTTCTGCTCCCTGATTGTGCCGTATTTCCTGCCTTCTGCCCACTAATTGTGCCGTTTTTTCTTGCCTTCTGCCCCCTGATTGTGCCGTTTGTCGGGCCTTCTGTCCCCTGATTGTGCCGCTTTTCATGCCCCTGCCCCCCTGATTGTATTATCTTTGCCAGTGTTTGTTCGCTGCTGGTATTGCCTTTGCCTGTGTTTCTTTGCTGCCGTTATTGTCTTTGCCAGTGTTTCTTTGCTGCCGTTATTGTCTTTGCCAGTGTTTGTTTGCTGCCGTTATTGTCTTTGCCAGGGCTTGTTCGCTGCTGGTATTATCTTTGCCAGAGCTGTGTGGGCTGTGTGGGCTGTGAGAGCTGTGTGAGCTGTGAGAGCTGTGTGGGCTGTGAGAGCTGTGTGGGCTGTGAGAGCTGTGTGGGCTGTGAGAGTGTGAGCTGTGTGGGCTGTGAGAGCTGTGAGAGCTGTGTGGGCTGTGAGAGCTGTGTGGGCTGTGAGAGCTGTGTGGGCTGTGAGTGCTGTGAGGGCTGTGAGGGCCCACGCCCAGTGGGGCAGGAGTCCATGATGACATCTGATGCTTATCAAGCTTCACTCTGCTAAAAGACTGTAGCCTGTGAAAAAGTGGGAAAGGGAGCACGAAACGTGTCGGCTTTCCATATTCTGCTGAAATGTCCTGTACCTGCTCTGCAACTCTCCTCCATTAAAACGTGGACTACTACCTACCTGTGTGCGGTGCTTTCAAGGGGGTAACCTTAGTTGTGTGGATTTGTTACGGCCGACCCGGCCGTGAAAGCGCCCCGCCGCATAGAAGCGGATCGATGCTAACATCACTTGGCGGTTAGCAGTTTCGAACAGGAGGCACGGGTGAGAGAGATTTACGATGCAGCCCAGAGTTAACAGGACATCTCACAGCCCACTGGGGCATTTTAATCAAACTTTGAATCTCAGCATAGTTGAAGCAGCCCACTGCAGCAATACATGCAAACACCACAAAGACCAAGAGGCAGTGCGAATGCTCAAGCCCAGTGGGGCGGGAGTCCATGATGACATCTGGTGCTTATCAAGCTTCACTCTGCTAAAAGACTGTAGCCTGTGAAAAAGTGCGAAGGGAGCACGAAACGCATCGGCTTTCCATATTCTCTTGAAATGTCCTGTACCTGCTCTGCAACTCTCCTCCATTAAAACGTGGACTACTACCTACCTGTGTGCGGTGCTTTCAAGGGGGTAACCTTAGTTGTGTGGATTTGTTACGGCCGACACGGCCGTGAAAGCGCCACGCCGCATAGAAGCGGAACAATGCTAACATCACTTGGCGGTTAGCAGTTTCGAACAGGAGGCACGGGTGAGAGAGATTTACGATGCAGCCCAGAGTTAACAGGACATCTCACAGCCCACTGGGGCATTTCAATCAAACTTTGAATCTCAGCATAGTTGAAGCAGCTCACTGCAGCAATACATGCAAACACCACAAAGACCAAGAGGCAGTGCGAATGCCCACGCCCAGTGGGGCGGGAGTCCATGATGACATCTGGTGCTTATCAAGCTTCACTCTGCTAAAAGACTGTGAAAAAGTGCGAAGGGAGCACGAAACGCGTCGGCTTTCCATATTCTGCTGAAATGTCCTGTACCTGCTCTGCAACTCTCCTCCATTAAAACGTGGACTACTACCTACCTGTGTGCGGTGCTTTCAAGGGGGTAACCTTAGTTGTGTGGATATATACATATATACACACATATATATATATATATATTACCTACTGGCGGTTGCCAGTAGGTAGTTATAGTGAGGACCTAGCTACCATAGGAAATCCGCAACATTCTATTGGGAATAAATGTGGCGCCGGTTGAGGAATTTGCGTGTAATTTTCCAAACTTTTGGCCAGCTCTGCTCCGCTCCTTCCCTGAAAGTTTCGGGTGGATTCGTGAAGTGGGGGCTGAGAAAAAAGGGGGGTCCGAAAACGTGTTTTCCCCATGTTAATTTCCATAGGAGGGTCTGACAGGTCTACAGCCCGAACGGCTGAACGGAATTACGAGAAATTTAGCAAAATTGTAGGGACTGGTATGCAGATGTGCCTTTTCTATATTTGGTGAAAATTGCTCCAGTGGTTTTTATGAAAATTAACTTCAAAAACACATATATATATCTATAGGCGCACTACGAGCGCTCACCGGTGCGCGTACCGGGGAGGGCGCCCAGCGCGCTACGGGACTGCGCGAGCGGAAAGCTGATTGGCTGTCGGGTGTCTGTCAACATTCTAAACAGTCTGGAGAGTCCGCCATCTTGTGTCTCGGTAGAATCGAGACACAAGAGGTGAAAAAGAAAGGAGGAAATAATTAAAAGGGGGGAGAGTAGACACCCCCTGACCCCCTAGGTTTTCTGAGGGGGGCCTAGAAGGACCCTGAAGGGCAAAAAAAGTTTTTTTTTTTTTTTTTTAATTTTCGCGGGGTAAGCGCTGGGTGCATTCCCAGGTGCGCTCTCCGGTACGCACACCCTGAGCGCACCACGGGGAAAAATATTGCCAGAAAATAGAGTAAAAAAATAATTTTGAGTGCTTAGAAGTAGGGTAGCTCTGAAAAGAGCTGTTGTGTTATGTGGGTGTTTTTTGTACCTACAAGTAGGTACCAATGCAGAGTCTTATATTCAAGAGGAAAACTCTATTCCCCTCATCTGTAAAATGCACACCATCACTCCTATAGATGCCTTGCATGTTGTAACGCAAGTTGTTCTGGTAAATGGAACCCATACCATAGTCTCTGAGGCAAGCAGAAACAGATTTATTTACATGTTTCCTTGCTTTCTCAATCTGTGGACAAAATTTGTTGGACCAGTTCCATTTTTGCCTTTGACATATATTAGAAAATACCAAGGCAGTTTTGGGAAAAAGTGACATCAATTGCCCAAAGATGTCCTTTAAAATCATTTCCAGACCTACCCCAGTCAAAGTGCCTAGGTCATTTCCACCACAGTGCACAATTATAAGGTCAGGGTGTGGAAGATGCATAAAGGATTTTACCAATGGTATCAATTGGTGGCATCCTAATTGTAGCGGTTCTCCGGGGTGTGGGAGCCGGTAGTGTGCACTCAGTGAAGTTCAGACAATGTAGTACCTGCAACTCGCCACTGGAGGGAGCCTGGCGGTTGCGGAATTACAATCCCCAGAAGCCCCGTAGCCGAGGAGGCGGAAGTATGGCAACAAAAGCCTTCCGCGGTCAGCGGCTCAGGGCTTGTCAATCAGGACTGTGAGAGTGGTCGGACGTAGCCTCGTTTGTTCCCTGCATATCGGATTTGGTACTTAGTCTTCCCCAAGCAGCGGGAGCTGCTACTTTGAAGTTACGTTTCCGGAAACGCGAGTCCCCGCAGGCAGTAAGACGGGTGGCCTCGCGTTGTGTTTGAGTGGCGTTTGTGAGACCCGCGCAGGAGCGCGTTGTCGTCTCCGTCACTGTGTACTTTTCCTTGGGATCTTTTTGTGCTCCTGGCGTGCCGGTACCGGTACGCACTTAGCCAGACTCCTTGCTGATTTTGCCTTTTCTTTTTTACCTTCCTTGCTGATTTTGCCTACCTGGGAGACTCCTGTTGATTTCTTTTGTATTTTCTCCGACAATCTAAAAACCGCCGAGGAGGCGGGTACCTGTATCCAGGATTCCAATGTTCGTGGATGGCTGCACTTGAAGGGAAAAGACACGCCTGTCCAACACCACAGTTAGTACTCGCCACAGGTGTTCATATGTATGACTATTCTAACTGTAAAGGGCTGGGCGTCTAATTGTTCGTTCTTGTTCTTCCCTCACCTGCAGAATCCCATCGCGGGCATTACCACACCGGCGAGGGAGTGGGTAGACGGCATTCTACGTCATTTCGGAAGCCCCACTGAACAACCTTTTGTTATTTTATCCACTTCCCTTTTCCCCGGGGAGCATAACGTACATAGCTGTGTTTTTCTTCACACTGTGTGTGGTGCGTCCTGGAGAGGAGGGGGGATATTCGTCTCTTCATCGCTCCTGCTGACATCTCTCAGAGGTTAGTGGTTTCTTGCCATTGACGTCGTGACAGATTGACAAGCCCACGTACGTAAATCAGCCTGAGCGATGGATACGAATACCGTGTTGACTTCCCTGCTGGAGAGTTTGTCTACCCTCCAGCAGGAGGTCCATGCCACAAGACAGGAGAACCATGACCTTAGAAACGAAGTAGGTTCCCTGAGAAGGGAGGTGGCTGGCCTTACTCGGAAGGGGAGAAGTTACATTAGAGAGGGCACACTACCACCCCCGACACAAAACCCGGATGGGGCTTCGGCGGGGGGTGGATTCTTTGCTACACCACCCACAACTCCTTCTCTTTCTGGGTCAGTTCCTACAGTCCATGTCATCCAGAACCCCGGTATACCGTTAGCACCTCCTGAGCGATTCTATGGGGACACCAAGAAGTTTGAGACTTTTCTGAATCAATGCAGACTCCATTTCCTCTCTAAACCTACTGTTTTCATGGACGATGCCTCCAAAACCTCATTCATGATGTCTTACATGGGGGGCAACGCTGCCAGTTGGACCATTCCGTTAATGGAAAGGAACGATCCAGTGCTACACAACTTCCAGGATTTCTGTGGTGAGATGAGGAAACTATTTGATAGAAAAACGCACATGCTGTCCCTAGACCGTGAATTAATGACTCTTCGTCAAGGATCACAAGACTTGTTGACTTATATCACCACCTTCAATCGGCTTATAGTGGAAACAGAATGGCCTCCTGAGAAACGTACCTCTTTGTTTTATCAAGGTCTTCGAGGTGAATTGAAAGATGTGCTCTCCCAAGTGGTGCAACTACCCAAGACCTGTGATGAAATGATAGACCTTGCTGTCCAGCTCGACCATAGAGTGCAAGACCGAAAAGGCAACAAAAATAGAGGGGAAATACGTTCTTACTATCCTAAAGCTCGCCCTCCTCTGGAGGACTACACCAAACCTGGAACAGGAGTGGAACCCATACAAATCGGAGGGGTCAGGGGTC